>NC_089510.1:70334014-71534014 GCF_036850995.1 Saccopteryx leptura | reverse complement strand
GTCCATTAATAAGAGAATAGACAGATTGTGGAATAGTCACACAATGGAATGTTATTCAACAATAAAAAGGAACAAACCATTGATACATGCAGCAATATGAAGAATCTCATGTTTGAAAGAATTCATACTCAAAATAATGCATAATATATTATTCAATTTCTGTAAAATTCAAGAACAAACAAGATAAATCTATAATTGAAAGCAAAACCAAAAATGTTTCTTAGAGGTAAAGGACAGGATTTCTTGAAAGTGGCATGAAAGAATTTTCTGAAGTCATAGAATATTCTATATATATATATGGATGTTCTTACAACTGTCTGCACATACACAACATATAAAATATACCTTACTAAGAAAATTAAAAACTTATAAATCAGGCAAAAATCACAGATTTCTAGGAAAAAGTAAACAATCAAAACTGACCCAACAGTTACTAAACACTTCAACGGTTCTAAAATAATGGGGAAATGAATTAGCAGTTCAAAATCTTCTCAAAAAACAAATTACCAGGCTCTTTCAGAATAAAGAAAGACTGAGCTGAGATTAGTGACATTGTGCCAAGGACAGATAGGACAATAAGAAAAAATTTAATTATAGGACAAACTCATTGGTGAACTTATATGTAAAATTCCTAAATAAAATATTATTAAAGCTAAATCTAACATTTTTTAAAGGTACTATTTTGTAACATGTGGAATACAATGTGAGTTCAAAGAAAAAAAATCTTTTTGTAATTCTCTGTATTAACTGGCTAAAGAAAAATTCATGCGGTAATTTCAATAGATGCAGATAAAAAGCATGGCCAAAGAACAAATGAAGAGATGCTCAAGTTTATTAATAACAGGGAAATAGAAGTTAAAACTACAATAAGATATCATTTACAAACATTGACTTGCCAAAAATTAAAAATAACAACGGTTTGCTACTAGAATGTGGAGCAAAGGGAAGGTACACACTGATGATGAGTATAAATCAATAAATTCATTTTGGAAAACAATTTGACATTACCTACAGAAATGGGCTTATCTTCTGACCCAGGAATTTCATTCCAAAGTATGTACCAAGAAACGAAAGAATGAATGTGACCATTAGAAGTGTGTGTGTATTGAAATAAATAGAAAGAAGGGGTTATTTCAACCATCAGAAAAAGAGAGGCTCTCTAGAAACAGACACTGGTAGAATCTACCCACATGCTGTCATTCTGCTATTGCAAGCCGAATCTTAACTGTAGGGTTTGGGAATATATCTGGCGCCTAGTTTGGAGATAAATCAAAATCCTACTTTTAGGAATACATCCTATGAGTGCCAAATCACTGATTCAAAAGAAGATATGCACCCCCATGTTTATTGCAGCATTGTTCACAATAGCCAAGAAACAGCCCACGTGTCCATCAGTGGACCAGTGGATTAAAAAGCAGTGGTACATATACACAATGGAATAATACGTGGCCGTGAGGAAGAAGGAAAGCTTATCTTTTGTGACAACATGGATGGACCTGGAAACTATCATGCTAACTAAAATAAGCCAGGCAGAGAAAGAAAAATATCATATGACCTCACTCATTTGAGGAATCTGATGAACAATGTGAACTGAGGAATGGAACAGAAGCAAGATCAATGGGACCAGAGGGAAAGCAGTGAGAGGGAAAGTGGAAGAGAAGATGGGATCAGAGAAGGAAAAGAGATTAGTGAAATTATATATACATAACACAGCATTATAGAGAACAAGACAGTAAATCCTGGAGGGAAGGGGGAAGACATTGAGGGGAGGATACTAAGGGGAGGGCCAAGGGGAACACGGGGGTGGGGAGGAAGATATGTTAGAGGGGGCACTTGAATCTATGTAAATACAATAAATTAAAATCATAAATAAATTTTTAAAAATCAAAGCAATTGCAAGATTATTGCTTGTATTGGATAGATATTTCAAGCTGGTTTTGCCTAGTTTTTTTAAACATTTCATTAATATAAAACTTCATGTTCTCACTCTATGTTTGTCAAACAATCTTGTATTTCCCAAGCAATCTGCCTATAGAAAGGGGATATGCCATTCACCTAGTTTTAAACTGTTTCTGATTCCTGAGGATAATTTCTGGATAAATTCAAAAGCTGGCCTCTCATGATTTGGCTTCTCATATACTTTGATTATGGGAAAAGAATTTTATGCCAACCTGAATGGCCAGGTTATATTTCTCATTGGATTCATAAAATAGGCATTCTGATTTGTATGACTCCGTGTGCCCTTGAGCCAGTTCCTCCCTTCAGGACTGATCATCCTGAGGCTGCTGCACTAGCACACTATCCAGGTCTCAACAGAGTCCAGCCCCAGCTGTTCTCATGTTAGTGACATTGCTATCTGACATCCCTACTCCAACTCCTGTTCTTGATTCCTGCATGGATTATATCAGTGTTAAACCATCATAATTATAGGTTGCAAGTTAAAACTATAATATATAAAGCCATTCCTGAAATTCTACAAGTTTTGAAAAGTCTACTAACTTTATAAGTATATTCAAAATTTGATATAAAAAATTGCTGAACACAAACAAAAGCACAAGTATATGTAAAATTGTGTTTAAAGGTCAGTTTTTTAGAGAAAGTTATGATTTTTTTTGAAAACGATTAAAACATAACAAAGATATGCATATCATAACTGAATACTGACCCGTCAATGAGCTAACTATGTGCAGATTTACCTAGTGATGATTTTGTTATGAGACGGAAAGTGACTACATAAATAGCTATATAAAACCAGCTGAGCCTGTTAGGACTTGAATATGATAAACATGTTTCTCAACAACCACACCTTATACCCCTTTAGTTGACTTTTTTTTTTAATCTGACTATTTTTTTAACCTGTCAACAAATAATGCCCACTCAGTGCTGTCACTAGTCCATTAATTCTGCTTGGCTCTCTTCGAAATTTTGGACAACATGCTTCTCAGGCAATTGCAATATGAGTCTAGTAGAAAAAGAGGTTGTCAACAGTCCCAGTGAGGTCCAAAGCCCTGGCACTGGGTTTCATGCAAGCCTGGTGCTGTCACCACATCAATCAGACCTGGAGCACACTGTTATTATCCCAACCAATCATTCCCACTGCCATCACAACAGGAGAGAGGAAAGCCTTCTTTTCACAACTGACTGCAAACAGCTTGATCCCTATAACCTTGAGAAGTACAGAATGTCACAGGTAGGAGTTGCCTGTGGCTCATCTATGGATCCTTTCCTCCCTCTCCCAAGTCTTCACACTTCTTGAACTGGAAGATAGTCATGAATGAGACTGTCTAAGCACAAGGATTTGGCTACAAGCCAAAAGGAGAAACTAAAAGTACCACAGAAGTGAAGCAAAGGTGTGATTTTGGACTGCAGCAGAAGAGATTGCAAAATCCAGAGGCAGTCTCTGGGAGCACTTGACAGGGCTCTTTGTGAATGAAAACTGATCACGACTTCAACTAGCAATTCATAGTTGGACCTGTTTCTGGACAAAATAATAGAGAAAGTAAAGTTTATCATCCTGGCTTACCATGTCCACTTCCTGCCCACTAATAAGGACTTTTTCTCTCCTGATGATTGAACTGGCTCTTGATTCTGGTTGATATTGGAATCATTCATATTATAAATTCATGCAAATGATTTAGGGACCACTATACTTTACTGGGATGCTTTTTCTAGAGGATTTGGATATAAATGGGGGTTAATATATCAATTCAGAAAAATAAGGCTTGATTGGTGAATGTATGCTCCTCTCAACCCAGGCTCCTTTTCTGCTTGGTCAGTCTGGAACTAGATGTCATTTTCTCATGTGTTGGTGAGAACAGCATGAGACTGTTGGTGGACTAAACTTATTTCAAGCTAATAACAATCATAGCCACTGCTATCTTTTAAGTGCCTACCAAGCCCACTTGCTAGATGCACTACATAAGCGATCTCACTCAGTCATTACAAAATATTAAATGGTTACTATTATTTCTATTTTACAGATAAGGAAACCAATGTAACTAATTCTAAGTAACTAAATGTTAGTGCTAGTGAAGGGCAGACCTGGACTTCACAAGCCCTTGACCTCTCCACTATACAGTATCTCATGAAGCAAAAACTGCAGTTGAGTTTTAAAATTAAAACATTTAAACTAGATCTCCAACATAGCAACAGAACACAATCATGACACTGAAAGAGGTGAATAGAGCATATCTGCTGTTTATCCATCTACCACAAAGGAACATTGTGATGATTAAAGAGCTCTCCAAAAATCTGAGCTTTTTTTCTAAGACAAAACTATTAGACTAAATCTATTTCATTCTTTTTCTTTTTTTAAATTATATTTCTATACTTGAACCACAAAGAAAATCTCAGTGTCTTCTAAGAAGAAATAATACAAAGAACATTCTCTGACTAAAATGCAATAAAACTAAAATCAACAACAAAATCAAAAACTAAAAAAGAACTTCCACCTAGAAATTAAAAACATGTTGTTAAATAACACACAAAAACGTTACATTGAGTGGAAGAAGCCTGACACTAAAAGTACATACAGCCTGACCTGTGGTGGCGCAGTGGGATAAAGCGTCGACCTGGAAATGCTGAGGTTGCCGGTTAGAAACCCTGGGCTTACCTGGTCAAGGCACATATGGGAGTTGATGCTTCCATCTCCTCCCCCCTGTCTCTCTCTCCTCTCTCTCTCTCTCTGACTCTCTCTCTCTCCTCTCTAAAATGAATATAAAAAAAAAAAGAGAGATAAAAAAAAAGTACATACAGTATGATTTATTTATATAAAGTTAGCAAGCAAAACTAATCCATGATGATAAAACAGTGGTAGTCAACCTGGTCCCTACTGCCCACTAGTGGGCGTTCCAGCTTTCATGGTGGGTGGTAGCGGAGCAACCAAAGTATAAATAAAAAGATAGATTTAACTATAGTAAGTTGTTTTATAAAGATTTATTCTGCCAAACTTAGCGAAAATCCGACATAAAGTACTTGATAAGTAATTATTATTATATGCTTTAACTTGCTATAACTCTTCTTTATAAACTTTATAAAGTAAAGTTACTTCTCTACTTTATAAATCAGCATTACTGTGGAACCGGTGGGCAGTTAGAAAATTTTACTACTAACAGAGATACAAAAGTGGGTGGTAAGTATAAAAAGGTTGACTACCCCTGGATTAGAACAATGGTTACCTTGGAGCATTGGCTGAGAACGGGCACAAAGGAACTTCTTGATGGATGACGATAGTCTAAATGGTGGTTTCTTGGGTATATACATATACGAAATTTCATCCACCTATACACTTAAAATTCGTGTATTTTAATGTATGTAAATTTACCTCAATTCAAACTTTGAAATCAATTAACATAAGTCACCACATTAAAAATTAGAATATTATATTATCAGTCCATAGTGAGAGTGAAAAAAATTTGATAAAATTTATCAACTGTTCATTAAAAATAAAAACAAAATAACAGAAACTAGAAATAGAAAACTAGGAATAATAGAAAACTTCCTTAATCTGATAAAAAAAATGTAAAAGGAATCCTATTGAAATCAAATACTTAAAGTTGAAATGCTAAAACTTTCTTCTGAGATCAGAAATGAATCAAAGATATATGTTATCACCCCTTTTATTCAACATGGTCCTGGAGGTCCTAGCCAGGGCAATAACACATTGTCATCATTTACAAAAGGCATAATTATGCATGGGAAAATCCAAAATAATTTAGAGATAAGTTATTATACTTAATAATTGAATTTAGTTAGTATCTGATCAATTTACAAATATCAACTATATTTTTATAAACAAAACTATCAGAAAAATAACATTTATAATAGCATTAACTTTACCTTAGAATAAATCTAATAAAATATGCACAAAACTTTAACACATAACTTTAAAATACCATTGAAATTGTAAAATCCCTAAATAAATAAAGAGATATACCTTATTAATAAATTAGAAGAGTCAGTAATGTTGTAAACATGTCAATTATCCAAAATTAATTGATAGACTCAATGTAACAATCAAAATCCCAGCAAGGTATTTTGGAGGGAGAAATTAATAAGCTTCTAAAAAATTTCTTAATGCAAAGAAAACAAGAACATAAAAGGTAGATTTGAAGGGTTTGGCTAATTTACACCACTGGCTATCAAGCTACATTAATTAAGACAGTGTGACACAAATTCAAGTTTAAGCAAATGGAGCAGCAAATGCAAAAAAGAAGCCAGAAACAGACCTGACATGAACCACCTGATTTATGGCAGAGGTCACATTACAGAATCATGAGTGGTGCAGAATTATAACAAATCATGGCAGGTCAGTTGGATATCCAAAGGGAAAACTTAATCTTGATCTCACATTATCCCATTAACCACATAACAATTCAATTCTAGATAAACTGCAGATGTAAATATGTAATGTGAAAACAATTATGCTTTCAGAACATGATGTAAGAAAATACCCTCATGACAAATACATAGTAATGAAAAATGATTTGACTTTGGGTGATGGGCACACAACACAATCAACAGTTCGAATGCTATAGAAGTATTTACCTGAAACCTATGTACTATTATTGATCAACGTCACCCCCATTAAATTTTATTTTCTAAAGAAAAACAAAGAAAATACCCTCATGATCTTGTTATCAGCAAAGACTTTTTGAATAGAAATTTTAAACAAAAAGCACTAACCATAAAGGAAAAAAAGGTAAGTTTGATTACATAAAAATTAAGAACTCTGCTCATCAAAAAACTCATTTAGAGGCTTAAAAGGCTAAGATGTAGAGCAGGAGTCCATGTTTGCAATTCTTACATCTGACAAAAAATGTCAGATGTGTACAGGACGTTAAAAGAACCCCTCTAAATAAAAAGAGTGAGACAGTCTAATAGAAACATGGCCAAAGACTTGAATGGTCATGTTCCTTCTCTCCAAAGAGCTAAATCAATTTTGGCACATTCAATGAAGTACTATGCTGCTGTAAAAAACAAACAAAAAAAAGTGGAGTATCTCTATTCACTCCTGTGCTATGCTAGGAGAAAAGGGAAGTGGGAAAGAGATTTTGCATGCAATAATAACAACCACTTATTTCTTAGCTCTGTCCACTGAAAAAGCCTACAAGCAGTGACCAATCCAGAAAAAGCACCCCTATCATCCAAATGACAATCTTTAGATAACTACTTCCCATGAAAAGGAACAAGGAATCCTTGGAAAAATAGCTGATTCTAGGTGTGGGGCAGGGAAGCTACAACTTGTCATACTAGAAAGCAAGAAAAATATTAGGACATTTAGAATTTTGTCAAATCAACTCATTAGCCGACATGTAAAGTTCTCTACTGGTTAAAGATAGGATAGTATGGTCCTGGTAGGTTGGCTCAGTCGTAGAACGTCAGCTTATCTACCCCCTCTCCTTCCCCCCTCCCCCTCTCTCTCTCTTCCCCTTTTGCAGCTATGGCTCCAGGCACTGAGGATGGCTCCATGGCCTTGCCTCAGATGCTACAATAGCTCAGTTGCCAAGCAATGGAGCAATGGTCCCAGATGGGCAAAGCATTGTCCCATAGGGGACATGCTGGGTGAATCCCAGTGGGGGTGTAGGCAGGAGTCTGTCTCTGCCTCCTGGTTTCTCACTTAAGAAAAAAAAAATAGAAAAATTTGAGTAGCAATAACAATAATATCTAATATGGACTGAAATATAAGTATATTTTAATTTGTGAGTTTATAATGATACCTTAAAAATGTATTGGTTACTTTTGGGAAGTGTTAGAGATTTAACTCATTATTTTGAAAACTGATTAACCCAAAGAAACTTTTATTCTGCTGTTATTATTAAATGGGTACCTCAAAGTAAATATATAGTTGATAAGGAATATTTCTTTAGAGAAGTGTTCCAGCTAGTAAAGGATAAAGGAATAATAGAAGAATGCATTTTGCAGCTTTTATTGAATTAATGGATCTAGGCAATGATCATTAATGACTGTTAACATCTCATAAAAAAGAGACAACTAGACATTTTATACCTCTTGATGGATGTACACAAAATGAAATATTCTTGCTCAAACACACACACACACACACACACACACACACACAGAGTCAAACCTGAATCTGAGCAAGCCTCTATATCAAGCTATTAATTTATGGGAAGGAGAGGGGCAAGAAAACATCCTCAGCAATACCAGGGGTTTATGAATAGCAAAATACACAAACAAAAGCTACAGGAAAACATTAAGAAGAAAAAAGATGAAAGAGAACATATATCATAGATTAAAAGAGGCTTAAGCAATATATAAATCAATTGCAATTTATGTACCTTATATCTATCTTAATTTAAACAAACAATATTTGTGCAAAACAGCCTGGAAATCTTTTAACTGACCAGATAGATATCAAGGATTGTATTAATTTTTAATGTCATTTTGTGATTATGTTTTCAAAAGAGTCCTTATTTTTTAGAGATATATATTAAAATATTTATAGATAAAATTATAGAACATTCAAATTTGCTTTAAAGGAACCAAGTGAAGGGATAAAACAAATGGAAATGAAACAAGATTGACCATAATTTGATAAATTGAATCTGGGTGATGGGTCTGTGAGAGTTCATTATCCTATCGTTCAATTTGCTAATGTTTGAAATTTCTATAATAAATATTTAAAGTTTAAAACATTATTGTTTGTTTTCATATATTCACCCACTCATTCAAAATTTACTGAGCAACCACTAAGGATTTGAAAAAAAAATAAGAATAAGAACATTGAATTTATATAAATTTATGGGAAAAGTTGAGTGTTGAAATAGGATAAAATAGAAAAAAATAAGAGCAGATTCAATAAAAATTCTCCAGAAGAGTAACATTGAAAATCTTCTATTGTATCAGGATCTGGATAAACCCCTTTGAAATTGCCACTTGCCCTCTCCTTATTTGAAAAAAAACAAACAAACCAACAACAAAAAAAAAAACCCACAAAGGAAACCTCTTGGATGAGATTGAACCCCACACCAGCCCTGGGTTAATTGATGAAGTAGATGAGTTTGTTTTCATTAGTATTAAATTTTCAGGGTCCTTTTTTTTTAACCTTTATGCAGATGCCTTTCACACCTAACACAGCCCTACTTTTATTTAGTAAACTTGCCTGTCAGTGTAATGTGTTATCTTAATGTAATTATTTGATTAAGGCTCACAGTGCAGTATATTAAATGCCTTGTTAAGTATTCAAGATACACATTTTGATCCTGACCAGGTTGTGGAGCAGTGGATAAAGCATCAGCCTGGAATGCTGAGGATTTAGGTTTGAAACTCCAAGGTCTCTGGTTTGAGCACAGGCTCATCCGGCTTGAGCGTGGGATTATAGACATGACCCCATCCATGGTCACTAACTTGATCCCAAAGGTTGCTGGCTTGAACTCAAGGTCGCTGGCTTGAGCAAGGGGTCACTGGCTCAGCTGAAGCCCCCCTAGTCAAGACACATATATGTGAGAAAGCAATGAATGAACAACTAAGGAACAGCAACGAAGAATTGATTCATCTCATCTCCCTTCTTATCTGTTTGTCCCTCTCTCTCTTTCTCACTTTCTCTGTCTTTCTATCACATAAAAAAGGTACATATCTTGAAACATAAATAGCTGTATGATTTCTATGCAAAATCTCAGTTATTATGGTTTTTAAATTAAAATGACTTCTGGAGCATCTGATATAATTATAGACACTTTGACCAATATTTCAATTAATCCCAGTTACAATTTATCTTTTATAATATATTCTAAAAGAATGTTACTTTTTCCCAAAGAACTCAGCTTAATTTGGTCACTTATAAATAATCTTATTTTTATATTATTATTATTATTATTCTTTTTTTAAACTAAACAATAGTTCAGAAAAAGCAAAGTACACATTGAAGAAGACTTAGATTTAAAATGGGCTTTTAGACATTTTAGTTGAAGAAGACAAAATGATGAGACTTAGGTCAAATTTCTTAAAGAAAGGGACTAGATAACATTTTTATGAACACAAAATAAATAAAAATATATACTCAGTTAAGGTGGCTCTAGTCAGTTAAGGTGGCTCTAGTCTGCTTTGTGCAGCAGGAAGAGGTCCGCAGAACATTGGACACAATATGTGAAATGTGTCAAGTGCAGAGCCAATCAAGTTAAAAAGAAAGCAATTATGTATGTTGCATATGTATAAGTACATAGATATATAAGTATGTGTATAGAAAGAAATACATATAGAGATGTAGAAATAGAGCATGGAGAATAATTTGAACTACTGGTTTTGATTATTTAGTATTGGAGGCTGGAGAAGTAGGTGGGCATATCATCCGAATCCATTGGGTGACCCTTGGGCCAGCATGGAGTGGAAATAATACTGCAATCCTATTGAAACAGAAATTAGAAGTCTGTGCATAAACAGGCAGTGGGAAAGAGTCTCGGCATCCATTTAAGATATGTGAGTGAGAATTTTGTGGTAAATTATGAAATATTTATGGCAGTTGTTCCCAAACTTTTGAGTCTCAGAGACACTTAAGAAAATGGACGACATTGACATACAGTTGCCAACTTTCTCTTTTTTCAAGTAACTGCATTTTCAATTACCATCTGCTATCTTTGTCATTTTCTTTAAAATAATGTTTTAATGAAGGAAGTGGGAAAGACATAATTTTGAAAAGAAAAGGAAGAGTCCCTCTCAAATCATGTAGAAAGATTAATGACAGGTATCAGTCTGGATGCCATTTTAGCAGAGCTGGGTTTTCTTTTATTAAACTCTTTTAAAACTCAAATTATATAAATAACCTATATGCACAAATACAGAAAACTTAACAACCAAAAACAGAAAATCACTGAGAAAGTTTGAATCTTCCCATCCATAGAGCACCACAACTTGGTATGTATGTACTTGGCATTTGTAATGGATAATTTTCATTAACCAATAGCTACTTTCTGTATGTTTTCTTATCTTTTTTTATTTAGCACTATTATAATGAATATTTTCTAAGAAAATATATATTCTCCCACAACATGATTTTTAATAACTACACAATATTATAGTTGTACAAGCACAGAATAATTTATTTAACCAATTCTTCCATTGTTGAACATTTGTTATTAGTTTTTTTGTTTCAATTTTTCCTCTATTGTAAGCAATACTTGACTTTCCTCAGGTCTCTTCAGCCAGTGAGCACAGCCAGGGTCTACTTAACAGTAGTAACATACCTGTCACCATCTCTTGTCCTCCACCCCATTCATGCAGACTCTCAGCCAGGAACATTTATAGAAGTCACTGGGGATGGAAACTTCATATGAGTTCACTAACAATTTGGCCCCTGTTGGCGTAATGCCTCTTCTTGTGAACATTCTCTAAGCACATTGGTATCCTCTGGAAACCACTGGTATCCACAATGAGCTTTAAGTGTTCCACATTCTGTTTCATATTTGGGAGAAGCTTGACTCCCATGACCATTTGCGTTATTTTGTGTTAGAGGGATTCAGACCACACATTGCTGCTTAACCCAAAAGTAACCCACTCCCCCCCCCCCCCATGGAAACAGCTCCTTCAGCTTGCACTTGTAGGCCCTCTTTCTACAGACCTCAGGTACTAATGTCTGGACTGGTGCGGGGCAGACTGATGTGGTCCTGGAGGGGCCCTCCGTCTGCAGGCTCACCCAGACGAGGGTTCAGACGCCTTCTCCAGCACAGAGAGGACTCCTTCAAGGAGCACTTGAGGCACCTCTCGCCCTTCACTTGGAATACATTTCTAGAAGTGAATTCCTATGTACATTTTTAAAGGATTTTAATGTTGTTATAGGCTGAAATGCATCCCCACCATTGAAACCCTAACCTCCTGTAACTCAACTTGTGGCTGTATTTGGAGATTGGGCCATTAAAGAGGTGATAAGTTAAAATGAGATCCTCAGGGTGAGTCCTAATCTAATCAGACTAGTGTCCTTACAAGAGCAGGAAATTTGGACACAAAAAGAGATACCAAGTGAGTACATATTATGCGAGGACACAGAGAAAGGTGGCTCTGTACAAGCCTTTGGCGACTTTAGGAGAAACCAAACCAAACCTGCTGACATCTTCATCTCAGATTTCTAACCTCCAGAACTATAAATCCGTATTGTTTAAATCACTTAATCTGTTATATAACAGCCCTAAAAAATATAATACAAATGTATACTCTAGAATTGGATAAATCGCTTTCACTTCCCATATTATTTTCTTCTTTTACTGTTACCATAAAATTGAAGAATGTCAAATTTTGAAGGACTTGAAGACCCATCAATGAACACTGACAACAAGCAGTTCTCACTGGGATAGATTGCAGAGCTTTTTACCTAAAAGTGCTAAAGCCTCACCCAGACTTCTGAATCATTCTCCAGGAATGGGGTCCAACTTTGTATATGTACAAAAGCCTTGACCAGTATTTTTAGAACCTTCCAATTAAAAAGACCACTGACAGCTTTCACTAAATAATAAGAACTGAGGAAAAAAGTTATCATCCCTAATTAATGGCTAAGCAGGCAGTAAAACACAGATCTGCTGAGGGCTCTTTCCAAGAAACCACAACACCTTCTTCTCTACGCACTGTGAGGTGTGAGCCAGTCCTTGCCTCCAGTTTGAATCAATAAGAATTTATCATCTACCCACCCCTAAGATATTACTTGACCTGAAGTGACAATTACAATAATGAAAATGTTGATGAAGATTATTTCTAACAGATGCTAGCATTTATTGAGCACTTTTATGCTAAGCACTCTGAAAAGAGAATTGCATAAATTAAGTCATTTGATCCACATCACAACCCAGATAGACAGTTACCAGTCTGGATACCATTTTAGCAGAGTAAATCATTCCCATTTTTCAAGTAAGTAAATGAAATAACTTAGTATCAGGAACAAAATACAAACCCTGAATTGAAACTATGTCAAAATGACTCATAAAGAGAAACTTTAACTTCTAAGGGATTCTCAAGAGAAGATGGTCATATATCAAAACATAGGTATGTGTTCCCCATATTGAATGAGACCAACCCTGGAAATTAGGGATAGATTTAGACCTACCCATTAGAGAAGGCAGGTACTGAGTGTGGGTTCTGATAGGTAGCTCAGGTCATAGGAAACCCATGGCATCCAAAGTGTTTGACAACAGATAAAAGATGGTAGTACCTGCAACTTGTGGTGTTAGGTATACCAACAGCAATAAGGAGCATCTATAAGTCAAGGAGAGCCAAGGCAATGCAGATGCTCATTCTAAAAACAAAACAAAACCGTGGGATAGACTGATGGTTGGCACTAGGGTTTCAAACGGAAAATGACAGGGGTCAAGAGTCTATGAACAAAGCACGAGGTAAAATTAAATTAGCTGCAAGAACGACCTATCACAGTGTCACTAAATTATTGGACTAAGACAGCTTGTCATGTCTTTTTAGGTACAGGTCTGAATGTGTGAGTGTGCATGTGCATGTGTGTATGTGTGTGTATGAAGAAAGGACAAGAATATGACTATAAAATCTATATTACCTCACCATTCCTGATTGTGGTATATTTAGCGACAGGAGCTCATTGATTAAGCAATCCTGGGGTCATGCATAGGGACTTGAGAAGTATATGTCCTTTGGAATCAAACAGAAGTAAATGTGAATTCTAGCTCTTTGCTTACTAGCTTTGTGACTCTCACAAGTTATTTAACTAATCTTGAGCCCAAGATATATAGGAGTCTGTAGAGTTTCACACTGGGCATTCATCAAAACTTACATATTTTTTCTTTCTAATTAAAAATATTAGGCCCTGGCCGGTTGGCTCAGTGGTAGAGCATCGGCCTGGCGTGCAGAAGTCCTGGGTTCGATTCCTGGCCAGGGCACACAGGAGAGGCGCCCATCTGCTTCTCCACCCCTCCCCCTCTCCTTCCTCTCTGTCTCTCTCTTCCCCTCCCGCAGCCGAGGCTCCATTGGAGCAAAAGATGGCCCGGGCACTGAGGATGGCTCCATGGCCTCTGTCCCAGGCACTAGAGTGGCTCTGGTCACGACAGAGCGAAGCCCCACATGGGCAGAGCATCGCCCCCTGGTGGGCGTGCCCGGTGGATCCCGGTCGGGCGCATGCGGGAATCTGTCTGACTGCCTCCCCGTTTCCAGCTTCAGAAAAATACACAAAAAAATAAAATAAAAAATAAAATAAATTAAAAAATTAAAAAAATGAATAAATAAAAATATTTATAGTTGTATTGCTAGAATTTCACTTTTGAAAGCTTCTCATTAATTAAAGAATACATGTAGTATGACGGAAACTAAAGAAAGAATGTACTGAAATACAGTGTGTCCGTAAAGTCATGGTGCACTTTTGACCGGTCACAGGAAAGCAACAAAAGACGATAGAAATGTGAAATCTGCATCAAATAAAAAGAAAACTCCCCCAGTTTCATACCTATTCAGTGCAGTTCGATGTGGGCTCACGTACAGATTTTTTAGGGCTCCTTAGGTAGCTATCCGTATAGCCTCTACAGACTCATCACTGACTGATGGCCTACCAGAATGGGGTTTCTCCACCAAACTGCCAGTTTCCTTCAACTGCTTATCCCACCGAGTAATGTTATTCCTATGTGGTGGCACTTCGTTATAAACCCGCCAATATTGCATTGCACTTTGGTCATGGATTTGAAGTTAGCAAGCCACAGAACACACTGAACTTTCCTCTGTACTGTCCACAGCTCGACTGGCATGGCCATGGGCTGCTCCACTGTATACACAGTGTTACGTCATCATCTGCGCATGTGCACATGCTGCCACATCATCCTACAGAAACTGGGAGGGCTTTCCTTTTATTTGGTGCAGATTTCACATTTCTATCGTCTTTTGTTGCTTTCCTGTGACCGGTCAAAGTGCACCATAACTTTACGAACACACTGTAGATAAATGAATTAATGCATTATTAGATGAACATAGCATCAACACTCTCCCTATATGGAACTCAGACCTGGCTTGAGGAGTCATAGCGATGTCTTTTTTGAACATACTGAAGTGTAGCTCACTAAACTCTAGATTTTATTTGGTATTCCTTTCCTTTCTGGTAGGAAGACGCTGTACCCCTTTCTCCCAAAGTTCCTGTCTCTTCCATTCCATCAACTCTTTCTTTCCCTCTGACTTCTTTCATCTTCATTTTAGTTAAGAAGATAATTGGCCTGAAGAAAGGTCTGGAATAAATTCCACTTCTTATAATTACAAGAAAAAAATATCTCACAGATTTTTTAAAATATGTATTAGAGAAAGCATTATTATTATTAAAATGACTATGTTGTCTGTTTCTGGCATAAAGTTCAGAGATTGGGAATAAAATAGAACCAGTCACAGGACAGGTACTCAGAGCACTATGCTTCATCCATAGCCCTGGGCAAGCACTAAGTGCCACTCTAATACCAACTCTCTCATCATATATCTCCAGTGAATTTCTTCTCATCATAGGCAGTCTTTTATGCAATTCATGCTTCTGTATGTCACACACTAGAATGAAACAAAGACTAGCCAAATTCCTCTGAGAAGACCAACAAATCTATTCTTATTGGTATTCCTGTTAAATCCTTATAAACAGTGGTTAGTCTTCCATGGCCATTTAAGCGACTTTTATATGATTTTTGAAATGCTCTCCAGCCATATTGCTTTTATCTTTTTTTTTTCTTTATTGATTTTTCTCCTTAAGACTTTAATTCACTCTTCTGAGGTTGCTACCGTCAAGAGAGAAATTCTGCAGATCATATCGAGATAACATTTTAACCCAGATTGGGTCACATGCACCTCACATAAGAATACCAGCTTCCTGCAGATAACTGATCCTTTCCTGCATTTCAAGCACTTTCGATCTCTCTTTTCATTTTATTTTCTGTCCCTTAGTATTTGAGACTTAATCTTTCTTCAGTTTTAGTCTTCATGCTGAGCTCATCTGAAATGTCCCAATAATTGCTACCAGCTAAATCTGGCTTCATCATTCTGAAAATTCCTCATTGAAACCAGCCCTGTAGAATCTGATCATTTTCACAGGTTAAAGTGACATTTAGGACGTAGCTTTGCCAATACATTATATTATAAGCGTAGACAGATCATTTCTGGGTGAATTTGATAATATTTCTGAAAGGTGTATAACATTTAGGTAACAGCTTTAACAAAACATCATTTCACTTGATTAAAGCATCATCTAACTGGAAATATTTTTTTAAAATCATGTGGTGAGTAAACCTCTATAAAGTTTATGCTTAGCTGAAAAAATACCTTTGGTATTGATTGTTAGAGAGACCAAGTCCTGTATGCACTGGGAGAATGATAGCTTATTTTATTTTATCTTCCAGATGTTGTAGCTATTAAATTCAACAAATATTTTCTGAGTTCCTATGAGGTGCTAGGAATTCTGTGAGGTATTGAGTATACAATTTAAAAGAGTATCAAGGACTATAAATATGGATATATTCCAAATAGACAAACAAATTAATTACATCATAAGAAATATATATTTGAAGTATGTACAATGATTGAAACTATCTGGGGAGTCAGGAAAGGTTTTCTGAGGGAGGCAACATTTGAACATTAAATTCAATATTTTTGAGGGAGACTATGAATTTATTTATTTTTTACAAGTTTTGCCTTTATCCCTTAAACTGAGGTTATCATCATTATTACCGTCACATTAAATCACTTATAGTCCTGTCATTTAGAAAGTACTGCCTACATGTCACAACTATTTCCAATTGTCCTCCCAGTATTAGGGATAAGAGGAGTACAAGGCACATCTGCAAAAATATTGAAGTCGATTTCAAAACTTATTTTCCTTCCTCTTGGTATCCTATTTTTCCCCCTGGCCTACTGGCATCAACCCTGTGTCTTAATCTGGTTAAACTCTATTACAATACTAAGTGCCAAGTAAAAATATAACTTCTGTTCTCCCGTATGTTTGAATTTTAACAGGGCAATAGAAAAACGAAAATGACTAGGAATTGCAAAACAGTAAAGCTATAATGAAGGAATGATTGGCAGTCGGTTGACATCTAGGGCCACTTCTACAGATTAAATAATGTAAGAAGCCATGGAACAGCATTCTTACAAAATTAGTGATGGGATAAACATCTCTATTCCAGTTTAATGGGTACATTGATTTTCCTCAAGGTCACAGAACAAAACAAATGCAGTTGTCAGAAATCTAAGTATCTTAACTTCTCTGTGCCTAGTTTCCCCTATTAGACAATCCCATATCCCCTCTTATTATTTGTTAATATTATTAGTTTAAATAGCTGAAGTATAATGATTTCCATGGTGCAGTGATGTATAATTTCCACTCTTGTTCTTGTGTATCTTATTGAACCCTTAAAATAACCAGGTGAAGAAACCGAGACACTTAGGAGTTAAGAGGCTTGCCCAAGATCACAGAGTTGGTACTGGTCTGATATGTGAGGGCCCAGGGTCTGTGTCATTGTCATTTCTCCTTTGCCTGAGTGGACGCTGCTGATCTGTTTGACCTCAGCATAATCTTGCCACTGTGCACTGTGCAGCCAGTTGAAGAAACCAACCTTCATACAGAGGCAGTTCTTCAGCGATCAAGGACATAAAAATAACTGTGTTCCCACCCTGGCCGATTAACTCTGTTAAGAGTGTCAGACATACATAACAGTTGCTGGTTCGATTCCTGGTCAGGGTACATATAGGAACAGCTCATTATTCCTGGTTTTTCTCTGTCTCTCTCTCTTTCCCTCTCTCTGTTTCCTTCCTTTCTTTCTAAAATCAATAAATCTGGTGTGAATGAATCAAACAAACAAACAAAAAATAGCTGTGTTCTGAGGCCAGAACTTCCCCAAAATCCTCTTTTTTTTTTTTTTTTTTTTTTAAATAGGGAAAGGAAAGAGAGAGAGAAAGTTTAAACTCATTGTTTCAGGCCCTGGCCGGTTGGCTCAGCGGTAGAGCGTCGGCCTGGCGTGCGGGGGACCCGGGTTCGATTCCCGGCCAGGGCACATAGGAGAAGCGCCCATTTGCTTCTCCACCCCTGCCCCCTCCTTCCTCTCTGTCTCTCTCTTCCCCTCCCGCAGCCAAGGCTCCATTGGAGCAAAGATGGCCCGGGCGCTGGGGATGGCTCCTTGGCCTCTGCCCCAGGCGCTAGAGTGGCTCTGGTCGTGGCAGAGCGAGGCCCCGGAGGGGCAGAGCATCGCCCCTGGTGGGCGTGCCGGGTGGATCCTGGTCGGGCGCATGCAGGAGTCTGTCTGACTGTCTCTCCCCATTTCCAGCTTCAGAAAAATAAAAAATAAAAAAAATAAAAATAAACTCATTGTTTCATGTAATTGTGCATCTATTGATTGCTTCTCACATATGCCTTGACCGGGGATCAAACCGGTGACCTTGGGCTCAAGCTAGTGACCTCAGGCGCAAGCCCAGACTTCAGCACCCTGGGTAGACACTATCTACTGTGCTGCCACTTGCAGACTCCCCAAATCCTCTTAAGGTCCATTCCAAGAATATATTATTTGTGAAGCCCAGATACTCTAACTTTTATTATTTTGCATTTATTTTTTGTTTATAAAAATAGTATAGAACATGTTGCATATCTATGACATCAAAATAGAAAGCATACAATGTCCAGTGCAACCAGTAAGTTCCAAGGCACAGAAGCCCCAGAAACCCCAGATACAACAAATCCTCACCCTGCCCTCGCTTCTCAGGTGGTATTAGCAGGCTTCCTGTATGATTCTGACGTGGAGTCAGCTGAAGCTGTACGAGTTGACAACCAGAGCCCCCCCCATAGATGGCATTCATTTAGGAAGCATGACTGGTGGTTTCATACGATTGGAGAAAAGGGGGAGGGGAAGCCAAAGAGAGGAGGAGGAGCCCTTGGCAGAATTCCAAGTTCCGTGGCACTGGCCCCACAGAACTTTGGAAACAAGAATCAGGCTTGGGCTGCACAGGTTCCAAGTCACAGGGCTTCCATGGCTGGCAAGCATCGAGCCGGAAATTCAGTTGAATAGAGCCCTAAATGTTTTTTTGTTTGACATTCATGCTTAACAGAAAATGATGAATCCATTAGCAACTCCTTCCGTTGCCAAAAGAAACAGACTTGCACTTGTAGATTGCTTTCATTCTGCACTATCAAGCCACTGCATGTGCTGCTTTCACAAAGCTGACAGTCATCTATCATTTTTAAATGGGTTTAGAGGTACAGTCGTCTTTGTCTGAAGTGTGTGGATGTGTCAGCGTGAATGCGACTCATTAAAACAGACCGATCCAAACAGTTTAAATAGGATTCACAGTAGGGGGAAAATGTTTTATTTGAGGTTTGTTTGGAATTATTTTGAAGTTTGTCACTAATTTTGAAAAACAATGGGCTCATTTTTCTAACTTCTTTTTTTTTCTCCCTGAGATGTGTTCAAGAGAACAAATAGCTATATTATATGCTGTCTCAAAAACATGCTCTTTTGGAAATGAAGAAAGATTCTATGATTATGAAATTTAAGAGTTCCCTTGTGCTCTAGAACATTTCACATACTTAAAGGACTTCATGAAACTCCTCCAAGTTTTTCTCTCTCTCTCTTCAGCCCCTAACCCCCCACCCATAAATGACATCTATGAGCATAATCTTTAGACCCATTTTTCATCATTTCAATTAGCCTCTCAAGAAATACATTTTGAAGTCAATGATTTAACATATGGATTAAATCTTCCATAAAATGGGTTCAAATATTAGGATGAGGGCACCTGGCTCTATGCTTATATACATCTGGGTTCCATAGGATGTTGTTTGTTTTAAATGCTTCAAGATGTTCAATAAAATTGAATGTGGCCAAACTCATGCCCAGTATAGCCTGTGGGCTTTCAACTTGCTTCTCAGTGGCTCTCTTCTCTCTCTCCCTCTCTCTCTCTTTCTCTCCACACTGATATTATGTTCCAAAAGCAATAATGGAAGTGAAAAGTGCCGGAATTAAGGTCCAAGAAGATGTGCACATATCAATAAAGATGAAAGTAATTTGTCAAGAGTTTCAATGCAACTAGTACGGTTGATTTTTTGAGTTTTATATGTGGTTACAGAGAGTTATTCAAAATACTTAACACCTGTAAGTTCTAGGCACAGCCAATCAGAATGGTCACCAGGGCAGAGTCCTGAATCCCCTTTACTAGGGCAAGTGTTACCCATCAGATTGCTGGATGCAGGGGAGTCAGAGAGTCTCAGTGACATCAACAAGGCTAAGGCAGTACATAGAGGTGGCTGAGTAGATGAGAAATGAGGGCAGTTGCTATTTATAGACCAGTAGAGAATTATTTCAACTTTTTAATGTACTGCTATATTAGTGTGTATTGGTTGAATTTCAGTTCTTTTTTTACCATCTCTTGTTCTTCATTGCATAGATTCCTTGGATTAAGGAAGAAGAAAAAGCAAGAGGACCCCCACGATATTTCAGCATTGCTCTATAGTCTACTACTTTCTGTGCAGCACCAAATCAGCCGCACCTGCTAAGTCACCAAGTGCTGTTCAAGTTGCTCCTACAGGACTGAAAGGTTGTTGGGAAGTGAGGGATTACCTAACCTGAGGTGGCATAGTGGATAAAGCATCCACCTGGAATGCTGAGCTTACCAGTTCGAAACCCTGGGCTTGCCCAGCCAAGGCCCATATGAGAAACAACTACGAGTTGTTGCTTCCTGCCCCCCACCTTCTCTCTCTTTCTCCTCTCTCTAAAATCAATAAATAAAATCTTAGAAAAAAAGAAAGTGGGGGATAAAGAATAGGCTATCAGAAAAGGGTGAAATAGTGAATATGATATTATAAAAAACATTTTAAATAAGAATAATTCCTTAGTCTTCACCCCATTTTACCCAAAGACTTCTAGATTTTTAGCACTGCCAGGCCCATTTACAGAATAAAATCTGTAGAAGATATATTTAACTTGTGTCATAAGTCCTTTACAGAGCTAAAATAATTGAACATAAATTAACCTATTCAGTCATTCATCACCACACCACTCCCACAAAAGGTAAATTCAAGGCAAATACTGTGATATACACTTTGCAAGTGAAGATGTTAAAGCAAATTTTAAGATTCTAAGGCTTGAACCAACCAAGGGACAGTTGAGGTCAAGTTTCTCGTATCCAAGACTGCTTTGATGAAGTTGCCAAGTTGTCTGACAAGTAACAACCATATATAAAGAGGAAGAGAAAATGTAACAATTCTAAGCCCTCATTTTTTACAGAAATATAATTGAATGTCTCTAGCGTAAACCACTTCAGAACCTGAAATACACATCAAATATAAGGAGGAAAAAGATGAATGTATCATTTTTATAGAAAAAGCACTGATAAAAAAATTTCTACTTATACGGATACAAGTATAATTAAAAGCTTTAGATAGAGAAAGAGATCATAGAAAGACCAGAAGAGAGGGATGAAGTACTACATTTCTTAAAAGTTGCTGGGAGCCAGAATGTGGCCATTACGTCCGATTTTTCCAGGCAACGTACACTATAGCAGAAGGTGGCACTTCTGATCAGAATCTCAAAGCTCAAATACAAAACATTTCATTTAAACTATGGACTTATATGCTTTATACAATTATAAACTCAATAATATTTAGGTAAACAAATACATGCTTTATAAAGATTCAAAGTCCTGAAACTGTAAGAACTTCATGCAGTTTGTTTAATAACAGAGGATAAAAGGCAGGCTGTGGAGTCAGACTGCCCAAGTTTGCAATCTAGCATTACCATTTTGTGACTGTATAACCTTGGATAAATCATTCCCTTTGGCCCGGCTTGTAAAATAGTGATATTAAAAGCACATGGTGAGGTGGTGATGATTAAATGAGATATGTTTGTCAAGTTCCAAGAGAACAAATGGTGAGGAGTAGATGTTTCGGAGCTTTCCTCTTGCTGATAAATCCTCCTCTTTTTCAGTGAATAGTTCCCTTTAGCAATCAAAGATATTGGTGACTGCATTATCGGGCTTTCTGCAGCTAGGTTAGAATCTCCTCAAATGCAATGCCATGCAGCTTTGTGAAAATATGGCCCCTTCTCTTCTTCCTGGTCCGAACCAGCCTGAGTCTTTCTCCATCCTGGATGCTCTGCCTAGTTCCCACTGTCATATTTCCTGAACATAGACCCAGAACATGAGCCATTATTCCCTGGCACGCTGCTGCCACCTCGCTAATCACTTGGGTTCTCTTTCAAGTAGAGGAGATGTACCCAGCCCTTTACAGAGGAAGTACGAGCTGCCAAACTAGCCTCTCCAACATTTATTCATGTCTTATAAGAAAGTACATGTCTTTTTAGTTTAGAGTGAGAAAGACAAGGCAGAAAATTGTCAAATAAGGAAAAATTTCATAAATTATTTATAAAATCCCATTCATTAAGAGTGAATTCTGCTCTTGACTGAATTGCAAATGGAACTAATGTCTTTCTTGGTTCTCACATTTTTTCTTTCACTGCTCACATCATCTCTGACTTCATTAACTTATTCAGCAAATATGTATTGAGTACCTACTACATGCCAGGTGCAGAATCATTTAGATACAGTTCCTCACCTTGAGAGATGTCAAGACTAGTCTTGCTGCCTCCAGTCTATTGGTTCTTACACTTGAGCAAAACAGAATCACACTGGTTACTGGGCTAGTTCCTCAGGTTCTGATTCAGGTATGGGTAGGTGTCTGAGAATATGCATTTCTAACTTGGGGGTGCTAGTCTGAAAAAGACTTTGAGATCACTACTCCAGGCTATGCCTGAAATTCATTGTTTTCACCATCACATGTGTAAAGTTTCTAAAATATAATCAATCACTTTGTAGAGCAAAAGCCCTATTTGTTTCTCCAATAGAATTAAACCTTCATGTTTCAAGACCTGCTGTTCAAAGTTGTTTCTTTTTTAGCCTGTTTCTGATGATGATTAAGTATAAGCAAGGATTCTATACTCTAACTTGCTTAGCTAAGTTTAACTCTATTTTCATCAAATAGTGTATACATTCTTTTGAATAATTAGCTTCTCCGGAAACTTAAAGCCTTGGATTTTCCATTTATTAAAAAAGAGAGAGAGGGGCGGCCTTACTTTGTGAGTATATTGGCTCATTGGGCACACGAAGCAGGACTTTAGGAGTAGAAGGGATTAATGACACTGAAAAACAGCCCTGTCATGAAGGCTAAACATTGAAAAAAGTTGTTTAAAAAATATGAGTTTAAATTGAAGCAATATCTGATGACACTATTCACTGTACTTACCACTAGACTTTTCATTCTATAATTGTGTCTAAAAATAATACCAGGACAAGAGACATCATTGTGTAAACATTCATATGGTGAGCAACTACATCAAAGACAAGCAGGGAATGCTAGCTTTCATTCTCATTCAGTAAGATTAACATAAAATAACTGACTTGTGGTTTTGTTTGACTTCACCAGGTCAAGTTTCAGTATGTGGAAATTCTTAGGAAGCAACATTAAAAGTATTACACCCTGTTTTGCTAGGAAGTAAACTTTCTGTATTGATATACTGTAGGAGAAATATTGTTTGTATTAGAAATATACACCAAAGTAAAGCATTTCTATACAACTTTATAAATACTCAGGTATCACATGGATTGTTAAAAAGCATGGATTGTGCTACTGGATTGCTAAAATTATTTGATTTGAGGAATTAAAAGTAGGAGAGAGAGAGAGAGAGAGAGAGAGAATGAGAATGAATAATATACAGATAGGCTGTTTATAATAATTACCATTGTCTTTCTGTCTCTAAAAATGGTTGGGTTCATAGATGTTATTTTAAAAAACATCTTGCATGTGAACAAGCTTCTAACTTAACACTGTAGAGAGGTGGAAGGAAATATGTCAATAATGAAGACAAATTTAGTATAAGTGCTCCAAGTATATGTGTATGTATAGGAGGCTGAGGGGTAGGGAGCCTGAGCTGTTCACTCTTGGTCTGATGTGGTACCTGCATTTTTTTGTGTGTATCCTTACATATGTAACTGTAGAGTCAAGGGTAATTTTCCAATTCCACCTACTGTGTCAGCCAGTACATTGGCCATCCTCATCCAGCCACCCTTGCTGAGGTCTTATACAGGTTCTAGAAGGGAAGAAGTCTCCAAAAGGATTTGTGACTGACTGCAATCAAACAGCACATTTGTAGGATTAGTGCACAAATACCACTGAATGACATTTGATGGCCACTATGTCTTTAAATCATTAGAATGACAGCTTAAAAAGACAACCCTGGTATTCAACTTTTTATCATTATTCATATTAAATATATACATGTAAAACAGCAACAGAAACCAAAGGCCTTTTAGTCGTAGCCTGGTGTGTGCACAGACACTGGATTTGAGTCAGGCACACGTGGGTGTGAATCATAGCCTCAGAGCTGTGACCTTAGTCTTGTTTGCCACTTCTGTTCATTGTAAAATAAAAATAGTGTTGTACTGTGAGTGATGAAGTGTGCTAACATATACAAAGCACTTGGGACAATGTCTGGCACATAGTAGGCACATAATAAATAACAGTAGTGGTACAACAGAAGTGAATAACTTGAACTTTTGGGTACAACATTCCTTGGCCAGCAGGCCAAGGGCAGGGCTCCAACTCCACAAACATTTTTTGTTAGCCAAGGCAGCTCAGTGCATGTGTGCTCTATAGAGGAATAAATAGATGCAACAATAATTATAGTCTCTAAAGATTATCCAACAGAATAAAAGATTTTGCAACAGTTGCCATGCCAGATGTATAATAAATATTTTTTAAACACCTACTAGATGCAAGATACTGTTCTTAAGTCAGAGAAAGATAAATAAGGCTGATCTTAACCTTCCAACGACAGTGGCCTAATCTTCTTAATTGTGGCAGAGATAGAATCACCTAGGAAGGTTTCAAATGCCTTGCTACTTAGGGTGCATCTCAAACCAATCAAATCAGAATCTTTGGAGGAGGGATTAATATACAGTATTTTTATATCCCTGGTGATTTCAATATAAAGCCAAGAATAAGAAGCAATGGTCTAGGTCAGGGGTAGTCAACCTCTTTATACCTATCGCCCACTTTTGTATCTCTGTTAGTAGTAAAATTTTCTAACTGCCCACCAGTTCTACAGTAATGGTGATTTATAAAGTAGGGAAGTAACTTTACTTTATAAAATTTATAAAGCAGAGTTACAGCAAGTTAAAGCATATAATAATAATTACTTACCAAGTACTTTATGTCGGATTTTTGCTGTTTGGCAGAATAAATCTTTATAAAACAACTTACTATAGTTAAATCTATCTTTTTATTTATACTTTGGTTGCTCTGCTACTGCCCACCATGAAAGCTGGAACGCCCACTAGTGGGCGGTAGAGACCAGGTTGACTACCACTGGTCTAGGCAATTCGTGGGGAGACAACATGAATACAGATACTTAACATCAATGTAACAGTGGTAAAGGAATATTAGTGGGGGAAATGAATGTAGTGGGAATTGGTAAACATTTAGCAGGAGAGGTATATATACAAAAGTTTCATAGAGGAGGCAGTGTTTTAGCAAAATCTTCAATTTGTTTGAGCAAAATCTTCAAAGATCATTCATACAGGTGAAATAGACAGGTCTAAGGCCCATGATGGAGAAACGGCAAGATGTCCTGTTAAAGAGAGGGGACGGCTGTGGTGTTTGTGTACATAGGGAATAATGATGCACCAGGCCTTTTTTCATAAACTTATATTTCAACAGAACAACCCTGCCCCGTTTGACTTTGATTTTACAACAATTTGCACAATCCTAATGGCCCACACTTCTAAATTTATCTTTAGATTTTAAGCTCAAAACACATAAATTATTTTAACAACTCATACATATTTTAATTTTATGTATAATAGAAATTAAACCCTTCATAGTCCTGCAAAGGTTTTGAGGTGACTTACAATTTTATAACCCATGTAAACTAGCGATTTTTTTTAAGGCAGAACAGAAATCACCTAGAGAAAAAGACATAATTGTACCAGGAAGCTTGAACAAAATTGTTTCTGAAATTAAGTATTAAATATAGTCCTAAAATTCCTGGCAGTCAATGCAACAAGGGAAATGTGAAATTTTATTGTCTGATCAAAGAAAGTATGTAGGTTATTTGCAGAGGGCAAATTCTATCTTACTGCTAAGTGTGGGAGAAATGTGTTCCATAAGAAAAGCACATTGCATAACATAACAAGAAATGCCTTTAATTCCCTTGTTTATCCACAGCTTTGTCCTCAACTACTTGGAGAACTTTGCTGACTTCAACTCACTCTGGAACTAAGGTCTTCCTACCCAATTTACATTCACCTCTGTTAGCCAAGATTAGTCAGACCAAATCGATGTGCCCATTCTATTTAGAGAAACGCATTCTCTCTCTAATCACTTGACACGGGAGAAAATACCTACACTGATCTTTCCGCTTTCTAGTTTTGTTGATGTATTAGCATTCGCAATCTGTGCACCTTATAGTTTAATTCCTCTTTGGTGCCAAGTGTAATGCTTAAAGAATCACTTGTTCACCTATATTGTTCCAAATGCATGACATTCTTAAAAGAAAACATAGGTTGTAAAACCCTCTTAAAATTTAAGGCATTTGAAGGAGTTATATTCTTAAGGCATTAAGTCACTATATTAAGGTATATAAGCAAATTCTTATAAGCTTTCACACGCCCAATTTGGCAAGGGATCATCTATATAAATAGTCCTTTGTTTTCACTCCCAAGATATATACAGGTTTTTACAGAACTCAAATTGATTCTAGCAATTATTTAAAATTCCTCAGAAATACCTTAAATCTCATATCTTCGTACCTGAGTAGGGACAATGCCAAAATGCTAATAGCTGAGTACACTTAGATTAAAAGCAACATCCCTTTTGACAGCCTTTCACACAGACACAGGCAAGCAGCAATTAATATACAACATGCATATCTAGTGTCTCACTTTATGTATCTTGATGGGGGATCCTGTGGTTGACTAATCTAAGACATGAACCTGGGCCATAATTTCTTGAGACTGATTAAAGCTAGTAGAACTCAAAACTACACAACCATCAACAGGTCATGTTTTAAATAGAGGGTTGTACATTTCGGTCTATTATCGCATTGCCTTGCAAGATCACATATCAACTCTTTTTTCACTTTTAATTACAGTGATAGCAGCAAATTATTTCATACCAATCTAAATGTCTACATTTTTAAAGCATTGCCCTTTGAGACATGCTGATGACAAATATAACTGAGTTATTTTCTAAGACCTACTTTATGCTGAACCATGCTCTCTTAAACTTTCTTCAGACTAACAGCTTGTCAGGCACAATAGCTAGATGCGTTCAAGATTTAGTCAGTGAACAGAAAACTATAGAAACAGTTTCATTTGAAAATGCAGGTCAGAATCAACCAATTGAATTTCCTAGGACAGGATGGCAAGCACAGTCAAACACCCTTACAATCATTTATAGAAAGGTAAACATTGAAGAGTTCGGACATGGGCTCAGGATTCTTTTCCACCAAAGGCATTATGTAGATATTATTAGTTGATCATGGGGACACTTTGTTGATACTTATTTACCATCCCTCTCCTAGGACTTCAGATTGGCAGAGGTCTTGAAGGTAACATAACTCAACCCAGCGTCTGATGATCTGGTGCTTAAACCCTCTCTCAAACATCTCCAGCAGGTGACCAGTCAACTTCTTCTTGAATACTTTCCTCAATAGGATAAGTAAACCAGCCACATGCAGAAGGGTCCACAAACTCATGAGCAAAAAAGACTGAACAGTTAATTGATTCATAAATAAGTAAAAACAGCTATATAGTTTATGAACTGTCTTCTAGGCAGTCTTCCATTGCTGTGGCCTATTATTCACTCTAATCACAGCTCTATAAAAATGAAGGTGAAAAAAATTTCTTTTGTGCTTTATTTCCTAAGAAGAGTATTTCATATTCAAGAGTGAACTCTCAACTCTCTGGCAAAGGG
Source organism: Saccopteryx leptura (assembly GCF_036850995.1). NCBI lineage: Eukaryota > Metazoa > Chordata > Mammalia > Chiroptera > Emballonuridae > Saccopteryx > Saccopteryx leptura. Next base: position 71,506,086 of record NC_089510.1, on the reverse strand, counting down.
GACTTTGCATTCTAAGGAAGAGTTTGTAGAGCTTTCCAAGAAGACGTCAATCTGAAAATTCTCACAATAAAGGAAAAGGTAAGTTCGGGAAGGCCAGGGATAGAAGAGTCTGAGGAAGGGGCAAGAGTCTGATTCCTTGTGGCCTAGAGCTCATCACCACTGTTCTTGACCATTCATGCTCTTTTCCAAATCTCCATGCAGTCAAAATCTCTACCTCTCCTCCCATTCAAAATACTTACTCTAATTGAGCTAATTAAAGAAATCTACACTAAAGAGTATTAGCCTTTTCAGAAAATATTTGAATCCAAAAGAAAGACCTTTTAGTGCAAATGAAACTCCAATTTTGAAAGGTACTTATCATATAGATTATTATCCCTTACTTCCCTACCTGAATCAATTAGAGTCCCAGGAAATAAAATTATGATATTTGTCATTATTTCATAAATTGCAGCCAAATGACAGGCTTTTCTAGAACTTTTAAAGTTACTGTACTTTCTAGCATTCTGGTATTCAAGAATACCTGAAAACATTTGGAATGCTTATGTTAAAATACTCTACCCAAGAAACTATAAACTTGAACAAGTCATTACTGGTGGGAGGTGGACATTAACTATTCTTCATCTAGGGTAAATCTTAACCAAAGGTTAGTCTTTAACTGCAACACATACGCGTGCAAAAGCTAACACACACACAAAAGGAACAATGCACTTCTAAGATTAAAATGATGTTACAGAGTACTTTCTTATTGTAGTGTAGGTTAAAAGGACCACAGTAACTCTTCTACTGTCCATTGAGAAAGTTACTGGAAAAATCACACTTTTTGTAAACAGGGCATATTTGGAAATTGTTGCTGTGAAGATATATTAAAGATTTTCATAAATATGGTGTATATATACTGTCTCATCTGGTAGCTGTTTCATATATTTATAAGGGCAATCCTTTCTTTAAGTGATTCAGTGAGGCATAATTATTGATATTCTTTAAGACTAATATAAAGCAGGGGAAGTGGAACAAAAGTTAAATCATACACCATATATTAAATCTGGAGTTGATATGTTTTATGCCTACAATTTCATTCAGCTCCTTAGATTGATAATAATAATTAATAGCATGCCTCAAAGGATCAGAAAACCAGCTCGTCTGCATCTCAAATAAGCCAAGTCTTACAGAAGTACAAAGTATGAACAGGTAATTTTCATCATGAAAACATTCATATACTTCTTTTTGCACAAATGTAAAATTATCACATCTCATGTTGAGTTGATTAGGACATATCAATCTCTGATCAGCTAGCACTTTCAGCAGATTCTAGAGGACTTATATATTCAACAAGTTTGTATGCATGGTATAATTTATAACTTTATTTTTCTCCTGAACCCTGGGGCAAAATGTCACCTTCTGCTACTCCACTAATTCAAAAATAAGAGGCAAATAGTTGTCCCTATGGTAACAGAGGCTCATTTTACTCCTAGCCCATTTCCAACCTGTTGCTAAATTACTAAGCACTGGAGTGATGCCTCAGAGAGCACAGGGAGATGCTGTTAAGGTAATGAAACCAAACACCATCCACTTAAAACATGTTGTGTCAGCTTGGAAATAAGGACGGATAACCCCTTACTTTCTACACCCACCCTTGTACAGACCACCTAGCAACTGTTACATTTTCTAAATTACAAAGCCAGGTCCTCCTTTTACACAGCAAAAATTACTTCCCAGTGGCAGAACTGACTTTCTAGAGCTCTTGTGGTTTGAGCATAGGAATATTTTTTATTATGCTCAACAACATGTATTTTAACTTTTTCACTTCTTTATTATACTATATTAATGAGAAACAATTAGATTTACTTTCATTAGAGGCAATCTGTAAGTGTCTATTAGCTTCAAAAGGCAATTATATTTCTTTAGAGCATCCATGAGTCCAGGAGGCCAAGAACAAGATTTTCCTTCAGTCAAAGTTTTCAAAGGGTCAGCCAAGAGAATTGGAACAGACTGTGCTCCTTCTTAATGGTGCACCACAACATTCTAATATCCTGCTGGGTAGAATCTTTACTATGCAATTTAAAGTCTCATCTGACAGAACCCATGCCTGTAGGATCCTCACTTTTCTGCTCTAGAGGAAGAACATTGAAATCCAATCTGAGGAAATCCAAATCTTTGCTTCCATGTGAGGCTTACAAAAAGCTACTGAACATTCAATTCTGTCCACTATAGTTATAGATATAAGTATATTTAAGAATCTAACCTTAAGTTAGCACAGAGGCACACAAAACATCAGTCATTTCTGCAAATAGGGGCCAGGCCATTGTGGAAAGACATTGTGGGTATTTACATTGAAAGATATTGGGATTGAGTGCATATGTTAACATGTCTGAGCAATGAATTAGATGATCTCTTGAGTCCATTTTATGTCTACACTTTAAACTAAGAGGTTAGCTAACTCTGTGACCTTGATCAAATCACTCAGCCTCACTAATGTGTGAGTTTCCTTCTGGTTCTAAAACAAGTCCACAAATTTCTATATAATTTCAAGGATTATATTTTCCCTTATTTAACAGATAATTTTATAAATAAGATTAGTATTCTACATTCCATCTGAAATTGAGGGGGGAGGTAAAAAATAGAGAGTAACATTTTGTCCTAGGAGTCAATTTTATTGGGCAATCAGATGGGCAAATAACTAACTAAAAAAGGTGTTTAGAATATAAAGTTGTGATAATGAATCAAAGAATGACAATTGATGAAGAGCAATATTTCCCATTAAACTAATGTCAATAGAGCTTCACTTATTTGTCTTTTTTATGTCAAAAATCTCCTCCCTACCAGCCTTAAGTTCCTCAACAATATATACATACAACAGGCTTTTCTGAGAGCCATTTCTTGTAATGACTTCTCTGCTAAGTTTAGTTAGATTGAGTCCAGTGTGATATTTCTTTATTGATTTGAAGATACATTAATTGATGTAAGGCCCTTACAACAGAATAAAATCCCTGAAGGGAAGGTAGTATGAGATAATGAAAAGGATATAAGATTTGGGTTTAGAAGACCCAAGCAAAATGAGCTTTGTATCTTATATTTGTCCCTTTTTAGCTGTGAAGATGGGCAATGTTTTAAATATCTCTGGGCTTTAGTTCTATCATCTGTAAAATCAAGTACCAATACTTTCTTCAAATAATTTTCATTAGGGAAAATGAGATAATGAGAAGAAAGTGGTAAGATCTCAATAAATGTTTGAACTACCTGTTAAATTTATGCAATTTCAACTCAATAATAATTTACTGATGGCCTGCTCAGTGCCAGACTCTACATAAAACACTATAGATTAAATTATGGAAAAGATTTGCCCCTACACTGTTGTTATACTTTGAGTAGAAATGATCCAACATGGCCATTGGAGACTGAAAAACTGATTATTCTTGATATTAGAGATTAAAAGATAGGCTGTTTATCTTTGCCATGCAAAATGCTTGAGGAAAAAACAAACAACTGCTGTTTGATCAGTCACACCCTTTTTCAGAGGCATGATATTCTCATTTGCTCAAGAAATATAATTGAGCAACTGCTCTATGTGGAACACAAAAGTCTTATAGTTTTTGCTAAAATGCTTATAATCTCATAGAGAGAGAAGACATAAACCTTTGCCAAGTTAAAGTTGACACAAAGAAATAATGAATTAAATTCAGAAAATATCCACTATAGCCTCAGAATTCTGCTTGGTCTTCTAGAGAAGAGAAAAGTACAAAATATTTATAGTTCCTGATTCCAAGGTAGACACAATCTATTAGGGGAACAAAACTAAGTTACAGAAATTGTTAGTTCCAAATTATACATGATTATATGTTAACTGAATCCAGATATCCATATTTTGACTCTGTAGAAAATATGAGTTTATCTCTTTAAGAAATGATTGAAGGTACCTGACCAGGTGGTGGTACAGTGGATAGAGCATTGGCCTGGGATATCGAGGACCCAAATTTGAAACCCCAAGGTCACTTGCTTGAGCACAGGCTCACCAGCTTGAGCATGGGGTCACCAGCTTGAGCATGGGATCATAGACATGACCCCATGGTTGCTGGCTTGAGCCCAAAAGTTGCTTGCTTGAAGCCCAAGGTTGCTGGTTTGAGTCCAAGGTTGCTGGCTTGAGCAAGGAGTTACTTGCTCTGCTGGAGCCCCCCTCCCCTGGTCAAGGCACATGTGAGAAAGCAATCAATGAACAACTAAGGCACCACAATGAAGAATTGATGCTTTTCATCTCTTTCCCTTACTGCCTGTCTGTCCTTGTCTGCCCCCCCCATCCATCTCTCTCTCTGTCTTGCAAAAAAAGAAAGAATGAAAAAAAGAAGAAAAAAAGGAAAGAATGAAAGAAAGAGTAGAAAGAAAGAAAGAGTAGAAAGAAAGAAAGAAAAAAAAAGAAAGAGAAAGAAAGAAAGAAAGAAAGAAAGAAAGAAAGAAAGAAAGAAAGAAAGAAAGAGAAAGAAAGAAAAAGAAAGAGAGGGAGGGAGGGAAGGAGGGAGAGAGGGAGGGAGGGAGGGAGGGAGGGATGGAGGGAGGGAGGGAGGGAAGGAGGAGAAAAATGGTTGAAGAAGGTGGCATTCAGCTTAACTTTAAAGAATGAGTAGGATATAAATACATAGATATGAGATAGAGGAAAGTCTGAATTATAAGAACTTGTATTTCAAAGTCTTATTGTTAGGAGAAAAATGAGCACAGAATGTTCAAGGGTCAAGGAGAAATATGAGCTCAGGATGGAAAGACAGGACACCATAAAATGGTAGAGCATCTAAAAAACAGTTGTTTTTCTTGGTCTCATAGCAGATGGCAAGGACACCCAGTGTTACTGAGAGTTGTCAACTCTACTCTTAATTTACAAATCACAAGTTATAAAATGCATCAAATTTTCTCTTAGTAAGAACACAGCCAAAGTCACAACTTCTCAGTCCATAAAAAACACTATTATAAGGCACACTTCAGTTGACAGAGAGTCAAGTCAGGATATGTTCAGATGAGGCCAAGTGAATATTGGATGAGCTGCAAGGGATCTGGGCCCCAGAAGTGGGTTGTTATTACAGTACTACTTTCTATATCAAAGCAAGAAATAGTGAGGAGTATTGGAGCCAGGGGTAAGGAGAGAGTAAGAGTGGACTTAGAAATATGGGTGCTTCTTTTGAATACTCCAGCTTAGTCCAGCACATAGTCTACGACTTTCAAGCTTTGATTTTAGAAATTGCCATCTTAACAATACATGCCTTTGTAAGTAACTTCTAAGTGTATATTAACTGAAAAGAAGTGTAACATTTTTATAAAAGAATCAGTGATACTTGTATGAATAGATGAACCCAGTTTGGATTACAGATAAGTGCATGTATTTATTGATGATGTTTTGAGTCAGTGAGAACCTTCAAGTTCTTGTAGAGTGGTAGCAAATGCCCAAGGCTCTTCTACAAACTACCCCACCTCAATGAACTGGAAATGTCAGAGATATAGAAATAGAGAATATATAGGAAAGTAGAAATACTTAATGTGAATAATACAACTCATTCCACTCTTTCAGTGTCTAATTTCAGCACCTTAACTTTATTGACATTGTCACTAATATAATTTGATTTAGGCTCAATTTGACTTAGAAAGTGAATTCTATTAAATCTATCTATCCTGGAACCTTTAAGATAAATATTGCTGAAAAAGTACATATAAAAGAAAACCTTCATCTGTTTCTAAAGTGAGAAAATTGTATTGTAATTTGAAGTCTTCCATGAATAGACACTTCTCCCAGGAAGAGATACAAATGGCCAACAGATATATGAAAAAATGCTCAGCTTCATTAGTTATTAGGGAAATGCAAATCAAAACTACAATGAGATACCACCTCACCCCTGTTAGATTAGCTATGATCAACAAGACGGGTAATAGCAAATGTTGGAGAGGCTGTGGAGAAAAAGGAACCCTCATTCACTGTTGGTGGGACTGTAAAGTAGTACAACCATTATGGAGGAAAGTATGGTGGTTCCTCAAAAAACTGCAAATAGAACTACCTTATGACCCAGCAATCCCTCTACTGGGTATATACCCCAAAACCTCAGAAACATTGATACGTGAAGACACATGTAGCCCCATGTTCATTGCAGCACTGTTCACAGTGGCCAGGACATGGAAACAACCAAAAAGCCCTTCAATAGAAGACTGGATAAAGAAGATGTGGCACATATACACTATGGAATACTACTCAGCCATAAGAAACGATGACATCAGATCATTTACAGCAAAATGGTGGGATCTTGATAACATTATAAGGAGTGAAATAAGTAAATCAGAAAAAAACAAGAACTACATGATTCCATACATTGGTGGAACATAAAAATGAGACTAAGAGACATGGACAAGAGTGTGGTGGTTACCAGGGGTGGGGGGAGGGAGGACAGGGGGAGATTTAGAGGGAGGGGGAGGGGCACAGAGAACTAGATAGAGGGTGGCGAAGGACAATCTGACTTTGGGCGAGGGGTATGCAACATAATTTAATGACAAAATAACCTAGACATGTTTTCTTTGAATATATGTACCCTGATTTATTAATGTCATCCCATTACCATTAATAAAAATTTATTTAAAAAAAAATTTGAAGTCTCCTATAGGTCTTTTTCCCCAATGCAGCTACCTAAAAGTATCAGGAGATAAAACCAAAGAAATAATAATTTTAGCTAGGTATCGTAGGTATCGTACTAGTACTAGGTTTCTTTCTACAACTAAAATCCAGAATTTAGCTTTTAAATGGAATCTAGTTCTTCCCCACCTCTGCCTCCTCATTGGCTTTGCTGTTTTTGAACAAGTCCTTCAGTTGATTATTCTTTAGTGGAATCTTACAGGCTCCTTGCCTATAATTCCAATTCATTTGAGAGAGTTTTTCTAGGACTGTCATTTTAAAGGTGAAAATGTTTTAGTCAGATGGGTTCTACCATTTTGTTATTGTTACTGTCAAAAGATTGGAGGGTGGGGGGACAAAGAGCACATGTACTGAGACCAAGAAAAACAACTGTTTTTTAGATGCTCTACCATTTTATGGTGTCCTATCTTTCCATCCTGATCTCATATTGCTCCTTGACCCTTGAACATTCTGTGCTCATTTTTCTCCTAACACTAAGACTTTGAAATACAAATACAAACATGTGACATGTAATTTCCATATTGGATACCTGGATCAGAGAGCTGAGCATATGTCTTAGATGCAGGCTATAGAGTTCAGGTCCATGTTATATTATGTCTTATTAAGGGTTTTAAATTATATCACTGGAATTCAAAAGTATGATATACCTCTTTTGGATTAAAAAGTGCTGCTACATTGGCAATACAGAATAATATACAAGACTGCTTACCTTCAACCCTGCAATTCCAGAACTTGATATATTTCCAAAGAAATTTTCATACCTATGCACAAAGAAACACGTGAAATATTTTAAGCTAATATAAACAATGCTATGATGAACAATTAAAAAAAACACAAGTGTTCATCGTTAACAGAAGAATAGATATATATCATACTTCTATAACTGATGAAGTATATAAAATAAATTAAATAAAGCTATGTGAATCAAAATAGGAAAAAGTATCACTGATGAAAATTATAACAAAAGAAATAACATGTGTACAAGAATATACTCAATATATTACCATGTATGCATATAACTTTAAAATCATGCAAAACAATGCTGTCTAGTGACTATTGATACAAACATATGCAGTGAAAACACAAAATCACCACAGTGTAGTAAATGCAGTAGTAGGAGGATACACAATAAACTTTTCCTGTATCTGTAAAAGTATATTTCTTTAAAAAAAATTCAAGCAAATATGGTAAAATATTTAGGCTAAACAGTGAGTGATTGGATATTAGTAATATTGTACTTCTGTATAGGGTTATAATATTTCATTTAAAAGAAAATTGAATAAAAACAATAAAAGCCTACCCGCTTTTGTTGATTTTTTTTTTTTAGGTTTTGAGAAATTTTATCTGCCATATTACTGTCTTTCTTCTCTCTTCTATTCAGATTTTCACAAGGATATGTGGGAGTTTTTTAAAAAGATTCCATAACAATTCTTCAAAGAAATTGTTAAGTACTGAAGCACAAACTAAAGGAACTTCTACATTCCCAGTGCAATTATTATTCTCTGCACTAAATTTTTTAAATGAGAGGTCACTAATCACAAATGCTGAAGTTGGATTTCAGTTTTCCCAAAATATAGAGCCCAGAACACTCTGAGATTGGTCCAAGTATTTGAGAGGATCTGTCTGCTCCTCAGTCATCTGTAGGGGCTTTAACTTCTTGAGGTTGGCTAATTGCTCCCATGAGTGTCCCTCTGGGTTCACATAATATTTCCTGTGGTCACATGTGTACTGTTCATTTTTAACTGCATCCACTCTTGAGAACTTTCATTAATTGCTCTTGGGGCTGCAAGGTAAAAGTTGTCATTCTTGTTCACCTGTAGGATCAACAGAATCCAGGTAAAACATCTTACAATGGCTGATTTGAAGTCTCTCTCATCTGCCTCAACCATGAAATTTTCATTTGCAGATAATGTTTTCTACCTAATCAATATGAACTTTAGAAATAATCAAAGCAAGCCATCAATCTAGAGATTCCTCTTAGTAAATACATATTTTTTCCCCATGGTTATAGTCGCCTATTCTCTTATTTTTGTTTCTGAGGAGTTCAGGGTCATGTAATCTTTTCAACAGAACTAAAAATTCTCCAACCAGCAATAATCCAGGAAGACATCAAAAACATCCAGACAGAATAAGGCTAATATTTCCTCACCAGGTGTCTAGCCTCTTAATCTAGTGATAATATCACATTCCAAAGGAAAAGGCACCAGACCCTCCCAATCAGGGCTGTAAGCACTTACTTCTTCACCTAGGATTACCAGCTTGTTGAAGCAGCAAACATTCTCACCTGCATCAGAGGTGGGGGCTGAGCTCCAATTGCTGAAAACAGCAGCAATTTAGGAGTAAATAAAAACTCAGGCAAAACTTTTCTTTAGAAACCAAACCCAGCAGCAAACTTACTGGTTTCATGTACAGGTGCCAAATTATCTGGGGTTTCATTTATGCTGCCTGAGACTGTGGCCCTTCTTGGAATTTAAAAGGTAGTCTTCTCTATAAGGGAATTTTTTTTTTTCATTTTTTTAGCAAGAGAGTTGGGGGGAGAGAGAGAGAGAAAGAGAGGAAGAGAAAGAGATGAGAACTCATAGTTGGGGCACTTTAGTTGTTCATTGATTGCTTTTCATGTGTGCCTTCAGAGGGGGCTCCAGCCAAGCCAGTGACCCCTTGCTCAATCCAGCAATCCTAGTCTCAAGCCAGAGACCTTGAGCTTCAAGCCAGTGACCATGGAGTCATGTTAATGATCCAGCACACAAGCCAGTGACACTGTGCTCAAGCCAGATGACGTGTGCTCAGGCAACCTCAGGGTTTCGAACCTGGGACCTCGGTGTCCCAGGTCGACACTATCCACTGTGCCACCACCGGTCAGCCTATAAGGGCATACTTTTAGAATGCTGTGTTGTATAGGTATGTTTCAGGTTTGGCAATGAAGAGGAGATGACCCATCTTTCTTGTTAAAGGAAACTCTGGAGATTCCTCTGTTGATGATTTGACCCCAAATGCTGAGCAGGGTCAAGGGTCTTAACTGACAGAATGTTTGATTATGAGATGCATAGAAAGAAAGAAAAAGGAAAGGACATTTTTTGGATCTGATTTATCATCCTGTTGCCATGAACTCACCTTAAACAATTCAGTTTTCCCTCTGAAAAAAAATGGAGTATGGTTGTTATAAGATCTTTCATACAGTTTCTGAGTAACTATGCAGAGACTGTAAGGAAGCATGGGTTCTAATCACAATTCAGCCACTAAATTGCTGTCGACAGCATCCTTATCAATACTGTTAGAAGGAGGGAGTATGCCACTGGGGAAGTTAAAAAGCAATCACAACAAGGATGCCCTGCCTGGCCCTTCCCTGGATGGACAGAATCAGAAACTTGGAAGAGAGTGCCTTGCAATATTTGCAAAACCCCCAAGATGATTTTAATATAAAGCCAGACTGAGAACTTGAGTAGTGTTTCTCATACTTTAATGTGCAAGCAAGTCATCTGAGAGCTTATTAAAATAAAGATCCTGATTCCACAGGTCAGGGATGAGGTTTTTCTGACAAGCTCCCTGGTGATACAGTGCTGCTGGTCCACAGAGCGTACTTTGAGTAGCAAGAAACTAATGATATCTGAGCGCCCTTCCAGCACTGCAATTCTGAGTCTGTTAAATTTCACTTTCAACAGAATCACCAATTTCCCACCTAAGCACACCCATTGCAGAGCGAAATGCCTTTTATAATGCGATGCGCTGTGCGGGGCTCTGTGTAATAATGGTCTTTGGAAGTTTGGAGGTACTTCAGAATCTTACAGTGTCTGGTGCAACACCGCGGACATTAATTATCACTGAATGGTATGGTAAGTATAAAAACTACAGGGGCTTTGTGAGGGGTTCACGTAAGTGATTCCACCGCTATGTGGAGAATTGACTGCTATGTGGGGACGTGTACCGGACACCTCAATTGGCATGTGTGCGCGCGTGGTGCGTGCCTGGGCTAGAGGTGCTGGTTGGAGTTTGGAGTGATTTAGGGAAAGCTTCCTGGGAAAAGAATTACTTACAAACTGAGCTCTAAAGATGAATAAGATTTGGGAGTTGGGAGCTATGTCCAGACAGAGAGAATTGTGATGTAAATACCTACATATGTGTGGAAAAGAGAGGTTGAGGAAATCAGAGGACTGAACATAGCTTCATTTGGCAGGAGCATAAAAAAAGTGAAGAATGAGCTGGTTGCCGGGATGGGGTGGGGTGGGGTGGGGGTGGGGGTGGAGGGGGAGTGGCCAGAGGCAGGGCTTAATAAACCCTATGCAGGAGCTGCCTCATTATCCTGAAGCAAGAGAAAGTCTTCAAAGTATTTTACGCAGAAAAGTAACATGATTTGCATTTTCAGAAATAACTTTTTATGTGCTGTGTGGGCAATGGGTCACGAAGGGAGGTGTATCTGTAAGAGGGGTGTTTCTATATGCTACTAATAGGTGAGAGTGAATGAGGCCAGCTACTCCACTTCCAGGAAATTCTACTAGAGACTCCTTTGCTTAGACTGATACCTGAGCAAATATGTTCATTGCACTATTGCTTGCAATAACCCAAACTTATACACATAGGTGATGTCTATAAATTCTATAGTTTCTGGCATACCTATGCTATGAAATATTGATGGCCATTAAAAAGAATATAGTAGATTTATATATAAAGATAACCAAGACATACTGTAAAGTGAAAAAAGCAAGTAAAAAATAATTTATGTAATATGGACCCTGTTATATAAAAAACAAAAATATATCCTCTACTATCTGGACAGTTAAATGTGTATGTAAATAGAAAAAGGCCCTCAACATGAGCATGGCTTCCTTTAGAAAAGGAATGGAAGACAGAGAGCAGCTTCCACTCCCCACGCTTCTGTTGGAAGATATTTTCAACCAGAAAGTGCTTGTGTGTCATTTGTGTAATAAAAAAAAAGAAAGGGATGGATTGCTACATTACACATCTTTTTTTTAATTCCTCAATAGCATGAATTTTGTCTTCATTAAGTCTAAGAATTCCTACAATTTTAAATCAAAATTTCTTTAAAAATAATAAAGCTCAAAAAATATTTTAAGAATTTAAAATTCAAAAAATTCCTTGCCTCTCCCCGCAATTGCACTATGGTCCCTTCCTCCGCCCCTGACAATCTCCCTCATTTAATATTTCCTCTCGTTCTCACTATGCAGCCACCCTTTACCTAAGACAGCTCCAGACACAATCTAAACTTCTAGTGGTTGAAAGTCATTAAAAAGATAAGTAACAAGCAGAAATCAACAGGGTTTGAAAAAAAGAAGTTTTTCTCCTTCCCCTTCTTGGAAATGAGAACATTCAGGGCTGCCATAATTTTCTAGAAAGATCCCCTGATGACCTCTGAAAACAACCCAGGACCCCCCACACTGCTTTTGGATCCCAGTATAACCAATTCAGCCGTGCACTAAAGGGAAAGTTATAAATTGCTTAGAGAAGGAGGTTACAAAAGGGAGCGACCAGCCTGTCTTTTGTTAGGGTAAATCTGGGTATCTCAACCTGTTAAGATGCTTTGAAAGAGGTAACAAAATGATCTATAAAGGCAAACCAGTGGGTGTCATTTCTTTAGATAATCAAAACCTTTTGATTGGGGAATACACAAAAGACTAAGGAAGGTTAGCAACCCTGGGATAAAAGAAAAATTTTCTTCATCAATTAAAAAGCAGTTATGGAAAAATGGGGACTAAAATGCCAATTTCCCAAATGGAGGAAATCAAAATATTGGCATCACTCAACAGTTATTATATTCAATGTGCAATTGAAAGGAGACCTCCTGTAAGAAATCAATTATTGAAAATTGATTTAAAATGTTAGAAATAAAAATAAAATGAAAAAAAATTTACAATTAATTAATAAGAGTAACAGATATTTAATTTCCCTTCCAGTAAATGTTTTTTGGCATGGTACCCTAACAAGTACTCACAAGCACTGATACAGTGTCACATTCTAATGCTGTCATTCTTTTCTCACCAATTCTTAATATTTCACTTGAATTTTATTTTAAATAGTATAAAGGCTTCTTCTGATATTTAACCTGGGTTGTTTTCGCTTTTTACCTAATTCAAAGTCACTAGGTATTAGTCCTATCTAAAGAAAGTCAACACAAAACAATAGCAACACTAAGTTTCTTGTAAATGACATTTATAATTTACTTTTCTCCAAAGAAACTAAAAGCTCATTAAAGATACTTGCTATTTAATTATAATGAGATATGAATGATGTGTTGACATAGTACATGTATTAGAAAGAGAATAACAACATCTGTATCGTACCAACTTAAAACTACAAGTCTCTAGGAAACCACCAAGTTGATGAAGCATCAAGCTACAGAAGAGTTGTATTTGCATTGGGAACTTTGAATTATTTGGCTGGCAAATGAGAGCAGAGCAAGGAGATGCCAGCCATATATAAAAGCAGAGTTGACAGAGTAACAGCAGAGCAGCATGCCCAGCTCATCAGCCTCCTTCAAAATACCAAAGGACTCTACCTTGATGCTTTACATTGTAGTAGACCAAACAAGATGGAAAAAAACAACTGTCCAGCCAGGGCTAAATGATAAATAATGGACAAGGCTGGCCCAAACAGATCAGGTACCATCAAGTACCTGTGCAGTAGAGGATGTTACACTAACCAGGACAGCGAAGACAAGGGCTGGAGCATCTTTGCAGCATGCTGAAAACTTAAGAGCTGTCCAGCAATCTGAGCCTGACCACTGTTCAGCAGCTAACTGCACACACTGGGTTCGTCCCGCTGAGTCTCATACATTTCCAGCCCCAATTCAACACCTAATAGCAGCCCCTGCCCCATGCCTGTCTGTATCCCTGTTTTTGCCACTCCATAGTAAAATATGAAAAATATGAGCAATGAGGTGAGGTTTTTTTTAAATAAACCTATACTTATTAATTTTTAAATATTTTTAATATTCCTACCTTTATGAAATGATGGTTATAAGAGATACTGGAGAAGTGGTAGCAGTACATGTACTTTATTGCTCTAATAAAATGGGGGAATCCTGTATTGTTTCCATTTTTAAAAAGTATTACTTTGTTAAATTTTAAAAATCTGGGGACTTCTGATACAATAGTTCAAAGTTCTGGCTGAAATAAAATGGACTTGGTTCCAGTCCCGGCTCTACCATTAACTGGCTATGTGGCCTCCTCTAAGCCTCATTTTCCTTATTTGTTGAATAGAAATAGCAGAAGTGCCTTTCTAATAGTTTATCACAAAGACGATGAAAATAATTCAGAGTGGCTCAGCACAGGGCATGGTGCACAGTAACATCCGAGTGTTAGCTTCGTGTCACAGAAGAGGCTACTCATTAGCTGTCCTCAGTTTGCTTATCTCTCAGATGAGCCATTTGACCTCGGAAACTTCTACATCCCCTCTAATTACAACATCCTACATTCTACACCCAAACTCTAGTCCTTCTACTCCTTCTAGGCTATTCAAGTGCAGTTCAAGTTAAACAAATTATCCTCCATCCATATAATGAACTACCGTCCAGCCATGGAGTGACTCTGTATATATTACTGAGTTAAACATAGTTACAAACCAGTTATTAACTGCATGATTCCATTTTTAAAAATATAATACATAACATACAAATATATACATAATAGTAATTTCTAACTCAGCCTAATTACTGTAGGCCAACACTGTCCAACAGAAATATAATGTGAGCCACAATGTAAGCCATATGGGAAATACTAGATTTTCTAGTAGCCACATTAAGAGAAACAGATTAAATTTGTTTTAATGATATATTTAGTCCAATTTAAACAAAATATTCTCATTTCCACATGTAATCATTACAAAAGTTATTAGGGATATTGTACATTTTTTGTAGTAAGTCTTTGAAATCCAGGGTGTATTTTACATTTATGGTACATTTGAATATGAACTAGCTGCATTTCAAGTGCCACAGGCAACTATTGGCTACCACATCAGACAGCACAACTCTAGGCAGTTAGTCCCCTCCTCACACTGAACTAGAATTATTAGACTGAAAGGACACTTGTCTTACTTATATGCCCATTACCTAAAACAATTTCTGATACCTATTGGGTACTCAATAAGTGTTAGTTTGAATGAATGTATTTCATTCAAAGTATTCTTGAGTAATTTTGCTTTTTAAGTACCGTGTGAATCATAGGATAAAAAGACATTGCACCACTCCCAAAGAAAGAACACAAAATTTTTGGAAAGCCGTCTCCCAGAAAGCATCACATGTCACAAGCATTTTCCTACATTGTCGAGGGGCAAAGTCAGCAATTCAGAAATGTAAGATACCCTCCTGAATTGACTAAAATATTTGAGAACTAAAGCTAATGCCAAAAAGTATATTATAGATAAATAAATGTTAAATAATAGCAGGACTGAGAGAAATGAATAATAATAAAAACTCAATCAAGTACCTGCTGTATCTAAATACTTTGCATACATTATTTATAAGCTTCACTACCACTTTGTAAGATAAAGGGGAGGAATGACACAGGGAAAAACATTCTCTGTGGAATCATTAAAGCAAACAAACAAAAACTCTTTAGATTTCAATCTTATCTTTGTCAATTTCTAGCTCTATGATCCAAGGTAAGTTTCTTCATCTCTGTAGGCTTAGTTTTCTCATCTGTAAAATGGGCATTAAAGGAACTACCCTTAACTATTGTGAGGATTAAATTAATTGATACATAAACCCTGAAATAAAATGATACCTACTATTATAATGGTAACACATTAAAATAGGAGCAATCATTGTTATTATCCTTGGTTTACAGAAGGGGAAATTGAGGTTCAGAGTAATTAAAAAACCTCAGTGTAATGTAGCAAATAAATAGATGAGCCAATTCAAACCCAGGTCTGTCCAAATTAGCTAGCCCATGCAGTTTATACCTCTTATGCCTGGGAAGGCCTCATGGCAGAGACCATGGTATTTGGATACAGAGAAAACATTCTGTAAGGGTACCCACATGGTAATGGCTGCAGATAAACACTATTTGAGGAGAAAGCCATCTCATTTAAGCAGACCAGATCAGAATGTAAAACTGGTGGAGCTATAAGTGAGTCAATACAGGGAGTTTGGCTAACAGGAGGCCTTGAGCCAGCTGGAGGAGTTGAGACTTGATTATTGCTTAAATCCCGTCATAAATCTGTAAAAGAGTTGATCATTCTCTGGGCAATTATGAAGCTCTTCTTTTTTTAACTTAATTCTTTAGGCTGATAGGAACATTCCTTTACTCACGTAAAGGCTAAACATATTTTTTTCTATACTCCTCAAATCCTACCTTAAATTTGTCTTAATCCTTTGAGTCGATGTGAGGAGTGGTGTTCACGTTCCCATATATTAACTGGGTTGTGAAAGAATAACCAACCAAACTCCTATCTGTGGTTAGAGCATTGCAACAGCTTCACTCAAGTTAGATTCGCTAGCAGGCCCATTAAACCAACACAGCTGCTCACCATTAGTTACCCCCTCTCATTTGGCTGCTTGCCTGAACCACCTCGTCAATGAGCAATGAGCCACCACACCTGGCATGCTCAAGTTGGAACCAACTCACGTGAAGAATGTTATCAAAAACATTTTTAAATGAATAAAGTGTATTAGAATCTGTACACAAGCATGAATGTCCATATGTACATATAATTAACATGTGTTCACAAAACACATGCAACTAGGGATTCTCTCCAATAAAAAATGGAAACAACAGATTATTTACACAAAAATTCCTCTAATTATTTTTTTCTAAAGAAACTACTCTTTTTTAAAAATGTGTCATCTTTTTATATTTTAATTAATTTTTAAAATTTATTATGCTAACATAGATTCAAGTGTCTCGCTGAATATAACACTCTCACACACCCCACCCCCGTGTCCCCATTTACACATCTTTTGCCCTCCTCCCCCAAACTCCCTTCCCCCTTCCCTCTAGGATTTGCTCTCCTGTTATCTGTATCTCTGTGTTATGCATATATAATTTTACTAATGCCTTCACCTACTCTGATCCCATCTTCTCATCCCCCTTCCCTCTGACAGCTGTCCCTCTGCTCCCTGTGACCCCGCCTCTGCCTCTATTCCATTACTCAGTTCACTTTATTCCTTAGATTCCACATATAAGTGAGATCATATATTTTCTTTCTCTGCCTGGCTTATTTCACTTTGCATAATAGTCTCCAGATCCATCCATGCCATCGCAAAAGGTAAGGTTTTCTTCTTCACAGTCATGTAGTATTCCATTGTGTGTATGTACCATGGCTTCTTAATCCACTCATCCATTAGTGGACACTTGGGCTGTTTCCAGATCCTGGCTATTATAAACAATGCTGCAATAAACATTGGGGGTGCATATCTTCTTTTGAATCAGTGATTTGGTATTCTTAGGATATATTCCTAACAGTGGGATGGCTGGGTCAAAAGGCAGTTCCATTTTTAATTTTTTGAGGAAACACCATACTGTTTTCCACAGTGGCTGCACCAGTCTGCATTCCCCCCAGCAGTGCAGGAGGGTTCCCTTTTCTCCACACCCTCGCCAGCACTTACTGTGTGTTGTTTTGTTAATGACCACCATTCTGACAGGTGTGAGGTAGTATAGTATCTCATTGTGGTTTTAATTTGTATTTCTCTGATGATTAGTGATGTTGAACATCTTTTCACATGCCTATTTGCCATCTGTATGTCCTCTTTGGAGAAGTGTCCATTCAGTTCTTTTGCCCAATTTTTAATTGGATTGTTTACCTTCCTGGTGTTGAGTTTTAGAAGTTCTTTATAAATGTTGGTTAACTGCTTATCAGGTATATTGGCAAATATGTATGGGTTGTGTTTTTATTTTGTTCATGGTGTCTTTTGCTCTGCAAAAGCTTTTTAGTTTGATTATAGTCCCATTTGTTTATTTTGTTCTTTATTTCACTTGCCCATGGAGATAAAACAGCAAAAATATTGCTACAAGAGATATCAGAGAGTTTACTGCCTATGTTTTCTTCCGAGATGTCTATGGTTTCACGACTTACATTTAAGTCTTTTATCTATTTTGAGTTTATTTTTGTGAATAGTGTAAGTTGGTGGTCTAGTTTCATTTTTTTGCAAGTAGCTGTCCAATTTTTCCAACACCATTTATTAAAGAGACTGTCTTTACTCCATTGTATGCTCTTACCTCCTTGGTCAAATATCAATTGACCATAAAGGCATAGGTTTATTTCTGAGTTCTCTGATCTGTTTCATTGATCTATATGCCTGTTCTTATGCCAGAACCATGCTGTTTTGAGTACAATGGCCTTATAGTATAACTTGATATCAGGAAGTGTGATACCTCCCACTTTGTTCTTTATTTTAAAGATTGCTAAGGCTGTTTGTGTTCTTTTTTGGTTCCATATAAAGTTTTGGATATTTGTTCTGTATCTTTGAAGTATGCCATTGGTATTTAAATAAGAATTGCATTGAATTTATAGATTGCTTTGGGTAATATAGTTATTTTAATGATTTTTCTTTTTCCTATCCATGAACACAATATATGCTTCCACTTGTTTGTATCTTCCTTCATTTCTTTTATCAATGTTTTACAATTTTCTGAGTACAAGTCTTTTACCTCCTTCATTAAATTTATTCCTAGGTACTTTATTTTTTGTTGCTG
Source organism: Saccopteryx leptura (assembly GCF_036850995.1). NCBI lineage: Eukaryota > Metazoa > Chordata > Mammalia > Chiroptera > Emballonuridae > Saccopteryx > Saccopteryx leptura. Next base: position 71,487,789 of record NC_089510.1, on the reverse strand, counting down.
TTGTTGCAATAGTGAAGGGGATTGTTTCCTTAATTTCTCTTTCAGACAGTTTATTGTTGGTGTATAAAAATGTCACTGATTTCTGAATGTTAATTTTATATCCTGCCATCTTGCTAAATTCATTTTTTAGGTCTAGTAGTTTTTGGGCTGAGACTTTAGGGTTTTTTTATGTACAGTATCATGTCATCAGCAAATAATAATAGTTTTACTTCTTCTTTTCCAATTCATATACCTTTTATTTCTTCTTCTTGTCTGATTGCTATGGCTAGGACTTCTAGAACTATGTTGAATAAAAGTGGTGAAAGGGGGCATCCCTGCCTTGTTCCTGATCTTAAAGGGATTGCTTTAAATTTTTGCCATTGACTATGATGTGGGCTGTGGGTTTGTCATGGATGGCCTCTATCATGTTAAAGTATGTTCCCTGTATCCCCACTTTGCTGAGGGTTTTGATTATAAATGGCTGATGGTTTTATCAAATGCTTTTTCTGCAGCTATTGATTTATCATGTAATTTTTATCATTCCTTTTGTTTATGTGATGAATCACATTGATTGATTTGCAAATATTGCATCAGCATTGTCTCCCCAGAATAAATCCCACTTGATCTTGATATAAGATTTTTTTCATGTATTGCTGGATCTGGTTTGCTAATATTTTGTTGAGAATTTTAGCATCTATGTTTATCAAGGATATTGGCCTATAGTTTTCTTTGTATTGTCTTTACCTTGTTTTGTAATGAGGATGATGCTTGCCTCACAAAAGGAGCTTGGATGTCTTCCCTTCTCTTGGATTTTTTGAAATAGCTTGAAAAGGGTAGTATTCATTCTTCTTTGAATATCTGGTAAAATTCACTTGTGAAGCCATCTGGTCCAGGACTTTTGTTTGCTGGGAGATTTTTGATAATTGTTTCAATTTCATTTGTTGTACTCCTTTGTCTTCTCATCCTCTTTTTTGGATGTTTTATTTGTAGAGTTGGTTGAGTCTAGGCTTGGTGTTGTCTGCCTCCAGTTTTCAGTTGTGTTATTTCTAGGTCTTCTTGGGTTGGTATCAGCTGTTATCTGTAATCCACTTTTGGATTTGGGCAGCTTTGAAGTCTTGATTTGTTTGTTTTCTTAACAAGTGATAGTCTTGTTTACTGATCTCAGCAGGGGGCTTCCTTGAAACTGTATCCAGGAATGCGATGGGTGTAACCTGAGACTCTGAAGGCCTCTTTAGCCAGCTAATCTCACTGGGGGCAGGGTGTTTTCTCAGCTTCAGTAGGGGGAGGTGTATCTCAGATCTCCATGGAGACCTGAGTTACTGCCCCTCCTCCCCACTTCTTGTTTTCAGCTGTGTCTTGTTGCGCTGATTGGAGCTGGAGAGATGTCCAGAGATCTCTGATCCGGAAGCACTTCAGCTCTGTTTTGTGAAAGGTTCAGTCCCTCCCCCAGCTATGGCCACCTCCATCTTGGGTGAGTCAGCTTTCTTAGTTTGTTTCCTGCATTCCTTAGCCCCTCACAGTCTGTCCCTCTCCCTGTCCTTTCCACTTGGGAGATAAGCTGGTCTTTTCAACTCACCTCGCTCCCTGGTTGCCAGGCAAGTGGCTGTGAGCAGTAGTTTCTGCTCTTTTCCCTCTGAGATCCTCTCTGGGCTCTCAGCCTCACACCCCCCCCCTCCGTTCCAGTAAGCAGAGGAGGTTCAGATGCTCCCTACCAGGATTCTTGTGGTTTCTTCTTTGCTCCTTGGTTTTTGAGAGCTGTTCTTGCAGTTCAGAGTTGGTTTTTCATGCTGATTTTTCCTAAATTGATTTGTATTCCAGTTTGGTGGTGAGAGCTGGGTGTCTGTGCATCCACCTACTCTGCTGCCATCTTTCAATTTCATTTGTTGTAATTGGTCTGTTTAAGTTTTCTGATTCTTCCAGACTGAGTTTTGTAAGATTATAGGTTTCTAGGAATTTATCCATTTCACCTAGGTTGTCCAATTTTTTGGTGTACAGATCTTCATAGAATTTTCTTAAAATCCTTTGTATTTCTGTGGTATCAGTTGTTACTACTCCACTGTTTTTTTTTAAATTTTTTAAATTATTTATTTATTCTTTTTTTTTTTGAGAGAGGAGAGGGAGAGACAGAGAGAGAGGAGAGACAGAGAGAGAGAAGGGGGGAGGAGCTGGAAGCATCAACTCCCATATGTGCCTTGACCAGGCAAGGCCAGGGTTTCGAACCGGCGACCTCAGCATTTCCAGGTCGACACTTTATCCACTGCGCCACCACAGGTCAGGCACTTCTCCACTTTCATTTCTAATTTTATTTATTTGAGTCCTCTCTCTTTTTTCCTGATGGGTCTGATGAAAGGTTCATCAATCTTGTTTACCTTTTCAAAAAACCAGTTTTTGGTTTCATTGATCTTTTGTATTAGTTTTTTAGCCTTTATATCATTTATTTCCCCTCTGATCTTTATTATTTCCTTCCTTCTACTTCCTCTGGGCTTTATTTGTTGTTCTTTTCCTAGTTATTTTAGAGGCAGGGTTTAGTTGTTTATTTGAGCTTTTTTTTGCTTCTTAAGGTATGCCTGTAATTCTATGAACTTCCCTTTCTGGACTGCTTTTGTTGTGTCCCATAAATTTTGAGTTGTTGTATATTCATTTGCATTTGTTTCAAGGAAATTTTTTATTTTTCCTTGATCTCGTTGTTAACCCATTTCTTTATTTAGTAACATGCTAGTTAGCCTCCAAGTGTTTGACTGTTTTTCAGTTTTTCTATTGTAGTTGATTTCTAGTTTCATGCCATTGTGATCAGAGAAGATGTTTGATATGATTTCAATCTTCTTAAATTTATTGAGACTCATTTTGTGTCCTAACGTGTGGTCTATCCTAGAGAATGGATATCCATGAGCACTTGAAAATAATGTATATTCTGCTGCTTTGGGATGGAAGGTTCTGAAGATATCTATTAAATCCAGTTGATCTAGTATGTCATTTAAGGCCACTGTTTCTTTGTTAATTTTCTGTCTGGAGGATCTATCCATTGATGTTAGTGGGGTATTGAAATTCCCTACTATTATAGTATTGCCATTGATCTTGCCCTTTATGTCCATCAAAATATGCTTGATATATTTAGGTGCTCCTATATTAGGCACATAAATATTTACAATGGTTATATCCTCTTCTTGGATTTCTCCATTTATCATTATGTAGAGACCCTCTTTATCCCTTAGTATAGCCTTTGTTTTATGGTCTATTTTGTCAGATATAAGTATTGCTATACTAGCTTTTATTTCATTTCCATTTGTGTGAAATACTTTTTTCCATCCCTTCACTTTTAGTTCATGTGTATGTTTTGTTCTGAGGTGGGTCTCTTGTAGACAGCATATGTACAGGTCTGTTTTCTTATCCACACAGCTACCCTATGTCTTTTGATTGGAGCATTTAATTCATTTACATTTAAGGTAATTATTAATATGTAGTTGTTTATTGCCATTTTATTTTTAAATCTACAATTCTCTTTTTCTAGATATTTTTTTTCATTTGCTTTTTTAATAGCAGGCCCCTTAACATTTCTTGCAGTACTGGTTTGGTTGTAATAAATTCCTTGAGGGTTTTTTTTTTTTTTGTCTGAGAAGCTTTTTATTTCTCCTTCAATTTTAAATAATAGCCTTGCTGGATAAAGAAGTTTTGGCTATAGGTTCTTGCTTTGCATCACTTGCCAATCCTTTCTGGCCTCAAGTGTTTCTGTTGAGAAGTTAGATGTCATCCTTATGAGGACTCCTCTGTAGGTAATTACCTACTTTTCTCTTGCAGTTTTTAGTATTCTTTCTTTGTCTCTTAACTTTGACACTTTAATTATGATGTGTCTTGGTGTAGGCCTCCTTGGGTTCCTCTTCACTGGGACTCTCCATGGTTCTTGAACTTGTGTGACTTTTTCCTTCAACAATTTAGGGAAATTTTCAGCTATAATTTCTTCAAACAGGTTCTCAATTCCTTGTTCATTCTCTTCTCCTTCAGGAACCCTTATGATGTGGATGTTGTTTCTCTTTATTTTGTCACAGAGCTCTCTTAGAGTTTCCTCAGACTTTTTGAGCCTCTTTTCTTTTTGCTGCTCTGCTTCCGTGCCTTCATTTAGCTTGTTCTCTAATTTGCTGATTTTATCCTCTGCTTCATGCAGCCTGCTGTTAATTCCTTCTAGTGCAGTCCTCATTTCGGATATTGTATTTGTCATTTCTGACTGATTTTTTTTAAGATTTCAATATCCTTTTTGATGCTACTATCTCTATTTAGGTGCTCATTATGTCCATCTATTGTTGCTCTAAGATCCTTGAGCATCCTAAAAATCATTGTTTTAAACTCTTGCATCTAGTAATTTGGTTACTTCCATCTCATTCAGTTCTTTTTCTGGGGATTTCTCTTGTTGATTCATTTGGGTTGCATTTCTCTGTCTGCACATTTTGTCTGTGTATTAGGTAGCACTGTCTGGCTTTGAAATTTTTGTGGGGTCTTTATGAAGAAGATCATATCAGTGGTACTGACCTCTAGACCACTTGTTTTCCTTGTTGTAGGAATGCTTCTTTGGGGCACTATTTTTCTTCTTGTTTATGTGAGCATTATTGATAGATGCAATTGGCCCTTTTGTGGGAATAGTTATCCCTTCAGGCTGGCTGGTTCTAAGGGTGAACCTTGATCATGCATATTACACACTGTGCAATGTCTGTCCTGTTGGGAGTATTTATTCTTCACAGTGTCTGATGCCTGCTAGACTCCACCTTTGCGTGTGTTGCTTGTGTACATAGTTGAGTCTAAGATTGGTGCTGTCTGCCACCCACTACCAGTAGTGTTTGCTCTAGTTTTTCTTGGGTTGGCATCAGCTGTTGTTTGCAACTGACTGTGGAATACCAGTGTGCAGCTACTGCACTCTTTGCTGTTTGTGTCTGTGTTTTCTGTGCCTGAGTATTGTCAGGGGGCTCAACCTTTGTATAAGAACCAACTTCCTCATGCTTAGAGATGATAGCAGCTCCATAAAAGCCCCAAGCTCTGTGAGATTTGTCTCCACTATTTAACTGCTCCTCCTCTTCTTGCAGCTTCTGGTCTTCCCACAGAGTCTACTGTAGTAAGACTAGTGTTGGCTCAGATTGGCCTCATCCAACCAACCCTTCTACAGGTTGCACACTTGGTGGGTTATGGAAACTGAGGTTGTGAATCCAACATTTGTGGGAACCCATAATTCAGGGGTCTCTTGGTCAGAAGCTCATTACAGGGAATGTGGCCCCTACTCCAGAGCTTGACCCCTCAGCCACTTCTGTATACTCAAATTTTATTTCTCCCCAACAAGGTGAGCAGCAGGTTCAGACTGAGTGTGGCCGACAGTTCCCTCTGCGGAAGTTTGTTCAGCTGGTGAGCACTTGATCTCAGAGAAGACTGAAAGAGTATTTTCCTGGGGCTGACTGTGCCCCTCCCAAAGGTGGCTAAGCCCCTTGACCAGATCCAAAAATAGATTCACAGGGACTCACACATTACATTTCCATGCTCCAAGCCTCTCTCCCTCCCCCCTGTGAAAACTAGCCTAGCAGGAAAGAATATCTAGCTCCCAGGCCAGTGGACTGTGAAGCTCCACCCTATCCAATGCACACGAGCCACTGAGCCAGTGCTGATCACAGAGTGGAACTCACCTCAGCTGGGCCAGGTGTGAGGAGCTTTTCCTTAGGATACCACTCTAGCAAGGGTTGTTAGGTCCTGAACCAATGCTTTCTGCAGCTGGCCCCTGGATGTGCCAGCCCTGGGCCTCCCTAGCAGGAACCCAGCACAGACTAGTGGGAGACATTGCCCATGACTGGCCCTCAGCAACCTTCTTGGAGCTATAAGCAATCCAGAGTTTGTGGCTGCCTCTGCTGGGCCCAGGTGTACATGGAAATATTAAGCAGCACTCTTCTGTGCTTATGCTTATATTGTCCTCTATATTGCTAATCACTGCTTCATCCAGCCTGCTGTTGATTTCTTCTAGTGTAGTCTTCATTTCTAATATTGTATTTGTCATTTTTGACTGGTTCTTTTTTATAATTTCAATATCCTTTTTCTTGTGACAGAGACAGAGATCTAGAAAGTGGCACAGATAGGGACAGGCAGACAGGAAGGGAAAGAGATGAGAAGCATCAATTCTTCATTGTGGATACTTAGTCTCCTTAGTTGTACATTGACTGCTTTCTCATATGTGCGTTGACCAGGGAGCTACAGCAGAGTGAGTGATCCCTTGCTCCAGCCAGCAACCCTAGGCTTGAGCTAGTGACCTTGGGCTTCAAGCCAGCAACCTTTGGGCTCAAGCCAATGACCATGGGGTCATGTCTATGATCCCACACTCAAACCAGCAACACCGCACTCAAGCTGATGAGCCTGAACTCAAGCTGGACATCCTGGGGTTTTGAACCTGGGTCCTCTGCATCCCAGTTCAATGCTCTATCCACTGCACCACTGCCTGGTCAGGCTTAATGTCCTTTATGATGCTTGCTATCTCTTTAAGTTCTCATTGTTATTATCCATTGTTGCTCTAAGATCCTTGAACATCATAAAAATCATTATTTTAAACTCTGTGTCTGGTAGTTTGGTTACTTCCATTTCATTTAGTTCTTTTTCTGGGGATTTCTCTTGTTTATTCATGTGAATCATGTTACTTTGCCAATTTTGTCTGTGTATTAGTAGCACTGTCTGACTTTGAAATTTGTTGTGGTGTCTTTATGAGGAAGATGAGCTCAGTGGTACTGACCTTCAGGCCACTTGAGTTCTTTGTTTTAGGAATGCTTCTTGAGGGTAGTATTTACCCTCTTGTTGTATGTGAATGCAGTTGGACCTTTCATGGGTGTGGTTATCCCTTCAAGCTGGCTGGCTCTACAGGTCTACCTTGATTATGTGTATTAGACACTGTGCAGTGTCTGTCCTGTTGGGTGTATTTATTCTCCACAGTGTCTGGTGCCTGCTGGACTCCTTCTCTGGAGGTACTGCTTGTGTAGCTAGCTGAGTCTAGCATTGGTGCTATTTGTCATCCACTACTGGTTGTGTTGGTGCTGGGTCTTCTTAGATTGGCATCAGCTGTTGTTTGTAACCCACCATGGGCTACCTGTCTGGAGCTACTGCTCTTTTCACTGTTTGTGTCTGCATTTCCTGTGCCTGGGTAGTATAGGAGGGGCCAACCTGTGTATAAGGATCAGCTTCCTCCTGCTTAGAGATGATAGCAGCTCTGTAAAAGTCTCAGGATCCGTAAGATTTGCCTCCACTTTTTAGCTGCTCCACTTCCTCTTGCAGCTGTGTGGTCTTCTCACAGAGCCTTCTGTAGAAAGACTGTGGTGTGGGCTCAGACTGGCCTCACCTAACCAACCCCTCTACAGGTTGCAAGCTTGATGGATTAGGGTAGCTGAAATTGGGAATATAACATTAGCAGGACGTCGTACTTCAGGGGTCCCTTGGTCAGAAGTTTAGAACAGGAAGTGGCTCCTATTCCAGAGGCTAATCCCTCAGACACTGCTGTACACTCCAATTTTATTTCTCTCCAGCAAAGTTAGCAGCAGGTTCAGTTTGGGTGGGACTGACAGTCCCCTCTACAGAAGTTCTTCCAGCTGGTGAACCTCTACTCTGAGAAAGGAAGACTAAGAGAGCACTCCACTGGAGCTGACTAATTTCCCCCAGAAAGTGGGTAAGCCCCCCAACTGGATGCAAGAATAGGTTCAGGGGGACCCACACTTTAAATGTCCATGCTGCAAGCCTCTCTCTTTTTCCCCTGTGGAACCTAGCTTATCGAGGCAGGATATAAGCACCCAGGCTGGCTGACTGTGAAGCTCCACCCTGTCCAATTCTCACAAGCTGCTGTGCAGATCCTGATCACAGAGAGCAGAACTCACCTCAGCTAGGGCCTGGTATGAGGAACCCTTCCTTAGGACACCATCACCAGCAAGAGTTTTTAGGTCTTGAACTGCTGCTCTCTGCAGCTGGCCACAGGATATGCCAAACCTGGGCCTCCCAGGAGGGAAGTCAGTGCAGACACTGCCTGTGACTGGCCCTCAGCAACCTTCTTGGAGCTATAAGCAATCCAGAGTTTGTGGTTGCCTTTGCTGGGCCCACAGGCACATGGAAATACCAAGTCGCAAACCTAGGCTGGCTTTTACCCACACTGGACCTGGGGGAAGGTCAGCAAAAGGTCAAGGTTCCCTGAGCCCCAAGTACTGCAGCCTCTATCTGCTGACTGCTTGTTGGGCTCAGCCACTGAAATAAAACCTCAGGTAGAATTTAGAGTCTGAGGCCTTTCAGGGATTAGAAAGGGTGGTGGATATGGCTCTGCTCCTTAGCCCCAGGTTTCAGTCTGTTCAGACTTTTTACACAGACCTCAGTAGGGTGTAGCCCCCAGGCGTCTGGTGAGTGTGGCCTCTGAGTTCCAGAGAGGTGGTCTTCTGGCAGTTTGGACAGTTTCTACTGAGTCTCCCATGGGGTGGAAGCACCAGTCATAGACTTGGTAGCATGTGGGGAAAGTTCTGGACTCAGCATACATCAGAAAACTAAGTCACTGATGCGCTCCCTGCTCTCTGGCTTCTCAGAACCTCCCAGTATCCACAGGGTGGGGCAGGAGGGATTCCTGAGGGTGAGGCCGTTGCTTTTCCCCAGGCTGATGCTGCTCAGAGGGAACTGCTCTACCCAAGAAAGATGGCAACTGCAGTTTTGGAGAATGACTCAGCACAGGGTTCCAATGGCCGTCCCCCATAGTGTCTCTCCCTGGGGCACTGTAAAGCCAGTAGCCACAGCCACCATCACAGCCGCCTGGCCCATGCAGGTTCGTATTAGATTCGGACAGATGGTAATGAAACAATGGAGCCAAGAACTGGTGGGCCATTAGCTTTAATCCTAGCTTGCACCTGGTGGGCAAGAAATACACACAGTGGGAAAACACTTCCCTTTCCATTCAGGGCTCCCAAAGCCACTGACTTACCTGAGTTTCCTAGAATCAAAGGTTTCTAACCTCACCAGTCTTATTGACCTCTGCTCCCTATCTCCTTCTCTCTGCACAAACTGGCTTCTCCCTCAGCACTCCGCCATCTTGGCTGCTTCTCCTGGCCTCCTCCATGTGGCCTTTTCCTGCTCTCCTACAGCATGGGCTTCTTTTAGAACATAATCACTCTTCCCCGGAACAATGTGATCTCTTTTTCTTTTAAAACCTTTTGGCACAAAGCCCTCCCCCAACACATATTAACATAATCATGCCCATCCCAAGCAAGAAGGGCAACTAATATTATCACCTGGGTGATGGGCTTCCACATGGGCAGTGCCATCTTTATCAAAGTGAGCATAATATATTTTATCTGCCCAACAGGCTCCAACTTTACACTCTCCTCCGCAACTCTAGTCCTCTCAGCTTTCCCTGCCAGAGCCCCGGGTAAGTGGCTATGAATAAGACTTTCTGTGCTGACCTTTTAAAATGGAGCCTGAGTTTCCAAAAACTCTGTCTCTTTCTTGAAGACAGAAACCTCAGCTCTTTTCACCACCAAATGCTGTCTGGGTACCTCTTCTAGGCACTGGGGCTCTAGGCTGGGGATCTGGGCCTGGGGCTGAGCACCCACACCTCTCAGGGCAACCCTCACCACAGTGAGCGTCCCTCCAGACCCTCAGCCACCTCTCGCTCCTGGGAGCGGGGCAGCCCTTTCAGCATCTCCGCCCTTCCTACCAGTCTCAGTGTGGCTTATTCTGTGATTCTTAGTTATAAAGTCCTCTTTGTTTAGTCTAAAGTTGTTTTTTCAAGGTGATTGTTCTTAAATTAAGTTGTAATCCTGTTTGGTCCTGGAAGGGGGCAGTTAGAACATCTGTCTACTCCATTGCCATCTTGAAATTTCCTGTGTAATCTTTTTCTCAAATTATTTCCCTTGTCATATGTTAGTTATGCCATACACAAAATAAAACAGAAAATCTACTAGCAAAAATGACCAGTAAAGGGATAAAGAATGAAATTTTAGGGAAATTGTCATTAACATTGAGAATGAATAATTATTCCCTATGTAATAAATTCATAGGCAATTATTCCCCATATCTTTCAGAAAAAAAATGTATATGCGTATCAATTTAAAAGAAACTGCGTGGAAGATTAACTTGGCATCTTGAAATCTTTTGAAACTTTTCAGCCTTCTCAACAAGAAAACAAACCAGTAATTACTGATAAACCGGATCATTGATTGAAAATGGAAAAGTGTAATTACTCAAGACATGTTTCCCTTCCCTGGCCTGTTTGAGTCCCAGTGGTTTCATTATAGGATACATTTTCAGCACTTTTAACTGGTTGGTGGCACAAGCTCTCCAAAGAAATATAAAGAGTAATTTTCGAAAGGAACTTTTATTTTTAATATAGATTGATTTTTTCTTAAAGACAGCTCCAAGTGGCCCACTATATCAAACAACAACCATCACACCAATCCCATCACATCAAGGAGTAGTTTTAGCAAGTGAGGTTTGTTGTTTCTAGCAGTTATCTGTGTAGCCAGAGAGGTCACCACTCAGCAGGCACTTTCCTTCTGGTGTATAAGAAAAGAAATCACTAGGAATAAGGAGGGAAATGGGCTTGGGAAACAGAAGAGGACCTTGTCAATCTCCAAGATGCTACAAAATGACTGTGAAAGTCTTTTGTTAGGGAATACTATAATGGTATTGCTGCTCCTCTCTTGTGGACACGAACAGCAAGAAACTAGCCTAAGATGATAAGGGCAACAGAGGATTAGACAAATCATGAAAAGGCCTTAGAAAGAACATTACTGGTGTTTGGAATCATAAAGGCCAAAACTATATCATTATTTACCTTTAACAGCAGTGTACTTATAAACAGGATGTCTTGGGGGAAAAAAAACCAAAGGCATATATGAAATATTTATTATGAGCATATGTGGATCAATTATTTTACAAATGGAAAAATAAAAAGGCCCTACAGAACAGTTGTTGTATATTTTATGGGTAATGCACTGATTCTTTTTATATTAAAAATGTATACTACTTCCAAGAGAAAGACATTCAGCTTCTTACCAATCCTTTTTATTTTAAGAATATGAATCAGTGATAAGGTTAGCATTGTGCTGAAAAATAATTTTGGATGTATATAACAAAGCTATAAAAAAACAAGAGGAAGAGATGGATCAATTATGAGGTTTTGAGATAGCTAGTAAGATTGTAAGATCAAATGGCAGGGTCCCCGGCATTATCCACTATGCAGGATAACAGAACCTTGAATTTTAGGAAACTACATTGAAAAGAGCTCAAGTTTTTAAACACACAAGTCAGTCTCAGTGCATGTCTTTCTCAATCCTTCCACAGACACTTTAATGAAAAAGAGACTCGTTCATCAGTGTTTATATAGCTTGTTAGAATTCCAGTTTTATTGTTTAATAAAGACAAGTGCATTTTTGAGTAAGATCAAACAATATGTCATTGACTAATTATATCCTTTTCCCCCTGGTATTTCCTCTAAATTGGTTGTTATGGACAATCAAAATTCATAATACACCAGTAAGTTAGATAGGTATTCCTTCAGATAATATCGGTAAAAGTAAAGGCCATATGGTTATAATAATAATCATGAGTGTTTGTCTAATGATGTAAATAGCCACCTATGATGTGCCTGGCACTGTATCTGAGCCACTGTACTTGGGGAACTGGAAAGGGGGATGTTATAGAGAAGAAGTAGTCCCTGCCCTCATAGAATACAGACTAGTGCAAGAGAAAAACATGGACATAAATGATTATGATTTAATTGGATAAGCAGCCATAGAGTTAGTTGTAAATGCTCAGGATGACCAGGAATACTGTATGTGCAGGAAATGTTTGTTACATGTTTATTGAATTAATGAAATGGCCCTCTGCCTGCCCAACCTGCAACCTGCACACTAGTCTGATATTCTCGTCTTCTCTTAATTGGACTCAACTTATAGCTCATCTGACCTGTGACTCTGACCCTACTTTTCGCAGATCTCTCAGCCTAATCAATCCATTCCAGCTGCTAATACTCTAGAATATCAGAGAGCCTCAATTATTTCTCCTGAAGATAGCCAATCCAAAGCTATCCTTAGTAGCAATGAAATCTGTCAGAAATCACATCATTTCTTTATGATATATCAAGAAGTAGTGCAATCTTATTATTAGACAATTAGAAGAGCCCTGAGCTTGGATTAGGAGACCAACCCATGGTATGACTACAGGCAAGCCGTTTCATGAAAATCTCCCTGAGATTTATATCACCACTGAACTTATCTGGGTTGACAAGCCTCTTTCTTCCCATGCATTTATGTTGCATTTAGTATAAGAAAGCATGAGGCCTTTCTTATGGTCTCATGGTCCAAACAACTAGGCTTCCTACAGGTATAATTCACAAAGAAATATAGATTTCTTGTTACCCCATGAAAATAAAATTTTTATTAAGACAGTTAAATGAAAATATTAAAAATATATAGAAACTTTATTTCTAGAAAGGACACACAACATACAGCAAGACTTGGAGGAACAATACCACCATAGATTTTTAGAGCTAAAAATCTTTCTTCCAATTCAAACTCAGAAATGATGGCCCAGAGTGGTGTAGTGACTTTGCCTTGGCTACACAGCCAATCCTGGGGAGAGCTGGGAGGGTCCCTAACTTGCACTCTCCTATCGGAGTCCCCCTCCACTCAGCACTTCACTCTCCTCGGTGACTCTAACGTCCACCGAGGGTTCTCTTTACACTTGAGTGAGGTAGTAGGATGCCTGCTTAAGTTCACCTTGAATCTCTTCACTCTAAATCTGTACACAACCTTGGGACTTTTCAGGACACTCCAAGCCCTTGCACAAAGACCCCAGGTTTTAACTGGCTCTCAAGACAGCTCTAAGCCTCCTACTAATGATTTCTTCAAAACCATTCCAGTTGCCTACATATGCTCCCTGCTCTTTGTCCTTATTTCTGAGACAGTAATGAAAAAGGTACGTGTGATAATATTTATTCATACAACTTTAATTGAAGCAAATGGAGGAGGCTTCATTTCTTTTCACCAGGATTAATTTACCCCCAATTTCTCCATTTTCTTGCTTTTTGATACTTTCAAATGTAAACAGATTGCTTACTTTTACTCATTAAGCTTTTGTTCCTTGGAGAGAAATTTATCGAGTGCCTATTATGTGCCAAGGAAGGACACTGGGCACTGGATATATTGTAAAATCACACCAACCTGGCCCTCATGGAGCTGACAGTCTGAAGGAAGTCAGAAAATCACACCATGCATACATCGGTATGTCCCCCTTATACTAAGCGATCAAGGACAGCAAGGGCTGTGAGAAAAAATATTGTGAAGACCTGATTTAGATTGGCATTGAGGGGAAATGACTGCTTCCATCCTATTTTCTAATTTGTCTTTTGACCAAAAAAAAAAGGATATTTGTTTTCTAGGAACAAAGTTTTCAACAAAAGAAACAAAATCATTTCTCCCCATTGCCTCACCTCATCCTCTATCACAGACAACCATTGTGATACTCACCCTACTCACTCCATACGGCACTGTGTGAACAAAACCAGACCAGTGATGAGAGGTTGCCTCCAACATTTCACATATTACTTAGAACAACAGTAAGGCAGGTTATCTTTGAACATAGTTTCTAAAAATGGTAAGAATAACAGCAATACTTTTGGAAACCTCTTGACAAACTGAAACTTAAACATTATTTCTCACCACGGGTTTGATGGTAATAAAAGATGCCAGCTTTCTAAAAGTGTAACAAAACTTAGGTTTTCCAAGTGGACCAGCCAATATGCCCTGTTAGCTCCTGTGTCAGTATTATAAAATCTGCCTTTAATTTTGCTTAACAGTAATAAAAACTTCTCATGCAGCCAAATCCCTACAGCAATGTTCTCAAAGGTTCTATCTACTTGTGGAAGCCTGCTGCCTTTCAGCTTCCCCGTTAAACACCTGTTCTGGGCTTGGGCCATGCTTCTGGCTTCTCACTCAGGTAGAGAGTCTTGCTTAAGGGGACAGGCAGGTATTTTTGCTGTCATCAAAGACAGCTAATTTGGGAAGACTAATCTTGCAAAGGGGCCAAATTTCAGTTCTCAGAGTGTTGGGTTTAGGGTAGAAGGGACTCCGCCCAGAAATGCAACCTGAATACTTCCTGATTGGCCGCCCTCTCCTCTTTGCCCAGAACCCCCTCAATAACTGACACGTTTTGTAGATTTCAGACAACCTAGTCCACAGTACGTGTCTCCCATCCTTTCCTGTCACCTGGCTAAATTAATACTTTCCTCCTCTGATGGATAGAGCAATTCCTGACAAGTGATTGCCTTGTGGTTTATTTCAGTTAATTCAAACACAATTATAAGTTAAGAAATTAGTTATGGGGATTGGAGGAAGGAGAGATTTTCCAGGTGTGAATTCATAGCCATTTCTGATCCAAATATTTCCAAAAGAAGCCTAGGCTAAGCAAATACCATCTCTCCAACTCTCAAGGCCCCTGCCTCACTTAATCAAAAAAAGATGTATTTCACAGGCTATAATTTTGCAATTTCTTCTAACTCTAAGGATTAATCTTTGCTTGCCCTCCTTTCAAAAGTACTACACAAGAATGAAAAATAAATTTCATTCAAATGCTGTTCTGATAATAAAGGGCTGGTGATGCCAGTCAGTGATTTCGTTGCAAAACTGTGACTTAAAATGCACAGTGGTGCTAGTGGCTGCTCGTTGTCTCAATGCTGGTCAAAAAGAAGATTAGCCACCCTCTGTCCCAGAGGGTTTTTATTTTAGAAAGGGAATTTGCGCATAATGCATTAGCTTGCAGCATTTTGTCATTAAAGTTTTGGACAAAGGGCAAATAATTTCTGCTTATTTGATCATAATCACAATTACACAAATGGGGAAATGCAGGGTCAAGAGGTTACACATGGTTTTTACAGTTCCAAGGAAATTCTGCTGGAGAATTTGCTCTGAGAACAATTACAATTGACAGCATGGTTGAACTCCTGGCTATTCATTTACTCAGACAATATTTATTGAGCACCTACTATCCTCTGGGAATTCTGGATAATCAGTGAGCGAAACAAAAGCCCTTGTCTTCAGAGAACCTACATGCTAGTGGTTATCAGAAATAATGGCCATACATTTTGCTTAAGTTTGTCTCCATTTACTGTTGTTTTGGTTCTACCGTACTAGAAGATAAAACCAACACACCTGAAACTAAGACAAAACATTTCCATGAGCACGTTTGTAAGAATTAGAATAAAACTGGGAACAATGAGAACCTCCTGAGATTAATCAGGAAAAGCCACTGAGTTTAGTGAGCCTTAGGCTTGCTTTAAAGAAAAGATGATATTCAGTGTGAGAGAAAGAGGAAAAAACGTCCCAGGTAAGAGAAGTAAAAGGAAGGGCACATGAAATGACAAGAGCACAGACTCCCAGAGACAAAGGAAACTATTTACCAATAAGGCTGGGATTCCAAACAACCTGTGGACATTTAGTTGCCCTACCCATTCTCTTTGCAAAAGAATCAATAGTAACAATGTGATATAACATATTGACATGTTATAAGATGGCCTAGGTAGGATGACATTTTTTTATAATGACACATAATATATACAAATATAATGACATAATACAATGACTTGAAGAGAGAAATATGCTTCCAAAAGAGCAGCCATGGACGAAACCATAGGTGAAGGTCTAATCTCAACACATCAAAATCTTTTCTAAAAGAGGTAGCAAATCTTTCTCTAGCAAATAGAACTCATCTTCTCATTATTGATCTCAGTTATTAAGTGGAAAAAGATTTAATATGCAATATAAATATTTAAATGTGAAATGCATTTGTTGTAAGGCAAATAAAGAATGTTTTGATAAAATAACTAGAGAGACACTTTAAAAATGGTGGTCTGTCGAAGGTATCTCTAGAGCCCACTGTGCTGTATTTCAGATGACCCTGGCCCTAGATATTATGGTTAAGTAAGTAGGTGTTTGAAAAAGTTCCAGTGATTCCCAGTGTTTGCAATATGCAAATCCTTCTTAATACTGAAAAAAATTATCTTCCAAATGGTAGTTATTCTTTCATTATTCACTATGCAAGCAATACGTGGTTCTCCCAGGAGCCCCACGATTCTGAGGTAGCGATATGAAACCCCACTTTTCTGGTGGTGGCCCGTCACCAATCCCACGTGGCTTTCTGGTGATCGCATCATTAGCGCAATGACATAGCCAGCTTAAACTCTTTTGTGTTTATTCTGCTCACTGCTAACACTTGCAGTAGCCAGAGTAAAGGTTCATTGACTAAGAAACTTAATCTATTTATCCTCAATTAGATAAACATCTGTTGAATAAAATATATATTCCTGACCCAGGTTTTGGCTTTAAAAATAGTATTACAAAAAAACCCAGATTGATGGTTTATTCATTCTAAAAAATGTGTGAAGGATATTTGTGTTTCCTGTACATATGTATTTCCAATTGGTTTTTATAAAGTTATCTCAACTGCTGAAAATGTTAAATCCTCATAGATTCTTCAGAAAGGCTTCAGTGCCATTCAACCAGACTTTATTGGTATTTCCAGTTACATCCTAGAAGGTGGAGCAATGCGTGGAATGCCTGTTAATCATTAAAAGAACGCAAGTGTTTAATACTGTAACTCTGCTTCTCTCTCTAGTATGTGCCACTGTGCTCATTGTAGAAGGAGAGGATGGGAAAGCAGGGGCTGTGGTCTGACTCCCAGGGCTCACTCCACTACTTATACACATAATGCCCCCCACTACTACTTTTCAAATGGCACCATAGTGAATTGAATTTGAAGCTCTTTCCATTACTGCTGCACAGCCTCAGTGTATATCTATCCTGCCTGGTGGAGTGGAGCCTGAGGATTTCGACCTCCAGCCTCACCATTCCTGGCTCTCTGCCTGAGGGCAGAAGAAAACTCGCCTTGGTGGGAGGAAGGACTTACCTGCCTACTCCTCCCATACCTCCCATGATAATTTGAAAGCAGGAAGTCTAGTAGAAAAATTTTGAAGAAACAAACAATAATATGAGGGATGATCCATCTTGTCAGCATTTAATTCTAAACTCAAGGTAAGTGGCAGTGCATTGAATCCCCCAGTTACTAGCATGGTTTTAACTTTGCAGTTGTTGCAGGGAAGCAAGTCTGTTCACACCGCTGAACACACCAGGGCCTCAGCTTTTTGGACCATGTGGGTGCAAGCAGACAGCTGGGTCGTTTCTAGTGGGAAACCATTGTTGTCTCCCCAGAATTACATTGCTCTGACCTCACTGCCCCAGCTCATTACAAAACTGAGTCGGCTGAAGAGAAAAAGGGGTATCAGGCAGCACCCCAGCCACGTAAACAGGTTGTTCAAAACGTCTTCAAAATCCAAGTGAAGGAGAGTAATGGAGAACCATCTCCTGAGACAGGAGAGCTAGCCACAGCCTTACCTCACAGTCTGGGTTTATATGAATGTTTTGAAACCACAGGGTTCATGGGAAAATTGTGAGTTTAACACAATGCTCAGCCAAGTGCTCATTTTTATGTTAAATTCAAGAGTGAACATTTTTTTGTATAATATTATTTGTCCCAATTCCTTTTATGTTGCTGAAGAAAATTCACCATGACCAGGTACGGATTGGTGGTCCTATTCAGATATCTTTTGAGAAAGATCTAGAAATTACACATAATTGCTCTCCCCCTCCTCCCACATCTTTAACTAAGCTTTAATTTTTCAAAGCACATCGTGACTTTGCTTTTCTTCCAGGACACCCTCTTAATAAGTCATTGCACCTCCAAAGAGGCTTCTGGGCACAGTGTTAGTCCAGGGATCAGCATCACACTTTGTTCTTTTCAAGTTCTTTAGGAATACGGCTATTTTTCAGGCCCCAGAAATTTTCACACTGCCACTGACGGCCAAGCAAGCTCAGCCTCGCTCTGTGATCTGGAGGACTCCCCCCTCCTATAGCAGAGCATCAGGCCATGAGCAAGTACTGTGACTACCACAGGATTTGTCCCACTAAACAGAGTGAGGAACGAGACACCACAGCCTGATGCAGAGTAGAGTTTTGACACAATCTTACAGAGACCCATCGCCCATGAAAGGCCAGTGAAAGGACATTTCATTATGCCCACCTGAGAGCCCCAGCTAGAATGTCCAGAAATGTGCATGCCATTCTCAGCCCAGATCTTCAGGCTGATTTCTTTAGTCTTTCCTTAACCAAGACTGCCTACTTTAAGGGGAAAAAAATGGATGAAATATACCAAAGGCACAACAGGTTCTTATAAAACAACTGTCTTTTGGTTAAGAGTGAATTAAATAATAGAACACGTGGCTGATAATTTTCTTAACACACACACAGGTTTTACAATTAAGTTCTACAAAATGCATTTTGCATTTGGGTTTTTGCCATGGTCCGAATATTTGCAACGGAGTGAAGATCTCAAAACATAGTTTAAAACTTTTAAGAAACTCAGAACTGGACTCGGCTCTGGCATCCTGGTATTTATAATTCTGCCACCATTCCTTACACTGTGGCACTGAAGTGATATTCAAGAGGCTTGCTAGGATTCATTATGTAATTGAATTCATTCATTCATTTATTTTAACAAACTTTTACTGATCACCTACTATGAGCCAGGTACTATATACTAAGCTTTTTCTTTCAGGATGTATTAGATAACATTGCGTTTTAACAGTAGTTTGGTACTAGAATTAGCTCTGAAAAGAGTAAGTCCAAAAATGTTCATTAAATACTGTACAAAATATCATAGTGGTAGAGGTTGTGTTGTTTTGAGAAACTAGTAAAAATCTGCTAGGTTAGAGGTAAGGAAATGGCAAACTTGCATTTTCTTTTTAACTGTAATTACTCGTGTGAGCTATGACAAGTAAACAGATAACTTTCTGCGGTAAACACAGAGATACACCACTCAAACTCCCTTCAAGAAAATGGTCGATACCCATTTAGGGTCCCTTGGGACCAGCCTCAGTGTTGGAGCCACGGTCACATTTCATGCCAGGGTCCTTTGGCCAACAACTGAGCAAGGCAGTCACACAAGGGCCTTAACCAGTGGGGCACAGGCCAATGCAGTCTTCCTCTAGTGGAAATCTCTGCTCCAGAACTCCCTGTTGGGTTGACAGAGACCTGTCAGGCCTGTAGCACAGTCTGATGGGTCCCCTCACCCACTCCTGCCTCTGCCCTTTCTTTTCCCAGGTGTAACTCAGGGTCGGCCTCCGAGAGAACCCAACCTGTGGCACTTCCTGACAACAAAGGGAATGACAGTTAAGGTTGAAATTCCAATGAAGGTCTTCATTTAAGGAAATGTCATTCCCTACACTGTAAGTTATTACTTTTCTACATTGAAAAATAAATAATACGTATCTAGACATCTGCTGCTGTTTGATGGGTTTCTTTCTTTTTCATTTCTCCAACATGGAAACTTCAGGTCAGGCATTCCAAAAATTCAACACTAAAATAAGCAGCAACAATGATCACATGGGCATCTTAATAGAGCATAAAAACCAGATAAACCTCTGTATTATTTTCCACATATTACAATTTACAGAAGGAAGAGGGAAGGAGAGGGAGGAGGTTAGGAGAAAGGGAGGGAACACACAGGTGGCCAGGGGTACAAAAACCTGTGTTTCTTCTTACTTCAACCACCAACTACAGAACGCAGATCAATTATTTTTTCTTTTATTGTCTTAATTTCTTAAAAGTGAAAAAATCTGCACCCTAATTATAGAATGTAACTAGAGAGTTAGACATTTTGGCTTTCCAGGAATAGGTATTTTATACATATAAGATTTCTTAAAATATTAAACATGAGATTAGGCCTTTTAAAAGTGTCCTTTAATGCCACCTTGAAGTCATGAAACTTATACTAATCACATTTATATAATTTTCTACCTTTTGTTTGAATTCTTCAGGTATAGTAGCAATTCGTGAAAGACCATTTGGTTGCTGGCATGATGCATAATACTTCCTTATTCACATGCAAATGATAAAAACAGTAAGTAACTGACATCTCCTTTTTCCTCTTTACTTTCTCTTACATCAGTCATTTTTCTCTATTCTTAATTGATTTTAGATACACACACAGAGAGAGAAACATCAATTTATTGTTCCACTTATTTTTGTATTCATTGGTTGATTCTTGTATGTGCCAGACCAAGAATCGAACCCACAACCTTGGCATATGGGGATGATGCTCTAACCCAGGGGTCTCAAACTCAACTCAGCATGTGGGCCGCAGAGCAAGATCACAGCCATTCGGCGGGCCACACTAGGTCTACAAAAGGCAACTGTTACGCAACACTTTTCTCACTGCAGTTGAAAACAAAAAAAAATCAGTACAACAAGCACAATCGTACATGCAGTTTACTCAGTGTCACAAAACGACCAGAAACTGTAGTTCGCATCACAACTGCTGTTAACTAAGCTAATATCTAGCTAGGATGCTAGAGAAATGAAAAATACAAGTAGGCCCCTAGGCTTACTTAATTTTATCCAAAATATTTTGAACTTCGTGGATTAGTCTGCGGGCCGCACAAAATTGTTTGGCGGGCCGCGAGTTTGAGACCCCTGCTCTAACCAGTTGAACTAACTGGCCACAGCTCATCAGTGATTTTTTTTTTTCTTTCTTTTTCTTATCAGTAATTTTTCTTAACTTTTGCATATTAGATTCACCTTCAGGGGAGGAGAGGCATCTTAAAAAATATATTGGTGCTTTACAAAACACTTGAACAGACATTTCTCTAGAAAAAAAATATACAAATGGCCAATAAGTACATGAATAGATGCTCATTAGTCATTAGAGAAATGCAAGTCAAAACCACAGTGAAGTATTGCTGTATATATAAGTTTATACCCATAAACTATCTGTAAGTTTCTTTAAAAAGGAAAATAACAAGTGTTGGTAAAGATGTGGAGAAATTGGAACCCTTGATACATTGCTGGTAAATTGCAAAATGGTCCAATGCTGTGGAAAACAGTTTCAGGTGCTTTAAAAAATTAAGCATAGATTACCATAAGATTCAACAATTCACTCTTAGACATATATAAAAGGAATTAAAAACAGGTATTCAAACAAATGCATGTACATACATGTTTATAAAAGCACTATTTACAATATCCGATATGTGGAAAAATCAAAGATGAATGGATATCCATACAATGAAATATTATTAAGCCATAAAAAGGAATAAAGAATTAATACGTGCTACAACGTAAATGAACCTCAAAAACATTATGCTAAGCTAAAGTAGCTAGACACAAAAGGCCACATATTGTTTGATTCCATTTCTACAAAATAGGTAAACCCTTAGAAACAGAACTTATATCGATGGTTTCCAGGGACTAGGGAGAGGAAGAGGATGAGAAGCACCTATTTAATGGGAGTGGGGCTTTCTTTGGGGATGATGAAATATTATGAATATATTAAGTGCACTGAATTGTTCACTTGAATAGTTAATTTCATGTTATATAAGTTTCACCTTAATTTTTATAAAGGTATAGATATCTGGTTGCTTCTCTGAGCTGAGTGAATCAAAATATCTTGGAGCCCAGGATTCAATAGTTTTTAAAGTTCCTTCAGGTAATTATATTGTGCAGCAAGGATTGGACCTATGGTTGTACCTTTATTAAGATGACTAATGATTCAATAATTTGGACTTTGAAAGTTACTTTTTAGTTTTTTATTCAGAAAATGAACAGAGCATCAACAATGTGCATTGCACTATCTGGTACTTTGCACAGGTATTTATAAAGAAACGCAAGGAAGTTCACTTTTATTGAGAGCCCTTATCAGGCACAAGAGCTCTGTCAGATATTCTCTCAATGACTCCCCCAGTTGCTTTGGGAGGTTTACCCTGGACTCTGTACCCATGAAAAACAGGAGGCTCAAAGAAGTTATATACAATAGTTGGACTAGGGTTGACCATCTTTTGAGGGGCAAAGCAGGGATCATGTTCAGTTCTAGGTAGTAACTGGTATCCTGAGATTCCTGACATAAAAGAGGTGTCAACCTCATCAGGGAGTTGGGCAAATCCACATGAATGGTGGGCGAGAGTGAACGCTTTGGATGGGGATAGACCTGCATTCCAACCCCAGCTCTGTCACTACTTTATCGGCCATGTGGCAGGATCCAGGCTAAACAACACAGGCTTCCTCATCTGCACAAGGTAATGATTCTTGCCTCCTGTAGTTATTGTAAGAATTACGTGAGAGAATGTCTGCAAAGCATTTGGCATTGTGCATTCCCCAAATAAGCATTCAATAAACGGTATCTCGTATTAATTTTTATTTGATTTTACTAATACTGCTAGCAGGAGCAGAGGACTTGTGACCCACTAGCCATCTCTGTTCACATTGGGCAGTATCTGTCGCCAGTCCTGGAACCAACCATCTCCTTTACTCTCCTCTGAGCAGCCTAATACTTCTGTTCTCTACTATTGTTCTATCCAAATGCTAATTTTTGAAAGACTTAAAATTTTTAAAATAGCAGTATTTACTGGCACAAGTTGATCATAAATTCAACAGACATAGGAACTAAAGAAATGCAGTTATTTTAGGGATAAACAAGCTAATTCTAGTCTAATTATGTTCATCTTATAAGCACACTGTTTTTGGTAATATGAACAGATGAATCTTACTGTACAATGCAAATTTTTTCACATTTAAGTTTCTCTCTCTTTTTTTTTTAAGAAATGCTAAAGGACACATTCCAAGAAGCAAGAGTGTAATTATAGATTGAGCATCTCCTGTATGGCCTGACAGAAGTCTACCATCACTTAAGAAGCCATTACAGCATATACTTAATGTCAGCTTGATAGAAAAAAACACTTTCCTAGGTTGTCGTTGATTGACACATTTGAAATGACATCAGTTTCCAGCTTTAAAACCTACTGTTATTAGGTCTCTGTTGCTATTTATGTTAGAAATATGTGCACGTGTGTCAAAACAATATATCAACTTTGCTGATTGGCTGCATCTAGATTCTGTTGCCAAGGGTAACAGAACAATTGCTTTTAATCTTTCCTAAATTGCTCCTTGTTTGGTTTTTATTCCTAAATACTTGGGGTTTTCAGAGATTTTATTTTTCCACTGCAGAATAAAAATAAAGAAATTTTATGTAGGGAGAAAACAAATACATATTGTCTCTGTGTGTTCAAAGGAAAATTAAATTCAACAGGCATCCTTGGAACATATGTGACTTTGTATTGCCACCTATTCCAGACACGGTGATAGTACTGATTCTTAAGGCTGAGTTGATTAGAAAAACACCATCTCCACTCCCAAATGATGCAGCACCTACCCATTTGTTCTTCATGAGCAAGGTCTTCTCTCTTTTGGAAAAAAACAACTTCACAGATTTCTTCTTAGAAAGGCAGGAATAATTAAGAGAGGAAAATAGTGTCTTCGGAGCTTTCCTGCCTCACTGGGTCATGAGCAAGTCTTATTGATTATGAATCGCAACCCCAGCTTTTGGACTTCTGAAAGATTAAGAGAACTGATCTGCATGCTCACATATGTACATGATATGCCTATAAATGAACCAGACAAGTTCCTTTGTATAGTCTGTTTTATTTTATGTTAACAGCTCTCAAGCATCATTAGGGTACTTGTTTAAAAGGTCCTGGGCAACACCCTCAGAGATTTTGGTTCCTTAGGCCTGGACTAGAACCCTATAATTTGCAATTTAAATGATGATTCTGAGGCAGGTATGCCAAGGTCCACAAATTAAGAAATATTGCTTTGTATGTACCTTCCAAATGCTGCATTCTTCCCTGAAAGAGCAGAGTCTCCCTTAATGGACAGTCCTGTGCGTCCCCTAGTCCCTAAACTTAACCCCTGCCCTGCAAAATTAATCAACTATTTAATTACTTATAAACTAAATATCCCAAAATATACCCCACTTGATGTTGTCTTCCATCAATTTTATTAAAAGTTAAAACTTTAAGAGAATACCAGTATTCTTAGCAGTTGTAACACTCCAAGCAATGATTTATCTATCACCTCTCTCGTATGCATTGGTGGTTTTGGTGTGATCAGAGAGGAAGAGGAAAAGAATAAGAAAACTAGTTATCTGATGTTATTGGTTGAATTGTGTGCCCCCTCCACCCCGTTCATGTGTTGAATCCTAATTCCAGTACCTAGAGTGTCACATCCTATAGAAATAAGGACACTGCAGATATAATTCATTAAGGTGACCTCATTAGGGTGGACCTTCCTCCAACATAACTGGTGCTCTTATGAAAAGGAGAAAGACACACACAGAGAGAGAGAATGATGGGAGACACAGGAGGAAGCCACCTGCAAGCCACAGAGAAAGGCCTGGAGCGTGTTCTTCCCTCACAACCCTCAGAGGATACACCTTGGTTTTGAACTTACAACTTCCAAAAATGTGACCCAATATATTGCTGTGGTTTAAGCTTCCCAATTTATGGTACTTTGTTAACAGGAGCCCTAGAAATAGAACACACCGGCGCTAAAGAGTCAGCAAAGGAAGAATGTGGCCAAGAGTTAGTGTTTCCAAAATAAACTCTTCCTAGTTATGCTTTTCCCTCTGTCTGTAGCTGTCCAGCTTAAGAGAGTAAAACAAAATTAGTATCCTGGTTAAATTTGATCCTATAGACCTAGAAACTGTTATCTAAGTACAACCCCAAAACTTAACTTTTACAAGTCATATGTGCTCGAAGGCCAATCACTGACCACCAGTACCACCCAATGCAATATTCTGAGGAATTGGTAGCAAGAGTCTCATAGAAAAAATAAAATAAAACAAGTCATTATTTAAAATTTGGTGAAGAGATGGAGAAGAGATATAATTGAACTCCCTCGCTGTGGAAACAGCTTCTCGTGGCAAACACCTCATTTCAGCAAACAGTGAAAGGAATCATTTGGAGCTTTCCAGGCTAGCTCCACAGGAATCAGATTTCTATGAAATTGTTGTGGGCCTTGCCAAGTCTGTCTTTAATGTTGCCTCGCCACTGCTTCTACTTTCCACCCAAAGATGCCTGTTATGGTACAACACTTGGCCAAGAGCTGATATGATCTCAATCAGGCTGCAATCTATCTGCATAAAACTGCAGACAGAGGGTTTCAGGAAAAACTGACTGGGGGGAGGGGAGAAGCAACAAGAAAGCAGGGGATTGAGTTATGGACTTAAAAACAAAAGAGGGTGTGAAGTACGCTGTCACAAATTTCACCAGGGAAATAATCAATGTGCAAAGCTCTTTATCTAGGACAAAACAAGGCAAAAGCACTATTGTGGTAGACTTTTAGCAACCTAGGAAAAACAAGAAAGCAATATAATCAGATCAACATGCAAAGAGCAACAATTAAAATGTAATAACACCATGTTTTTTCTTTATAATGGAAAGAGTTGAATGATGTAGAAGACCAGTTATATGTGCAATCGAGTACTAAAAAATGGCAGGCTTGGTTGAAAAAGAGAATTCAAGTCTCATAAAAAGAAGGAAGTGATGAGAGGTGAGAAATACACTAAAACATCTGTTTAATTTCATAACCGTAAAGTAGTTTACAGCCTTTTTATTATACCTCTAGATGTAATTTGGTGTTTGAGGGTCAGGAAAACAAGTTAGTTTCAATGTTCAACACATTTACACCATTGACTTTCTATATATTTATTTATTCCAGCGAGAGAATAATGAAGCCTAGTGTTTAAATTTTGTCCACTTCTGAAATGCAATGAAGAATTACTGAATCCCACTACAGAATTATTCCTAACTAGTTGCCCCTTTTCAGCAATTACCTTAAGAGATGAAGAAAGGCAAAACAAAAGAAATATCACCTGGAGGAACCTCCTGTTACAATCAATTTGATTTTGTTCCTCATTATGACTTATTATAGAACAAAATCTAAATTACTTTTTCTTCGAAGGAGAAGCCAGCTTCATTTTATAATTCTTTGACTTTATTCCTTTTCTCTGCTTGTCAGTCTCTTTCACTCATTTGTTTCCCCAAATCACTTTCATATTTTAAACTTACCCAAGTTCCCAAAATCATGAGGGACAGACATCACAGCACAGGGTTGTTATAAGGATTAAAGTAGATAACTAGTTACAGCCTGCATCACACTGCGTATACAGTAGTCAGCTCTCAATAATTATCATTATTCTTTGGAGTTCTGCTCCTCCAATTCTCAGGCTCATTTCTTCAGATCCAGGTTTTATTACAACTGCCTGAAGACTGGAAGGAGAGGGTTTCAAGTCAGTCACATACCCAGGGAGGACTGGGCTGAGTGATCAGAAATCTCAAACCTGTAGACAGGAGCAGCCAATTAAACTGTGTGTTTATGTTGGGGTGGAGGGTGGAAAGGAGGCTGAACAAAGATTTAGGCAGGCAGAGGTGGTAACTAGCTATGAAAGCATAAAACAGAACCTAATCAAAAGTAGTTATAGGTGCACAGGGGC
Organism: Saccopteryx leptura; assembly: GCF_036850995.1. Classification (NCBI taxonomy): domain Eukaryota; kingdom Metazoa; phylum Chordata; class Mammalia; order Chiroptera; family Emballonuridae; genus Saccopteryx; species Saccopteryx leptura. The sequence continues at coordinate 71,461,407 of NC_089510.1, read as the reverse complement.
AGGTGTGCAAGTGAGGAACTGACATCGGAACCCACTGGTCAGGAAGAGCCCTACGAGTCTGATGGGCTGGACATAGTCATTCACTGGGTGGAGATGGTAAAGAAGGCAGCAACAAGGCTATGTTTTGAGGTAAAGGCTTCAGCCTTTTTTAAAAAAGAGGAATTGTGCCAAAATACAGTCATTTCAAATGTCACCTTTAAAAAAGGTAAACAGGGACTTCTTGTGGCCATGTGCTCTCGGCATAGAGGTCTGTGCTCATCTTCACTACCTACTGGATGTCTACTTCCAGGCATGTCCGGTCTGGTGTTCTTCAACTATACTAAAGCCATAGCACTTCCACAGGATGAAGCACAGACTCTGCTGGAGGCAGATGAAAACAGAGGATGCCGAGCCCACTGCCTCCTACCCCACACCCCATGCCCTGGACCATAACCACTTTCCTCATTAAATGCTCACAGTGACTGACTGCTCATGACTGACTCCTAGTGGTATACAATAAATGTTGTTTGGTTGGGTAAAAAAAAATAAACATTCATGGGGTCCATTACAATAATCCTTTCTCTGTCTCCCTTCTTTTGACAAATCTAACATAACCTCCAAAGCATGCTAAGCTTCAGCTCGAGAAGAGGAGAGCTCTTTCTAGGCTCCCTGAGTCCCAGAGAGGAAGGTGGTGCAGGTGAGTGGAATGAGCAGACACTGGGATGTTGGTCAAATCTGGGCTACAATCCGAGTTAATCCTAGTTCCACTTTTAAAAACTTCTTTGCGCTTTGCACTTTTTCACTGACAAAATGGAAATAAGAACTTCCAAGACATCACTCTGGGGCTAAATGAGATCTGTTTAAGTTCCTGGTGCAGTCCCTGAAACATAGTAAGTACTTTGTAAATATAATTCTCATCCCTTTGTAGCACCGGTATTTAATCATATCACTATCTCGCCAATATTAAAGATTGTGCCCATTTTTGCTAATTAGAAAATGCAAGAAAAAAGAGATTAAGTAAATTGTTCCACTTGACACATTTCATGGTAGAGCCCTTGGGAAGTAAAATTGTGAGTCTAATAAGATCATGTTATATATCAGAAACAAATGTTTAATCAAAGGACAAAGAGGCTTGCACCAGAAAACAGAACCAATATTACAAGGACAGAAAACAAACAAAACAAGAATTACCAAATAGGTTAACAGAAAACAAAACAAAATTACCAAATAGATTAGTTTAAAATGGATTAGACATTGACCTTACACCTTTGACAAAAATTAACCTAAAATGAATCATAAGTCTAAATATAAAATGTGAAAGTATAAAATTTCTAGAAGACAACATACAAAAAAAAATCTAGATGACTTCGGGTATGGCAATAAGTTTTTAAGTACAATAGAAAAAGCACAATAGATGAAAGAAAAATTGGATTTCATTAAAATTTGAAACTTCTGCTCCACAAAAACACTGTTAAGATAATGAAAAGACTAGGAGACAATATTTGCAAAACACATAGCTGACAAAGGATTTGTACCAAAAATATACACAGAATTCTTAAAGCTCAACAGTAAGAAAATGAACAATCCAATTAAAACTGGGCAAAAGACCTGAACAAACACTTCATCAAAGAAGACATACAGATGGCAAGTAGGCATGTGAAAAGATGCTCAACATCATAGGCCATTAGGGAAATGTAAATTAAAACACAACAAGATACTACTACATACCCATTAGAATGGTAAAAATCCACAGCAGAGACATCAGCAAACGCTGGGCGGGATGTAGACAGGAGGAGCACAGCCACTTTGGAAAACAGTCTGGTAGTTTCTTAAGGAGAAGCTGAACCTAGTCTTATATGACCCAGCAATCACACCCCTAGGTATTTACCAAATGAGTTAGAAACTTACATTCACATAAACACCTGCACACAAATGTTTACGGAAGTTTTATTCACCATTGCCAAAACTTGGAAGCAACATAAATGTCTTTTAATAGGTGACTGGATAAACAAACTGTAGTATTGCTATATGTTAAAATATTATTCAGCAATAAAAAGAAATGCTCTGTTAGAGCAATGAAAAGACACGGGAGAGCCTTAAATGCACATTGCTAAGTGGAGGAAGCCAATCTAAAAAGGTCATATACTGCTCCCAGAGCATCATCCCGAAGCACAGAGGTTGCCAGTTTGATTCCCATTCAGAGCATATACAGGAACTGCTCAATGTTCCTCTTTCTCTCTCTCTTTCCTCTTTTGCTGAAATAAATTTTTAAAAATTTAAAAGGCCACATCCTGAATGATTCTAACTATATAACATTCTGGAAAAAGGAAACTACAAGGACATTAAAAAAAAAATCAATGATTTCCAGGATTTGGGAGGATGCAGAAGGAGAAATAGGAGGAGCACAGTATGTTTAAGGCAGTAAAACTATTTCACATAATACTATAATGATGGATACATGACACTATGTTTTTTTGGAAAAACAATGAATGAATCACATTTTAATCTATGTACTTTGGTTTATAATAATGTATAAGCTGTAAAAAATGTACCACACCCATACAAGACACTAATAATAGGGGAAATTGATGGGATGGAGAGGGAATACATTGGAGTTCTCTGTACGTTCTGCTTAACTTTTCTGTAAGCCTAAAAATGCCCCCCCCAAATAAGCTAACTAACATTGATCTACTAAGTAATAACTTTGATAATTGTTGGAGATATGGAAAGAGGAGTAACATCAGGCTTGAGAATCTCATAGTCTAGTGAGAGAGGCATGTTAATTACAGTGGAACAAGGTATTAAGTGTCATAAATAAGGTAAGAGAAATCTCTTAGAACCACAATAAGCCAGTATTTTAAACTCTACGAGTCATTATGAAACTATATTAACCCTTGGAGCAGTACGAGCATTCATATACGTCCTCGTGCCTCCTGACAATCCAGAGCACCATCATACATGTGTAAGGCAACATTAAAAAAAAGGCAAATGTTTGTTCTTCTTGTTTCCATAAATCGGTTATCAAACAAACATGATTTTAAGTTAATAAAACTGTAACTGGAACTAATTTCATTTTTTGAAAAAAAAAACTCACTCCTAGGGGTCAGCAAGCATGAAAAAAACTCACTACTCAAATTAAAGTCCACATTGTCTTCTTTGTTTAGTACTTCCTACCTTGCACTTCACCAGGGTCTCACATTTAAAATTTCTTTTAAACTTTTTTCTCCTATTCATATTCTTCAGCCCTTTGCTTCTTCCTCAAGCTTGCTAACTCTTAACTGCTTTCCAACTTACTCAAACTACTAGGACAATGTATGCATGTCCTAGTGATTGTATCCAATACAATCACTGTGAGTCTTCCATCTGTAGAGAGAGAGGAAGGTGGGAGAGAGAGAAATGGCCTTCACTCAAGGTACAGTACCCCTGAGTGAGGCGCGGGTGGGGGCAGGGAGGGGGTTACCAACATGCAATCTCAAGGCCACGTTACAAAAGGAGGGTGATGGCATCAGAAGTGAAATGATAGGAAGGTTAGAGTTCAGCCATTCTCTTCCCACTGCACACCTCTGCTTCCGGGTCCAAGCTCCCTATAAGAGGAAGAATGAGGAGAGTTTTGAACAGTGACCAACTGGTTACAAGCTCCCGATGCCAGGCCTTCCTGAGAGCAGTAGACAAGAGGGAGAAAAGGGAGAATTAGATGTTGTTTTTCATGTTGCCAAGGGCGACCACATTAAACATTTTTGTCATGACCTGGAAGGCAACCAATCACCAAGTATCTGCACTAAACCCCTGCCTTCCTCTTTATATTCATCCTGCTACCAACCATATCCCCACTTTGCATTCTAGTGACACCATGCCAGGGGGCACTCCTCCCATCCACACTATAGTTGCCTCCGTTCATGCTTTTCCCCTTTCCTGAAATCATCTGCCTCCACATCTACTCAGCTTTCCTCTCTTCAGAGATCTTTCCTCAACCAGTCTCCATCTCCACATATCCTTCTTCTATATTCGCTTCTTATTGAATTAACCTGTTTCCAATTATGATCCTCCACTAGACTGAGCAACTTAGAGTCAGGGGAATTACAGTGACTGAAATTTTGTAAGCAATAGCATGTTAGTACCACCGTCTCCCTCTTTTATATTGTAAATATGCGTAATAAAGCATATGTTAAAAGTAAAAAATTTGGCACTACTCTGCCTAGGTTTGGATCCTGACTGCAATTTGCTGATCATTTACTCTGAATTTTAGGGCTATGCTTAATATTATTGTCTCTTGGTTTTCTCAGACATGAAATGGGTTAATATTTACCTTATAGGTCTGTTGTGAGATTTGATTGACTGGATAGATCATAGATAGATATTTTGATTGATACCTGACACATTCTAAGTGCTGATTAAGTATTAATTATCATCATTTTCATTGTCATCATCATCATCCGAGTTGTAGTCTGACAGTAGGTGCTTGGTGCTCTACAATGCCTCTTTCAGGATTACCATGATACTTGTTGGGATTTATCTGATTTCCAGGTTACTCAAATTTAATACTTAAAACTGACCTTTTATGTTCAGGTCTACTGGCTCAAGCTCTAGTCCAGAGGGGATTCTGGTCATTTAAGTAGAACAGCTGATCAACAGGATCCTGAACAAAAACCACCAACTCTTCTCTCAAAGTATTTGTAATTTAAGAAGAACTACAATAGTTATTTATAAGGGGGAAAACACCAAGAAATAAAGGGAAAAAAGAAAGAAAATTTTGGTATTATTGGTAATAACCTTGGAAAAATAAATGTTTCTTAAAAGAAGAATTCCTAAGGCTGTTAATTTTAGCAGATTGTGTTTGAAATGCTGAATTTCTTTAGAATGACACATTTGTTGAGAAGATAAGTGCTAAGGGAAAGTAAAAAAAGACTTTAAAAAAAGCTATCTGGGGAACTGCAAGAAACTCAAGCCAATATGTAGCTTGCATCTGCTGGCAATACCCTCATCAAAGGAGGAAATAAGATACAAAACTGAAATTGCTATTCAAAGAAACTTGATAAACAAAATAATCCATTCAAAAAAAATAATAATCCATTCAATATCACAGATGGCTGTACAATAGTGGGTGCCATGACTGAAATATCTGACCCGCCCACCTACCCACAGGTGGCACTACCAAAAACATCCATTTAAACTGGGCAACCTGAAATGTACAGAATAAAACTAGCTATAGCTATAACATCAGCAAAATACATTCATGCTGAAAAGAATGGAAATATTCAAAAGACATCATCTAAGAAGTGTACTTCCTAATGCTGATGTCTCTCTGCTTGGCACACGTATGTGTTCTGTCCTTGTGAGAGTTCTACCTCTCGTTCAGTTAATCAGTTACACAATTCAAATAACAGAAAGCTATGCTCGATCAACTTCACCTTGAGAGACATTTAAGTTACCTCCACTGTGTTCCAAGCCTTGGGAAGTTGCTGGACGTGCTAAGGTGAATGCCACATTGTCCCAGTTCTGAAGTTTACACTCTAGTGCTGTTTATCTACTTAGCAGTAAATGGCAGTATCACTTTGGATATATTTAAGCCTCTATTAATCTGGAGTTGCTCAGGTTGTATTGATTCATTTGATGAAAAATTATGGTCAGAACTTTCTAGACTACACACTTCCATGCATGCCACCTAGTTTAAGGTTGCCGTGACTGATTGGTCTAAAAGATTTGAATTAAGGCAAGAAAAACTTTATCACTTTGTAACCCAAATCTGATCAATAAGAAAGTTACTTATTATTTTTGATGCTTTCATATACAAAACTGAATGTTTGTTTTTTTTGTTTTATTTTATTTATTTTTTTTTTTTTCATTTTTCTGAAGCTGGAAACAGGGAGAGACAGTCAGACAGACTCCCGCATGCGCCCGACCGGGATCCACCCGGCACGCCCACCAGGGGCGACGCTCTGCCCTCCAGGGGGCGATGCTCTGCCCATCCTGGGTGTCGCCATGTTGCGACCAGAGCCACTCTAGCGCCTGGGGCAGAGGCCACAGAGCCATCCCCAGCGCCCGGGCCATCTTTGCTCCAATGGAGCCTTGGCTGCGGGAGGGGAAGAGAGAGACAGAAAGGGAAAGCGCGGCGGAGGGGTGGAGAAGCAAATGGGCGCTTCTCCTGTGTGCCCTGGCCGGGAATCGAACCCGGGTCCTCCGCACGCTAGGCCGACACTCTACCGCTGAGCCAACCGGCCAGGGCACAAAACTGAATGTTTGAGTGATGGCTTTTTATACTCGGTACAGAACCTTTATGGTTACTGTGACTACTGCGAAGCAATGTTGTACTTCGGGGAAAACAGAACCTGAAGCACAAATAAAAAGTGTCAAAAAAATTAATCACACCATTTCCCTATTTTTCAATCTCCTGATTAACCTCTGATGGGCCTCAGAAGCAGTGAATTAAAATTCTCAAGCAAAAAAGGACTTTAAAAGGAGGTGAATTTTCATTGCACAGTATTTCTGACAGCTTGTTCCTGAGCAAAGCAACTGGTGTCCCTGGGGACTCATTCAACATTCATTCGAATCATGGAGAAAGAGACCCAGTTTGGAAGATGTTTTTCTGGAGTACAGAGGGGGACTTTGATCTTAGCTCAGATAACAGCTGCCCTCCATGGGAGGGTTTTCTGGTCTCTCTATCCCTCAGGCCAGGTAAGTCTCTGGGGAGGTGTCTAGTTGACCTCAAAGCTCAGTCAAGCAACTGATACCTGCGGGAGGGTCTTTGAGTGGGCAAGGGAGCTTGGCATCGAGTGTTATCATTCTGTCAGTCTCTCTCCTGGCTAGACACAGAGCACACAGGAAAGGGACTCCTAAAGGGAATCAAGTCTCACCTTGATTTTCCCCCATTGTAAAATTAAAGGAAGGCAGGAAGCCAAAATACTGTGATAGATTTAGTCTTTACCATTGTGTTTTCTCACTATTCTGGAGTTGTTGCCTTTGAAATTCCTGACCCCTGGCTTTTAAATACAAAAGCAAAGATGAATATGTATGATAAATACCTTAGAAGAAAATAAATGTATCCTATAGCTAATAGAGTAGGCATGGAATAATACAAGACTACGTCACTTTTAGAGAGCTATTTTTCTTTTAGAATGAGGGGAATCTGCTAAAGAATTAAAGTGTACCCCCTTTAAAATGTAAGAGATTAATTTAAGTACTGAGGCTGTGAGGTAAAATTATGTCTTTGTCATTGTTTTTTTGTATTTATGATATGGAACATCAAGGGAATCACTAAAGTTACAAAGACATTTAAAAATTTTAATGACAAATTTGTTTGAAAAGGTATCAGATCTCTAGCCACCACAAAATTATCCTACCATTCACAAGAAGATAAGCCTTTATTCTTCATTTGTACTCATTTAATAAATATTTAATGAGAATTTCTTATATGCAAGGCATTGTTTTAGATGCTGTAGGAAATAAAGATATCAATGACAGTTTTTATACCTACGGAGAGTAGTAAAATTATACATGGTAAAAAGAATAAATGCCTACAGACAACATGAACGAGAGGACTTAAGAGATCTCTCAGTGACCACCAGACCCATACACAGTTTGGGCTCCAACTACTACTTTAATTAAAAGCTAATTCAGGATGGCAGGATATTTAGCCAATCTCTCTCCTATCACAAAGGGGGAAGTGGGCTGTGATCACCCCTCCACAGATTTATGAAGGCAAGTGAAGGCAATATGCCTGCTTTTCTCTTCTTCCAACCTTTATTCTCAGATGTGAAGTGTGGCATTGACTTCAGTAAAGACAGCTGAGATGAGGAGGAAAAAAAGTGCTCTCCTGTCTTCTTCAAGCCACCCTCCATTTCTGAGCAGACTCTCAGGCTCACCTGGGAGGACCTAGCACCTGAAAGAGAGTCTGGCATTACAAAGGGCACTTTCAGCTGAGGCTCCTCAATGACAGTCATGAGCCAGAAGCTTGATGAGGGAAAGAGAGGACATATTTGTCCTTTATCCCAAGAAGAAAACTTCCTTTGAGTCATCGAGGCTAAAAAAGGTTATTATTAGCCCTGGCCAGTTGGCTCAGTGGTAGAGCATCTGCCCAGAGTGTGGATGTCCTGGATTTAATTACAGTCAGGGCACACAGGAGAAGGAACCATCTGCTTCTCCATCCCTCCTCTTCTCTCTCCCTCTCTCTCTCTCTCTCTGTCTCTCTCTCTGTCTCTCTTCCCCTCCCCTCATCCCCTCCCCCAGCCATGGCTTGATTGGTTCGAATGCATTGGCCCTGGGTGCTGAAGAAGGCTCTGTCTCAGGTGCTAAAAATAGCTCAGTTGCTGAGCAATGATAAATGGCCTCAAATGGGCAGAGCATCTCCCTGTATGACGCTTGCCAGGTGGATCCCGGTTAGGGATCATACAAAAATCTGTCTCCCTGTCTCCATTCCTCTCACTTGAAAAAAAAAGGTTATTATTCATAAGAACTATTGACAAACATTCAGCAGGAATGTGTGTAAAACACACACATGTGTAGAAAACAAACTCCAAGTGATGATTTTCATGTCATAACTCAGTGAGCCAGTGAGACGCAGGCTCTGTGCGCCAGATGCCTATTCAGTCATCCTGTCGGCTTCAGAGGAGACTTTTAATACTTAAAATAACAAGACCAGCAGAAGAGACCAGCATTCGCACTCTAGTATTTATACCAATTACATCCTGAGGTGTCTGTCCTTTCTCCTTTTCTCTTATTCTTTTTAAACTTCAGATTGCCTGTGAGAGGATTTAATTAGCAAATCTACTTTCTTCTTTGACTTGTTCATCCCTGTGGCTGTGCTTGTATTCCTTAATCCTTTTTATTTTTATCCTTTTATGAGAGTTTTATACTTTTTTCTCCTTTCTGGAGATATTCAGTGTGAATATCTTTTAAAACCATTGTTATAGCATGGTGCTTTTTTCACATATGTCCATCCATCTATATCTATACATTCACAAAAATTAGGGGGTATTTTATAGCTTCATATTCATTTTGAAATATCTCTTTTTTTTTTTTTTTGAGCAGTAATATATATCTACGTATCTACATGTATATATACAGACATATCAGACTGCCATGGAGACCTTGCAAGTCCTGTCCCTGTACTCTTGGAGCCCTGTGGCCACCATGCTGTGAAGACACTCTGAATGCAAGATCACATGGGGAAAGAAGCTAGCCATCTCAGTCATTCCTGCTACCCCAAAGGACAAACCAGATGTGTGAGTGAGACCCTCTTAGACCATCAACTCCAACTGAACCCCAAGCTGAGTGCAGCCACAAGAATGAGACCAACAGAACAGCCCTGTCAACTCACAGAATAGCAAGTAAAAGTAAACTGCTATTGTGCTAAGTAATGAAGTTTCTGGAGGTTTGTTATTTAACAAAAAATAATTGATACAGCTTCCAATGTATCCAGTACCCTACTCACAGTGAGTGCTCAAATACAGGGTTAAAAATATGTGTGCCAAGCAGGCCAATAAACCTAGCCATACACATTTATTTGCTATTTGTTGATACATGCATAACAATAAATCTTGATATATGATGAGTATATAGTAATCCCTCAGTATCTGTGGGGATTGATTCCAGGATGCCCTGTAGATACCAAAGTCAGCAGATGCTCAAATTACTTATATAAAATGGCATAGCATTTGTGCATAATCTACCCTCATCTTCCTGTATACTTTAAATCATCTCTAGATTATATATACATTACTTAATGCAATGCAGATGCTATGTAAATAGTTGTTTTATTGCTTTGTTTAGAAAATAACTATAAGAAAAATGTCTGTTACATATTAGGTACAGATGCAACTACATAGTACATGTCAGCAACAACATAACATTTTTGTTCTCAAATATCTTCCATTCACAGTTGAGGGAATCTGCGGATGCACAACCCGGAGATACAGAGGGCCATCTGCATATATTTATATAATTAATCTATGATGGAAACATAATATGTAACATACATAATCACACACATACACACACACATAAAAAATCGGGCTCAATCTTCAACACTGAAGTACAACAGAAAATTATGTCCTCACCATCAGAAGTCTCACCATCAAATCAGATGTAGTGCAACTGAATTACACTGCCATGCAGAAATTCTGGTAGAGTCCCTAGGAACACAAAGAAAGGAGTGGTTCACCTTGACTGAGAAAAGAGAAACCAAATCAGACAGTAGTTAGTTACTGAGTTAAAAGTGGCAGAGCAAGAAGTTTAGAACTACATCTGGGGGTGGCTACACATATCTCCAAGGGCCACCTGCTGCCATAACGACTTAGAGTTAAACTTTTGAACAAGCAATCACCTGAAGTTCTTCGGGGTGGTATTTTTACTCTTTCTTCTCTTGCTTTTCAAACACTTTTTAGCTCTATATGATTAGCTTCTAGTACTTACTGGGTGAATTTTGTTATAATGTAGCTATATAATTTAGCACACTTTTTCATAATATAATATACATCTGTTTCTCCAGTTGGTACACTAGCTGCATACTGAGTAGGCACCCAATTAGGCCACAACTGAATTTATTGTTCTCTAACATTTGTTCTCTGTTTCCCATCACAATAAAGGGCACCACTAGCCTCACAGTCACTCCAGCCATGAACCTGGGAGTTACTCTGAAATACTTACTCCCCTGAGGTTCCCTTGCAAGTTCCATCCCCATTTACCCTCTGAAATCTAATTCACTATCAAGTCCTGCTAATTTCTACCTCTTAAGTACCTCTCAGATCCACCCCATCCTATTATTCCCATTCCTGAGACCAAGATTCATGACTCTTTCTTGAACCATTACCATAGCTCCATTACCTGTCATTCTGCTTCTCCTCTTGCTTTCCTTCATGGCAGCTACCACATTGTCATCAGAGGCATCTTTGGAAAATGCAAGTCCCATTATATTAAAACATATCTGTGAATAAAGTCTTTCCATGTCTTTAATAAAATGCAAACTTCTATGCACAACATTTAATGATAGATATACCTTACGGTCTCATTTCCTTACTTCCTTACCCTCAAGATACACATTCTACTTTCTAAACATAGCAATTATTTGTATTTCCCTTTGCTACCTTAACAATGGCTTACACAATTGCACTGCAGCCTCGAAGTATAATTTGTAGGCTGATGTGACTCAAGAACAGCAACTCATTAAGGCACATCTCACTTCCTCAGGAAGCCTGTCTCCACATTTGTGCTCCCTCTTCCTTGGGCCCCATGGTGTGGAGTTGACCACCCTTACCTTTAGTCCCCCAATTACATTCTGAACACACTTATATGTATAGTTCTGAACATAGTGTTTTACTTATTTATGTTTCTGCCCTTCTTCACGCCCCCCCATTCTGCCCTCACCAGGCTAACATCGTTATAAACACAAAACATCTTTTACTTCTTTGATATTCCGCTACACCACACATTGCCTGGTTTATAGAAGGCATTCAATGATAAAGATGAATATTTTTCAAATAATTTAAATACCATAAATTTAGTTTTAATAAAAATGGCATCAAGCATAACTTAAACTTACTTTCTTGACTTGTGATTTTGCTAATCTTATTCTAGTTGTTTGAATTATAGGTGTGTTTAAAATTTGGGTGAATGAAAATTTACTTCATCTTTTTCCTAGCTGATGTAGTAACCAAATCTTTATATAATAAACAACTTACTGCTTCTGTGGAATAGATTTGTCAGCCAATACATTTAGGATATTCAGAAACCAGCTAGCTGACACAAATTCAGAACTACTAGCCAAGGAATAACAAAATGTCTCAAAATTCTTATATTAAAACACATACATAGGAAAATCCATCCCTTAGAACTCTGTGTTCTAAACCTACAACCGATTATAAACAGAAAATTAAAAGGAGAGAGAGAAAAGACTACAGGCAAACCTATGAGCTATAGCAAGAAATGACAGCTGTTAGCCAGGAAGAATACATACAATTAGGAAGAGCATACCTGAGAGCTCAGAATTATTAGGGCCAGTAAAGGTAGGAAAAAGCCGTAATCTGTACTTTAGTCTGCAAACATTACTGAATAATTCTATATAAATATTTTGTAACATATATCGATAGAATACAGTTTTTATTTACCTTAATGAACACTTTTTTTTTTTTTTTTTTTTTCATTTTCTTTTCTGAAGCTGGAAACAGGGAGAGACAGTCAGACAGACTCCCGCATGCGCCCGACCGGGATCCACCTGGCACGCCCACCATGGGGCAACGCTCTGCCCACCAGGGGGCGATGCTCTGCCCATCCTGGGCGTCGCCATGTTGCGACCAGAGCCACTCTAGCGCCTGGGGCAGAGGCCACAGAACCATCCCCAGTGCCCGGGCCATCTTTGCTCCAATGGAGCCTTAGCTGCGGGAGGGGAAGAGAGAGACAGAGAGGAAGGCGCGGCGGAGGGGTGGAGAAGCAAATGAGCGCTTCTCCTATGTGCCCTGGCCGGGAATCGAACCTGGGTCCTCCACACGCTAGGCCGACGCTCTACCGCTGAGCCAACCGGCCAGGGCTTAATGAACACTTTTTACTTTATGTTTATTACATTTTGGACAAAAGTAAAAGAAATGGTATAAAACATTTTAGAATTTTTTTTTTTAAATTAGCAATTTCAAAAATTTTTTAAAACTTATATATCCAAGATATCCTAAATAACCCATTCTTGAGTCTTTATTCCATTTGAATAAATACCAATTAAGGTACCATTCATTCAATAACTAAATACTATACATGCTGCACTCGACACTAGAGCCTCTAAGATAAGAATTATTATCCCCATTTTACAGATGAGAAAATCAAGGTCCAGGAAAGTCAGGTAAGTCACCCAAGTTCACATAGCTAGTATGCAGCTAAATAGAGATTTGATGTGTGATACTTTTAATCATGTCATCATTGAACATTGAATGACTGAGAATTCATAATATTATTTATTAATAAATTGATCTACTGGCATTCAACTTGAGTACTTGTCTTCATTTCACAAATCTGTACCACAACAGAGTTTCCTTTCATGGTTAAAAAAAAATCATTTGAAATAATTGCTTCACCCAGATAACCTCAGCAAAAGCAGAAATCATCCAGGATGAAATGTTTCTTATACAATGCCTTGCACATTTGCTAATAGAGGTCTAAGCATTTACAAAGTAAACTTTTAGGATAAAGCACGTGAAGTTATTGCTAATTCTCACAGGCTCTTAAGAGTTGAGAAGATTTTTAATTGGGATCTAATAAAGTTATAATTGTCTACAAGCAAGAATGGTTCTTTGAAATAAAGATGTACAAACACGAGCAATAAACTGAAAATCGAAAACAACTGCTAGATCTAATCTATTAAGAAAAAAATAAAAACAGAAATTTGAAGGCAATTTTATTTTAAAATAAGAGATTAATATTAGCATTTTAAACTGTTAACATTAAAATACTAGAAATGTCCCAAAGAGTTATTTATTTAAGGGCTTTGTCCTTGAAATTCATTACATTATTCCAATAAAAACTAAAGAGGTTATTTTCTCTAAATTATTTAGGTGTAAGAGTTAGCCTTCAGCCAGGTGTTCTGTTTATGCAGATGGCAAAATAAATTATTCAGAAATAGAGACAGGTAAAACAGATGGAAAAGCAGAGTAAACCAAGAAAGCCCTGGGCAGCTGCTTACTAGGCCCCAATAAACTCCCAGTTCTATGTCATGGTCCAAGTCACCCAGTTAGGAAGACTTGTAGGTACCTACTTGTCTGCTTCTCAAAACCGCCTCTGGGACCTTGTACTTACTTCAGTGATACCGTATTTAAAGTATATCATCTAAAATTGTTCATGAAAACAAATGTCTTAATGTAAATAGTAAAATATTTCTGAGGGCATTTTTCCCACCAGATCAGAGAGCAAACTGCATTTCCAAATCACTTGAAGCTTTTTTAAAAACCGATTCTTACATTTTATGCAACAAGAGCTACATACATATAGTATCTTCCACAAACTGATGGAGTTAGCTGTAAGACCCCTCTTTTAACAGATAAGGTCTGTCTCTTAATTCACTGACTCACTGACTCAACCACTAGAGGTAAAGAATGCCAGAGAGACCTACTTTTTAGTGGCAAACCATTATATAATGTGGTGATCTGCTAAAGAAATTCTGGGAACTTACAGAAATGGACCATTAAGGGAAAAAATGTTCAGAGCTCTATACATACCTGCCTTAGTTCAGCTCATTTAATAACGCAAACAAATTAAAGACTATCCCCTTGAGGGAGGAGGCCAGTTCAGGCCCAAGAACTACCTGGATAAGGAAGAAGGAACACTCAAGGCCAGAGTGGCAGCATTCCCTGGAGTGAAGCACACCGGCCTGGACGCCAGGAGATCTGGCTTCTAGTCCCAAGTCTGCCTTCATCTGGCCTCAAGACCAGGGTGTGGTAACCTCTCTCAGAGCTGGTGTCTTTAATAACCGAATGAGTCTTTTAAGCTCTTGTCTATGTGAATTTGGAAAAAAGGATAGCAGTGAAAGCAAAAGAAATCTAAGACCATACATTCATTAATAAAAGCACTTAAAAAAAAAAAGCATTGTGTCTGCATCTTGTACTTTCATTTTTAATCTAAACTGCAGGATTTGGAGCTATTATTTCAGAAGACAACATTTTAGAAATCAAAAGAGGAAGGCTATAATGTAAGCTAAAGATTCAATCTTCTAAATGATTCTTATGATTTGGTTGTTTGGTAATATGAAAACTAATCATCCAAAAAATCGACTGACTTTTTCACCTTTTACTGAAATCTTTTAGTGTTACATAGACACTGCCTTAATAAACTTGTTTGAACCAGTTTCTAAACATGTCTAAATAATCACTGAAGCATATCAAAGGTTGGATGTTGAAGATGCTATCTATCTTTATTGACATTGACATTTTGTCCAAACATCATCCTAGCAATTACCATTAACCCAGGCCCTTTTCCTGATACTATCCAAACTAAATTTGTCTGACTGCATTCACTCGAAAAAAAAAAAAGTTTACTTTCTGTATGCGGCTGGATTCTGTAACTGGCCATCGCCGCTCTAGAGAAACTCACACTCTAACAGGGAGGCAAATAAGGGCAAATCATTGTGATTCAATGCGATGAACTATAATTTTTGTTCCGCCTTCTCAGTGTTGGCCTTAGACCCACTTCACATATACTGCCCTTTACTTAATATTCTTTCTTTATATTAACTTGCTATTATAACCCAAGATGTTTATGTCAAAAATACATTTTATATCATCTCTATATGTGAAAAATCAGTAACACTTATCAGTAACAGTAACTCAAAGAAATATGTATAACCACTAAAATATATATATTTGTTGGTGAACTACCTAAAAAAACCGTAAATACCATTGGTGAAATGCATACTATAGAAGTGGTAGTTTATTGGTCATGATAAGGATACTGGCTTAAATGATTCTTTTTTGTCCATTTAATTAGTATTTGTTAAGTATCTCTTATGTACTAGGCACTATTCTCTGATGGCGACAACTTATTTAAGGATTTTAAGTAGTAAAATAACAGAAACAGTTTTGCACTTCAGAAAGTTCATTTTTAAATTTGGTTTGGAAGATTAATGGAACAGGTATTGAGACTACAAGAGTAGGGGTTAGGACCCAAATGGTGACACAGAGATGGAGAGAATCACTTCAATATATGTATAGGAGGTCAAGTCAACAAGACTTGGGAATTATTTGGTTTGGAGAGTAAAAGAGAGGAAGGCGTCAAGGACGATCACCAGGTTTCTGTCGTGGATGACTGAGTGTAGTTAGGTATCACATTCCTGGGTTCATCTGGCACCTGGAATGTTTAGTGGATCATTAAAGGTCCTTATCTCCACCAGAGAGATTTACTGATGAGATATTATGGTATCAGTTTCACTATGCTCTACTATAAGGGTAAGTTTGGCAAACTAACCATGGAAATTGGCTTGTTAGGGTAGGAAGACAAATTGAACCTATTGACTTAAGACATGAAGTAGACTCCAAGCTGCATTTTGCCTTTCTGAAAAATTAAGTGCACTCAGAGACTTTGTACGAGGCAGTTTCAGAGAGCTTCCAGACTCAAGGCTCAGATCCTTTGACTGACTCAAAATAAAAATCCAAGTCTCTGAATAAATAATCTAGTCCTTAATTTGTTCATTCTCCTTTAAAAAAAATTGTTGCAAATGATGAGGAACAGATGGAAAAAAATGTTGATACTGAAGATAATGTCACAGGAAGCATGTCCCCATCCTTCAGGTGTGGCCTCCACTTGTGCTGTCTCTGTCAATAATGGATGTTCCTGACAAAGCAAGCAAAAGTATAAAGATACCAAATTATTAGTCAGCACAGCGAGAACAGCCATGTTGACCTTCTGTTAACAGGAAGAGGATCCTGTTACAGTTGCTCTTCACTGAGTGATCCAACAATTATCTAAGCATTCTTCAGAGTAAAAGCAAACAAGTCAAACACATAGTTACTTTGGTAAACTGACACATAAATTATGGGACACCTTATGCATACTCTTAAGGTATTTACTTTCATCATTACTAAACCATCATTTGATCTTCTTGGTAGGGCCTCTAGAAGTTGAAGATTTATGGATATAATTGAGTAAATTGGAGAGTCAGAAACACAAAAACACTAAGATTGTTTAAATGTTTAGGATCTTGGACTTCTTAAAATACTTTTCTGGTAGGGATGAGATCCAGGAAGAATGAATGACAGGCATAAGTAGAAAGTAGCAAGAGTGGGAAGGACCACACAGACACGCGGATGTTTAATCCATTCCACACTAGCAGGAAGCAGTTCTCCCGAACGTCTTGCAGACATGCGCTCATCTTTTAGCAATTAAATTCAAACATAGATCTACTCTTTAGGAAGACCAGAACCTATATCCCAGCCCCAGGCAGTCATCTTCCACATGTGGCTCTAACAGCATTGTTGAGAAAACAGCTCAAAGTGCCAAAAACACTGTTTCAAGGCCAAAGCCTCATCTACCATCTCTATAAAGGAAGCACAACGCTTTAGATTTTTAAAAAGTCTACCTATTAATTTCTACAGTGAGTTCTTAGAATTTCACTGTGACAAAATGGACGCTCCACCATTAAGGAAAGAATGATTTTCAAGCAAGTATTTGATCCAGGAATATCGTTCTGGTTCTGTTAAAGAGCTAGTATGCATACATTTACAAAAATGAAGCCAACATTTAAATACTTCTTCACAGACTCTCACTTGAGAAAGGGTGGCTCATAATGGCTAATCAAAAAAAAATTTTTTTTCCCTCTGGGAATTGTTTCTTAAAGAAAGCTGTCCCACCAAGTTTTAGTGCTAACATCATTCAGAAGCTTTTCTCTGACAGCAGACTGGGAAGCTCTGTCTCTGCCCCGGGGCGGGAGCTGAGAAATGAAGTGTCACTCAGATACTCCCTTGAGCAAGAACAGAAACACCCAGAGTAGTCAACTGATTTGTTTTAATCCTTGAAAAAAAAAATGTATGGCACATATAGCATAATCATATCAAATTTAATATCACAGCAACATTCCTTAATTAGGTTAGACAACTACAAAAGCTATGCTGGATTATGTCATTTTTTTCTGTTTAATGACAGTATAAGAGCCTACTGTGTGCTACCCAGTGCCAAAAGAAAAGATATAGAAATAAATTCTATAGAGTCACCAATTCCCAAAGACAGATATAAAAACAAATAATAGAAAAAGATGCTGAATATTTGAATGAAAGTATTTACATTCTGTCCTGGAATTATGTTAGTGAGTCCTACCTCAGTAGAGTAAAGGAGAAAGAATTTTGAAATCCTGTCTGTGAGCATTAATTCATTTGTTTAATCATTTACTCATTCATCCAGCAAATATTTATTAAAGATCAACTGTAAGCATAATACAAAATCCCCAACCCAGCAAAACTTCATTCTAGTGAAAGGAGACAGACAAGATGCAAAAAGATAAATATGTGTTATTTTTCAACTGGTAATAGTACTATGGGAAAAAAGTTAATAGGGTAAATAGGCTAGAGTTTACAAAGGGTCCCAACTAGTAAGAAGGGCTGAAAATTTTACTACAATATAAAGAAAAGGTATAAAAGCAAACTTTGCTGATGAGACCTGAGCAAAAAGCAGAAAGTTTTGAATGAGACATGTGGGTATGAAACAGTGTTCAAGACAGCAAGTGCAAAGGCCCAGAGACATACACAGGCCATGTGGCTGGAGCAGAGGGAGCAAACAGCAGAGTGGGAGAAGACGTGGTCAAAGAAGTAACAGAAAAAATAGATGCAGATTTAGAACATCTTCACTAGCACCGTCTTAATATTTGACCATGTATTTCTATGGATATTATGTCAACTACTAAGACATTAGGTGATAAAAATCACAAAGGATATATATAACTAGGTTTCACAGGAAAAATAAGTATACTAAATTAATATTTAGTTCCTTGACATTCTAGTCACACCACATGGAAGGTTTGACTAAAAAACAATGATTAATAAAAATCAAAAGAAAAAAATGAATAAAATATAATGCCAACTGTCAAGAAACTCACAGTCCAGTAGATTTTTTTGACCCTCACAAAAAAAGCTAATAAATTGTTATTACCCCCAATTCATAGTCAAAAGAACTGATGATGTAAGCAACATTCTCTAAATTACAATACATGGTGGACAAGCCAGAATTTAATCTCAAATTTTTTTATGTCTAAATCTTGTTCATTTTTACCTGAAAAATGCTGCTTATTTAAAAATATCATCTTTTCTCTTGGCTTTATCTTTGTAGAAACTGATTTAAGCCAAGCCAGTTTTAAAGAAAGCCACATAAAATAGAACTATTGTACAACAGGTTGCTTCTTTATGGAAGAGAGAGCACTAAAACCAAAATGCTCTTAATAGTTGTAAAGCCAGGAGGCAAGGCCAGGGCCGCCATCAGAGCAGCCCAGCCCATGCAGGTTCGCATTGGATTCGGACAGTCGGTAAAGAAACAGCGGAGCCAAAAACTGATGGGCCATAGCCTTTAATCCTACCTTGCACCCGGCGGGCAAGTAAAAACATACACTGGGCTCCAAAACCCAGTCACACTCAGTGCTCACAAAGCCACTGACTTATCCGAGTTTCCTAGAATCAAGGGTTTCTAGCTCACCAGCCTTCTTCTCCTCAGTTCCCCATCTCCTCCCTTATCCCAGATACAAACTCTACACAAACTGGCATCTCACTCAGCACTCCGCCATCTTGGCTGCTTCTCCTGGCCTCCTCCACGTGGCCTCCTTTAGCTGCTGGCTCTACTCTCTCCGCTCTCTCATGCTAACCTCAGGAACCAAGAGCCAAGTCCCGTTCTGCCCCCATTTTATAGTGTAGCTTCACAACCTTTAATCCAATATACAAAATAGGGTAGTCTCTAATACAAAGTCACTTCTCTGAGGCATGATTGGATTGTACCGCCCTACAGCAAAAAGGGTGGGAAAGGCTTAATCCCAAAACCAAGCCCCAGGTTACAACGATCTCCAATACACATTAATATCACCTGGGCGATGGCCTCTTTAACAAAGTGAGCATAATACATTTTATCTGCCCAACAATAGTGTATATAAGGTCTTAAGTATTTATAGTTCAATATTTTTAAAATAAGAAAGTCCCTATATTTCATTCAAAAGTACGTATAATTTGTTTCAGAGAGAAGCCCACTTGGCTTGTAACTTAAGAAAAAAAGGTGGGAATCCTAACTAGCAAGTTTTACTGGTGGAGCAATTTCTACAGAGGCAAGATCTTTTCAAATGTGAAAGAAAAACAGGAAGATGGAAGGAAGGAAGGAAGAAAGGAAGGAAGGAAGGAAAGAAGGAAGGAAGGAAGGAAGGAAGGAAGGAAGGAAGGAAGGAAGGAAGGAAGGAAGGAAGGAAGGAAGGAAAGGAAGGAAGAAAAGGAGGAAGGAAGGAAGGGGAAAGGAAAAGAGAGAGAAAGAAAGAAAGAAAGAGAAAAAGAAGCCTGACCAGACAGTGGCGCAGTGGATAGAGCATCAGACTGAGACGCAGAGGACCCAGGTTCGAAATGCCAATGTCACTGGCTTGAGCATGGGCTCACCAGCTTGAGCATGGGATCATGAACATGACCCCATGGTCTCTGACTTGAAGCTCAAGGTCACGCTGGCTTGAGCCCAAGGTTTCTGGTTTGAGCAAGGGGTCACTCTGGCTTGGCTGTCGCCCCCCAGGTCAAGGTACATATAAGAAAGCAATCAATGAACAACTAAGGTGTTGCAGCGAAGACTTGATGCAGTTAAAAGATGTTCCTGTCTTCCTTATCATCCTTAGTAATCAGATAAGTAAGTGAGATCACAAGTGTCACGTCCCAGCCCTGCAGCAGTATCAGGCTGAGCAAAAAGCTGCTTTCTTTGCTCTAGCTTACCATATGCATTTTCACATCACCCGCTTCTTGACTGCTTGAAAAATTAACACTGGTGAGTCCCTTAATTGGGCCTGACTGGTAGAACTCAGGAAAGGTGCCACTTATACAATCTTCCTAATTGCCAAGGTTTACAGAGTACACGTTGTCTGAGAGACGGTCACATTTTACTTTCTGATTTATTTTTAAAGGTGTATACCACTAAGCAATAAAACTCAGCTTATTTTAATTAAAGAATGTTTGATACTTTAAGCTGTATGGTTCAGAATGAAATAATTTGAAAGACATAGTGTAAAGCCAGAAGCCACGGCCACTATCACAGCAGCCCGGCCCATGCAGGTTCGCATTGGATTCGGACAGTCGGTAAAGAAACAACAGAGCCAAAAACTGGTGGGCCATAGTCTTTAGTCCTGCTTGCACCCGGCGGGCAAGCAAAAAACACACACTGGGCTCCAAAACCCACTCACATTCAGTGCTCACAAAGCTACTGACTTATCCGAGTTTCCTAGAATCAAAGGTTTCTAGCTCACCAGACTTATTCACCTCTGTTCCCCATCTCCTTCCTTCTCCCTGCACAAACTCTGCACTAACTGGCTTCTCACTCAACACTCCGCCATCTTCATCTCAACACAACGCTGCTTCTCCTGGCCTCCTCCACGTGGCCTTTCTCTGCTCTCCTCTCTGCTCTCTAATGCTAATCTCAGGAACCGAGAGACCAAGATCCCGTTCTGCCCCCATTTTATAGTATAGAAATCCAGACCTTTAATCCAATATACAAAATAGGGAAGTCTCTAATACAAAGTCACTTATCTGAGGCATGATAGGATTGTACCACCCCACATCAAAAAGGGTGGGAAAGGCTTAGTCCTAAAACCAAGCCCCAGGCTACAAGGATCCTGTCTGCCCACAGCCCACCCCCAACACACATTAATATCACCTGGGCAACAGCCTCCACGTGGGCAGCGCCATCTTTAACAAAGTGAGCATAATATATTTTATCTGCCCAACACCCTTCTTTTGCCCTTTTGATGCTTTTCTCTTGGACTCTGTCTTGTATTAATTTAGTAATTAAACTTTATTTTAGTTAGCATTAACCTTACATGTTTTCCTTCTCCTTGATTTTCAATTTATCTAAGTAATTTATTTTGGATATCTCTTATAAATAAAATATAGCTGAAGACTTTTTAACCATAGTGAGAGTTTCTTAGTAGTAAAAGTACATTTATTATGATTACTTGTATACTAGGACTTCTTTTTGCCATAATAACTTAAACTTTGTGTTCACTTTGTTACTAATTGTATTTTTCTTCACATTTTTCTTTTGATCTGTTGATTAAGGGTGGAGTAAAATTTTATACTAACTTGAGAGTAGAAAGATTTGTCTTACTGATTTTCCTATATGGTTTGAATGTTATATATTCTATTTCAATTTTTCCAGTTTTTACCCTTATACCTCCAACACATATTTAAAGTATATATTCTATTAGTGATAATATTTCATTTGAAATGTAACTTAACTTTCATGATGCCATTAACTCATCTATTGAGTTTTTTGTTGTAATATTATTTTGAAAAACTTTTATTTTTTGAATTGATAATTCACACAGAAAACAATTCAAAAAGTACAAAGAAGTAGCCTGACCAGGAGGTGACACAGTGGATAGAGTGTCAACCTGGGATGCTGAGAACCAAGGTTCAAAACCCCAAGGTCCCTGGCTTGAGCATGTGATCATAGCCATTACTCATGGTCTCTGTCTTGAGCCCAATGTCACTGGCTTGAGCAAGGGGTCACTGGCTCAGTTGGAGCCCCTCCCCCCAAACCCCATCAAGGGACATATGGGAAAGCAATCAATGAACAACTAAAGTTCTACAACTACAAGTTGATGCTTCTCATCTATCTGTCCATCTGTCTGTCTGTCTCTCTCTTTCTGCTTCGCTAAGAAAAAAAATATACAGAAGGATATGGTCAAATGAAAGTCTCTCTTCAACAGTTGCTGGTATAATTTCCTGTGTTTCCTTCCAGAGATAATTTATTCATATGCAGACTTAAAGTCAGGTTTTGTTTTAAAACACAACGATATTATACTCCATACACTATTCTGCTTTTATGAGATTTTCTTTCTTTCTTTCTTTCTTTCTTTTTACTAATTAGCTTTAGTGGTTCTTAGAAATGTATTTTGCATATCTTTCTTTTTTGCATATCTTTCAATATAAATATATACAGCATTTCATTTTTGTATGATTTTTGTGTTTTTTAACATTTTTTTGTTTATTATTTTTTAATGTTTATTTTCTTGATTTTAAAGAGAAAGAAGGGAGAGGGAGAGAGACATGAACATCAATCTGCTCCTGCATGTGCCCTGACTGGGGATCGAACCAGCAACCTCTGTGCTTCGGGATGATGCTCTAACCAACTGAGACATCCAGCCAGGCCTCTGTTAACATTTTTTAAAGGGACAATATATTTATATTATTCAATTTTTAAAATTAGGATATGAAAACTCTCTAGCTCTTATTCCACTTCACCCAGTTTCCAGCACCAAACCATAGAACTACTATTTTTATTTTCTTGCAATATTCCAGAGTTTTTCTCTACAAATACAATGCAAATGTATATATTTTCTTCCTCCTTATTCACAGAAGATAACAAAATATATATTTGTCTTTTCACTTAACAGTGTATCTGAAGTGAACCTTTAGTATCTTACCCATAGTTTTTACATTCATTTAAAAAATAAAATGGTACTTAATCATTTGTCTATATCATACTTTACTTAATCAATATGCTATTGATAGACATTTGGTTTATTTCTAACTGATTACAATTATAGGAAATCATTTAATAAACAGCTTTTTTATATGTTTTTCATTCACTTTGCAAGCACATCTGAGCAAGTACATCACTAATATGCAAGAATATTTGTAGGATAAATTCCCATTCTACAAATTATATTATCTTTTTAAGGCTTTCTATATTTGTGTCCAAGGTTTTCCATATTTTGATTGTTTTCAATATTGTGCTAATCCAAAAAATTATTTATATACAGTGAATATCTTTATATACAAGCAAGTACAATTTTATTCGTGTACATACACATCTGTGACCTACCTTCCTAGCCATAGCAGTGCTATTTCTAGGTCAAGGGTCTTTTATAACTTGATATTTAACGGCTAACTGTCCTAACTGCTCTTCATACAGAGTGTGCTGGTTTTACCCTCAACCAGCAACATAGGGAAGCTTATTTTCTCGTGTTTTAACCAAATCAGTGTATTTTCAAAGCATTCAAACTTAACTAATTTTATGGGTGAAAATGTAATCTAATTGTATTTTTAGTTTGCATTTTTCCTACCATTCATTAGTGTGGTTGTTGAGCAAATTGTCAAATATTTAAGAACCATTAATATATTCACCCATTTTCTCCATTGTTGAGGTTTATTGATTTATAGGAACTCTTCATATATTGGGGATATTAGTCTTTTGTGACAAATATTTAATCTCCAAAATCTCTAGTTGGTTTATTTTTGATGGATGCAATAATCTCTTGGAATTCTCTGATATTAATAGTACTTATTTTAAATTCTCCTTCTGTTTGTTTCATTACTCAAGAATGTGGGCTGATCTTTGAAAATCCCTGTACACCTGCTTGCTATGTTTACCTAAGCCAGCTTCAGTAATTGTGGGGGAGCTTACCACCAAGAGCTTACCGGTATCTTATTTTATGAGTGTAGAGGTTCCCAGGTTTCCTCGGAGAGAAAGGACTAGCTGCCTGGGGCAACTCCATGCCCTGCCTCCAGAGCCCGCTCACTTAGCCTGGGGGCTAGTTCAGCTGTTGCCCAGGATCTGCACAGGGGAACGAGAGAAGTGGCAGGGACTGCGCTGCAGCAATAAAGGGGGTCACCAATTACACTCTCAGATGGGTGCCCAGGGATCCTCCCTTCTCCTAGTAATTACTGACACTGAGCTTGGCTTTCCCCCAAATTGCTCCTACCTGGGTAGAAATACTCTTTGGTGCATGTTTTGGGTCATACTTTCTGCAAATTTTTTCTCCCATGATTTGATCCTATGATATTGGTTTGGTCATTTATTGGTTAGGTGGTTTTAATATTTAGAAATTCCTTAGATTTCTGGTCTGCTTTTAGTAGTCTTCCTTGATTCTCAGCACAGTTACTGATTTTTTTACTCTAATGTTTTGTTTCTGTCATTCTGTAGCATTTTGGGCAGCAAGAAAGGTGCATGCGTAGGACACTATCTTGATCTAATCTTCCCAAATTACTCTGAAAACCCAGACAGTAGAAACAGAACCTACCGTTTTAGCTGCATGGCTTTACTTGTGGGCTTCTTGAAATCAAACATGATTAATATGTAACTTGGCACATGCTTAACATGGTGTCTAGCTCATAAGAAGAATTCAGTAAGTGTTTATGATATGATGATCAGAAAAAAAAGAAAAAAGATGGGGAAAGAAACTTTAAGAATAATTTCTAATAAGGCAAATTCAACATGTTTTTATTGAATAACCACTATGTGCACACCACTAGGCACAAGTGTTATAGAAATGAATAAACACTTTCCCTGCCCTTCCTAAGCATGTCTTTGGTCCAGGAAAGTGGAAAAGATTAGAAATGTGCTTCCTGAAATCCAAGAATTAATATCCTAATAGAAAAACCCAATAGCAATACATCATAGCTCTAGGCTTAAGAGGAATGCAGAGAAGGTAATTAAGTTTGGACCAATAGAGAAGGCTAGTTCAAGGTGACTAAAACTAGAAGTGGAGGAGGAAAAGACAGAGGTCTAAACCATGTTTTATTACATGCACTGAAAAGTTTTTGAAAGTGTACCTCCAACTCTTCCATATGCTTAGTCATAAAAATGAGCAACTATATTTTCTAAAAGACAGCCTAAAAGGAAAGTTTCTTAGAAATACAGGTGACAGATAAACAACTGCATGCCAAAATCATTTCAAATATTAAAATAAATTACTTTTTCAACTTTGTTAAGGTAAAAGTAAATTGGGCTTTTGGACTCCATTAGGCTTGTGCTTTGGGGTGGTGCATTGATGCATCAACATTGTGCTGGGAAGTGGCTCAATATTAGCAAGACAGAGATTTGCAACTATGGCAGGGACTCCACTCTCATATTTTAAATACCTCACTTCTACCTTCAGGCATGAATACTTCAGGTTTTTTAATTCTCTACATTTTTATTACAAAGAGGACAGGAATATTTAGAGTATAAAAATAACTGAAGAAAAGGATTAAATATCCTATAATTAACCATTCAGTGATAGCCATCATTAATATTTTGGCATGTATCCTCTGGTTTTTAGTCCATTCATGCATCATGCACATAGAATTAAAGTGGGATGATATGATACATAATATTTTGAAATATTTTTTTACTTAAAATACATCATAACATCTACCCACATCATTAACTGTTCTATAATAGCTTTTACAAAGCATATATTATCATTTATTTTATTAAGCTTCTGGTTTTGGACATTTATGTTCTATTTTTTATGTTATAAACACTGTTACAGAGAACATCCTTTTGACACATTCTTGATTATTTCTTAGAATAAATTCTTAGAAGTAGAATGTCTTAAGGGTATGCATATTTTTATAGTAATGTGTAGCCAAATTGCTCTTCTGAAATGTTGTGCCAGCACATATGTTAGCAGTTTACATTTGACACACTTGCTAGTAGCCATTATTTTATATAGTTTCCAATATGATAGCTTGAAAGTAGTATTTTATTGCTATAATTTACTTTTTTTATTACTAGTATGTTTGACTACTTTTTATATGTATTTTGGTTTTTTACATTGGCTTTATATATCCAATTCCACAGGATAGCACAGGATAAGATAGGATAAAGTAGGATAGAGTAGACAGAGTAAGATAACCTAGGGTAGAGTAGGGTAGGGTAGAGCCATCTGAGACCATGACAAACAATGGTAGATACAGAGTCTAGATGGGTGTGGGCTAAAGCAACAGAACCATCAGGAGGTGATCTAAAGTTGTTCTAGAATAAGACATAATTCTGGATACATGACTCTCTTTTTCCTTCTCTCTTAGACCCCTAGTTGGAGCTAAAGTAAGTGAGATAGTGCCCATGGAGAAGATTCTGGAAAGAGCTAAGCAGAACAACAGCCCCCAGATAGGGGCTCAGGACAGTGAAGGACTCAAACAGGAAAAGAAACCATGATGATTGCATAGCTCAGTCCACACAACGGGACAAAATGATTCCTGCAGAGCCAGGCTCGCATCTCACACCAAGTCAATGACAACAAGTCCTTAAACCACCCCCATCCTCGTGAAGAAGGGCTAAGGAAGGAAGTCAGACCAAGGATGTAACTAAGAGGAGCTAGGGAGGAGAGAGGCCAACTGAATATCAGCCACTGCTAATGGCTTCTAATGCCACTAATCTCATTCTGTCCCTGAAACTCTAGGCAGAATGCACACAGAAGAGGCTGTAAATATTTGCTAAATGAAAAAAAAGATAAATAAATGAATAGATGAAATCTGAAAACCCATGAAACTAAGTAACAAATGATCAGTATTCTTAAGAATTTTTGGTAACTCTTCAAAATAAAGATTTTTTAACTAAAAATAATGAAAAAATAAAATCTTTGCTTTTACTTATGTCAATGATCATTGCATGTATTTAAGGTTTTCTACCAAGAATTCTAATAAATATTTAAGCCATTCCAATTTACCTTGCCAGTTGGTACTTAAGGGGAATTAAGCAGTGGATTACAAGAATGGCTTCTTCGGAAGCTTTGAAGTCTACTGTTTTAGGCTGTATGATCACAAGAATGTCTCATCCACTTCCCTTTCTCCTTTATTTTCTAATCTTTTGTTTAAGAAAAGTAGCTATAAACATACCAACCTATGTTGCTATAATGATTTTCTTAGTTAACACTGTCGTTAAGGTTACATACAGACTTCTATTGTAATCCCCATCTTCACTAGTTGCCAAGGTTCTGAACATCCCTTCAGCCTAAAGCTTTCCAGGCTTTGTTCCTTATTCAGTTAAACTTTAAAATCAGTCTGTTCAGCTGCTTCCGAGAAGAGAGAAAACAAGAGATGTAATGTTTTGCCAACAAGTGTTAGAAAGACTAATTTACAAAGGTTGACATATTCATCATGGCTGCTTGTCACTTGGGAAAGACGTCATCATCCAGGGAGTTATCACAGAATCAAAAGACCAGGAGAGAATAATCAGGTGATGTTTAAAAGCCAATTTGGCTCCTTTGCCTGAACCTACTCAGATATCTTCACAACTTAAAAAGGTCTGAAAAACAGCCTATTGATAGGTGGATGTTCCACATACTAGACTTTTCTACTCAAATTATTAAGTGTTAAATGTGACCTCTTTTATGCACTTGAGTGTAACCAGAGGCAGATTTAACGCAGACGCACTGGGCACACGCCATGGGCCCCACCTTCTGAAGGGCCCCGCAAAACCTCAACTTTACACTTTTTTCTAATGACACCAAGTTTGGTTTCATATGTGCAATTTTAACATTAATAGTACATAATATTTTTTATTTATTTAAAAATAAGATTAACATATATTTTTATTTTCCCTGTCTCTTTATTTTTAAGGGGCCTAATATTTTTTCTGTACCCGGGGCCTCAACTGACCTTAATCTGCCTCTGAGTGTAACCTTTGTACACAGATAATGCTATTCAGTGATTTACTTAGTTTAAAAATTAATATTCAATTAATGGTGGTTACAATATCAAAAATTTTTATGCTTTTAAATTCACCATATAAAATGTATGAGCCTAACACATTTTAGCAAACATTTTTAAATTAAATTTATTAGGTGACAATGATTAATAACATATAAGTTTCAAGTGTACAATCCTATATAATATCTGTATATTACATTGAGTGCTCACAAACCACCCAAATCTAGTTTCCTTTCATCACCATATAACTGACCTCTTTTATCCTCTGCATCCTCCATCACCACCACCTCCCCCACCCCGGAACCACCATGCTGCCATCTGTGTCTATGAATTTGTTTATTTTGCTTGTTCAGCAAACATTTTTTAAAGGGTTAGATTAACATTTGATCCCATTTAAAGGCTTAATCAAATACTTTAAAATATTCTTAACTGCATTTACTTATTTTTTTATTTTATATTTTTTGTGACAGAGACAGAGAGAGAGAAAGACAGAAAGACAGACAGGAAGAGAGAGAGGTGGGAAGCATCATTTTTTTCATTGCGGCTCCTTAGTCTCCTTAGTTGTTCATTCATTGCTTTCTCATAGGTGCCTTGATGAGGCACCTATGAGAGGGACTGAAGCAGAACAAGTGACCCCTTGCACAAGCCAGCGACCTTGGGCTCAAGCCAGCAACCTTGGGCTCCAAGCCAGCAACCTTTGGGCTCAAACCAGTGACCATGGGGTCATATTTATGATCACATGCTCAAGCCAGCAACCCTGCGCTCAAGCAGGTGATCTTGGAGTTTAGAACCTGGATCCTCTGTGTCCCCGTCCGACACTCTATCCACTGCGCCACTGTCTGGTCAGGCCTTAACCACATTTATAAATTGAATCTATTGAATAAGTATATTTCCTTTTAAGTGTAATTTTAACTCAGTAAACCCTTCCAAAGTGCTTAAGTATATCATGTAAACATCATAAATTAAACTTTTAACTTAAAAATCTCAAGTCTAAACCAACTATTCAATTCTATATTTAACATTTGAATCATAAGTCTGACATTAACTCTATAAAACCAAATCCTCTTAAACAAATTACAAATGTTTAAAATATCAAATATGCATGGATTTCTTATGCAAGAGCACTAATACCATGAGTTTGTTTTTTATAAGCACTATTTAATTGTGTATTGAGGGACAGTTAAAAATTGTTTATTCACTAATAAGTACTTATGTCATCCCAAGCAAGTTTTGGGAGTAACTCCTCAAGCCCTCAGGACCTCAGACTGCTTTCATCATTTTCACAATTCTTCTTTGTTGTGTCACTTTATTCTATTTTTTTTCTTTTTTTCTGGGTGCCTCCTTGAGACTACCAGAAAATCCAGAATTAATGCTAATTTCTGAATATAGGGAAATTGAGCCATTTTGGCTAAACGTCTCTTAATTGGGCCTTGTCTAAGATGGTCTTTCCTTTCTCATCCCAATAGTCACACCAAGATTAACAAAAAACAATAAAAAGAAAGAAATTCAGTGGCCTCTGAGATACCCAATGTCTTAATCAATGCTCCTTCCTCCACAAAAATGCAGAAGTGGAATAAGATTTCTTTTTTCCTAAATAGCACTTGATTTACTTCTAGGTTAATGAGGTGTTAAGCTTTCTCAGGACAAGGATCAAAACTTTTACTCTTTTTTTAACTCTACACTTACAGTGGTCTTCTAACAATGTTTCTGCTGCATTGTGTGGACCCCAAAATCATGCTGGCCTCCACCTATGGTGTTGTCTTTTGAGAACAGGTGCAGTAATTTAAAGATAGGTGAAATTTTTTGCTACTCTTCCATTGAGAGGTGACATCTATCTCACTCCCTGAATCTGGGCTGATTGACATCAGTCACTTACTTAACCAACAGAGTATGATAGAAGTAAAGTTGGGCCAGTTACAGGCTTAGCCTTGAAGAGAGCTGGCAGCTTTTTCTTTGACCTTTTGGAGCCCCGAGCCACAGACTAAGAAGTCTGACTTCTCTGAAGCTACTGTATTGTGGTGCTCTGGCCAAAGTCACCTTTACTACCAGACATTTGAATAAAATAATGGAACATTCAGGTCAGACAAAACTTCAGCTGATTCTAGCTGGTCCCTGGCTACCACTGCATGAAAGACCCCTAGCAAAACCCATCCAGTGTAGCACTGTCAATCCACAGAAATAGGAGAGAGAATAGTAAATTATTTGTATAAGCCATTATATTGTAGAGTGATTTTTACTAGGCAGCAATAAATAACTGGCAGGGAAGGTAATCTTGACTATGGTTTTAAACCTAACCCTTTGGCATTTTTGAGCCAACACTCAGTGCTTGGTTGTTGAAATATAGCACTGTCTTATAGTACACTCAGAGAAACGTATGGCTACCAATGGCACCTGGCAAGCACCATACATTTAACCATAGCTCAATAATAAAGTCTTCTCTTTCTTTATTTTCCTTTGTCTTTCTTTTTTTTTTATTTCTCTTTAAATCTCTTTATCTCTTTCTATTTCTCTTTCTTCCTTCCTATTTCTTCATTCTTTACTCTTTTTTTATTTTTCTTCTTCTTTCTCTTTTCCTCCTTCTTTTTCTATAGCTCTTTCTTTTTGCTTCATTATTCAGCATTCCAGAGCTAAGCCCAAGAAATATATTTTTAAAACAAGCAGCATTAGCTGTGGCATTAACACTATGGTTGACATGGATGGAGAACATACAAAATGCCATCTTATCTTATTTAAGTCTCATTTAATTCCAAGAAGTGGGTGCAATAAATATTCCCATGTTACAGGAAGACATTGAAACTTAATCCATCACCTGGAATCCTTAAGTCCAAGCATTGCACCGAACCATCATGGCATGTTGGGTCCTCTGTTATGAGTGACAGCTCAAGCTCTGTATTCAACTGGCCTTGAAAGCTCTCAGTATCCTTTTGCCATACAGAGCATTTACTCTTTTTAAAGAATTGACTAAAGATCATTTCACAAAATAAATCCAATGGGCTCAACTATTCACCTGTTGTCATTTCCCCAGTCCTTAAGTACATACGTTTAGCAGCTGTTAGAACCCTTTTACTCGTTGTCTGATATGAAGAGTAAGAGTTATTATGGTAAAAGGGCCAAGTAGAACTCCTGCAACTGCACCCCATCTCCTGGCTAAGATAATAAATTATAAGCAACGCTACATCCAATGAGAAATTGAAGAGAGTAGTACCACCATGAAGGACTTTTTGAAGGTAGGGTCAAGAGCATGTGAGAACAAGTTACAGGCTGGGAGAAAATACGGCAAAAGACATCTGATAATGAACTGTTACCTAAAACATACAAAGAACTTTAAAACTCAACAATTTTAAAAACCCACAACTTGATTAAAAGTTGGGCAAAGACCTAAAAACACACCTTACCAAAGAAAATATACAGGTAGCAAATAAGCATTTCAAAAGATGCTCCACATCATATCTCATTGAGGAATTGAAAATTAAGACAATAGGATATTACTACATGCTTTTTAGAATTGCAAAAATCCAAAACACTGACAATATCAAATGCCAGCAAGGATGTGAAGCAACAGGAAATATCATTCATTGCTGGTGGGAATGCAAATTGGTACAGCAACACTGAAAGATAGTTTGGCAGTTTCTTACAAAAATGAACATATTCTTACCATATAATCAAGCAATACTACTTCTTGGTAACTGCCAAAATGGATTGAAACTTACATTCATACCCAACACCTGCACAATGTTGTTTCTAGGAGTTTTATTTATAATTGCCAAAACTTAAAAACAATCGAGATGTTCTTGAGTAGGTGAACAAATAAACTATGGTAAATCCAGACTAGATAATATTATTCAGTACTAAAAAGAAATAATGCTATTAAAAGATATGAATAAAGGTTTTGTGCATGTTATTAAGTAAAAGAAGCCAATCTGAAATAAGTTATGTACTGTATGATTCCAACTACGTGACATTCTAGAAAAGGCAAAACTATGAAGAAAATAAAAATATTAGTGGTTGCAAGGAGACAGGAAGAGGGAAGGATGACTAGGATGAGCACAGAGGATTTTTAAGGGCAGTGAAACGATTTTGTATGACACTATAATTGTAAATACATCATTATATATTTGTCAAAACCCATAGAATGTTTACCAAGAGTAAACTTTAATGTAAACTGTAGACTCTGTATAATAATGACGTGCTGATGTAGGTTTACATATTGAAACAAATGTCCTACTCTGATGGGGACATTGATAATGGGGCGGGGGTATGCCTGTGTGGGGACCGGAGGGCATACAGGAAATCTCTGTACTGTCTGCTTAAGTTTGCTGTCAACCTAAAATGTCTCTAAAAAGTAAATACTATTCAATGCTATTTTTAAAGAAAGTCAGGGGAGGTAAGCCTCTTTATGTCCTCATGAAATTTAACTGTTTGGCCCAGGTAAAAATGCAAATGAATTGTGAATGATGGCAGTAGACTAGTTAAACTTAACCAAGTAGTAGCCACAATCTCAGATGCTTTGCTAGATGTGGTATCTTTTCTGAAATAGGTAAACATAGTATTTATTCATCTGGCCAATGTGTTTTTTCCAATCCCATCAGGAAGGCTGATCACATGCAGTTCACATTCATATGGAAATAATAGCAGAATATATTCACAGTTTTGTCGTATGGTTCTACATTCACCTTTCTTTTCTGTTACCAGATAGTACAGGAGAACCATCTTTATATTCCATGGAATATCATATTAGTTCAATCTCTTAATGAGATCATACTAATTGGGCTGGTGAGTTGGTAGTGGCAAGTACTCTGGATGTCCTAATTAGACACATACATATCAAAAGGTAGAATATAAAACCTATAAAGATTCAGGGGCCTGATACATCAATAAAGGTGCTTTGTGATACATTTAAAAAAAACATTTTCTAATATTTTATTGTGAAATTTTCAATTATACAGAAAGGTTAGAATAATTTTACAGCAAATCCTTGAATATTCAAAACTTTGATTCTATAATTAACAACTCACTATATTTGCTTTATTGTGTTTGATGTGGTGTTTAAGAGGTCAATAATATGGGGTATGTTAGAAAATTCCTTTTAAAAGAAAAGACAAGTTGTACCTTGCCTCCCCAACCAATGAGAAAAAGATAGAGTGCTCAGTGAACCATCTTGAATTTGGGGGCAACATATAATGGCCTTAGGAATACCAAACACTGGCAAGGATATAGAGCAAGAATTCTCCAATTTAGTTGTTGGACAACTTAGAAGGCTGACAATTTCTAATGGAGCCCAGAGCAACAAAAGGCTCAGAAGCAAATCCAATTTTCACCGCAAACTGCCCTATCTTGCAGGCCAGGGATCGGGAAACTTTTTGGCTGAGAAAGCCATGAACACCACATATTTTAAAATGTAATTCCATGAGAGCCATACAACGACCCATGTACCTTACACATTATCCAATAAAAATTTGATGTTGTCCTGAAGGACAGCTGTGATTGGCTCCAGCCACCTGCAATCATGAGCATGAGCAGTAGGAAATAAATGGATTGTAATACATGAAAATGTTTTATATTTTTAGTTATTATTTTTTTTATTAAAGATTTGCCTACGAGCCAGATGCAGCCATCAAAAGAGCCACATCTGGCTAACAAGCCATAGGTTCCCAATCCCTGTTCCAGGCTATATAACCCAACCGATTCAATGGTTCTAGGGATATCCATGGTAGATACATGAATCCTTGGTGAACACAGGTGGAAATTTTCTGGAAAATGATAAGATAAAAGCTGAAGTAGGGCCCTGGTCAGTTGCCTCAGTGGTACAGCGTCGGCCTGGCATGCGGGAGTCCCGGGTTCGATTCCCGGCCAGGGCACACAGGAGAAGCACCCATCTGCTTCTCCACCCCTTCCCCTCTCCTTCCTCTCTGTCTCTCTCTTCCCCTCCTGCAGCCAAGGCTCCATTGGAGCAAAGTTGGCCCGGGCACTGAGGATGGCTCTGTGGCCTCTGCCTCAGGCGCTAAAATGGCTCTGGATGCAACAGAGAAACGCCCCAGATGGACAGAGCATCGCCCCCTAGTGGGCATGCTGGGTGGATCCCGGTCAGGTGCATGCAGGAGTCTGTCTGACTGCCTCCCCGTTTTCAACTTCAGAAAAATACAAAAAAAAAAAAAAAAAAGCTGAAGTAGGAAAACATTTCATATTTTGTAGTAAGACTGTCTTTTGTGGCAGAAACAGAATATGTTTTGCAAAGCAGACCCTGGGTACCACTAAGCCTTAATAGAGACTAAATGCCGGACTTAATGACTATATCAGTGTTACAGCCCATCATGAATTGGTATTTTCAAATACATCAAGTTATAAACAAATGCAGCTGCAATACATCATACTATAGAGATGTTAAAAAATCAGAACCAACCAAAGTCAGAGGATACATAAAAAGTTACATGGACAGAAGTTCTGAGTTCTGACTCCCACACACGACACTAAAGTCTAATCCTCAATTTACAACTAACATTTTGTTGAAGGGATAAGAAGTATTCCTAAAGCCAGCTGATGGAGGAAGGAAAATCTTGGATCTGGTTCACAGTCAGGTCTGAATCTGGTTCACAATTGGGTCCGCATGACACATTGGTACAAATGGAAAGTGGATAGGTGCTGCCTCATAGTTCTACTTGGGGAAGCCCTACATCTCAGTTGTGAGGGCTAATACTTCTCAGGAACAGAGCCGAATGCAGTACATTTGAGTTTTTACTTTTTATACAGAAAAAAGTAACTTTAGAAGAATTCTTGAGTATTAGCAAATGGCTTGGCTAGTGACTCAGAGTCTGGAAGGAGCAAGTTTGGAAGACCAAAAAGAAAAAATAGTCTAGAGAAGAAGCATATAATGGACCCATGGAGTGGGTACAAAGTGGGCACACATGTCATGTTATTGCCAACCAGAAAGCATCCAAGTCAGGGAGACACATAATGAGGGTGACTTATCCTATGGATGTCAGCTACCTCCTCTGCTTCCCCCATATTTGCACAATGGGGCCAAGAATGGAGCCACCATGGTGGCAGAAATAGAAAGATATGCATAGGCCTAATGGTACAAACTCCCACTCACCAAAACTAATCTAGCTGCTGCTATTGAATACCCAACCTGCCAAAATGTTAACCTGATACAAAGCCCTTGATAAAGCTTGAGATAGACCAGACACTTCATTGATTACACCAGATTCCTTACACTCTGGAGGAAGAAGTGATTCAACATCACTGGAATTGATACTTGCTCCCCTATGGCTTTGATTCTCTTGTCAGCCATGTCTCTGCCAGCACCACCATTCAAGAGCCTATAGAATGTTCAATCTATTGTCATGGGATTCCCACAAATTATTGCTTCAAATCAAGGGACCCATTTTACAGGGAAGTATATGCAATAGTCAATGCATGGACCAAGGGATGCATGAATCCTACCACAAAGTACATCACCTGAAAGTAGTCAATCTACTAGAACAATGGATGTACTTACTAAAATCTCAACTAAGGTGGTAACTCAAAACAAAGATCTCTATGTAGTTGGGGCATTGGTCATCAAAATAAAGTATATGAAAACTAAACAAACAGTTATTTTCTCTTCCCAATAACTAGAATAAAGAGCTCTAGAACTCAAGGAGTAGAAGTAGAATCTGTCCCTCTCACCCTCACTCACAGTGGTCACCTTACGGAACATGTGCTTCCTGTCCTCACATCTTTAGGTTTTACAGTGTTAGAGGTCCTGGTACCCAGGGGAGTACTATTTCCATGAAGGAAACAGTAGAGTTCCATCAAACTGGAAACTGCTGCCGGTTAACGTTGGGTTCCTCATACAGTGACCTAGCAGCCGAAGAAAGGAGTTACTATATTGGTGAGGGGAGGAAAGTAATTGAATGTGATTATCTTGAGGAGTAGAGTTTCCCTCTATACAATGAAGGCAGAGAGAATATGTCGGGAATATAGGGATTCACTAGATGTCTCTGGGTACTTCTATTCAAGGTGATGTTGATAAATAGCCAATTGTAGCAATAATATCTCAACAAGGACAAGGCAATAAGGGCCTCAGATCCCTAAAGGACAAAGGTATTGGCACACCACCAAGTAAGCACCCTGGAAGGACTGAAGTGCTGGGCGAGGTGAAGGAAATGCATGATGGACATTGAAGTAGTTGGATGATGAATACCAGTTATGACCTCACGCCCAGCGCAGCAGTGGGGATTGTAGCTTGTTCCACTAATCCTTTGTATTAAGCTCCCTTTTAGAGTGACTGCAGCTGCCAGCACTTTGAAGATTCAGTGACAAATTGATCTTAATGTGTGGTGCACGCAGGAGGACTGTATCAAATGTTTCTTGTGCCCTGTCTCTCTTGCTCTAGGTCTTCTGATCCATTTGCAATGATGGCTGTGGTGAACAGTCACGTGGCAAAGGATGACCACATCTTGCCTCAAGCATGTCTTTGGCCTGCCATGGTGTTTTTTCTGTTACTAAAGGAGTGGAATACCCACAGTTTACTGGACATGGATGCTTGCACAGCACAAGTGCAAGGGAGTTAACATCCCACAACCTTCAACCAAGAGGAGATGAGAACCAATGGACAAGTGCATCCACTTGTTGAATCCTGGGATCACTTCCCAAATAAACTGCCTGAATGCAAGTTATTTTCTCAGGCTTTGCTCTCTAGGATAATCCAGACTAAGAAAAAACCAATGAGAGTCAACATAGCTCTTGCATATGATATAAAAATGCTGCACAACAACTATAAAAGTTTTCATTCAGCAAACACATCAGCTTCAGGGCAACAGAAAAATCAATTTTGACTCATTCTAGCCAACCATTCCTCTTATTATAAGCCAAAACTCAAGACAAATATACTTCTTTGCAAATTTTTAGCAGAAATTAATAATAAAGAAAAGTTATAGAAAAGAGAGTATACAGTGTGTCCGTAAAGTCATGGTGCACTTTTGACCAGTCACAGGAAAGCAACAAAAAGATGATAGAAATGTGAAATCTGCACCAAATAAAAGGAAAACCCTCCCAGTTTCTGTAGGATGATGTGGCAGCATGTGTGCATGCGCAGATGATGACATAACAGCAGAGCAGCCCACAGCCATGCCAGTCGAGATGTGGATGGTACAGAGGAAAGTTCAGTGTATTCTGTGGCTCGCTAAATTCAAATCCGTGACCAAAGTGCAACGTGAATATCAGCACGTTTATAACGAAGCACCACCACATAGGAATAACATTACTCGGTGGGATAAGCAGTTGAAGGAAACTGGCAGTTTGGTGGAGAAACCCCATTTTGGTAGGCCATCAGTCAGTGATGAGTCTATAGAGCAGGGGTCCCCAAACTATGGCCTGCGGGCCACATGCGGCCCCCTGAGGCCATTTATCCGGCCCCCGCTGCACTTCCAGAAGGGGCACCTCTTTCATTGGTGGTCAGTGAGAGGAGCATAGTTCCCATTGAAACACTGGTCAGTTTGTTGATTTAAATTTACTTGTTCTTTATTTTAAATATTATATTTGTTCCTGTTTTGTTTTTTTACTTTAAAATAAGATATGTACAGTGTGCATAGGGATTTGTTCATAGTTCTTTTTTTATAGTCTGGCCCTCCAACGGTCTGAGGGACAGTGAACTGGCCCTCTGTGTAAAAAGTTTGGGGACCCCTGCTATAGAGGCTATACGGGATAGCTACCTAAGGAGCCCTAAAAAATCTGTGCGTGAGCCCACATTGAACTGCACTGAATAGGTATGAAACTGGGAGGGTTTTCCTTTTATTTGGTGCAGATTTCACATTTCTATCATCTTTTGTTGCTTTCCTGTGACTGGTCAAAAGTGCACCATGACTTTACGAACACACCATATTTCTATTTGTTTTCTATTGTTCCTTCAAATTACCACAAACTTAGTGGATTAAAAACAATATAAATACATTATCATACAGTTCTGTAAGTTAAAAGCACAACATGGCTGCACTAGGCTAAAATCAAGGTGTGAGTAAAGCTGAATTCCCTTCTATAGGCTCTAAGAAACAATCAGTCACCATAATTTTTCCAAGTGACGAGGTTTCCCATATTCCTTGGCTCATATTTCCCTTTCTCCTTCTGCAAAGCAAGTGATGGCATATCAATCCTTTCTCACCGTATCACTCTGAGCTCCTCTTCAGCCTCCCTTCCTGGCATTTAAAGAGCCTTGTGATTATACTGGCTGCACTGTGATAATGCAGAATTATCTTTCTATCATAAAATCTTAGTGATAACAACCTTAATTCTTTCTGCAAATTCCCTTTTTCTGTACAATGGAACATATTCATAAGTTCCAGGGATCAGAACATCGACATCCTTGGGGATGAGGTGATGAGCATATTCTGCCTACAACAATATTAAAGAAAAAAAGTGAGTTTTTAAATTTTCTTTTAATTCTACCCTCATATTTACTTTAGACCCAAACTCTCATTCAACTAACATTAATTTCTTGGTTATAATTATATTGATTCATAACATTTGATTACATCAGGCCAGAGGGTTCATTTTCATTTTATAGGTGTATGAGGGATATGAAAAGCAAAATGAATGACAAAAAAAATATGTGAGAGCAGGCAAGGGAGGGAGGGAGGGAAGAAGGGAGGAAGGAAGGAAGGAAGGAAGGAAGGAAGGAAGGAAGGAAGGAAGGAAGGAAGGAAGGAAGGAAGACACAAACAACTTCAATTTTATTTTCATATATGGAAAACTTAGCTATTGGACCCTATGGTAACTGGGTTGGTGTAATGGTTAATTTTATGTGTCAACTTGACTGGGCTAAGGGATGACTAGATAGCTAGTAAAATGTTACTTTCTGAGTGTGTCTGTGAGGGTGTTTCTGGAAGAAATTAGCATTTGATTCAGTAGACTTTGGAAAGAAATTTGTCCTCACCAATGTGGGCAGATTTCATTCACTCCATTTGAGGCCCAAAGTGGAACAAAACAGTGAAAGAAAGGTATTTCCTCTCTCTTTTCTTGAGCTGTAACATGGAAGCTCTTGGTCCCCAGATCTTTGGACTTTGGCTTTCCTGATTCTCCAGCTTGCTGAAACATCTTGTGGGACTTCTTAGCTTCCATAACTGACTAAATCAATTCTTATAAGAAATCTCCTCTAACATATGTCTTTATATATCGGGATGATTCTGTTCCCTGAAGAACTCTTATACAGTTGGAGACTATCTGAGAAGGAAGCACCCATTTGCTTGAAGTTAACAATCTTGGTCAAACTCAAAGTTCTCATGAGAGATTCTGGTCATTAGCAGTCAAAACTCTAGTCAAGTATGAACTTACACTGGCAATATTTGTTTAAAATTATAATTTAAATTATCAGCACATGTAAGTTCAAGTTCCCTTGAAACAACTCACATTCTTCTTGATTTTTATAATATATGTATATATAGTACTGAAAATTCAGTGGCAAACCATTACAACCTGTGGGGGGGAAATTAGGTATTAACTAATGAAACGTATTTTATAGGCATCTTCAGTAATCACCATTCTTATGTGAATTGTTCATATTTTATAACCTCCCAAATCTGATCTGTAAGATTAAATGTTGTAAGTGTTTCAATTGACAACATGTCAAATTTTATTTTACTATTGATCTCAATCTATGTGGTTAAGGTTAAGTCTGCAAGACATATTTCTTTTGAACCAGTACATCCAACAAAAGTGATTTAAAAAAAATGGCAGGGATACAACATCCTGAATATGCATTGCCACTTCAAAACAAATGAATTGTTTAAAAGTTATTTGAGATTAATTGAGCATGACTAGGTATTTATTGCTTTTGTTTGGGCCAGAAAATTGTTAGAGAAATAAGGCTAATGGCAGAAATATATAAGTATAATCATCTTTTCTTGAGAAGATAGCCTTTAAATATCCCAGGCCTTTTAGGTATTGTATCTTGGTTATACCAAATATCAGTTTACTTGGGAAGCCAGTATTATACACTGTAATGCAGGGGTCCCCAAACTTTTTACACAGGAGACTAGTTCACTGTCCCTCAGACCGTTGGAGGGCCGGACTATAAAAAAAACTATGAACAAATCTCTATGCACACTGCACATATCTTATTTTAAAGTAAAAAAACAAAACGGAAACAAATACAATATTTAAAATAAAGAACAAGTAAATTTAAATCAACAAACTGACCAGTATTTCAATGGGAACTATGGGCCTGCTTTTGGCTAATGAGATGGTCTATGTCCGGTTCCATATTTGTCACTACTAGCCGTAACAAGTGATATGACGTGCTTCCGGAGCTGTGACGTGTGTGTCCTGCGGCACCGGAAGTAGTACTGTACGTGAGCAATGCAGCACTTTGTGGGGCTGCCACATACAGTACTCCAGCATCCACATCCTGTGCGCCTCTCGCTGACCACCAATGAAAGAGATGCCTCTTTCGGAAGTGCGGCAGGGTCGGATAAATGGCCTCAGGAGGCCGCATGCAGCCTGTGGGCCGTAGTTTGGGGACCCCTGCTGTACTGTATCTAGTACAGGGGACTAAAAGGAAACCTGGAACCAGAAAGATGTTTCAGGAAGGGAAATCAGTACTTAGGTCTGTGTTTAACTCTGCCACTCCCCACCAAATTAGATACTTTGCATTCCTTTTGAGACTAAATTTCCACTCCTGAAAGCATCTATTCTTAGAGAAGCTTTCCTTCTGCCTAACTCAAATTATTTCTTTTTTTTATTGTCCTGGTCTCTATTAGCAGAAGCATCTACTGATGTTCAAACAATACTAAGGCAAGGGTTATGAGCCAAGTTGATCTTCTAACCAGAGTAAGACTTCTGGTTAGAAAACGTATTTAAATCCAGTAATTTGTGTTTCTTTCTGATGTGGGAGTGGGGAAGGTCACTGTTGGCAACTATGTATATGCATTCTGTAAGTTGGTCTTGGAAGCCTATCCTCACTAGTCCATCCTTAAAGAACATTGCATCCTCAAGGACATTATTAAATAAACTTTAAAACAAGCAGGTCCACTTCTTATTTATTCAAGGGTTAAGTTCTTGAAAAGTAGAAGGTAATTAAGTCACAATTAATTTTCTCAAAGGAAATAAATATATTCTAATATGTAGAAAATAATGTAATTTGTCCTTTCCCCTCCCCATGTATCCTTAATATAAGTAGTAATTAAGAGATTTTGGACAAAATAAAAGAACATATAAGGAAATTAATCATAAATTACATTTTAAAAGTCACTGACAGTGTCTAGTTAATCTGCAGACATCAATTTCTTTAGCTGTTTAAATTTCTTCATCTTTTCCATTTAAGAAACACTAGCATGTGTCTTTGACACATATTTGTTCACCAAATTCCACCAAGTAACCTCTGAAGGAAATAAAAAAACTAGGATACAGTAATTAGGACACTAAAATGAGGAAGATTTATTTTACCCAAGAAGATGGCAACCAGTAAATTTTTATATCTGTATACTACTGTGTCCATAGAAGTCTTTGTTATCCACAATCTCATTTGACTTTCACAAACTCCATACGAACTTAGTATTGCTAGAAAGTCCCCTCCATCCATATTTACAGGGAAAAAGTGAACTCAAGAAGTGTTAGTTACTCACTACAGAAGTGCACATTTGAGTATGAAACTCTGTTTTGTTCAATTCACTGGGTAACAGCTCTGAAACCTCATTATATAAAGACATAATAAAAACTGAAACCAAGTGCACTTAAAAAAATGCTTAGATAAAATTCATATATGTACAGCTGAGCCTTAAACAATACGGGGATTAGAGGTGCTACCCCCCTAGCAGTCAATAATTCACATATAATTTTTGGCTCCCTAAAGCTTAACTATACCAGTAGTCTTGTCTCTCATTACCTGTGAGGAATTGGTTCAGGACTCCTCACAGATACCAAGATCCATGGATACCCAATTTCCTACATAAAATGGCAGAGATCAGTGATTATCAACCTTTTGTTCATCTCATGGTAGACATAAACAAATTACTAAAATTCTGCAGCATACCATAAATGTGTTATATTTTTTGCAAATCTGACAAAAAATAGATATAATTTTGATTTATTCATATAGATAGCTATTGTTTTATTGGCTGTTGTCATTTTTTCATTTGACAATCCAAGGGAAAAGAGGTCAGTGCCCCTGACTAAATAGTCAGGTATTGCAGGTTTTAAAAATTCTTGAGGCCCTGACTGGTTGGCTCAGTGCTAGAGCATCAACCCAGCAAGGGATGTCCCAGATTAAGTTCCCGATTGGGGCACACAGGAGAAGTGACCATCTGTTTCTCCTCCCCCCTCTTCCCCTTCTCTCTCCTTCTCTCCCCCTCCCACAGCATGGCTCAGCTGCTTCCAGTGCACTAGCCCCAGGTACTGAGGATGGTTCTGTGGAGCCTCCACCTCAGGCACTAAAAATTGCTCGGTTGCAAGCATGGCCCCAGATGGGCAGAGTATTGTCCCCAGATGGGGATTGCCAGGTGGATCCTGGTAAGGGTGCATATGGGAGTCTATCTCCCTTCCTCTCACTTAAAAAAAAATTCTTGCAACACACAAATTGAAAGTCACTGACATAAATCAATGCATAGAATTACCCTTTGCATCCACAAACTCTCAAATATTAATCCAAAACTGTATAGATATATACTGAAAAAATCTGCATATAAGTGAACCCACATAGTTCAAACCCATGTTGTTCAACGATTAACTGTATAAGAAACCTTTAATTGGCTATAATGTGTTGCTTTGTATATAGCTATTTAATTACCTTTTAAGTTAAAATAATTTTCTTTATGAATTTTGCATAGCTTTGTCTGGTAAAACCACTATATTTGCCATATTATATCTAGAACAAGTTTTAGCAAGAGAGTTCTTCAGACA
The DNA here is from genome assembly GCF_036850995.1 of Saccopteryx leptura. NCBI lineage: Eukaryota > Metazoa > Chordata > Mammalia > Chiroptera > Emballonuridae > Saccopteryx > Saccopteryx leptura. The sequence continues at coordinate 71,418,466 of NC_089510.1, read as the reverse complement.
GAAGTGACATATATACATTCTTCTGGTGATGAATAAGAAAATTATAATACTGAATATTCTTGGTTTACTTACTTGAATTAATCATAGCTTATTACTAACGCGAACATGAGACATACCTTAATACCAATACTGACGTCTATCATAACATCTGCATTGTATATAGGGGTTTGTCTGTATGTAAAGATTTAATATAATCATCTTCATGTATTCCCAATTCTATTAGAATTAACAGATTAGGAGGTTGGTTGATTTTCATTTCCAAACACCTCCATGTTAAAAAATATTTATACATTATGATTGGTGCCCTTTAATGGTTTTGAGAATTTTCAATTCAGAATAATGTTGCTAAATCCCATCTAGTCAAAACACTAAAAAATGAGCACTGCTCTCTAGGACTGAAAATAATAAATTTCATCTAGTGAGTGTCTGTTATGTGCAGGTGCATAAACTAGTCAATTTACTTCATTTAATCCTCACCTCAAACTCCATAAGTAGGTATTATTATCCCATTTTAAAAATGAGAAATATAAGACTTAGAGAACACATATTACTTACCCAAGAATACACAGCTAACAAATGGTGGAGCTGGCAGTTGACCAAGGACAAGTAACTCAAAATTATTGGAATATTAGTTTAAATAATAAAAGGTATCATTTCAACAATAATGACAAAAGCTTTAAAAAGAGTTTTATTTACAATGATATTAAAATGTCATTACTATAACAAACCCACTAACACTGACTTTCTCTGCAAGTATCTCTTACACATATTAGAGCTATCTTCTCCTCTTAGAAGATAGCCTGTTCTTTCAATATTTTGTTTAAATGTCAAAACACAAAAAGTTTTAAACATTGTATTCAAAACTGCATAACAGGAGGCAAGAAATATTTTGGCACACATATCTTATGCACAATATTGGCAGATAACATTAAACTGCATCTTGTAGCGAATTAGAGATATTAAACAGGATTATCAGTTGAAAAGAGACACAACTCTTCTTTCAAATCATGGTAGACCAATCAAATGGCTACATGAAATTCCACAGCGATTTACTCTAAGCAAGAAAAAACATGACTGGTGCACAGAACCATCAAATTAACCTTTTAAGTTAAAATAATCTCAATACACATTTTTGGGAAACAGGGGCAGAATGTACAGCTTAGCAGAATGAGCAATAAAAGTCTTCCCATGTAAAAGATATTTCTTTTCAGCTTTAGAAAGAAGGAAGAAATTAGTAATGGGATTTTGACTCACGGTGAATTGTGGACCCAACGCTGCAGCTGACAGGTATCCCCAAGAGAGGGTCCTGAAGGTGCCAGGGGCCACCACAGACAGCCACCCTGTGTCTGAGGTCTCCTCCTGGTGAGGACAGGGGCTTCTCCTGCGAGAGCTGGTACTAGGCCTGCCTGAGTTCTCCCCAGCACGGAGGACACAGAGGCCTCCCACAGATTAAACTCTGGGCTGGTTTTAGTTGGAGATCCCGTCGTCAACACTGGACCCCAGAGTAGTCTGAAAGGATGATAGGAAAGACTGGTGGGACAGATCACCTAGGTTCAAATCCTGTTTCTGCCCCGTACTTCTGCATCTTTAGATAAATTACGCAACCCCTGGGAGTATCTGTTTGTAATTTTCAAAATTGAGATTGAAAAATAAAACTATAAATGGCATTGTAAAGATTAGCTGATATAATGCCACAAGCCTTGTCCTCAATAACTTGGCCACTCCCCTCCTCCCTTCCTATACATCTGTGAATATTTCCAGGGCTCCCCTAATCTCCTGGCAGAAAAGATTGGTAAGCTTTAGAGAAAACTCTTCTCTGTTATTTAAAGCTTGTACTCTTCAGCTTCCTCATTTGGCTCCATGTCCATTTTTGCAGTTTCTCTTAAGAAGGGATTCTGAATGGAGAAGTGAGAACCAGTAGCCTTCCTGCTCAGTCTTTTTGTGGAGCCCTGGGGTCATTGTGAGCAGGCCTGGGGAGACTTTTTTCACTAATGCCAAACTAAATGATGCATTAAATTGGGTGAGGGCTGCCTTCAGGTGAAGATGAAAAGGACCCTGGCTGCCCCAGGAGAGAACATTTCCTCCAGGATGTTTTCAGCTGCACTTTCCCATTCCACTTTAAATAGCGCAGGTGATAAGGACTTGATGTGCGTAACCCCCTGAACCAGCCCAGCAGCCCTGTGTCACTTGCTGCTACAGAGAAAGAGAGAAGGGAAGGCTGTGCAAGAAGAAATATTTTAGCTTTCCTTTCAATTTTTTTTTCTTCTTCATTCCCTCTTTGGAAGGAAAGAAAATACAAGCACAAAGAAAGTACCACTTATTTTACCAAAACTTCAAAAGATACCAAATCCAGGTCTCCAGGTAACTTTCTGGAGCATCAGTAACCTTTGATTATAGTTCCAATTAGGATAAGTTTTGCTAAAATGAGTTAGGTACTTCTCTGTGTCTGCCATGATCATATAATAGAGACAGTCAGTCATTACTGTACATGTCAGTGAGGACCCAGGGAGACTTTAGAAGACGTGGGTCTCAGTCTTCCAAAGGGTCAAAGGGCAGGTAATTTCACAACAAAGGGCAGGGGACTTGGACCTCAAGGTTATGGGAGAAACCTGCTATCTGATCAGAGTGCATATTGCTCTACGGTTTGGCTGTCAATCAGAGCACAATAAGTAGACCATTATATTTTACTGTCTGCTGCTTGCATAAGCTAAATGAGAGCAGTTTGTATACTTCTAATCATTTTTTTTTGTACTTTAGGCTGTTAAAAAAATAAATATGGCATATATCTAGATTGGTCATCAGAGCTTTAAATACAAAAGAAATGGAAAAATACTTTTGTAAAGTAATTTTTTAAAATCCTCCCTGGCTATATAAGAGGTAAAGCAGTTTTTTGAACCATGCAAATATAGAAAACAGGAATTAGCCATACAAATATGAATACACTTGCCTATGTGCTTACATATTTTTACGAATAAATGGCAGAGCAGGATTTAAATTCAGGTCTGTCCAAACTCTTACCTTATACAACTGTTGTGGAAATTAAATATAACAAACTCTAAAACCTAACTTAGAGCAGTGTCTGGTATGTAATAAGCACTCAGTAAGGTGAACGTCACCTTCAAAACACACACACACTCTTCATTTTTACATTTATCCACAGTGCCCTGTTCACTCCACACTCCACAACTGGCCGAGTGACACAGGAGCCCAACAACTCATTAACCATCTGCAAGTAGACAAGGACGAAGCTATAGAAAAAGGAAGAAATCATTTTTAAGGTGGAAGAACAACAAGGCTCTGTGATGAGCCTAGATGAGGACGAAAACAAAGTGCTTGGAGGAAGCCACCAGGGGAGGGACGTGTTGCTGGCTTGGTGGCAGGTCAGAAAATTACAGGTGTACCATGCCACTGAGCTCTGCCATACACTGGACTAGAGCAGGGTAAGAGCCTATCTCTGAGTTCCTTTTCCTGCAAATGGAGGTCACACATGAAAAGATGACACATCCAAACCCTGAGTGGGTAACTGGCAGGAATAGAAACAAGATCTCTTCTTTGTTTGTAAGATGTAGCCATACTTCCCTATGAATATGCGCCTGGTCTGGCATTCAGACTATGTATTTTTCTTATTATTTCCCCTCAGAAATGACTCACAAATTCTACATTATTTTACCCTACACAAATTGCTTTCCATAAACCCAAAAGAAAAAAGTGCTTGGAACCATCATTGTAAACATGACACATTTGTTTTTAATAACTGAAGAAATATAATAAAACCTTTACTTTGGGAGTATATCTAGAGTTTTATCCTGAAGAAATATTGTATCCATCTGGTCCCAAGAGAACCAGCTTTTACATTAAGTGATATTTCTTGGTTGGGTGATTGGAGAGTGGGAGTGAGGAAAAGGGGGAAGTTGTTAAATCCAACACTTATCGTTAAGTGGAATTAGTTTCTAAAATTGTAGCATCCAGAAACTGGTGAGTAATCCTTCTTCATAGTGCAATATTATGTCACCAGATCTGCTGATCCAAAGCACAATGAAATTAATCCTCCATTCTGCAATACTGGTGATATGGCAATCACAGATGTGCTGAAACAGAAGTGTTTGTGCCAGGCAGAGTTCAGGAGCCATGAACCAAGCCAGCTGTTGAATTTCCGGTCCATATTTAACTCCAAGCCTACAGTGTCTGAAGAAAGAAGGAGGTGGCTAAGGATTCACTAGAAAGCCTTCCAATCCTTTCTTTTCCTCTGTTTCCCAGAGTTGTAATTGCACATTATTTTAAATTTCACTACCAATCTGGCAACATAGTAATTATAGAGACAGTATGGGACCAGGGAAGGAGGATAGTAGAGACATATGTAAGGAAAAAGAACTGACATCTGTCGTCATGTGCACTACATTAAGCTCTCTAGATTTAAACCTCCCAACAACCCCATAGAGTTGGTGTTACATGCATTACACAACTATCTAGGAACAATGCTTTATTTGGGACCCAAATCTATGCAACTCCCAAGCTCTTTACACTATGCCATGCTGATCCACTCATTCTATGGTCTATGCTTAAATTCATCTTCTTAATGATCCTTATTGATTTCTAAAAATAGGGCATCAGGTGAAGGGAATTTCAGGTCGATACAGTTTAATAATTCAGTCCTATCTATGGCAAGTTCTACTCATAGGCAACTCACGATCCAGTCCATTACAGTTGTTTGTGACTAGTCCTTGTTATCATTGGTCATGTTTTTCAGAAACTAGTCACATGCTTATGGTATCAATACTCAGCCCTTCAAATACCTAAGAAAGAGATTCTGATTGGTTGAGCTTGGTTCAGTCACATGCCCACTTTGTGGTTAGGGAAAGGCAGGATACCTTGACTGATCGTCAACCAACACCATATGCCAGGGGAAATCTATTTGCTATTACCAAAAAGCCAAAATAATAGATATCCACTGCAATGAAACTATAGAAGCCGGTGATTACTTTGTCCATTATTTAAAATTTAATTATTTGTCCCTCTCCAACGAGAGTGTAAACTCCATGAGGGCAGGGAAATAGTCTTTGTTTCTCTCTGTAAACCAAACAGGTAGCACAGAGCTCAATATATAGTAGGGGATCAATAAATGTTTGCACCCTGGACAGTTGACTCAATAGTGGAGTGTGGCTTGTGGATGTCCCAGTTCAATTCCCAGTCAGGGCACACAGGTCAGTGCACACAGGAGTGACCATCTGCTTCTCCTCTCATCCCCCCCCCCACCCACCTTCTTCAGCCATGGCTCAGTTGGATGGAGCAAGTTGGCCCAAGTGCTGAGGATGGCTTCTTGGCCTCTGTCTCAGGTACCAAAACTAGCTTGGTTGCCAAGCAATGGAGCAACACCCCAGGTGGGCAGAGCTGATGGATCCCAATCTAGGTGCATGCAAGAGTCTGTCTCTCTGCCTTCCCTGCTCTCGCTTAATTAAAAAAAAAATGTTTGCTACATGAATGAGCCAGGCAAGATTTACATATTGTCTGAAGCCTCATTATGAGACACTAATGAATAGAGCTTGCTTCTTACTTAAAACCCAGTGATTCAAGTAAAGAAAGAAGTAAAGCTGTCATTACTTGTTGATGGCATGATATTATACAAGAAACCATAAAGATTCCACCAAAAAGCTATTAAAACTAATAAATAAGTTTGGTAAAGTAGCAGGATACAAAGTTAGCATTCAGAAATCAGTTGTGTTTTTATACACGATTAATGAACTACCAGAAAGAGAAATTAAGAAAACAATCCCATTTATAATTGCATCAAAAAGAATAAGATACCTAAGAATAAATTTGCCCTAGCCAGTTGGCTCTTTGGTAGAGAGCACTGGCCTGGCGTGTCGATGTCCTGGGTTTGATTCCTGGTCAGGGCACACAGGAGAAGTACTCATCTGCTTCTCTGCCCCTCTCCCTCTCACCTCTCTCTCTCTTTCTTCTCCTCCCCTCCTGCACCCAAAGCTCGATTAGAGAGAGGTAGCCTGGGTACTGAGAATGGCTCTACGGCCTCCACCTCAGGCATTAAAATGGCTCCTGTTGCAACAGAACAAGGGCCCCATATGGGCAGAGCATTGCCCCCTAGTGGACTTGCCGGGTGGATCACTGTCAGGGTGCATGTAGGAGTCTGTCTCTGTCCTCTCACTAAAAAAATAAAAATAAAATAAAGAATAAATTTAACCAAGGAAGTAAAAGACCCATACTCAGAAAACTATAAAATATTTAAGAGAGAAATTGAAGAAGATACAAATAAGTGGAAGCATACACCATGCTCAGAAACAGGAAAAATTAATATCATTAAAATATCCATACTACTCAAAGCAATCTATAGATTCAATGCAATTCCTATCAAAATACCAATAACACCTTTCAAGAACTAGAAGAAATAATCCTAAAATTCATATGGGACCACAAAGACCCCAAACAGCAAAAGCAATATTGAGAAAGAAAATGAGGTTGGGAGTATCAGACTATATGATATAATTATAGTAATTAAAACAGCATGGTACTAGCATAAAAACAGACACATAGCTTAACGGAACAAAATAGAAAGCCCAAAAATAAACCCATGCTTTTATGATTAATTAATCTATGACAAAACAGAGAAGAACGTAAATACAATGTGGTAAAGACAGTCTCTTCAATAAATGGTGTTGGGAAAATTGGAAAGATACCTGCAAAAAAAATGAAACTAGATTACTTTCTTACACCACATACAAGAATATACTCAAAATGGATTAAGATTTAAAAGTAAGACTCAAAACCATAAAACTCCTAGAAGAAAGCATAAGCAGTAAACTCTGACATCATTCTTAGTAATATTTTTTTTTGGATATGACTCCTTGGGCAAGGGAAACAAAAGACAAATAAGTAAACAAATGGGACTACCTCAAATAAAAAAGTTTTGCACAGTGAAAGAAGCCATCAAAAAAACTAAAAGATAACCTACAGATAGGAGAACGTATCTGCCAATGATATAGCTGATAAAAGGTTATATATACCAAATATATCTGACAAAATATGTAAGAAACTTATATAACTTAAAACCCTCCAAAAATCCAATTAAAAATGAGAGTAAAACCTGAATACATATTTATTCAAAGACATTATAGATGGCCAACAAACATGTGAAAAAATGTTCAACATCACTAATCATCAGGAAAATGCAAATTAAAACCATAATAAGATAGCCCCTCAATCCTGTCAAAATAGCCATCATCAATAAATTAACAAACAACAAGTGTTGATGAGGATATGGAGAAAACCAAATCCTCATGCAATGATGGTGAAATTGTAAATTGGTGCAGCCCTTATAGAAAACAGCATGACAAGTCATTAAAAAATTAAAAATAGCAATACCGTATGACCTGGAAATTCCACTTCTGGGTAGTTAGCTGAAGAAATCCAAAACATTAATTTGAAAGGATAGATACATACTTATGTCCTTTACAGCATTATTTACACTAGCCAAGCTATAGAAGCAACCTAAGTGTCCATTGATAGATAAATAGATAAAGAAGTGGTATATATACACAATGGAATATCATTCATCCACAAAAAAAGAATAAAATTTTGCCATTTGTGATAACATGGATGAACTAGATGGTATCATACTAAGTGAAATAATTCAGACAGAGAAAGACAAATACCATCTGATTTTACTTATATGTGATATCTGAAATACAGAATAAATGAACAAACAACTCAGAAACAAACACACAGATGCAGAGAATAACTTGATGGTCGCCAGGTAAAGTATTGGCAGGAGGGGTGGAAAAGGGGATGGGATTAAAAAGTACAAGTTGTCAGATATAAGAATAGTCACAGGATGTGAAGGACAGCATAGGGAATTTAGTCGATGAAGTTGTAATAATGATGTATATGGTATCAGGTGGCTACTAGACTTATTGGGGATCACTTTGTAAGGTATATAGATGTTTAATCACTATGCTGTACACCTGACACTAATATTGTACGTCAACTGTAATTGAAAAATAAATAAAAAAAATTTTAAACCAGTGATTCAGATAGCCCCCATTAAAACTTACTCTTCTTTCAGTTGAATCTCAAAATTGAACATGAATCCCTAGGAGGCCCAACAAGAACAAGAAGAAATCTACCCAGCTGTGACTGTCACTCCTTTATAGAAACAACACTCGCCAGGTCTCCACGCTTACACACCAGTACCCCAGTCACTTGAACTATAGCAGTCCCCATTAAACATCTTTTTAAGTTTAATTAAACATCTTTTATCTTTAAAAGTTCAAGAATCTTAACTACCAAAAACAGTGCTGTAACTTCATTTCACATAGTTATTACTGCTTTAGCTCATTTCTCAATGTCATAAAAGAAATCTCTTTGAATTGGAAGGTTGACACATTTTCAAAATGGAAATCAGGGATTTCCTCCACCTCATTTTTACCAATACCCTACCCCTCAAAAATGCCATTTTTTGTGTTTCTTCTCATTACCCATCTCTGAAGCCCTTTGTGTTCAGACAGAATATCTATCTCGTTTCTCATTATATCCCTAACCCTAGCACAATTCATGCCCGGCATGTCGTTGGCACTAAATAAATAGAGGTTGCACTTAGTGAATAAATACATCATTGTGCTTTTTCTTTAAATCAATTTCAATTCAACATAGCTAATTATTGAATGCTAATCCTATGTCAGGCAGGGCACTGTTGGGAACCCAGAGGAAATATGATCTTAATGTTCTTGTTAACCCTAATAGGTATTTTTCCCCTCAAAGACTCAGTCTCAATAAGATCTACAGAAAACAGTGGTAAAGAAGGACAGGTTGTCTAATAAAATAATTTAACTTGTTTAGCACCCCACCCAGTGCCACTGAGATGTGGCCTCTGTAGGGGGAGGACCACAGCAGGGTTCTCATGATCACAGGCATTTGTCCTCATGGCCCCCTTCCTCCACAAGAATAATGAGAAGTTAGACTTTATGACCGCACTGGTGCAAAGGTGAAATAGACCAGGCTGGATTCATTTGTATATTCTTTTTTATTATTATGTCCAATTTTTCTTCTTATTTTAAACAGAATTAAAATGAAAATATTTATAGGAGCCACTAAAAGTACCATGGGCTCCATAGGTGCCATGCCTAATGGATAAGTGGGCCCGCCGTGGCGGCCACATGTAGTGACCGTGTCCCCATCAGAGAGAATTCTCCTCCTCCTTCCTTTCCTGATGGGATGCAGTTTCAAAGCAAGAAGTTGGTCTAAGCTTTCTACCGGCAATCCTAACTCAGGAGGTCTCTCTTTCTCATCCGACAGAAGAATAAACTGAGACCGACCTACCGGGGCAAAACCTCATCTACATTACCCTTCCTCCAGATCCTCTTCATGCTGACTCTTACCTCTCCCTTTGCTAAGCTGTGGGAAAATTATGCCTCCCCAACACTACAGAGCTTCTGCTTATTTATGTAAAGACCCCAATTAAGATAGAAATAGAATTTAGCACTGCAAACATTGTTTAAAAAATGTTAAGACATCCAGTCCAGTGCTCCTGTTCATTATTCTCTGCTGAAACCTAATATTAGTAACAGCATGTACTGAGGACCTGGACCATGAATTAATAATGAAGCACTTGTACTGGAAAATATGTGAGCACCTAGTTACTTTCTTTGGCAGGCACCCGTAGGGACGGGGGTTCGCTCTGTCTTACACAGCACTTTCAGTGATAGTTTTGCAGGATAAAAGTAGTTATCAGTTATTTCGGAGGGATTACCTGCAGGGGAAAGATAACCGAGCATTCATCGACCACCCACTTTCCTCCCTGCTTGCCTGCCGAACCATTTCTTCTGTGAAACTTTCACTTTTTCCAGGTACTTTGTCCCATCAACGTTTTAACACATGTAATTTTAATGATTTCTTCATCCAGTTTACTCCACCACGAGATTAAAAATACTGGACAGACAAAGAAAGAATTGTACAGAGAGGCAATGTAGTGCCGTGATGGAGCACAGAGGTCATAGATTCTATCAGATGTAGGCTAGAATTCTACCATTAGAGACCACCACGTAACCGTGGCATGATCTTGAGCAAATCATGTAACTTTTCTGATCCGCAGCTTTTCCTCATTAAACGGGAGATAATTACCTTTCTGGATTAACAAAAGGATTAGGAGCAATGTAGGGGAGCACCTGGCACAATGCAGTGTATAGAGGCATTTCATGAATACTAGCTGTCACATCATTATCATCATAAACATCATTTTCCCCATCACCTTCTTTGTACCTCTACTATCTAGTGTAATAATTAGCACATCCTAATGTTTCTTGTATGAATTATGAAATATGTTTTACGTGTAATCCTTTGATACAAGAACAATGGCTTCTTGAGGGAATTTTGTTTGGCTTTTTTTTCCCCATTGATTTGAGAGAGAGAGGAAGAGAGAATGGGAGAGAAAGAGAATGGCATCAACTTGTCCTACTTAATTGTTCCATTTAGTTATACACTCATTGATTACTTCCTGTATGTGCTCTAACTCGGGGTTGAAACTGCAACCTCTGGTACAGCAGGTCAACGCCTTATCCATTGAGCCACCCAGCCAGGGCCTGGCTTGGTTTTTGACAAAATTAGTTTTCCCCTGAGTTTCCTCCTTCTTTGCTACCTCATCACTGCCTCCTGGATGGAGGAGTCTTTGAATACCCCAGTAACAATGTACGAGGGATGCTTTTCCAATGGATTCCCCATTTCTGATGGGTTTTACTTTCAAGAGAGTTTGAAAGAAATTCTCAGCCAGAAATGATCACAGCACCTACAATGCAATCAAAAGAAATATAAACCTGAACACGAAAATACATTTGTGTACGAACATGTCAAGCATTGACTCTGTATGTATTATTGATACTACAACTTTAAGGATTATTTGGTTTATTTCTTCCAAGGTAACCCACCAATCCCATAAGACCAGGTTTTTTGTTGCTTCCTGCACATGTTAAAAAAAAAAAAAAAAAAAAGCCTTTCTACATCTGCAGAAAACAAGCAGTTGTTGTCATCACTATACTTGCCCTGTGAAACCTTAGCAAGGTGATAGAGTTACGCATTCCGTTCCTTAAGAGGAGCCCAGCGTTTCAGCTCCACTGTTGGGGCATTGCTTTCATTGGACCTGAGAAAGTTGCCTTTTGAGTTTTGTAGCTCTAGACATTAAAATTTCTTTAACTAGAATAAAACCCAAAGTACTTTCCAAAAACAAACAAAAAAAATAGATAAAAGAAAAAAAAGGGGTATAAATTCTCTTTGCTAATGAAAAATAATTCCCAGAGGAATGTCCAGTTGTTGTTGTTACTGTTTTTTAAGCTACTACATAACCAATTGTAGTATATGGTACAGGAAATAAGTTTGCTCATGCACCTGCACAGAAAAACCTACATCAACAAGTTTGCTTTGGACGTCAATTTGTGGGACCCAGAGCTAAGCCTGAAAGCAAAGGTGAAATCAAATACGAAAATTGCACAGCAGCCGCAGAGGAGTCAGCTATCCAGAGGCCCCTGATGAAACCCCATCTTTAGGGTAGAGTTTCAGGCACATTTTGATGTTTTGGTCACCTGACCCAAGCTCTGGAGCCCAATTGGCCTCTGAGTTTACAGGCTAAAGTAATGATGTAACCAGAGTGTGTGGGAACCAGAAGGATGAGACAGATACAATTTTTCCCAGTCATTTATTAGACTTGGCTACTAATTCTGCTTGTTCCTCAGTTTGACTGCTGGTTATCAGGAAATTTGAACTACTTAAAAGACATAATGAGTTTATCTATACTCAGGGTGGAATTTAGTCACATTCATATAAAATTAAGCCACAGTTACAGAGAAGAGTCATTTGTGAAATTCAGTTATTTATATTTAAATTTTATAGCAGACACATTTTAATGTATCTATATTTTGTTATGTACTCCTTTTTTAAAACTAAGCATTTATAATAGAACTTACAATGTCATTTTTACGACATTTAAAAAAATCCATCAAAATAACTATGTTGGTTTATCCATGATTTTTTCTATTTCTTTTCTTAATTTACAGAGTTTTTGTCTAAACAGAATAAATGTTTATGCTCATGTAATTTGTCAGTATGGCAACTTTTGGCCTTTAAAATGCTGACACTATATCAGAGACAACCGAGAACCAAGAAATTATCCTTGTTTAACAAGAATAAACAGAACCCATTTTGCAAACTTCAGGAATAACCACACCTAGCAGGGCAAGGATGCATAAGGATAAAGGCATTTGTTGTTCGGTCCACAAGGCAAGAAGAGTGAGAGCATATTCGGGTTTTGTGACAATCACGAGAGATCTAAAGCTGAGAACAAAACTTAAAAAGGATTTTTCCCCCTAACTTTCCTATACCCATCCCTTCACCAAAGAAAGCATTTAAGTAATTTCTAACACTCACGCTATATTATCTTTTTGACTCGTCAGCATGAGTTTGTAAAAAGTTTTCCCACTCATCATTCCGAGTGTCTTCGGGACAGTCCTGCAGTTTTACCTCACAAAACATCATCAACAGTTTTACAACAGACAAAAAAAAAAAAAAAAAAAGAAAAAGTCATAGGTCTGAAAACTGATGGTGGGGCCTGGACTTTATAATAAACCCCTGGAATGGTTTTAAAAAATTAATTGGTGTTTAATTTTTGGTGGCATCTACACTCATAAGAAGTATTTCAAATTCTTAAAATACTTAATCTAGTTAGCAAAAAATGTCTTTAAGAAAGAAGTCCCTAACAGTTCTTTATCATTTTCCTTGTGCATATTATGTCCAACACACGCAGTAGATGTGGTGTCTGACATCTACTTAAACCTGTTGGGAACGATATCAAACATTAATGGGGATTAGTGTTAGAACTGGTGTAAACATAGCAAACACCACTGAAACTACATACTCACATTTCCATATGTTATGCAGTCAGCAGAGTCATTTAACAAGTGAGGTACTCAGGGAGGTGGTGTGCAGGTAGCGAGTATTTGGCAGGGAAGAAGTAAACACTCCCTGGATATATTTACTTCATAGCACCAGCATTTACATACCTACCTAACTCGGCCGCTTCTGTTTCTCCTCAGGAGACAGGTCAAGTTCAAGATATACAATTTCATCATGAAAAGTTTCTACAACATAGGTTAAAAAAATGATTTAGTACTTCCAGGTGCACCGTAATTCTTGGCAGAAAAAGTTAATTCCAGGTATGTAATCTCCTAAAGAAATCTGTTGTCAAAGCTGAATAAAACCATCACATTAGAAAAATAGAAGTCCACCCGTGAACAAAGTACAAGGTATGGCTGGGCAAACCCTCTGCTCCATGCAGAAATTACAGCATAAAAGTGAAACTCCCTTTTACTTATGTAAACATTGCTTGGTTTTGGGCATCATTTCAAAAGAGGTAGAGCTGAACATGCATGAGCACATAGAAATATGACATGCTCTTGGTGGGAGGTTTGGGGTGGGGCCCTAGTGCCAAGCCAGACTCTAACCCACAGACAAAGGAAGAAAGAAGACACACACGTTTTATAGCTTACAGATTTTTTTCTTCGTTTTTTTTTTTTTTTAAGCAGCCAACCAACCCAATAACTCAATCAGCAAAACAAAACCAAGATGTGCCGCACAGTGGAAAATATTATAACAGCTTGAATAACAAGGAGGCCCTGGCCAGGGAGGAAATGTGGGTGGAGGGGCAGGAAAAGAGATCCTCACATTATGGAATATTTAAACTTTGTAATTTGATACACATTTATTAATTGATGTCCTTTTAAGAGGCACTTATTTGTGACAGGTTTATGAACAATATAGCATGTACAGCACACTGAAGTTCTCCCATGACTTGTTTGTATTTCCATATGTTCAGATGAAATGAATATCACATTTAACAGTATTACTAGCTGCTCTTGAAGTGTCTGCCAGTGCTACATCCCTGGGGAGCTGTTGCCACCAGATTAATATCCTGTGGGTCATTTAATTTAAAAAACCATACTATAGAGGCATTATGTGATTAGATGTACTGCTTTTACAAGCCAGTTACTTTGCATTTGGTTCGGAAAGGCTGGTGAGACCAACTTACGAAGACCTCCAACCTTGAGTCTCCAAGAGGTCATGACTGTACAGGCACACGGACAGACAGAGGGAAAATGTGTCTTCCAACTACCATTGAAACTGCCTAGAAAACAGGATCTAAAAGGAACAACTCCCTTAGTCAGAAGCAGGCCAGAACAGCTGGTCGGAACTGGCTGCTTCAGAAAAGGGAGGTGCTATCCTTGCTCATCAGGCTGCTGTCACCAAACACTCACAGTCAAGAGAGAATCATGCTACTTCCACATTACGCTATCAACACTAGGTTCTATCACTCGTAAAGTATTTTACTTGTGAATTCAAAATTTGCTCTTTATTCTCTCTTTAAACATGTTCAGAGCTAGTCACTGGGCAGACCACCCAAAACAACAGGAAGTGTGCCTTTTGAGTGAGCAAGAGGAATTTGCCATGAGCTCCAAGGACACCCCGGAGCAGGATGCCCAGAACTTCCTGCAGGAGTTTTAAATGGCAGCAAGTGCAGAGGGCTCCAGGCAAGAGGGAAGCATCAATCATCATTTATGGCCCATTACCGATTATCTGCAAGGAGATAATTCACTTGGGCTTCCTCTAGGCCAGGCCCAAAGAGGCCTTGGGCTACCACCAAGAGAGGGAGAAACCCTGAAAAGCATCCAGGTGGGATATTATGAGCTGGAGAACCTATGTCTGAAGTACATTGTGGGTACTTCTAGTTATATTCCCAGTCATATTAAAACAATGTTTCCTTCGTTAGGACAAATCTGCAACAGTTACTTGTCTTTTTAACTGCCCTGGACCTTCACAGATACTGTACACTGACATAATTGTTTAAAAAGTAAAGTCATTTTGTTCAGTCTTTTATTGTCAATGAAAAAGCTTCCCCCCCCCCCAAATATATATTGAACTGATCAATTCTAAGGTATATTTTGCCATGTAGGGGAAACGCAATTTATTAGGAGTCAAGACTTTATGAGGTGAATTGAACAACAAAAATCATGTGCCTATGGGTTTGCAAAGCGGAAAATTCTCAACAGCCTCCCTGAAATTTCAACTGAGACCTTATAACTTGGAAAAAATTTAAGTCTTAGAGAAAGAGGAATCTCCAGTGGCTGCTTCTGAAGCCCTGCTTGTAGGTATTAGTGAGGATCACAACCATAACCATCTGGGTTTGGTCATCACTTCCTTTTTTAAAATTTGAAGCAACAGGAAAAAGATGGAGGTGAAAAAGAGAGAGGAGTCAAAAGATGATACTCTTTGTATTCTATTCAACCATTTGCCACATTTATAAAATACCAAGATTCCCAGTCTCAAGAGGATGCATGAATCTTTTGTTCTATTTATCATGTGATAAAGAACTAATAATTCCTAATGGCTGATTAATTACTGAGAACAAATTTTAGTTTCTTGCATTTGTATCCTTAAACTGATAAAAAGTGAAGACCGTTCCCAATTTGTACTGATCTAAACATTAGAATACTGTCCCAAATTGTGCCCTAGTGAGTCACAGAGCATCTTTGTGTATTTCCTTAAGTATAAAATCGTGATATTATTTCACCTGTTAAATTCATGAGGTTGTTGAAAAGAATTGAGTGAGTTCAAGATCATGAAAATGCCTTAAAAATATGAAGCATGGCAACAAATTCAAGGAATGGGACAATTATGAAGATGATGACAACAATGAGAGAAGATGCAGGTAGAAATTGTGTATATCTATGAAATTATGGCTTAGTACTTGTCATTTGGGAGCTTTTGTATTTTTTGCCACCCAGGATTGAGATAACTAAAAGTTATCAGCATAGTAGTGATCCTTGAATGAAACATGTTTTAAATATACAATGTAGATTTTTCAAATGAAAATTCATAATATGCATATTTTTACATTTACTAGCACTACCAACAGTAGCAAAGACATTAATGTGAAGTGCTCGACATTTTGCAGGCTTCTAGAAGGTATCTCTCTCTCCTCTGCCTACAGGAATCTCTCCTCTTGAATGATGTTTGGGAAGGCCTGGTGATGGTCATCTGTAGACCTTTAGTCTGACCGAGACACTGTTACTGTTCCATCCTTTTCAAGTGTTGTGGTTTCTGTCAAAGGGTGAAATAAACATTCTTCTCAGTATCATCACCCACGAGATTTTACTTTTGACCATCTGGGTCTGCCTTGAGCAGCTGCTAAGTGATGGAAGGATGACAAAGAGGAAGAGGATAGAGCAGTGAGATCTAAAACTATGCCTTAAAAGAAACTATAGTTTTCCTACTTTATCCCTATGGGGGTAAAGGCTTAATTTAGCAATATCAGTTGCTGGTAAGCAACTGCACTATGAAGTTTTATCTTTTTAAATATCTGCACATATCCCATCATGAAGGCAAAGGAAAAGCATATTGATTTCCTTGGAAACTTACATACCTTTAAATTGACCAGCTGGAAATCTATTTTTCAAATGGGAAGCTATGTTCTGCCTAGGTAGCTGAGGTTGCCAGGAGAGCTTTAATTGATAAGGCATTCAAGGACAAAAGCACTAGGTCAAAATCAAATGCAGGGGATACCTTTGCAGGGCTGCTCTGGAATGAATGACAATTATTTATACTCTACTTTATGGCCCAGACAGACAAAATAAGGCCGGAGCAAGAATAGCAACTCTATCCATGGAGAAATGAGAATGGCAGCATTCTGGACGGATAGATTCTTGTAATCCCTGTTTTCAGATAAGGAAATTACTCTGCGAATGGAGGGCAGTGGAAAGCCTATGCTCTATTTTCTTGTCCAACTTCAATATCCTGTGCTAGGACTTTAAGAACACACTTGAAATCCTCTTGCATGCCTCCTCTTGCCCATTCCTTGTCTACAGTGGGCACTTTCAGCTCTGCCAAGAGTGTCTGTAAATCTGTGCTCCAGATGTCAGGACCCTGCCCATGAGGTTTGCTAATTATCCCAACTCCCCCTGCTGGTAGGTTTGACTACAACCCAAATTAAAAAGCCTCCTCTCATTTAAACACAGGAACTATTTTAAAACATTTTTCAAGTGAATCCACATAGTAAAAGAGCAGGTCAGAAGAAGCAAGGAAACTCAAACACATGGTGAGTATTACATGAGAGGGTAACTCCCTATAATATAAATTGTATGTTTGATATTATTTCTAAAACTAGCTTTTTAAAAAATTAGATTTGTGAACCATAAAATAGATCCACTGGTCTAATTTCCCCTATTCTTTTGTTCCCACGCCCTTTCTCATTTTTGTGGTTTGCGATATTTCCCTTTGTCTCTGAGCTCTAGACTTCTACTTAATAAGTACCAATAAAGATTGGATGTTATCCTTAAACAGTGGTTGCATTCCCCACCTGCTAATTGTTTTATTTGTACTCACTGTTTCCGCCCTCTCATCAACAGGGGCTTTAGCATAAAGGGCAATGAAGTAGAACGTGATGAGGCGAACAGGAGCCAGCCAAGTGAAAGCTTCTATAATTACACAGTAGCCTGGAGTAGCTCTTCTCAAATCAAATTATGAGCCTGGATTACCTAAAACTCTCAGGACACAGCCCAGGTTTTCATTTGTCTGCATGTTACTGTCGACAAGCAGCCCTCTTTCCTCTTGCCTTTATTCTTTACAGAGATTAGCAAAGCTCCAGTTCCAATGCAATAGTCCCAAAGCAAAGAGACATTGTAGAGAACGTTGTTTTCTTAGCGGGTTCACCTGACCCTGTATGTTTTATACCTTATTAAAAATTTTTTTTAAAAGAAAGAAATGTTTCTCATGTTTAAAACCACCCCTTCATTTTGCATATCAAAGTTTAATCCCAGCTGAGTTTATTCATGATTCTTTGGCAAATATTTATGCCTTAAAAATATCCCAACCACCCATAAGGCAACTGGAACAAAAGTCACTAGGACCGGGCAATGTTTGGATCCTTGTTTGAACACCTGACCATCCCCTCAGAAATGTACAATGCACCGGAAATAACAGTAATAAGAGGACCAGACTCAAGGTCAGGCCAGCTGGAATAGGTCTACTAACTGTGTGTCTTTAAACCAGTCACTTAAGATCTCATTTTCTCCATCTGCAACCCAAGAAGATCGAACTAGATAATCTCTAAGGACCCTCCAGGTCTATGGTTTTAGATATTCATAGGTACTATATGGATAATGTACACAGGAGACAATACATATTTGATTGCAGTAGTTAAGCAAAACAAGATAACAATCCATTTCTCAAATGATTTAAATGATGAGTAAATCAAGATTTGGAATGTCCAAAGTCAGGTCAAAAAATAAACAAAATGCAGTAAGGCCCGACTAGTGGATGGTCCCTAGAGAGAGCTGTGGTTCAGGGCTTTGATCTGCCAGGCTCTGGGCAGGGTTGAGTTAGTCCACCGAATTTCTGAGAAGGAGGAGCTAGATGAGCTCTAAAGTTGTTTCCATGATTGAAATTACGGCTCAAACAGAAAAAAATAAAAATCACCACATTCCTATATGTAATATTCAGTAAATTTTACTCTATATTTTTGAAGAAAAATGAATATTGGTCTGAATAATTATAAAACAAATATTTTCTGTTCCATATTACTCTGTATTGAAGAATAGTCAGCTGGTTTACAAGTATAAAGCTGGCATCCTGATGGGAAAGACAAGTAAGATTATAACCATCACAAAAGTCAGGGAAGCTTTCAGATCTGGTCATCATAGTGATATGTTCTGATATCACATACCACTTTGTTAAGGTGACTCTTAGCTAGCATCAAAAAGACAATAAAATTTTTATCCTTATGACTAAAATCTTAATTTAGAAAATTACACCAAACTAAACTGAAAATACTAGTTGCATGACCATTTTTTAGAAAAGGTCTAAGTTTCCCATACCAAAGCCTTTTTGAAGCCATCCATTAGCTAAAAGTCACAAAGTAAGCTGAGTTTTAAATTGATTCCACTGAAAAGCTGAAAGACTTAGTTAATGATGCACAAGACTAAAGCTTCCAACTGGTAAGATCTCAATAGAGCCCCTCAGTGCCTGAAATGACAAGGGCCCCAACATGGGCATGTCCTTGTTCGGAACCACTGTCGCCTCATGTGTGGGGTTAACTGAGATGGATGGGCAAAACACCACCACGTGGGAATGCATTAGGTAAGCAGTTTAGAAAAGAATTCAGAACTTCCAAGTGCACAAATTACACACATTGGGTAACAGGAATTTGGTTTCTGGTGTTTCAAGTCTAAACTCCTTCATTCCAGAATTTTCCTGAAACATTTGAAGAACTTTTAGACATACTTTGCAAACTTGAAAAGCTAAGGTTATACCATTTGGGGTTTGCTCTTAAACATTGTTTCTCCTTTTTACTTGTGATTGAAGCAGGAAGCAAAAATAAATTTTACCAAAAGTTAATTATTAATATATAGTATTTGTCATTTTCCAAGTAGAATATCTTCTCCTTTCTATCTCGTTTACTTGCCATTAACAACACTACATCTGACTTGTTGGTCTCATAACAGTGGAGATTTATATGTGAGTATGGGTATATAATATATATTTTATGCATATACCATATATAGTTTACATAAACACATATACAAATACAGCATGAAAAAGGAAGTAGTGCTTGGCTTTCATGCAAACTTTTTCCTAAGTAAGCTTATAAAATATTCTTTTTTTCTTTTTTTTATTAATTTTTAGAGAGAGTGAGAGAGAGAGAGAGAGAAAAGGAGGAGGGAGGAGCAGGAAGCATCAACTCCCATATGTGCCTTGACCAAGCAAGCCCAGGGTTTTGAATTGGCGACCTCAGCATTTCCAGGTCAACGCTTTATCCACTGCGCCACCACAGGTCAGGCTAAAATATTCTTTTTATTTTATGAATGGAAATTTGGTTTCACATTCAGTATCTGAGGCCAGGCTATGGTTGCAATCCTGGTTCCTCTTTTCTTTATCTGAATACCTATGAAAAATTACTTAACCTCACTGTGCCTCAGTCTCATCACCCATAAAATGGAGACAATAATGGCACCTGTTTCATAAGATTGTTGTAGGGATTAAATGAATGTATATGTGAAACAAATTCAGAATAGTACCTACCTCGTAAAAAGTATTAAACAATTAGATATTAATACTACTATTGGTTTAGTTATTGTATTTTATTTGAATTAGAATTAAGAGAGCCATATGGCTAGAGGGCTACCGTATTGGACCGCACCATTACATAGAGCATGTTGGAGTTACACCTACACCTGAATGCTGATCCTGAAACTTATACCTCTCTCTGACCTTTACTGTCTTGGAGCTTCACTTTCTTAATATGTAAAGTAGAAAGATAGGTATGCCTCCTATCACCTAGAATAAATGTAATAATATTTGTAAAGGGCTGGGTATATTGTAATTTAGAAATACTATTTTCCTGATACTTTACCCTCCTCTAAATTGGTATTATTTGAACAGAACAGCTCTTAGAAGGACCAGACATAAAGCAGAGAGATACTTTTGGCTCTTTTTAGATTTTAAAATGAAAAACATCAGCCCCTCAATGTTCTTACGTCCTTTACTGTGGCAGTCAGTCTTTGACTGGTCATGAAAATGTGATGATCTGTTTTGACAGAGACCCCTGAAATGCCTGAGCATCTCTCAGAAGGCACAAAACTAAGGGAGTCCTCGGGACCCTCTCACACTCAGAGAGCTGCACGTGGGGCCCCAGCAGGCAGTGGTCGTGAAGAGCCTATTTGTATGTGTTTGCCTGGGTGGTGGACCACAGTCCAGGCCACCTCTTGTTGCCTCTATCAAAAAAAGCAATCACTGTAGGCCAATGTTCCAATAATCTTGTGATCTGGCATCTATATCTTCATCAAAGAACTGATCTCCAATAGCTGGGGGTTCCCCAGATATCCTCCTTATGCTGAAAATGCCCCATCATTACACTTCCAAAAGGTGGTAGAAGAAATTTTCATGCATCATGAAATAGAAGTGCAGCCTCTTTCAGTACCTTCAAAAACATCGCATAAGCTGTGGGATACACGACATGAGGGCAAATCTGAGCAGATAACTACAACCCTGGGTCTCAATGGAGAACTTTTGGAAGTACAGATGGCAGGATCAGCATTCCTAAAATTGGAACTTGACTTTAGAAGGGCAGGATAGAGTCCAAAATCCTCTCTCAGCAGCCTCAGCCCTTTTCCAAAGTTATCCTCCCCGGTGAGAAAACCTTTTACTATCGACCTTGTATTTGATGCTTTAAAGATTTTAGCCAAATTGGTTCCTTTCCAGGTCTTGAATATAAAGACTTTCTGCACAGTCAAAGCTTTGTGTGAATAATGTGTCATGATTATAATCCAAAAATAGGAAAGGCCACGTGCTCACTCAACCATTATAACTTGTATGCCAGATAAATTGGAGAGGCGGGGTGAAGAGATGCATAGATGAGAAATACTGATTTCATCTAACTCTGGGTTAATATATACCCAAAGGAAAGAGAGCCCCCCCCAAAGATGCCCAAATGTGTGAGACAGTATGGCGCTGTGGTAAAAGCAGTGTCTTGGTCCCACAGACCCAGTTCTCATCACTCAGTAATTTTAAGATTTGGGACCAGTTACTTAATTTTTTAGTATCAGCATCTATAATATGGGGATAAGACTACTTTATTTTGAGGATTTTAAGGATTAATTAGACAATGTGTAGAATGCTTAGCACAATAACTACCATGGGATTGAGAGTTGACAAAGATTTGCCTTTTCCACTCCTTGGATTTTTTAAATAATGTTATGATCATTCTGCTTAGCTTCCACAGTTAGCACAGTCTATCCAAAAGTATTTATTTAACCTTTCACTCAGATTTCAAAAATAAATGAGTCATGTATACCAATGAGTCAGGATACCAATTTCGGCAAATATTGAAGTTTTGAAACTTAATATTCCTGGGCCCCAAATGAAGTTCAGGTAATAAGAATTCGATTTTTCCTTGATGCATGATTTAGAGAGGAATGAGACATCCACAATATAGGCATTAGACACCATTTGCCTACATTAATACAGTATCTTTTTCAGTGAATAGCATTTTATCACATTACCAAAGACATCTTTTCCACCTGGGGTTTTAACTACATCAACCCTCTTCTTCTCTAGGACTTCTTATTGTATTTGAATAAGAAATAAGACCCTTGTAAGTGGCTCCTGAAACTTCTTTTGGGTCACACTGAGACCCAAGGACAGTCCAGTTCCTGTGTTTCCATCTGTGTCCCTTGACTGGCTTTTCTCATGCCCACTTGACCATTATCTTATTCCTTCGCTATACAAACTCACCTGTGAGTGGGCCTCAGTGTGTTAGGTGGAATTAAACGGAGTAGAAAGAATTGAAAAAATGATTTTTCAAGCCCACTGCAAGTCTGCAATGCTGTGATTTTAAAGTTATAAGATCCAGCTTTCTAAACCATCACTTCCTCCCCCCTCCCATCAGAGTCATTCTACTCTTTTCAACAAGTACCGAAACGAGAAAGCGTACCCCAGACACTTGCCTCCACAAAGCCTTATCCAGAATATAAAGTAAACCTCTTTAACTTCTCATTACTTAAAACTGTGATCTATAAAAATTCTTCCTGTTCTTCAGCCACCTTCCTTGTAGAGCACCCAAGCCTGGTGCTGAGCATGTAATCAGCACACCATAAATACCTGTTAATTGATTGACAATGTTAATATTATTCATTCTTTTCATTTCACATACTTGTTCAGTGTTTTACCTGTTGTCTATTTATCCTCTACGCCTACCTCCATTGTTGTTTTCTTTAAAACTACAAGCTGCAAAGTGTAGGAGCCACGTTTCTTTGACTCACTGTGGATAATGGGCTGTAGAGAGACGCTTAAACAGGCTTTTCAATTGATTGATTAATAGAACGATTGATGGATGGATAGAGGAAAGGGTGAATGCGTTACAGCATTCTCCATTTGCTTTTCCAACAGACTAAATTTACCAAAGGCGTCCCATTCTGCCCTTGCCCCCTGAACAAAGCAGCAGAGGTAGGTGAGTGAGAGGGTCAAGGAACAGTCGTCTCTACCGCACACAATAGAAGAGGGCGTCTTGCCGAGGATACAGCTTCTTCTGCCACTAATTGCCGAAAAACGTCTTTTGAGGCAAGGTGATTATTTTCCATTATTTATTTCTTGGTCATTTTCTTAGAATAACTTGTATTTTTTTAGGTTATAAAAGGAAAGAAACCTAACAAACACTACACTTCTTTTTAACCCCATACTTTTTAACTTTGAGCCGCAACTAATTCTACTGTTGTTGATAACTTATTTACTTATTCATCTTCTAGTACATGTTCAGTCTATAGATGGACTCTGTTTCATAAAGCTAAATAAAGACAAAATAGATATGTAAGATATTTAAATTTTTAAACTGCAAGATTTAATTTAGTAACTCCATTACTCTTTCTGCCACTCAAGAAAATATATCAGAATCTCATAGTGAATAAACTAGAATAGAGTCAAACTTATTTTTTAATTGTTCACTCACTCATTCATTTATTTGAAAATATGTACTGAGTAGCTACTATGTGCCAGGTATGAGTCTAAGTGCTGCAGATATATAGGTGAGAAGAAATACAAATTGTCTGCTCTCATTAACATTCACATAGTTTGGTCCTTTCTTTGCTAGTAATTAGTTGGATACAGTGTGAACTGGTACATTCCTTCCTTCCCTTTGGCTTCTTAGCACTGTTCTATGAGCTGTAGAGAGAACAGAGAGAAGTAGGATCTGAGCTAATAGAGGGATATAGCTCAATTCTCAACAAATCTTCAATGTCCATTATGTAAGAGAGACTGGCCAGGATGGTGTCTGTGCCTTTCTTTCCCTTATCGTTGAGACCATCACAGTATTAGGGCTCTATAATCACTCTAGAAATCTCCATTAGCCATAAACAGTAATTGAGACTCATGGATCTCAGTGAGGCGAATTATGCCCTTGTAAAAGAATATTTCACAATGTATTTACATTAGATTGTAAATGAAAAAATTAGTTTATAAAAACATACGCAGTATAATACAGTTTTGTTTAATGATAGAAGATGGCTAGGACATATAGTAGCATGTTGGCAATGGATAAATCTGGTTAGAAGTGTGGGTGCTGTGCATGTGTACATGCATGTGAATGCATGTGTGCATGTACTTTTCAATATTTTCTAAATTTTCTACAATAAGAGTATTTACTAAATTCTCTAATCAGTGGAAGAAAATTTTTACTCCTCCCAAAGATTACACCAGATATGACTGCAATAGAGGAGCCAACCTCCTTGTCCAGGTGGCCTCCTTTTATAACTTACGAGGTGATGTTATTTGACCTTGCCACACTTGGAATAAAGCCCTGAAGCTTTTCTTGTTAGATTTCACTTAGGCCTATTAGCCAGCAGCAACCTACTGACCATTATTTTTAAAAATGTGCTATTAAGTGTAGTACACAAGTGATATTTTATCACTTATCAATAGTTGGTAATTTTTACAATAGCATTTAATGTACTGAGATAAATTATACATTGTTTTTCACAAACATTATCAAAAGAAACTTATCACAATGGTACCAAGCACAAGACCTCTCAACAAATAAATTCTTAAAAGCAGTGGTGGATTTCTATAAATCAGCCAAGGTACTATCCTTAAGCGAGAGATGTATACTGGAAAGAAAGAATCTGCTAAGACAAAAACGATGACATGGCATCCCTTCTTTCATTTTAGTCTGTTTCTTCCAGACTTAATCACCCCCTTCCTCTCCACCTCTTGGAGAAAGTACAAGGCCATTCACCAGTGGAGAGAAAATAAATGATTGTGTAAACTCACAGACTCAGCTTATCACAAATTGGCAAATATAGTTAATGGTTAATTATCTGCAAAGACTTCAGTCTTGTCACTGGTCAGCATTTTAAAAAAAGAGCCAACTCTAATTAGCAAAATAATTTTTTCAGGTTTTTATAAAGCTGATTCTCTATAAAGCTCTTGGAAAAGCTTGCTTTTGTTTTGCGTGTGTGTTTTAAGTAAATGTAATGCCCTTCCTCCTCTGAGAGCACGGAGAGCACTTCCACACTGAACCCACCTCCAAACTGGGAAAATAGCTTTTCAACATTTTTTTAAAGCCCAAATCTAGGAGCTCTGACTCTCTGCTGCTATTCATCTGTGCTGAATAGCAAAAGGAGAGCCTACCACTCCCAGATAGGAAGTTGTATCTGAGAGTTAATATGAGATACGCTTCAGCCATGTGAGTTATTTCATGATAATAATAATAGAATCTGAGAAGATGACATGTATAGCTAATACAAAGTCTAAATTATAGATACACATGTAGATAGTTCCAATTAACTACTGGTTCCATTTAAGAAAGAATCTCCTCCTGAGAAAAGAGGGTTTGAGTCTATCACCCTGTTCATCCCTCTTGCACCTTTGAGCTATTGGGGGGCAGAAATGCTAGCTTTAATTAATGGGAGCTCCACTGAACCCCAGGCACGGGTTTGGGTCCCAGGCCGGGTCGCCTCCTGCGCCTCCCCCGGGAGGAACGAGCAAGCAGGCTTCATTACTGGCAGCTGAGGGGAAGGGTCACTGGGAATGGATTTGCAGGGCCCTCATTGAGCGATCACTCCATGCTGAGAGGAGCTGGCCATGCTCTCGGACACCTGGTCATTAACATTGCTAATTAGCAGCCATTAATCAGGGCGCTCGCTTTTTTTGTTGTTGTTGTTGCATGTCACCGGCTCAGAGGAACCAAGTGAATAAGAAGATTGTTTCATTACCTCCACAAGAGGTGGAATGAAAGCGGTTCCCATCAGCTCAAGATGAGATGGATTAAGGGAAAGGTTAGACAACAATTTGAGATGAGCTGGGGCGGGCGCGGTAGGGTGGGGGGGGAGGGGAAGAGGAGATGGGGACGGTGCTTGGAGGGGCCAGGAGACCTGAGCTGTCTGTTCAGGGAAAATCAGTCACCTATAATAATGAAATCTACTGCAGCCTAATTCTAATCATCTTGTGAACGGTCCTCCAACAACCACATTTTTGTATCTTAAGAGCTTTATTTTCTTCTGTTAGTGCAGCGACTTATCTCTAAGTCATTTTAATTCTGCCTGAAACTCAGTACGTTTAAGTTTGATATTTTCTGCCTTCTCATTCTAAATTCATTTCTCTTTCTAAAAGATTATGACATAATTTAAAATTTTAAGTAGTTAGAGTCAAAGCACTTTTAGAATATCTTCACGTATTTACCCAAATAGATACATTCCAACCAACAGTCAAAGGGTAATAAAAAAAAATTTTACAATTTTTAAAATAGAAATAATAAAAATAAGTGATTTATTGTTACTCCTAACCACCCCTAAAAGGCATGAGGAAATGAAAAGACTCTATACTGATTTATATTTAATGATATTGAGAATCACACATCATTAAATAGGGCTAAAGATTGTGTGCGTCTGTGTGTGTAAACTGTTTTTTGTTGTTAAATTAAATGCAATGTGATAAACATGTTTCAATGGACCATTTCCTCTTCTGGAATGTGGGGTATCATATGTGTAGAGCACATTATATTTACCTTAATTTCTGGAAAATGGAAATCTTGGCAACAGGTTATATGTCCAGGTGCTGTTGATGTCATCAGCATTTTTCATCTAGAAAAAAAATTGTGGGAATACTTATTTGATTAGCAGTTAGTTAGCTGCTATGAATTCATTCGCTTATTTATTAAAATGTGCTCACCCAAGAGCTGCAAAGCAGGTCTCTTTGACTTATGTGGGAAGTTCTTTTTATTAAACAGTGAGCATGTCAGTTTCTTGCTGTTTCTGCTCTGGTCTTTGTGTGGTGGGTTCAAAATGTGGTTTGCAGTGGCACTAAGTAACTAGGAAGCAGAGATTTCCCGAGTATTTACTAGATTGTGGTTTCATTCGGACATGTGTCATAAAAATACATTTGCACATGTAATACATACCCCTGTGCTTTCAAAGCAAAATTATTCACTTAATGTGCCCTACATTTTCAAACAATAAAAAGCTAAACCTGTCTTTTTGTTTGTTTGTTTTGTTTTTGTTTTTTTATGTACTAATTTGCTCTGTTTACAAAGAACTATGAAGTTGTTGGAGAAAGGAAGCCAGTATGTACAACTAATCTGAGGAGCATTTCAATTGGGTTGGAAATCTGTAATATGATTTCTAGGACTTCATGGGAAAGTTGAACGCTTAAGGGGAAGTTACACAAAGAACAGCTGAGAAAAAGTTGCATTCTGGCACAGAATCATGCAAATGGGGCACATTCTTCAGTTTTCTCATGACGGATTGCCTCTGAAACTACTGAGCCAAGCTGCAGCAATGCTAATGAGGGAGATGCATCAATGAAGAGTGTCATCCCAGGGGCTTCTAAAGGGGATGGGGGGGCGCGAGGGGGGGCGCAAGGGGGGGCCAAGGAGGGGCCAGAGGGAGTTGGAAGAGGAAGAAGCAAGAAAGGAAGAAAAAGTGATGGGGATGGGGGGGTAGAAAAAGAAAAAGGAGGGAGAGCAGTTGAACTTTGAATTTTTAGGGCTGGGTTATTAAAAACAAAACTACTTAGCAGGTAGCTATGGAAGGGACAAAAGAACAGCATTATAATTATGTCCTGTTAAGATTTTAGGGATTTTAAGAAACAAAATAAGATGAGAGATAAAACTCTTTAAACTGCCTGTTGGGCTAAAAACTGGCATTAAAGTTGGGAACTAGAATGCTTCTACCCAGAGAATTGCTTGTGGTTTATTAAGGACTCTAGACTACAGTGGAGAAGACTGGGCACCATCTATACCACGGAAAGAAGTAGCACTTTTCAGTCTTAACTTCTTTGTGGTTGCAGATTTCTCATTTGAATATTTTTTTATTTCTGTAAATGTATACATTTGTAGCTCATTTACCAGAAATGAATGACAGTTTGCTTGTCATTCCAATTGTGTTTCTTTTTAACCACATACACACAAAGATAAGTTTTTTTTTAAAAGAATGTTTCTCTTGAGATTACCAAATGATTACTTCTGTAGAGAAATCTTTCTTGAGTTGCTAAAACCGTACATAGGACTCACTCACTTCCATCACCTAGTGAATGCAAAATTAATTTTTCATTTGCTTTCCATTGGGCTTCCCATACAATTTCTCATGGAAATCAAATCAATAGCTATATATTCAGCACTTATTATCCTTAAGAAGCTTCAAAGAATTCTTACAAAGAAACTTCTAAAAATATACATAACACTGTTAAGTTTCAGGCTTTTTAAAATGGTACAAACTTTCCAAACATTGTGAATCAACTCCCTGTATAATAACACCACTGTGAGAACAGCCAGTTTGATATTGATGTGAATTGTGTGGTATACTTTCAAAATGTCCCACTAAAACTTATTCAGTGCTGGTTCAATCAACAGTATAGTTAAAATGTATTTTTCCTTTCAGTACCATATTTTATTAGTGTCTGGTTTTTAAAATGTAAACAGCCAACTATGCCTTCTGTTTGCTAGCCATTTCAACCTCTTTAATTAGGTAAATAAATAAGTTAAATAGAAAAAAATAATGAGTGGTAATTTTAAATTCTTTAATCAATGAGGAGTATATAAGGAGTTCTGCTCTAACCCATCAAAACAGACTGAGGCTAAAATCAGGTCCCTTTTATTCTTTTGCTCAATTTCAACCAATAGAAACTGCAAGATTCAAAATTAAAGCTCTCCAACTCACTCTATTGTGTATTACAGTTCATATGGTATAGTTTCCAAGACCACCCACAGTTCTGAGACTGCCTAATGGAAGATTGTATCAGCTGCTGTACCTAATGACAACTAGATGAGTTAAGAATGAAGTGTTAGCATTCATAGTACTTGTGGGCATAAAAACAGATTATTCACATCATTTCAAAGATAACCTTTGTAGCAAAATGTATTTATTCATAGAACACCGTTTCTAACTAATCAAGTACTTATCTATTGAAATTGGCTTTAAATTTTTAAATTTCTCAGATAAATTAAAATATATTGCATTAGAGGATCTAATAACAACTATTTAGACAATTTTAAGTTATCTGTAAATGGAAACTGCAAAGCATGTTTCTGGCATCTCACAGTGTCATTTAATAGCTTAATTAGGAAGCATTACTAATTGGTAGTTTACCATTGTCCATCACACACCTGAGATCCCAGTGTCTCAAAAAACTTTCCCTCTAAAAAATTTCTAAAGGTAGAAAGAATACATTTGAACCACAAGACATCTGGGAGTGAAGGCTGAGGGAGCCCCTCCTCTTGCTCCCCTCCCTTCCTTTCCAAGAAGGGACATTTCTTCAAAGTCTCCTGTTTTGTTTATTAATTCTTTATCATTTACTCCACAATATAGCCACAGTCATGTAATATAACAATTATTTCAATTACTATTTAGTTTGCCAGCTTGCTTGATTGCTTGCTTTTAAATCTTAGAGTGACACTGACACTCCAGGAAGATGCACCCTGTTAATCCCCCCAGAATATTGGTATCCAGAGTGAGAGCATGCTGCAGTCCACGAGCCCTCTAGGAGCTAACTGCTGAGCGACTGGCTGAGGCCTTGCTGCAGACTCACAGTGTGGGCACCAGACTCTCCGCTGCTTTGGTCCTCGGCTTCCTCAGTGTTAAATAAGGGGGGTAGACTAGGTGTGCTGATTTTTACAGTCTTTTCACTATTCGTATGCTAGAATAATTCTGGTACCACATTTTGTTTTTTCAATGGAGAGAAATAACTACTAAGAGATGAATGTAGATTAAGTCTGTGAATCTTTCCAATAAAAAGATTTTAAGAGTGCATGACCTCCATATGTGAACTATGAAAATAAAAACCTACTTACTGCTTTGGCAAATTTAATCCCCAATACTTAAAAATTAAAACCTGGAAAAATGGCCCATTTGTATTACTTTCTGTTTTTGCTTAATAAAACCATGTTTAATTGGAAATAAGTAATCATAATCCCTTTTTAGTCAAACCTTTTTTCTTAGAGCATAATTCCAAGAGAAAGATGCAGAAAGAAACCAAAAATACGTAATGACAACTTTTATTTTTTTTGTTATTTAAAAATGACTAAGTTATGTGCACAGTCATTCCCGAGACTCAGTGTCCAATGTACTGTACATCCTTAACCATGGCACTCAGTGCCCGATGTACTGTACATCCTTAACCATGGCACTCAGTGCCCGATGTACTGTACATCCTTAACCATGGCACTCAGTGCCCGATGTACTGTACATCCTTAACCATGGCACTCAGTGCCCGATGTACTGTACATCCTTAACTATGGCATTTTGGTTTCAAACTCCGGCTCTGGAACCATCCCTGGGTTGAAATCCTATCTCCGTCGTTTGGTTATGTACTTATTCATACTTCCTAAGTCTCAGTGCCCTCATTTGTGAGGTAAAGGTAATAATAATACCTCATAGAGTTGAGGGCGTATAAAATGAGATAAGTCAACTACTTTTGGCCTAAGGTAAGTGCCCCACTAATGTTACTAATATCATTACTAGGTAGTGGGAATTGATGTCTTCCTTAACATTAAAGCGCCATTGTCAAGGTAAGACAGTGACATGGAGCATCCCAGAAATACTATAATAGGAAATTAACCCAAACCTCTTAGCCAAATGTTGTCCAAAGTACTTTCCAAAAATACCTCCTTTGATCAAAAACAACATGCTTCCATCTTCCTACTTCTCTCCTCTGCATGCCCACCCCCAAGCCGCTACCAGGGTGCTCAGCCTGCATAGACAGTCCTCTCTGCGGGCATGGTGACTCCCTGCATACTCTGAATCAGTCCCTAGGGATCAACACGAGGTTCCTTGCTGTCCCAGCTAACAAACCTAACCCACCCACCAGCACCCTCAGACTCGGTCTGGCCAGCTTCACCCTCACCTCTGCCATCTCACTTCTGTCCCCTCCCTCACCCCACCTCAGGGCCGTCTCTTTCTCCCCAGATTTCAGTTTGGCACCCTTCACCCCTTCACTAGCTCCCTATTTCATGTGTCAAACCTAAACTCCTTCATGCAGCCTTCCAGGTCCTTCCCTCTTCCTCAGCCTCAGTTTTCTTCTCTGCCCTCTACCCCAATCCCCAGCCTGTGGCTATGAACTATTAGACTACTGAAAGTTCTCAAAACTCCCCCTTACTCATCTACCCCTCCAGGCTTTCAGAGGTTCTCTTTTTCTGGAATACTCTCTCTTCCTCTCCCTGAACCTCTTCCTTCAGGCTCCCCATAGCTCATTTTTATTTGGCCTTCAGTTCTCAGTTGTGTAAGAGCCTACCCTACCTTAGAGGATTTGATTAGGGCCTGCTCATGTGTTCCATGACATCCCGGTCTTTGCCCTTAGCAGAGTTTTGTCAGCTATCATTGCAATAGTCTGTGTGCTTATTTGTCTTACTCCAAATAATAAATTCCCTGATGGCAGGGGATGGTTTACCACTGTACCCCCAGCCCTGAGTATGAACCCTTTCCCATATTAAGTCCTCAGTAAACATTTGTTACATAGATTTATTTGATATCTATCTTCATATGATCATCTTTGTGCCTGATCTAGAAGAAGTATATTGATAATAAAAGTCATTTTTAATAAACTGCATCAACTAGTCAACTGCAAAAGTGACACAGACCTACTGAAACCCATCAGCACTCACCTCCTTGCCACTGTCCTGGAGAAGGCTGCCAGAGAGATCCTTAAAGAACTCCTGGATTTTTACTGAATTAAAAATTTGCTAGCTCATTTATGCATCTTCAAGGCTGTGCCTTCCATCCTAAAAGCTAAAGAATGTGTGTGGGGGGGGAGCATGTTTGGGAGGAATACAGAGCATAGAACCATTAGGGATAACGGGAAAGATTTACATATCAAAGTGTTCTTTGGTTATGTAGAAAAATTTAGGACATAAATATTTTTAAAATGTTTTGTTTGAGAAAAACATTGAGGTTTACCAAACCCTGTACCACCGTGGTGTGTGGGTACAGAGGTAAGATGGGCAGTCCTCTTCACTCTGTCTTAGTGTGCATGCTGATTATCTAAGTATTTTTCGGGCTGTACTCCTCTAGCCTGACTATCCTGTGGGCGACTAGCCAGACCCTCCTGCACATCACATGCCAGTACAGAAACATCTCAACGACCTCAGCTCTGATCACAAACACTTACTCCTGGAACACCCTTCTCAGTCCACTTCTGCCTTTATTACCCCTTCACTTCCTCCAGACCCTTGATCCTATTTTGGTGTCCATTTCTGGCTCCCATGATGGATCCTGGGCCTTGGCTTTCCTTAGTTCTCCTCTTGAGGTTCTTTTAGGACGTTGTTTCCTGATACTCAGTGTTTGACTAATTCTACTACTAGATCCTAATTCTCCTGAAAGAATGGGTTGCTTTCATCTCTTTTTGACTAGAAATATATATTCTGTATATATCAAGAGCCAATGTGAAAAATAAATAGCCATTCTGGAACAAACTGTTGATAGTGATCTTTGTTCCACCTGATGCCCCGGCCACAGAATGGCTGGTATTCCTCAGAGTGTAGGACGTGCACCGCCCCTGGACATGCCAATGGAGCTGAATGTACACAGGGGGCACGCTGGCCTGGCACTGAAAACCAGTGGTTCACCGGTTAATGTGAATGTGATTCTTTTCAGTTCTCTTTCCCTCCTGCAGATTACAGTAAGAACAAAATCTCAGCTGATCTTCAGCACCTTTCCTATACTTGACAACACCTCTAACACAAAAGAATTTAATAACAATTGTTCTTATTTGTTTACTTTAAGAGTTGTGTCCTCCTTGTGGCATATCAGATATATTTACCGTCCATTTGGTGATATTTTTATAGTGATACTGTCATAGTAATACTGTGATATTTTCATAGTAAATATTCAATAGTTTCCTTTGTAACTAAATTCCATTTAAAAGGTAAGTGCATATAAAATATATATATTTTTTAATGTGCAGGTATAGGTAGAGTGTGGTCATGATTTAAAAAAACATAGTAACAGTGGTCATGAATTGCTAAATTTTGGTGAACAATTAAAAAATAGGCCAAAGTTGTAGATCAAAATTACAAGTTAGACATAGATACCCATAATAGTTTAGACATTCTGACCCCTCAAAATGCCAGGTTTTCTTTAAATCAGCAATAACAGCATTTTGTTAATTCTATTAGTATTTCTTAAGGGCATTTTTAAAAATGTAGAATCTCCTCATACTTTCATCCCTGGCCATCTTTTCCTCAAAACCATGAAATTATTGTTCCATAGACCACAGCACTCATGGGTCAACCAAAAAAGAAAAAGAAAAAAGAAGATTCTTTAGTTCCATAATTACCAAAGAAATAAGCAGAACCTTGAGAAAACAAGCTGGTGTTCAAGAAAATAATTTTCATTGCTAGCATCTAACCACCACTGGCCTCTTTCTTAAGAAGAGGATGGGGCCCACAGGGTAATAAAAGGCCCTATAGAACCGCATAAAAGTTCCACATGTGCTACTCCCTGAGTGGCCTTCAAGGGGGTAAGGGCTGGAGGGGGAGCAGGGGAATCCGGCTAAAAGCAAGACAAAAAAAAAAATCTTGCTTCTGGAGAAGCAGTTCATCTTACACAAAAAACTATTGAACATGACAGGTTTCCGTTTGCAGAAGATGTTATCAGTGAAAAACAACAACAAAACTAATAATAGCAATAATAATAATAAGATGGGCCCTCGCGGTTGGAGTTTCTGCAATTACAGCGCGAATTGCCTGAAAGGATTATATGAAGTGCTCTTGGCTTGGAGGGGGAAGTAAGAGCTCCAGCTTGCGAGTCGCAAGCAGCTGCTTGGGGGCCGTGCACCTGCCGGGTCCAAGGCTGTTTGCACCTCGAGAGGAAAACAGGCCCCTTCTCTTTCCCTTTCACAGCCCCCGATCCGAAAACCACCTCTAAGAAGTGGGGAGAAATAGGGAGAAAAATGAAGAGGAGAGAAAGGCGAGAGAAAAAAAAAGTAAAACTAAAAAAGTTCGTCCATAACAGCAAGAGTGGCTCCAGACTTAGCGAGACAATCGTGGGGCCGGAGAGCCAGGGAAAGGTAGGGGTGGGAGGAGGGCGACAAGTGGGAGGGAATGACTTCATTTTAATGCAGCAACAGACAGAACACGATCTGATATTGGCAAAGTTTCAATGAAGGCGGGGGGGGGGGGGGGGGGGGGGGAGGGCGGGAGGAGAAGAAAGAAAGGACTCTTTTACTGTTTCAGGCGTCTAAGTCTTCCCGAGGAGCATAAGCTCAGCTCGACATTCTGGGAATAGCAATGAGGCACACACAACAATCAAAACACACTAAATCTGTTTGATGATTCAAACACATCATGCATCTGCACCCACCAAATAGGACTTCAATTAAATAACCTTGCAGATTTGAACAGGAAAAGAAGGGAGAGCGTGAGGATTTTTAATTAGTTACTCCAAAAACAAGCAGTTCTATAAAAATTAGGTGTTTGCACTACACTTTATTCTAAAGTGAGTTGTAAGCGTGTGCTGCTAAAAAACACGAACAGCTCCTCACTACCACCAGCTTGAAGTTATTTCCTTCCTTATCAAAAAGACTGTAGGAAGCTGCTCCAACGAGGCCTTTTACCAGAGGGGAGAAGATTTTCCATGAGGCTTTTCCATATGCATTCACACAAATACATGTATATACACAGACCTTTTCTAGTATTGCAGGAAAATTATACAATTTGTTAAAACAAAAACACCTGTGTGCATACGGGCGCATGCACGTGTGCACACACACACCAGAAAAAGGATAAAAGCCCATGTCACAAATCAGGTCATTGTGCAAACTACAATTTCTGTTCCCAAGCATTTTTATTCACAATAGTTTCTATTTCTATGGTAGGGATAAATTATTTCACTACACAATTATTACTTGGTCTTTGAGCATATGATCTATCATATATGTTTGTGCTCAGAGTAATCCACAGTTAGCTGTGAAGGATGTGCTTGAGTGCCCCAGAAAAGGCCTTTTCTTGTTGTTAGATCCAGATTCACTTATTTTCAGACTGACTTCCAAATAAGCTTGGCCTGGTCTCTGCTTGATTTAAAAAAAAAAAAAATCAAAAGAAAATAATTCATACTGAAGAGTGAGAAAGCGCTCATAAAGCTCTCTCTTTGGACTCTTAGAAACACTTCTCTCTTTCATTGAAAATTTATTCTACCTTCAACCTAAGCAAAAACTTGGAGAAATAAGAACAAGTTTTTGAAATATCCTAGACTATATTACCCCCCACACACACACATATACAAAAAGACTTCAAATGTATCCGTTATCTGACAAAATATAAATGAAATCTATTTAAAATATAAGTGTTTTTCTCAACATAAATCTCTGAGGTTAATCCAAAAATTATTTAGTAGAACAAGAAAGCCAAAATTTTAAATTAATAGGACATAAAAATTAACTCAATCATTCTTTAGAGGGCTAAAGATATAAATGAATCACAAAAAGGGAGGCATGAAGTCAAAAGCAGAAGTGTGAATAGAAAATGTCTAACCACATTCACATTTTCAAAGAGTAATTTGAGCAATTGGCTGGGGGGAGGGGGGTCAAACCATGGTGGTAAATATACTTTTTAGAAAGCATACAACTTTGGGTCAAAAAAGAGTTCAAAAGGAACTCACACCAGGGACATTGGATATATCCATCAGTCCCAGTGAAACTATGCCTCCTTTACAAGCCTGTAAGCCTTAAATAAAATATGAAATAAAGGATAGACAAGTTTGTTAATCATAGAAGTGGCAATTGCCTGGACTTGTGGTTACTTGTGAAAGTGGAAGAGTGTAGATACTGTTCAGAGCATCCCTCGGTAGTTCCCTTCTGAACATGGGTGAAGCGTTGCATCCCATTGAAGAATGAGGCCAGATTTGAGGTGAATTCTTCCCTAACAGAAATGAGGAAGGGATTGAAAAACCTGGGAGACAGGAATCCTGAGATTCAATCCCAACTCAGTGTACCCTTGAGGTAATAACTTGCTTTCTCTGACCAGTATATTTATCCATAAAATGGGATAGTCTCAGAAATGTCTTCTGATTCTAAAATTCTGTGGGTAGAGCCAGACAAGACTGATAATATATTTTGCACAAGGTGATAGACAAGCTTATTTCTATTTCTCTCCCCCTGCCATGATTAAAATCCCCCAAAAGTTGAATTTCTCAATAACTCACAGCTTCTGTGGAAGCTCTTCAATCAGGCTGAGTAATCTCAAAAGAGTCTAACAGAACAAAAGTTGTTATTGGTTATAGAGTCCCTGAAAGTTCTGACCACTCACCCATCTTTAAAGCCTCATGCAGGTGAGGGTTCAGAATCTCAATGAAAAAAACAGGAGAAGGGTATTATTGTATATCCTACTCACCACTTCTTTCTCCCAACTCAATCCACATCCCACAGTGAGACACTGCTATGAATGGGAATGTCCCCATCAGGTGCTAGGAAGAAAGAGATGAAAAACTATAGTGCTATCTTATCTCTCACCTAGCCAGATTTAATCTGTGTACTTCAAGCTTCCATTTTCCTTCAAGAAGATTTTGCAGAATGTTCTCATATTCTTTACAAATTCATATATAGAGAGTATAGCACTCAGCTGACATTAATTATGCTTTGCAATTTCATTTAACTTTTTTATCTTATTTTTATTAATTTTAATGCAGTGACATTGATAAATCAAGGTACATATGTTCTGAGAAAACATCTCCAGATTATTTTGACATTTGATTATGTTGTATACCCCTCATCCAAAGTCAAATTGTCTTCCGTCACCTTCTCTCTGGTTTTCTTTGTGCCCCTCCCCTCCCCCCACCCTCTCCCTATCCTTTGCCACCCCCTCCCCACCCGCCCACCCCACCCCCTGTTACCATCACATTCTTGTCCATGTCTCTGAGTCTCATTTTTATGTCCCATCTATGTATGGGTTCATATAGTTCTTAGTTTTTTCTGATTTACTTATTTCACTCCGTATAATGTTATCAAGGTCCATCCATGTTATTGTAAATGATCCGATGTCATCATTTCTTAAGGCTGAGTAGTATTCCATAGTATATATGTACCAAAGCTTTTTAATCCACTCATCCAAGCAATGAACAGTCAGAAAGAGAAATTAAGAAAGCAATCCCCTTCACTATTACAACCAAAAAAATAAAGTACCTAGGAGTACTTTTAACCAAGGAGACTAAAGACTTGTACTCAGAAAATTATAAAACATTGATAAAAGAAATCAAGGAAGATACAAACATGTGGAAGCATATACCATGCTCATGGTTAGGAAGAATAAACATTATTAAAATGTCTATATTACCCAAAGCAATTTATAAATTCAGTGCAATACCAACGAAAATACCAATGACATACTTTAAAGATATAGATCACATATTCCAAAAATTTATATGGAACCCAAAGAGAACATGAATAGCCTCAGCAATCTTAAAAAAAGAAGAATAAAGGGGGAGGTATCACACTTCCTGATATCAAGTTATACTACAAGGCCATTGTACTCAAAACAGTCTGGTACTGGCATAAGAACAGGCATATAGATCAATGGAACAGAGCAGAGAACCCAGAAATAAACCCACAGCTCTATGGACAACTGATATTTGACAAAGGAGGTAAGAGCATTCAATGGAGTAAAGACAGCCTC
This sequence comes from Saccopteryx leptura, assembly GCF_036850995.1. NCBI lineage: Eukaryota > Metazoa > Chordata > Mammalia > Chiroptera > Emballonuridae > Saccopteryx > Saccopteryx leptura. Next base: position 71,380,785 of record NC_089510.1, on the reverse strand, counting down.
TTTAATAAATGGTGTTGGGAAAATTGGACAGCTACCTGCAAAATAATGAAACTAGACCACCAACTTACACCATTCATTTAACTTTTAAAGCAGCATTTCCTCAAGCATAATAGTACTTCAGTGTTCTTCAATATGATTCTGTGGTCAGAATCTAGTATGAGCTAGATTAAACAAAGTTGAATACATTTTACAGCAAAATGTCCCAAGCAATTAATTAATAAACTAATGTGCATTGTGATACTTCATGTGGTTTAAATAGCACTTGGTCTTTAAGATTACTTTAAAAAAAAAGCCTTTATCAGAAAATATTGTCCAGTTGCTAAAATAGGAATTAGGATTTGATCACTTAAAAATTAAGATTCAAAAGTTCACTTATTTATTTGATCATTAATGGCACAGATATTCACTCAGTACCTGCTTCATGCCAGGCTAGATGTGCAGCCATTATATGAGTAATCCCTAGGCCCTCAGCACAATGGAGATGTAACAGCTAAAATAATCCAAGGTGATGAGTACGGTGACTGTGATATGCACAGGATAATATGAATGTCAGTGAAAAAATACCTAGCTGGTGGGAAAAGGGTGATCGGGAAGATAGATCCCCATGGGCTGAGATCAGAAGTGATAGTAGGGACCTATCAAACTAGTGACTATGTATAATGATTCAAAATTTATAAAGTTTTTCTCATAAAGTAGTACAATGCCTCCTTTCATATATCCTCTTGAGTACTTGCAATACAGTAGATATCTTGACTTTATTTTTGTTTTGATTTGCCTTTCTAAGAAGGTGCATTTCCTTTAGAGTTTCCCCATATGGTTTTCCTATTTGTGAAATGCTTCTACTCTAACCTCTGATGATAGTGAATGGCAAGTTAAGTTTCAACATCCAATATATGTAGTTTTTCATCTATTCCTAAGGGCAAAACTCATTAAGCAGTATCTTTCAAATTCTCAAGGAAAGAGTATGGTAATATTTTCAAAATAGTGAGATTTAAACATTTGAAAGACTTGTGAGCAGTACTAATCACATAAAGGAACTTATTGTTTGTTCCTGGTAAAGGTGATTTGAAATTTCTTAGTGGAGTACCAACAGAGAGACCCTGGACCCTACAAGGAGACCAGTCTGACAAAGAGAAGGTAGCTTTGCCTGATGAAAACCCTTAAAGACACTGCCTCTGAAGATGGGACCAAAGCTTGCCTTGTTAGCTAATGTGTATTGCTCATCTTTCAACATACATGGTAAGATACCTTACAGAACATGTTTGACCATTGACCACCCAATGCCATGTGATAATAACCTGTGGTTTATTGGGATTTTGTAATACTTACATTATTATCACTTCTCACATATACGTAAACATAATGGGTCACCTACATGGGACACACCTCTGATTGCTCCTTTAAAATAAATATTTAATACCACCTACCTTTCTCCAGTGACATGTTAGATTCATGACATAATCACTTACATTCTTCCTTTCATAAGGAAAATTTATTAGGAAAAGAGATTCTTCTTCCTTCTCCATTCATATCTAGTCATGTAGAGAACTTTTCTCTGCAATTGAAAAATCAAGTAAGGAAATTTGGTGGAGGGGAGGGGAAAGGGGGGTTGTCAGAAAGGCAGAACTTCTATGCCTGTGGCAGACTCCATTTATTCTGTAGTGAACATATCCCTAAACCAAAAGTCCTGGCCCAGCTCTACTTCTTTCTAACTACAGAACATGACAATTTCCTTGTCTTCAAATAGGGGAATAAAGTCCTTCCAGTGTCATCCTCATGGTGCTTAAGAAGTCCAAATGAGTCAAAATAAAACTTGTGAAAGCACTGTGAAAAGTCTGAAGTGCACAGAGCAGTAGGAGGTCTCTCTTCACTATGTATGCTATTTGGTCACAGCGTGGGCACCAGAGTCAGACCCACCTGAATTAGAATCCGGTTTCTGTAGCAGCTGAATGACTTTAGGCAAGTTTCACTCTCTAAGCTTCATATTCTTCATCCATAAAGCAGAGATTACAAACCCTCAAAGAGTTGTTAGGATTTAATGAGATCATAGATGTCGCACCCTGAGTGTCTGAAATAGAGGTCTTTCAAAAAGCATGGGTTCATATCACTAGTGAAGAGTTACTGCCATATGTATCATCTTATTGCTGCAGTTTGGCAGAGTGAGACTCATCAAGTGTGTTTGGCATCCTGATCACATATGAAATTTATATGTCACTTCCTCTTTAGAGGCTTTCCTCACTTCTTCACTCCTTCCAAAGTTCATTAGTCTCTCTCCCATCTTACCTCTGTTTCAATACTCTGTTGTACTTATTAAACACCATTTTATAGGTTATTTATTTCTGTATTTCCTCTACTAGACTATAAGGAACCTGAGAGCAGAAATCCGTCCTATTCATTACATGCTTACGACAGTGCTACCTTATAGTGGGTACTGAATAAATGCTTATGGAAGTGGCTACATGAATATATAATGTTCTGCTGCAAGTCAGCCCTCAAATAAGTGATGGAGACATAAACACAAAAAAGACATGACATAGGAAAAGAGAAAGGTGCTCAGGATCTAGAACAGCCTTGACTCTGGAATTGTCTCCTACTTACTTCATAGCATGGACTCGTGCAGATCTGGTGCCTCCGCTATGCAGTTCAAGCCAATATTCGTAATGCATTCGTTTTACTGGCCCCATAGTGTAATCTCCAGATAGAGCTGCAAGGTCCTACTCTGTCAATAATTTTTTTCTACAAATATTTCCCTTCTTGCAAACTAACCTAAAATTTGTACATTTATGTAGATGTGTGTGTATTTGAGGCATTGGTATGGGTGGCCTGGACATGTCATCCTCAGAAAGCCTTTTCTCGTTAGCATATTTGTATCATCCATGGAATGTGCCTTTCATATCATAAAAAGATTGTCATTTTTAACACAGAATAATTTACCAGATCAGTTTTGGGTCCCCTAGAAAATAGCTTGGCCATGGGAGAGGAAAAATTGAAAAGGACAAATAAAATTTAATCATGGGCCTCACATCACTTTGGGATTGGGACCACATGCAGCCTGAAGAAGGTGGACCAAGGAGAGGTGACTTACTGAGAGCCCTGGGTCATGGGCAGCTGGGGAGAATGTGTAGTGATGGAAGTCAGATGTCAATATTCAGTCCTGTTGTACCTTGAATCTACTCTTTATTCTCTTTGTTATTGTTTTCAGGTAAGGCTTATTGAGTACTGAGCATGTACTAGCAATAGGACAAGTCTTGGTATACAGTGGTGCGATGCAGATGTAGCCTCTCCCTTTATGGAGCATATACTCTTAATGTGAAACATTTAAATAAGATACTGATTAATATTTAATTTTAAAACTAAGAGAGAACTAAAATGAAAAAGAACAATTAATTATGAGAAAATAATGGGGCCCAGGAACATACCTTTTGGATTGAGTGTATAAGTTGATTTATCTTGAATTAATAAGGTTAATCTTAAAAGCCTCTCACTTGCATGGGCTCTTTCCAAGGTTCTGGAGGTGGGGAGCTCTACAGTGCTTTCATATGACGATATGTTTTTTGTAAGATTTACAAATATAAGTTTGTAATCAGTTGAGATCATTGTCTCTTTCTACTTTGGTTTCCCTGTCATAGTTCTCCTGACACTGTGTGGAGCTAGACAGTCATAGATATTTGGGGAACATAGTTAGAAGCAAATAGACATGGGGGTACATTTCATTTGGGTTTGGTGGGACATATTACAGAGTGTAGTTAAGTTACTGAGAGCATCCCCAATGTAGGAAAGATTTTCATGAAAATTCTTCCCAGCCCTTTTACCAACTTATACAGTAGATGACACAAGGGGGCAGGCCTACAGGTGTCCCCTGATAAAACTGTGTCCTTCACTGCCTGGCACCAGAAGTTGAAAAGTAGTGATGGAGAAACCAGGTCTGAAGTGCAGTGGCCAAGATGGAGCTTTCACACTTTGGGGAAACACTTTTACTAAACATTTGCATACCATTACTAATAAAAAATAAATAAAAATAAAAAGTTGTGGCCCTGGCCGGTTGGCTCAGCGGTAGAGCGTCGGCCTGGCGTGCGGGGGACCCGGGTTCAATTCCCGGCCAGGGCACATAGGAGAGGCACCCATTTGCTTCTCCGCCCCCCACCCCCTCCTTCCTCTCTGTCTCTCTCTTCCCCTCCCACAGCCAAGGCTCCATTGGAGCAAAGATGGCCCGGGCGCTGGGGATGGCTCCTTGGCCTCTGCCCCAGGCGCTAGGGTGGCTCTGGTCGCGGCAGAGCGACGCCCCGGAGGGGCAGAGCATCGCCCCCTGGTGGGCAGAGCATCGCCCCCTGGTGGGCGTGCCGGGTGGATCCCGGTCGAGCGCATGCGGGAGTCTGTCTGACTGTCTCTCCCCGTTTCCAGCTTCAGAAAAATACAAAAAAAAAAAAAAGTTGTAAAGCTAAAAAGCTTTCCTAAATTGTCATAATAAAAATACAAGCTTTGATTACTATGCTAGAAGAAAACTAAATTATTTTTTTATACTCGCTATGGAAAACATTTCATCATTGTTATAAAAAGGAACAATCAAAAGATGTGTAGCCATGTCAATTATATCTCAATTAAAAAATATATATATATATATATATATATATATATATATATATATGTAGCCAGAGAATGTAGGGAGAAAAAAAAACATTAAAGCAGTATTTATGGTACTAATTACATTTTTAAATTTATTATTTTTATGATGCCTTTTCTTATTTTAAATAAATATTCACTTTTGAGTATAAATTTATATTAGTGACTTTTTATTCCTTTTCTTACAGAGTCCTAAAAATTATATAAGCCTCAGGCTCCATAAAACCTGCCCCTGGTCACAGCTTCTCTGTAGAGATGACACTTCAGCTGAAACCCAAGGAAAGTGAAAGAAACATCCACAAGAAAAGAAAATCTGGGGCCATAGAAAGAACTTGTGAAAAGGTCTAGAAATGGGAATGAGCTGGGAAAGGTCGTGCATAAGACCACAAGTCCCATTTACTTCTAAATGATGTAAACACTTATTTAATTATTAAAATAATGCATGTTCATTGTAGTAAATTTGAAAAGATCAGAAAACAACAACAACAAACAAACAAACAAAAAAGAAAAACACAAATATGTGTCCCAATATTATACTAGAAAAATATTATATAATTGCTCCAGTTATACCCCAAGGGTTCTGGATAAGGTAGGGTAGCCTTAGAATGATCAAAACCTGGCAGATTTTTAAAGCATTGTACAAATACAAAGAATTAGCTAAGTGAAATCAGTCAGACAGCCAAAGACAAATACTGTATAATTTAACCTATATGTGGAATCTAAGCAACAAAACAGACAAACAGAACAAAATAGGAACAGACTCATAAATGCAGAGAACAAATTAATGGTTGCCAGAGGGAGGGGGTGGGAGGAAGGGTTAAAAAGCTGAAGGCAACTAAGAGGTACAAACCTCTAGTTATAAAATAAATTAGCTATGGGAATGTAACGTACATCACAGAAAATTCAGTCAATTATATCATAATAACTTTGGTGACAGATGGCTAATAGTCTTATCATGGTGATCACTTCATAAGGTATATATATATAGGTGTCAAGTCCTGTGCTGTACAACTGAAACTGATATAATGCTGTATGTTTAATGAAAAATGAATCAATTAAAATAAAGAACCTGGTTGCTCTCATCAACATCATCACTATTATCATCATTACCAATGCCCAATCAGGAAAACAAATTTTAAATTTCTTCTTTTAAATCTTTTTCCCAGACCATCCAGCTATGAAGATCTACACAGCATGTACAGCAGGTTAAGAGGGGTCCCTTAGGATTCCTAGTGAAGTGAATCCTTATTTTACTTCTTTTGTCCTGCTGTCTGGCACCCTCCTTTACTCTAAAAACAGCCCCTCAACTTTTAAAGAACCAACGCTACCACTATTTCAACCATACTACTTTAATAGAAAGTAGCGATCACAGTTGCTCCTCCCAACTCCCAATCTCATTTGATGGTCTGTCGATGGGTACATGACCCATTTGGACCAATCTGAATTCTACCCCCATGATTTTCTAGCTGGAACTCTGAAAAGATTGGCCCCCCCTGGAGGGGCAAAGATGGGAGATGTGGGCCTGAGAGAAATAGAAGTCCACTTTTTAATTTAATATTGATTTTATTGGTTTTAGAGAGAGAGGAAGGGGGAGAGATAGAGAGAGAGAGGAACATCAATCTGTTCCCATATATGCCCTGACCAGGGATCAAACTAGCAACTTATGTGCTTCCGGACAATGCTCTAACCAGCCGAGCTATCCGGCCAGAGCAACCACATTTCAAATTAAATACACCCCCAAAACTCAAAAACACTGGTACGTAAAGATACATGCAGCCCCATGTTCATTGCAGCATTTTTCACAGTGGCCAAAACATGGAAACAACCAAAAAGCCCTTCAATAGATGATTGGATAAAGAAGATGTGGTACATATATACTATGGAATACTACTCAGCCATAAGAAATGATAACATCGGATCATTTACAACAACAAGGATGGACCTTGATAACATTATACTGAATGAAATAAGTAAATCAGAAAAAACTAAGAACTATATGAACCCATACATAGATGGGACATAAAAACAAGACTCAGAGACATAGACAAGAGTGTGATGGTTATGGGGAGGGGGTGAAGAAGGAGAGGGAGTAGGCAGGGGGAGGGGAAGGGGCACAAAGAAAACCAGATAGAAGGTGACGGAAGACAATTTGACTTTGGGTGAGGGGTATGCAACATAATCAAATGTCAAAATAACCTGGAGATGTTTTCTCTGAACCTATGTCTCCTGAATGATCTATGTCACCCCATTAAAATTAATAATAATAATAATAATAATAAAATCTATAGTAAAAAAAAAGTTAATCAGAGAAAAAAATAACTGAGAAAAAAGCTGAAGAGTGTCCTGATGCTCATCCCCAGCGAGTCCCTGATCCTAGGCATCTGTAAGACCTAGCAGCCCTAACAGCTTTCCCTGCTGACTGTGAGGTGAGATAGTAAACCATTCCTACCTTGCCTAAATTAGTTCAAGTTGTGTGTTTGCTGCTTGGTACCACTTTATCCCCCAATATGTTAAATTAGAATGCCTCCTGTGGATCTTTAGCATAAGTCATTGTGATGGATTTAGGGTTGCTAATAAAGAAGAAAGGGATAAGAACTAACATACACCGAGTGTCTGCTGCATTTCAGGGACTATATGCAAATTATTTAACTTCTTCCTTACAGAAACTCCAGGAAATAGTTATTGCTTTTAGGGAATTGAGTTTTAGCGTGGTGAGTAATTTGTTCAAGCCCTCACAAGAAGTAACAGAGGCAAAATTTGAACTTAAATCTGACTACATATCCGTTTTTATTCCTCTGCTACATTTTGTCCATTAAAGTCTTATAATACAATTCAGAAAAGAGATATTTATACAAATAATATAGTGAGATATGAGCTGATGCAAACAGGAAAGAGGAAGCATTGAGTATGAACTGACCCAATGGGAATCTTGGAGCCTTATTACTGCTTTTAAATCCTGTCCTTCCCATGAACCTGCCATTGTTCCTAGATAAGAGCTTTCATCAAAGCTCTTCACTTAAATATGTTGAGATCTGTAAGTTACAGGTAGAAAATGAAATCTTCAAAGACTTAGCAATTTTATTGAGAAAGGAGTAATGTTTAACCAAATCTATAATAAAATGTAGAAGAATCAGCAAAACACAGCATCCAAAAACAGGGCAGAGAAATGGGTCTAAACCACAGTAGAAGTTACTTAATTTCTTTATATGGGAAAACTGTTGGCTAATAGTGAGGGCTGTTAAACAATGAAATAGGTTACCAGGGCAAGCAAAAGAATCTCCTCATCTGCAGGCCTTTAAAATAGTAAAAATTTCTTGGTCTGAATGGCTTTTTGTGTGGTCTTCCTTGAGGAGGGGTGGGGTCAGGGAGCTACAGAGGAAAGGATGACCCTTCCAAATCCCTTCCCAAAGCCTGGGATTCTCCCTACCTGACCATCATCACCTTGAGGAAGGGACTCTTTGCCATTAGACGATTGCCCCCCCTTTTGGTTCTTGTCCACCCTAGTAATGCACTAATTCACAACTGCTGTAGAAATGATTGAAATATTTAGACATAGTGGAGGAAGTTTAATAGGGTCCAGTGGGAAACCCAGGTGTTTAGATCAGCTTAAAAATAATAACTACCTCCCCTGCCGGGGGCTTTCTATTCACCATCAGCTCTGCTTTTATTCTTAACCGTAAAGGCTACCTCAGACAGGAAATTATTCACGTGATTGGTCTTTACAAGTGCTGTTCGGTTTAAACTGAGGGCTGTAGAGGTCATTAGTGGGCAGCCATGTGATTAACCTTTGCTAGCCCATTGCTTTTCACACTTTGTTAACAGCTTTCATTATTGCCCTTCTGAGTCTTGAGGAAGCCGTTTATTGACAGTATTAAAAATATATAGCTACAAATTCTTAAGAGCCTCATGGTTAAAAAAAAAAACAACAAAACCACCTCCCAACATCTTATAGCCAGCCAAATGGGTAAATGAAAACCTCTAATTTGTCCTAAAGCTTTATCAAGACATACATTAAGTAATACTAAATTTACCTCAATGGTCCCTGACATCATTCTTTTCATTCATATTTATAAACATTATGGTACACTAGAAAATTTTAAAACTTGAAGTAGGAGCTATAAAATCTCTGGAAGTGGTTGAGGCTTGGACTTTGCTATTTTTGAGGAAATTAGTTTGTACATAACTTTGGGGAGGAGAGAAGGAAAGAGATGGGTAAGAAAAACATCTCTCTTGGTCTTTGCTGCTGGTTGGCTTAGTAGTAGAGCATCAGCCTGGCATGTAGAAGTCCTGGGTTTGATTCTGGTCAGAGCAGTCAGAGCACACAGGAGAAGCAACCATCTGCTCTCCACCCCTCTCCTTGCCTCTTTCTTTCTTTTTTTTTTTTTTTCTTTCTTTCTTTCTTTCTTTCTTTCTTTCTTTCTTTCTTTCTTTCTTTCTTTCTTTCTCTCTCTCTCTCTCTCTCTCTCTCTCTCTCTCTCTCTCTCTTCCCCTCCTGCAGCCAAGGCTCAAGTAGTTCGAGCAAGTTGGCCTTGGGTTCTGAGGATGCCTCTGTGGCCTCGCCTCAGGCACTGACATAGCTCGGTTGCTGAGCAACAGAGCAGCGGCCCCAGATGGGTAGAGCGTTGCCCCCTAGCCCCTTGCCGGCTTGCTGGGTGGATCCCAGGACACATACAGGAGTCTGTCTCATTGCCTCCCTGCTTCCCCACCTCTCACTGAATAAAAAAAGAAAGAAAAAGAAAAATGCCTTTCTTAAGTAAGAGCAAAGCCCTTGTCCATATAAAATGACCAAGATTTTCAAAAAGAATATTTCTGTGTGAAACAGTACTTATTCTAATGTGAATAAATGATGGTTATTTAGTTTTCACCTCTCTCCTCACCCCTACTCTGGGCTATAAAATATCTTGGGAGGCATTTCTAAGAACTGTTTGTGTAAGAATGACCATATTGATGTTTCCCAACCAATGATATGAATGCCTAAAACCTACTTAAAGGGTGGCATTCTTCAAATGATCCTCAGCCCATGACTCCTCCCACTGCCCCTATGACCTTCCTGCGAGAATTTCATGTCCTTTCTATGACCCTCCCACAGCAGCATAAGATTTTTTCCCAAGAACCTTTCTTTTACTTTCTGAATTCTATTGAAGAATTTAACTCCCGACTTTAGAAGAATCTAAAGCTTCCCCCATCTTAGGTCAGAATTCATATTCAAGGGGAAAAAAGACCCAAATGGCTAGTCTCCAAGAGATTTACCTCCTGGTAATATACATACATATATAGATTGATTAAATATATATATTAAATAAATGTATATATAATACATTGTATAAATAAATACACAAGTACATACATATTATATATCATAAATTAGTGGGAAAGAAAACCATTAGAATTCCATATAAAATTTCTATGCTGAAAAATTAAGATAAAGAAACAATGTATAAAATGAGATGATTCTCCTTCAATTACTTTGACATTTTATTTTTTTCTATGTTGATGCCACTGATATAACTTAGTCATTTGTTGCTTCAAATGTGAAGCTAAAGACCCAAAGTCTTTTCCTGGGAAATATCACAGGGCAAATATTCTTTCAATGAAATAGACTAATTCTACTGGACAAGAGGCTTAAAAATAGTTAATATTGTTAAAATGGTAAATTTTATGTTATGCATTTTATCATAATAAAAATAAATAAAAACAGCCTGACCAGGTGGTGACCCAGTGGATAGAGTGACAGCCTGGGACACTGAGGACCTAGGTTCAAAACCCCAAGGTTGCCTGTTTGAGCGTAAGCTCCTGCGGCTCGAGTGCGGTTCACCAGCTTGAGCACAGGGTTGCTGGCTTGAGCATGTGATCATAGACATGACCCCATGGTCACTGGCTTAAGCCCAAAGGTCACTGGCTTGAAGCCCAAGGTTGCTGGCTTGAGCCCAAGGTCACTGGCTTGAGCAAAGGGTCACTCGCTCTGCTCTGCCACTAACCCCCGACCAGGCACATATGAGAAAGCAATCAATGAACAACTAAAGTGCCACAACTATGAGTTGATGCTTCTCATCTCTCTCCCTTACTGTCTGTCTGATCTTCTCTCTCTCTTTCTTGCTAAAAATAAGTAAGTAAATTAAATATATAAATTAATTAATGCTCTAATTAAAAGAAGACAAGCATAACAAGGGGACTACGACCTTTCCCCAGAACTATCTGTTGTATAACGGCCTCTGCTTTTGTGTGAATTGTGCTGTAGCAAGACTTTAGTTCTCCCATATATGCTACAGTCAACAAATCCAAACAAATAAAAAAAGGTTTGATTTTCTTTTCAAAATTCCTTTATAACAGTTAAAACTAGCAAGCCACATACTCCTCTCTTTCATGATGGAAAGGTGGAGGGGAAATTGTTGCTAGGAAAAGACTTTGTATTTTATGTCAAATTGTACCTGGAAAGTCATTTTCAAAGTGGAATTATAACCTGCCCACCCCCAAAAAGCAAAGATTTGAGATGAAAATGCTAAAATAACTTTAATTATAGGTTTGTTGGGGGTGTGACATTAAAATATCAGTCAGTGGAAAACTTCACATTATTAATGTGTCACTCAAAAAATGTGAAATTTGTATTATACCATTACTATTTATTTGTATATTCTTGGTCTCCAAAGCACATGCTTGGAATATAAGAGCCCAAATCACTGCAGCAAGTAGTCCAACATTTTCAAACTTCTTTTAAAATAGGAGTTAAATATAAATCATTGTAGGTCTTTTCAGATAAACCTTGGTTTCACTTATTGCAGATTGTTGAAATTGGACTGAATCATAGCTAATTTTTTCATGTAGAAAAATAACAAAATTTAATTTCACCTAGAATATTTTCATTTTGTTCTGTCAAATTCAAAATATTGTAACATGTGGCACTGGAGAAAAAACACGCAGTCACCTTAACATTAAACTACTATTTCTTACCCTAGACGTATTAGAGTCAATAAATGTTTTTCTCAGCTCCCTCTCCCAAGCTGCATGAGAGCGCAAGCCATGGAAACTGGGTTATCATAGAGCAATGCTTCCTAACCTCAGCTGAGCTCTCACTGGGCCTCAGAAATGATTTTATATAACCCTTGTTGACTAATTATTATAGGTAAACATAGTGGCTATTTAAAATATTCATCCTCAAGAACCTACCCCTTGACTTCCATCAACTTAACCTCACTCATGGGAGATGACCTTATGGCCTACCTACTTCATTGAGGAAGGTCAGGTCACATGAGCTCCTTGCACTGGTTCTTGATCAAATCAGACCTGGGCCCTGACCTGTCTGTGTCCCTTAGCTGGGTCAGCACATAAAGCTGCCTTAAGTTCTCTCCACCCGTCCTCCCTACCTTCATCAGGCAGCCCCAACTTGACAGTTCACTTTTTTTTAAGCCCTCTATGTCACTGTGCGGTCCCAGCTAACCTTGATTCAAAATGCATCATGACTTTTAACAGTATTTTCTATCACTTCTGCCAGTGGATCCATTCTTATCTCTGAGAACATGGCCATCTCTCCCTTATCCTTAGAAGTTTCTTTTAAGGACTCTCCCTTCACGATTTACACTTCCTGAAAGCTTTATCCTTGACCTTCTTCCCTAGTTCTCTTTTATAGTCTGTCTTCTTTGGCAATCTCATAAAATCCAGAGCTTCTATTCTTATCTTAAAGCAACTACCATATTTCCCCATGTATAAGACACTCCCATGAGTAAGATGCACCTTAATTTTGGGGCCTGAAATTTGGAAAAAAAAAAGTGTTACATAAAGTTATTGAACTCATTTTATTTATCATAAAATTCATACAACTGCTCAAAACTGTCAAAACTCCCATCCATTAGTTTGTCTTCATCTGTGTCTGATAATGAATCACTGTCTTCATATAGCCTCATCCTCAGTTCCATCTATGGCATTTGAAATGCCACACTTTTTAAATGGCTTGACAACAATCTCAATCTTGATATTATCTCAGGATCTTGATACCCAGGTACAAACTTCTCTTGAACTGATCAAACACCAAAGCTATGAGCAGAAGGTCTTTGAATTTTATCATTTTGTCATTCAGTGTCAGAAGACACATCAGTTTGAGTTGGGCAGATTGCAAATATGCATCTTTTGAGCAAGTCTGGTGCATGTATGCATGCTTAGTCCATTCTGTTTCATGAACTGAAATCACCGATTTTGTCTTTCTTTGAAATCAGTAACTTCTTTTTCATCAGCAATTTTTCTTGCCTCATGCTGAACCATCTTTGTGGACACAGGAATTTCAATTGCCCTTTGCTTTTCAATCCATATCTTCAATTCCCTCTCTGAATCAGGCCATTTTGCTGACTTGCCTCTCATGGCCTTCTGCTAGGGCGTTTTCAGTTGTGTTTCTTCTTCCTGTAGCCAGTCTCAGATTGATTTCTCAGTTGGAGGAGAACCAACCTTACATTCAGCAGCACAATTTCCATTCACTTTTGCAAACTGGATCACTTTTAACTTGAATTCAGCACTGTACGAAAATCTTTTCTGAGCCATTTTTGGGCAGAACGTGGCAAAGTGGAACCTGCCGTAATATACTGGTAACAAGTGCAAAACAATAAGCACAAAGACAACAAGCACGAAAAAGCGGAAAGTGCAAGCAAAAAAATCTACAACAATGAGCATAAAAACAAGCGTAAAAAGGTGGGAAATGCAAGTAAAAAAAAATAAAATCTACAACCATGGTATAAGACACACCCAATTTTTAGACACCAAATTTCTCAAAAAAGGGTGTGTCTTATACATGGGGAAATATAGTAACTCCTCAATCCTTAAGTTAATATTTCTAATTTTCAGAACTAATAATGAATTCCTTAAAATAAATCCCTCTGTTTCTGAACTGTACCTTCTTCTCTATATCCTCATTATAATAGATTGTGTCTTTAATGTCCCAGAGCCATGAGTGTCTCTTCTCTCTCCACAACCAGTGAGTTGTCATAACACTTACAATAAAATCTAAACTCCTTCCATGTTTTAAATCTCTCTGAGTCAGCTCTGATCTCATAGCCCTATTCCCTTCCATGGCTCACCATGATTTAGCCTTGTTTCTGCTTCACAAACCATCAAGTCTGAGGTTTTTGTGCATTATCTTCTCTCCTCCTGGAACTCTCTGCCCCCCGCCCCCGACCTAGATCATTCCAGGTTGGCTCCTTAGCATCTAGCCAAAATCTCACCTTATCCAAAGAGATGGTATCAGAAACCCTATCATATCACTCTCTTTATGTTTCCCTATAACAATTTTTACAACTGATGTTAACCGGCTACGATTTGAAAAATGACAAGTAAACTATGGCAGCGATGATAGGTGAAGAAAAAAGAAAGCTTGAGAATTTGATGACAATTGTACAAGCAACATGGGTGAAAGAGTTATGGATTATCCCCAGATTTCTGACAGGAAGGACCAGATGTATGGTGGTCTTATTAAATAGAATAAAAAATACAAGACAAAGAACTGATTTGGAGAAGAAACAATAAGTTTAATTTAGAATGTGCTGAAGTTGTGGTGTCTGTAGTGCAAACTAAAAGATTTCCGTGAGGCATTTGGACATACAGGTCCAGAGCTCAAGAGAAAGCATTGGAAACTACGTGAGTAGAAACCAGCGCTTATGAAGAATAGGAGCAGAAGAGGGACCTCAGAGACCACTGGAGGATGCAGCATGAAAGGAAAAAGAAACTCATGAAATAAGAGGACAGCATGTCAGAAGGAAATTGTGGAAAACAAGTAAGAGTTTCAGGAAAAATGGGGAAATTAACAGTGTCAAAAAATAGTTATGTTGCCTAAGATAAGAATTTTAACATGCCATTGGATTTGGTAATTGTGTCATTAATGAATTCAGTGACAGCAGTTCCAGAGGCAAGGGGGAGGCAAAAGTCAGGTCACACAAGATTGAATAGTATAGGAAACAATGTAAGGGGAAGAAACAGACTTCAGACAAGACTCAAGCTGTGAGAGGGAAACGAAAAAGACAATAGTTAAAGGAGAATATAGAATAGAGATGAGTTCTTTCTGATGATTAGAGAGACTGAACTATGTTGGTATGTTGATTTTTTAAAAAAGGCAAATTGAGACAGAAAGAGGCTTCTGAGGTCTTCCTAGACTGACATTAGCTTGTTTTCAGCCTTATCTGTCACTTTTCACTTCACCCCAGATGTTCTCAAACTGGAGCTTCGAGGTTGGAAGACTGCACTAGAAGGGGAGGAGGTAGACAAAAACCTAGGATCCCTGCCTCATCACTAAGCCTCAAGCTAGCTCCAAATACCTGAACTGCAACTGATGGATGATTCAGCTCTTTTTCCAGGTGTGGTACCATGTTTACCCACCCAGCCTCAGTGTTGCCTCAGATTCAGAGGGTGTATGTGTTACTTGGAAAAGAAAATAGTCCACTTGTGTTAAACTTAAAATGATGAAGTTTCCATCTTCTCCAAAAACACTTTATCTTCTAAATAAATGTGTATCTAAGCATTAAAGATTCTTGGTATGATGTAAATAAATTGCAAATTTTTATTTATTTTTTTAAATTTTATTTAGAAAATTAACTTTAACAAAGTGACATTGATCAATAAAAGTACATAGATTTCAAGTGAACATTTCTATAGCATTTGAACTGTTGATTATGTTGTATACCCATCACCCAAAGTTAAATAATTTTCCATCACTTTATATTTGCCCTTCTTTATACCTCTCCCCCTATCTCCTCCCATCTCCCGTTTCCGTCATGAGTCCTTCCCTCCGGTAACCACTTTATTTTTTTCTCTGTTCATAAGTCTCAGTTTTATATCCCACCTCTGTGTGAAATCATACAGTTCCTAGCTTCATTTGATTTACTTATTTCACTCAGTATAATGTTCTCAAGGTCCATCTATGTTGTCATAAATGTCACTATGTCATCATTTCTTATGGCTGAGTAGTATTCCATAGTATATATGTACCACATCTTCTTTATTCAATCCTCTATCAAAGGACACTTGGTTGTTTTCATGTCTTGGCCACTGTAAACAATGCTGTTATGAATATGGGGGTGCATGTGTCTTTAAATACCAATGTTTTTGAGTTGTTGGGGTAGATAACCAGTAGAGGGATTACTGGGTCATATGGTAATTTTATTCTTAATTTTTTTAAAAACCACCATACTTTCTTCCACAATGATTGTACTAATTTGCATTCCCACCAGCAGTGAATGAGGGTTTTTTTTTCTCGACAGCCTCTCCAACACTTGTTATTACCTGTCTTGTTGATAATAGCCAATCTAACAGGTATGAGATGACATCTCATTGTAGTTTTGATTTGCATTTCTCAAATAGTTAGTGAAGATGAGCATCTTTTCATGTATCTGTTGGCCATTTGTATGTCCTCTTGGGAGAAGTGTCTGTTCAGGTCCTCTTCTCATTTTTTTATTGGATTGTTTGCTGTTTGTTGCTGAGCTTTGTGAGTTCTTGATATATTTTGGATATTAACCCCTTATAAGAGCTGTTGTTTGCAAATAACATCTCAGTTAGTTGGCTGCCAATTTGTTTTGTTGTCAGTTTCTTCTGCTGTGCAGAAGCTTTTAATTTGATATAGTCTCATTCATTCTTTTTTTATTTTTATTTTTTTATAAATAAATTTTTATTAATTTTAATGGGCTAACATCAATAAATCAGGGTACATATATTCAAAGAAAACATGTCCAGGTTATCTTGTCATTCAATTCTGTTGCATACCCATCACCCAATGTCAGATTGTCCTCCATCACCTTCTATCCAGTTTTCTTTGTGCCCCTCCCCCTCCCTCTCCCCCTCTCCCTCCTTCCCCCCCCCCGCACCCCCTCCCGCCGTAACCACCAACTCTAGTCCATGTCTCTTAGTCTCATTTTTATGTCCCACCAATGTATGGAATCCTGCAGTTCTTGTTTTTGTCATTCATTTATTTTTGCCTTTACCTCCCTTGCCTTTGGGGACAAATTCATAAATTGTTCTCTAGAGCCAAGTTCCATGAACTTAGTACCTATGTCTTCTTATATGTAATTTATAGTTTCAGGTCTTATATTTAGGTCTTTGATCCATTTTGAATTAATTTTTGTGCAGGGGAACACACTGTAGTCAGGTTTCATTCTTTTCCATGTGGCTTTTCAATTTTCCCAACACCATTTATTGAAGAGGTTTTCTTGTCTCTATTGTGTGTTTTGGGCTTCTCTGTCAAAGATGATTTGTCCATATATATATATGTGTGTGTGTGTGTGTGTGTGTGTGTGTGTGTGTGTGTGTGTGTGTGGTTTTATTTCTGGGTTCTCAGTTCTGTACCATTGTTCTGTATGTCTGTTTTTCTGCCAATACCATGCTGTTTTGATGATTATGGATCTATAGTATAATTTGAAGTCAGGTCATTGTGATACCTCCAGCTCCATTCTTTTTCCTCAGAATTACTTTGGTTATTTGGGGTTTTTTATGGTTCTATACAAACCTGATATTTTTTTGTTCTATTTCTTTAAAAAGTGACATTGGGATTTTAATTTTTTTTTTAATTTTTTTATTTTTATTTATTTATTTATTTTTACAGAGACAGAGAGAGTCAGAGAGAGAAATAGATAGGGACAGACAGGAATGGAGAGAGATGAGAAGCATCAATCATTAGTTTTTTTTGCGACACCTTAGTGTTCATTGATTGCTTTTTCATATGTGCCTTGACCGGGGCCATCAGCAAACCAAGTAACCCCTTGCTCGAGCCAGTGACCTTGGGTCCAAGCTGGTGAGCTTTGTTCAAACCAGATGAGCCCACGCTCAAGTTGGCGACCTCAGGGTCTCGAACCTGGGTCCTCTGCATCCCAGTCCAACGCTCTATCCACTGCGCCACCACCTGGTCAGGCGACATTGGGATTTTAATAGGGATTACATTAAGTTTGTATATTGCTTTGGATAATATGGCCATTTTAACTATGTTGGTTCTTCTAATCCATGAACATGAAACATTTTTTCATTTCATTGTGTCTTTTTCAATTTCTTTCAATAATGTTTTGTAGTTTTCAATATCTAGGTCTTTCACATCCTTTGTTAAGTTTATTCCTAGGTATTTTACTTTTTTGTTGCAATAGTAAAAGGAATTGCTTCTTTGAATTCATTTTCCGATGTTTTATTGTTGGCATATAGAAAAGCAGTAGACTTTTGTATATTGATTTTGTATCCTATGACTTTACTGTATTGGTTTATTGTTTCTAATAGTTTTTTGTGGAGTGTTTGGGGTTTTCTATATGCAGAATCATGTCATCTGCAAAAAGTGATACCTTTACTTCATCTTTCTTGATATGAATGCCTTTTATTTCTTTCTCTTGCCTGATCGCCCTGGCTAAAACTTCCAGAACCATGTTGAATAAGAGTAGAGAAAGTGGGCAGCCTTTTCTTGTTCCTGATTTTAGAGAAAAAGCCTTCATTTTTTCACCATTTAGTATGATATTATCTAATGGTTTGTCATATATGGTCTTTATTATGTTGAGGTACTTTTCTTCTATTCTTATTTCCTTGAGTGTTTTAACCATAAAAGAATGTTGTATCTTATTGAATGCCTTTTCTGCATCTGTTGATAGAATAATAAGATTTTTGCCCTTGTTTTGTTGATGTGGTGTATTGCGTTGATTGATTTCTCTATGTTGAACCATCCTTGTGTTCTGAGAATGAATCTCACTTGATCGTGCTTATTATTTTTTAATGTGTTCCTGTATTCGATATGCTGGTATTTTGTTTAGAATTTTTGCAACTGTATTCATTAGAGATATTAGTCTGTAGATTTCCTTTTTTGTGTAGTCCTTGCTAGGTTTTTGGTATGAGGATTATGTTGGCCTCATAAAATGTGTTGGGGAATATTGCTTCTTCTTCTATATTTTGGAAGACCTTCAGAGGAAAAAGTACCAAATCTTCTTTAAATGCTTAATAGAATCCACTAGTATAGCCATCTGGCCTTGGACTTTTGTTTTGGGGCAGACTTTTTATAGTTGTTTCTATTTCCTCCCTGCATATAGCTCTATTTAGGTATTCCCCTTCTTTGTGACTCAGTCTATGAAATTGTATAGTTCTATAAATTTATCCATTTCCTCTAGGTTGATGAATTTAGTGGCATATAATATTTCATAATAGTCTACAATGCTATTTTGTATATCTATGATGTATGTGGTCATTTCTCCTCTTTCATTTCAAATTTTGTTTATATAAGTCCTTCCTCATTTTTCCGTAGTGAGTCTGGCAGGTGGTGTTTCAATTTTATTGATCTTTTCAAAGAACAGGTTCTTTTTTCTATCTCTTTCATTTTTAGTTAGACAATTGATTTCAACAGGGTGACATTGATAAACTAGGGTACATAGATTCAGAGAAAACATCTCCAGGTCATTTGACTATGTTGTATACCCATCATCCGAAGTCAAATTGTCTTCCATCACCTACTATTTGGTTTTCTTTGTGCCCCTCCCCCTCCACTCATCCCTTTCCTCTCCTTCCTTCCACTCCCCCTGGTAACCACCACATTCCTGTCCATGTCCATGAGTCTCATTTTTGTATCCCACCTATGTATGGAATCATACAGTTCTTAGTTTTTTCTCATTTACTTATTTCACTCAGTGTAATGTTATCAAGGTCCATCCATGCTGTCATAACTGATCCTATGTCATCATTTCTTATGGCTGAGTAGTATTCTATAGTACATATATATCACATCTTCTTTATCCAAACATCTATTGAAGGGCTTTTTGGTTATTTCCATGTCTTGGCCACTGTGAACAATGCTACAATGAACATGGGGCTGCATGTGTCTTTACGTACCAATGTTTTTGCATTTTGGGGGCATATACCCAGTAAAGGGATTGCTGGGTCATATGGTAGTTCTATTTTTAATTTTTTGAGGAACCACCATACTTTCTTCCATAATGGTTGTACTACTTTACATTCCCACCAACAGTGAATGAGGGTTCATTTTTCTCTACAGCCTCTCTAACACTTATTATTACCTGTCTTGTTGATAATAGCTAATCTAACAGGTGTGAGGTGGTATCTCATTGTAGTTTGATTTGCATTTCTCTAATAGCCAATGAAGATGAGCATCTTTTCATTTATCTATTGGCCGTTTATATTTCTTCCTGGGAGAAGTGTCTGTTCATGTCCTCTTCCCATTTTTTATTGGATTGTTTGCTTGTTTGTTGCTGCGTTTTATGAGTTCCTTGAATATTTTGGATATTAGGCCCTTATCTGTGCTATTGTTTGAAAATATCATCTCCCATTTAGTTGGTTGTCTCTTTGTTTTGCTGGCAGATTATCTTGCTGTGCAAAATCTTCTTAGTCTGATGTAGTCCCATTCATTTATCTTTGCCTTCACTTCCCTTGCCTTTGGAGTCAAATTCATAAAGTACTCTTTATGGCCAAGGTCCATGACTTTAGCACCTATGTTTTCTTCTATGTAATTCATTGTTTCAGGTCTTATATTTAGGTCTTTGATCCATTTTTAATTAATTTTAGTACAAGGGGACAAACTGTAGTCAAGTTTCATTCTTTTGTATGTGGGTTTCCAGTTTTCCCAGCACCATTTATTGAAAAGGCTTCCTTTTCTCCCTGTGTGTTTTTGATCCCTTTATCAAAGATTATTTGACCATATATATGTGGTTTTATTTCTGGGCTCTCTATTCTGTTCCATTGGTCTGAATGTCTCTCCTTCCTGAGCCATAGCCTGGGGACCCAGCTGTGAAGTTGCCCCAGTCACTACTTGCAGAGCAAGAGGCCCTAAGATATGCCAAGTTCTCCCTCCAGCCCCACTCAAAGCTCAATTCTGGGTAAGGCTTTGCCAACCAGAGCCACCAGCATAAGTAGGCAGGGTAGAGAGCTGATTGCTTTTCAGGTGCCTTTCTAAGGGCCTCCAGGCATGTCTAGTATGCGTCAGTGCTCCGCAGGTCTACTCTCCACAGGCTTCTCCCTTGTGCCCTGTTTGGAAGCCCACAGACCAGCTCTCACAACTTCTGCAGTGCTCTCTGAAGTCTGCTCCAAGAAAATGCACTTTGTAACCTGTATCAGCTGGTGGGAAGTTGCCCCAGCACTGCCTGCAGTTCAAGAGGCCCTAAGAGCTGCCAAGTCCCTCCTCCAGGTCCACTCAAACCACAGTTCTGGGTAAGGCTTTGTCAACCAGAGCCACCAGCATAAGCAGGCAGGGCAGGGAGTTGACTGCTGGTCAGGCTCCTTTCTAAGGGTCCCTGGGTATGTCTAGTTTGCCTCAGTGCTCTGCAGGTCTGATCTCCACAGACTTCTCCCTTGTGCCCTGTTTGGGAAGTCTGCAGCCCAGCCCTCACAACTTCTGCAGTGCTCTCTGAGGTCTGCTCTGCAGGAATGTGCTTTGTAACCTGTATCAACTGCCAGAGGCGCCCCACCCGGACAGGTTCAGGCCTATGGATCCTGGTCCTTGCGCACTTCCCGTGCTGTTGGTTGGGGAGCCAGGACCATACAGAAACTCTGGCTACAGCCCACACAGAAGTCCACTGCTGACAGTCTTTGGCCCAGCCCCTCTGACTGCAAACATGTGCACCCACACCAGAGGTGATAGGCGGAACCACTCACACATTGCCTGTGATCGCAAACCAGGAGTGAACGAAGCCCAAAGCCGCTTTGGTGCTTGCCTCCACAAGGAACCTGCTTGGCCAGCTCTGTTGGAGTCTGCCGCTTGTGCTAGCTCTGTGTCCGTGATCTCAGGCTGAGCAGCTGGTGCACTCTCTCCTAGGCTTGATCGCCAACCCTAGCCCAGCTTCTTCCCTTGCCCACAACCTTTCTTTCCTCCCAGCTCCAGGAGAAAGCAGCCCTTCCTCAGATCAGTGAGGAAAGTGGAATACTCCATTCTCTGTCTTATTTCATTCAGAGTGGATTATATATTCAGCCACCTTTTCTCCTAATCATACCTTTGTTTGGTGTATGTGTATTTCAGATGCTCTTGAGATTATTTTTCTGCCTCTAGTTGTTGAGTTTGTTGAAATTTCAGGAGGAGATATCAGGAGCACCCTCATGTCACCATTTCTCAAGTTCTTTGTTATATTAATTTTTTCCATAGTTCTTTTGTTCTCTATTTCATTTAGTTCTGCTTTAATTTTTACTATGTTCTTTCTTCTGCTGACTTTGGGTTGACTTTGTTTTTCTTTTTCTAGTTCCTTAAGGTGTGCTGTTTGTTTACTTGGGATCTCTCTTGTTTCTTGATATAAGCTTGTAATGATATAATCTCCCCTCTTATTACTATTTTTGCTGCATCCCAGAAATTTTGATGTCTTGTCATTTTTATTTGTCTGTATATATCTTTTGATCTATGCTTTTATTTCTTGTTTGACCCAGTCATTTTTTAGAAGTATATTGTTTAATTTTCACATTTTTGTGGGTTTCTTTACTTTCTTTTTACTGTTGAATTCTAATTTTAAAGATTTATGATCAGAAAATATGCTTGGTATAATTTGAGTCTTCCTGAATTTGTTGATATTAGTTTTGTGGCTCAACATATGGTCTATCCTTGAGAATGTTTCATGCACACTGGAGAAGAATGTATAATCTGACATTTTGGGATGAAATGTCTTTTAAATGTCTATTATCTCCATTTGATCCAGAGTGTCATTTAAGGCCAATATTTCTTTATTAATTTTCTGTTTGAATGATATATCTAAAGCCATCAATGATGTGTTGAAATCTCCAAGTATGACTGTATTTCTATCTGCTTCTATTTTTAGATCAGTTAGTAGATGTCTTATATATCTTGGTACTCCCTGGTTCAGTGCATATATATTAAGTAGTGTTATGTCTTCTTGATAAAATATCTCCTTTATTATTATAAAATATCCATCTTTGTCTCTGGTTACATTTGTTGTCTTGAAGTCAGCATTGTCAGATATGAGTTTGGCTACATCAGCTTTTCTTTGGATATAATTTACTTGTAGAATCATTTTTCTAATCTTTCACTTTGAATCTACTTTTGCCCTTGCACTTTATATGTGTTTCTTGAAGGCAGGATATGTTTGAGTTTTGCTTTATGATCTAATCTGCTACTCTGTGCCTTTTTATTGGTGAGTTCAGTCCATTTATATTTAGGGTAATTATTGACACTTGAGAATTTTCTCTAGCCATTTTATGTTTTATTTTCTGGTAGCTCTGTGTCTTGTTAGGTTCTTTTCTTTTTTGTTTTTGTGAATTGTTTTTGTTTGGTGGTATTCAGTACTACTTTCCCTTGTTTCTTCTTTATTAAGCTGTGTGTTTCAATAGTGGCTTTTTTTGTGGGTAGCTAGCATTAGGTTAAGAAAAAAATGTTTATATGTACAAGAGTCCTTTGTCTTATGAGAGCTTCTGCACTCCATCCTCCTTTGCTACTGCAGATATTTGTCCTCTTTCCGCTTATGCTATTGTTATCACAGATTATCCTTGTTTTTATTGTTTTATTGACCTTTTTGGAGATTTTACTTGTAGTTTTGATTTGTTTTGTTCTTTGTTTCTGGTCAAATAACCTCCTTGAATATTTCCTTTAGTGAGGGTTTTCTGGTGATAAATTCCCTCAACTTCTATATCTCTGTAAAAAAAAATTTTCTCCTTCATATTTCAAGGGTAACTTTCATGGGTGTAGTATTCTTGCCTGGTAATTTCTCTCTTTCAGTACTTTGAATGTTTGGGTCCACTCTCTTCTGGCTTATAGAGTTTTTGCTGAGAAGTCTGATAATAACCTAATGGGCTTTCCTTTATATGTTATGATCTTTTCCCTAGCTGCCTTGAAGATTCTTTCTTTGTTATTGATTTTTGACAATTTTATTATGATATGCCTTGGAGTAGGTCTTTTTTGTTTGTGGTAGCTTGACTTTATGTTTGCTTCTTGGAATGGAGGCTCTAACTCTTTTCATAGGCTTGGGAAATTTTCATCTATTATTGTTTAAATAGACTCTCCATCACTTCTCCTCCTCTTCTTCTTCTGATATACCCATTATTTTTATATTGGCCTTTAGATGGAGTCAGACAATTCTTGTGGCACTCTCTGTTTTTTTTAATTTGTGAGTCTCTCTCCTCTTCTCTCTGGAGTATCTTTAATTAATTGTCTTTAATGTCATTAATTTTTTCTCTATCTGGCTTGTTCTATTAGCTAAACTTGCTACTTCAGTCTTCAATTCATGTATTGAGTTCTCCTCTGCTTTTAAAGTTTCAATCTCCTTGGTGAGATATTCATTTTGTTCATTAATATGTTTTCTGAGCTCAATAAGTTGCCTATTAGTGTCTTCTTCCATCTCATTGAGTATTTTTAGAACTTCAGTTTTGTTTTGTTTTTTTCAAGTCAGTTTTTTTTTTAATAATTTCAATGCGGTGACATTGATAAATCAGGGTACATATGTTCAGAGAAAACATCTCCAGATTATTTTGACATTTGATTACGCTGCATACCCTCACCCAAAGTCAAATTGTCTTCTATCAACTTCTATCTGGTTTTCTTTGTGCCCCTCCTCTCCCCCACTCTCTCTCCTTCCTCGCCACCTACCCCCCCACCCCACCCCCCGTTACCATCATATTCTTGTCCATGTTTCTGAGTCTCATTTTTATGTCCCATCTATGTATGGATTCATATAGTTCTTAGTTTTTTCTGATTTACTTATTTCACTTCGTATAATGTTATCAAGGTTTATCCATGTTATTGTAAATGATCCAATGTCATCATTTCTATGGCTGAGTAGTATTCCATAGTATATATCTGCCAAAGCTTTTTAATACACAGGTCCACTGACAGACACTTGGGCTGTTTCCAGATCTTCACTATTGTGAACAATGCTGCCATAAACATGGGGGTGCATTTTTCCTTTTTGAACAGTTCTATGGTGTTCTTAGGGTATATTCCTAAAAGTGAAATAGCTGGGTCAAAAGGCAGTTCAATTTTCACTTTTTTGAGGACTCTCAATACTGTTTTCCACAGTGGCTGCACCAGTCTGCATTCCTACCAGCAGTGCAGAAGGGTTCCCTTTTCTCCACATCCTCACCAGCACTTATTCTGTGTTGTTTTGTTAATGTGCACCATTCAGACTGGTGTGAGGTGATATCTCATTGTGGTTTTAATTTGCATTTCTCTAATGATTAGCGATGTTGAGAATTTTTTCAAATGCCTATTGGCCATCTGTATGTCCTCTTTGGAGAAGTGTGTATTCATTTCTTTTGCCCATTTTTTTTATTGGAGTGTTTGTCTTCCTGGTGTTGAGATTTACAAGTTCTTTATAAATTTTGGTTATTAACCCCTTATCAGATGTATTCTCAAATATGTTCTCCCATTGTATAGTTTATCTTTTTATTCTGTTCTTATTGTCTTTGGCTGTACAAAAGGTTTTCAGTTTGATAGAGTCCCATTTGATTATCCTGTCTTTTATTTCACTTGCTGGCAGAGATAAATCAGCAAATATATTGCTGCGAGAGATGTTGGAGAGCTTACTGCCTATGTTTTCTTCTAAGATGCTTATGGTTTCACGGCTTACATTTAAGTCTTTATCCATTTTGAGTTTATTTTTGTGAATGGTGTAAGTGGGTGGTCTAGTTTCATTATTTTGCAGGTAGCTGTCCAATTTTCCCAACACCATTTATTAAAGAGACTGTCTTTACTCCATTGTATGCCTTTACCTCCTTTGTCAAATATCAGTTGTCCATAGAGCTGTGGGTTTATTTCTGGGTTCTCTGTTCTGTTCCATTGATCTATATGCCTGTTCTTATGCCACTATCAGGCTATTTTAAGTACAATGGCCTTGTAGTATAACTTGATTTCAGGAAGTGTGATACCTCTCCCTTTATTATTCTTTTTTAAGATTGCTGAGGCTATTCGTATTCTCTTTTGGTTCCATATAAATTTTTGGAATATGTGATCTATATCTTTAAAGTATGTCATTGGTATTGCACTGAATTTATAAATTGCTTTGGGTAATATCGACATTTTAATGATGTTTATTCTTCCTAACCATGAGCATGATATATGCTTCCACTTGTTTGTATCTTCCTTGATTTCTTTTATCAATGTTTTCTAATTTTCCGAGTACAACTCTTTAATCTCCTTGGTTAAATGTACTCCTAGGTACTTTATTTTTTTGGTTGTAATAGTGAAGGGGATTGTTTCCTTAATTTCTCTTTCTGACTGTTCATTGTTGGTGTATAAAAATGCCTCTGATTTCTGAGTATTAATTTTATATCCTGCCACCTTGCTGAATTCACTTATTAGGTCCACTAGTTTCTTGACTGAGACTTTAGGGTTTTCTATATACAGTATCATCTCATCAGCAAATAATGATAGTTTTACTTCTTCTTTTCTAATTTGGATGCCTTTTATTTCTTCTTCTTGTCTGATTGCTGTGGCTAGGACTTCCAGGACTATGTTGAATAAGAGTGGAGAAAGGGGACACCCCTGCCTTGTTCCTAATATTAACAGGATTGTTTTTAATTTTTGCCCATTAAGTATGATATTGGCTGTGGGTTTGTCATAAATGGCTTTTATCATGTTGAGGTATGTTCCCTGTATTCCCACTTTGCTGAGAGTTTTTATCATAAATAGGTACTGGATTTTATCAAATGCTTTTTCTGCTCTATTGAAATTATCATGTGGCTTTTCTTCTTCCTTTTGTTTATGTGATTAATCACATTGATTGTTTTGTAAATATTGTACCAGCTTTGCCTCCCAAGAATAAATCCCACTTGATCATGGTGTATGATTTTTTCTATATATTGTTGGATCCGGTTTGCTAATATTTTGTTGAGGATTTTAGCATCTATATTCATCAGGGATATTAGCCTATAATTTTCTTTCTTTTGGTTGTCTTTGCCTGGTTTTGGAATCAGAATTATACTCGCCTCATAAAAGGAGCTTGGAAATCTTCCTTCCTCTTGAATTTTTTGAAATAGCTTGAGAAGGATAGGAGTTAGTTCTTCTTTGAATATTTGGTAGAATACACTTGTGAAGCCATCAGGTTCAGGACTGTTCTTTGTTGGGAGTTTTTTTATAACTGTTTTGATCTCATTTGGTGTGATTGGTCTGTTTAGGTTTTCTGATTCTTCCAGATTGATTTTTGGAAGATTATATGTTTCAAGGAATTTGTCCATTTCATCTAGGTTGTCTAGTTTTTTGGCATACAGTTCTTCATAGTATTTTCTTACAATATTTTGTATTTCTGTTGTGTCAGTTGTTATTTCTCCACTCTCCTTTCTAATTTATTTGAGTCCTCTCTCTTTTTTCCTTGGTGAGTCTGGTTAAAGGTTCATCAATCTTGTTTACCTTTTCAAAGAACCAGCTCCTGGTTTCATTGATCCTCTGTGTTGTTTCTTTAGCCTCTATGTCATTTATTTCTGCTCTGATCTTTATTATTTCCTTCCTTCTACTAGCTCTGGGCTTTACTTGCTGTTCTTTTTCTAGTTCTTTTAGATGCAGGGTTAAGTTTATTTGAGCTTTTTCTAGCTTCTTAAAGTGTGCCTGTAGTGCTATGAATTTCCCTCTCAGTACTGCCTTTGCTATGTCCCATAAATTTTGAGTTGTTGTATGCTCATTATCATTCGTTTTTAGAATTTTTTTATTTCTTCTTTGATCTCATTCTTAATCCATTCGTTATTTAACAACCTGCTATTTAGTTTCCATGTGTTTGAGAATTTTTTAGTTTTTCTGTTGTGATTGATTTCTAGTTTCATGCCATTGTGATCAGAAAAAGTGCTTGATATGATTTCAATCTTCTTAAATTTGTTGAGACCGCTTTTGTGCCCTAACATGTAGTCTATCCTAGAGAATGTACCATGAGCACTTGAAAAGAATGTATATTCTGCTGCTGTAAGGTGAAAGGTTCTGAAGATATCTATTAAATCGAGTTGATCTAGTGTGTCCTTTAAGTCTGCTGTTTCTTTGTTAATTTTCTTTCTTGAGGATCTATCTAGTGATGTTAGTGGGGTATTGAAATCCCCTACTATTATAGTATTGCTGTTGATCTCACCCTTTATATCCATCAAAGTCTGCTTTATATACTTAGGTGCTCCTATATTAGGTGTGCAGATACTTATAATAGTTATATCTTCCTGTTGGATTTCTCCCTTTATCATTAGGTAGTGGCCTACTTTATCTCTTACTATATCCTTTGTTTTAAAGTCCATTTTGTCTGATGTAAGTATTGCTACCCCAGATTTTTTTTCATTTCCATTTGCATGAAATGTTTTTTTCCATCCTTTTACCTTCAGTCTATGTTCATCTTTTGTTTTAAGGTGTGTCTCTTGTAGACAGCATATGTACAGGTCCTGTTTTCTTTTTTCTTTTTTTTTAATTTTAATTTTTATTTATTCATTTTTAGAAAGGAGAGAGAGAGGGAGAAAGAGAGAGAGAAACAGAGAGAGAGAGAAGGGGAGGAGCAGGAAGCATCAACTCCCATATGTGCCTTGACTAGGCAAGCCCAGGGTTTCGAACCGGTGACCTCAGCATTTCCAGGTCGACGCTTTATCCACTGCGCCACCACAGGTCAGGCTGGGTCTTGTTTTTTTATCCACACAGCTACCCTATGTCTTTTGATTGGATCATTTAATACATTTAAGGTTATTATTTATATGTAATTGTTTATTGCCATTTAATTTTTTAAAGCTGTATTCCTCTTTTGCTATATTCTTTTCCCACTTTGATCTGTTTACACCATGTCCTTTAACATTTTCTGCAGCACTGGTTTGGTTGTAATGAATTCCTTGAGGTGTTTTGTTTTTGGTTTTGGTTTTTTTATTTGTTTGTTTGTTTGTTTTGGTCTGGGAAGCTTTTTATTTCTCCTTCAATTTTAAATGATAGCCTGCTGGATAAAGTAGTCTTGGTTGTAAGTTCTTGTTCTGCATTACTTTGAATATTTCTTGCCATTCCTTTCTGGCCTCAAGTGTTTCTGTTGGGAAGTCTGATGTCATCCTTATGGGGGCTCCTTTGTAGGTGATAGCCTTTTTTTCTAACAGCTTTTAATATTTCCTCTTTATCACTTAGCTTTGGTATTTTAATTATGATGTGTCTTGGTGTAGATTTCTTTGGATTTCTCTTTAATGGAGTTCTCTGTGCTTTTTGAACTTGTGAGAGTTTCTCCTGCATTAATTTAGGGAAGTTTTTAGCTATGATATGATTGAACAAAGTCTCTATCCCTTGTTCTTTTCTTCTTCTTCAGGGACCCCTATGATACAGATTTTATTTCTCTTTATGTTGTCACAGAGCTCTCTAAGAGTTTCCTCAGACTTTTTGATTCTTTTTTCTTTTTTCTTCTTTGCTTTCATGTCTTCATTCCAGTTGTCCTCCAACTCACTGATTTGATCCTCAGCTCTATCCATCCTGTTTTTAATTCCTTCTCTTGTGGTCTTCATTTCTGATATCGTATTTGTCATCTCTGACTGATTCTTTTTTAATATTTCAATATTCTTTTTTATACTTGCTATTTCTTTATTTAGGTGTTTGTAATGACCATCCATTGTTGTTCTAAGATCCCTAAGCATCCTTACAATCATTATTTTGAACTCCGCATCCGGAAATTTGGTTATTTCTATATTACTCAGTTCATTTCCTGGATGTTCTCTAGTGGTTTCATTTGGATTGCACTTCTCTGTCTTCTCATTATGTCTGTGTGTTTGGGTGTTTTGTTTGTAGAGCTAGTTGAGTCTAGGCTTGGTGTTGTCTGGCTCCAATTTTCAATTGTGTTATTTCTAGGTCTTCTTGGATTGGCATCAGCTATTATTTGTAATCCACTTTCAGATTTGGCCGCTTTGAAGTCTTGATTTGTTTGTTTTCTTAACAGATGATAGTCTTGTTTACTGATCTCAGCAGGGGGCTTATTTGAAAGTGTATCCAGGAATGCAGTGGATATAACCTGAGTCTCTGAAAACCTCTTCTGCCAGTTACTCTCTCTGGGGGCAGGGTGTTTTCTCAGCTTCAGTAGGGGGAGGTGTATCTCAGATCTCCATGGAGACCTGAGTTACTGCCCCTCCTCCCCACTTCTTGTTTTCAGCTGTGTCTTGTTGTGCTGATTGGAGCTGGAGAGATGTCTGGAGATTTGTGACCCAGAAGCATTTTAGTCTTTTGTTTTGTGGGAGGATATCCCCTCCCTCAGCTATGGATGCCTCCAGCGCTGGATGAGTCAGCTTTTCATGTTGTCCCCCGCATTCATCTGCGCCTCACCTTCTGTCTCTCTCTCTCTCTCCCATTTCTTTTAGGAAGACAAGCCGGTTCTTTAAACACACCTCATTCCCTGGTTGCCAGGCAAATGGCTGTAAACAGTTTTTTCTGCTCTTTTCCTTGGAGTGAGAGCCCTTCTGGGCCCTCAGCCTCACCCCTCCTCTCTGTTGCTGTAAGCAGGGGAGATTCATGTGCTCCCTACCATGTTTGTTCTGGCTTCTTCTTTGCTCCTTGGTTTTTGAGAGCTTCACTTGCAGTCCAGAGTTGGTTTTTCATGCTGATTGTTCCTAAATTAATTTGTAATTCAGTTCGGTGGTGTGAGCCGGAAGTCTGTGCATCTGCCTACTCCACTGCCATCTTCAGGTTTGAAAAACAGAACTTCAATTTTGAATTCTCTGTCATTTAACTCCAAGGTGATTTTTATGTGATTAAGATTCTTTTTCTGGAGATTTTCAAATTTGTTTCTGTACTATGACTCTGTATCTCTCTTGTATAACCATGGTATTTGATTTCTTCTTCCTTGATGGCATTTGAGAGTGGTATTGTTAAGAACCCAACAATAAAACAACTAAAAAAATTGAAAAGTTTAAAAAATGTACAATAAAAATTTTAAATATTATGATAAGGTAAAGAAGAAAAACAAAAAATCAAAATAAGAATACACTCACCAAAAAATAAGAATAAAAAATGTAAAAATAAGAAAAAAAAGGAAAAACAAATTTTGGTTTTGAGAGGTTTCTTCTGGTAGATGTCGCTGTATTAGAACTTTTAGCCCTGTGATATTCCTGGGTTGTCCACTCAGTTGTTGCTGTTGCAATGATGTCAGTGGGGCCACAGTCACATTGGTGGGTGGGACATGTTGTGAGGGTTTTATGGCTTCATCCTTATGGCTTTGGCTTTATGGTTGCAGCTTTCTAGCTTTATGGCTCTAGCAATGGCAATCTCAGGCTTCTGGGCACTTCTTTCCATGTCTCAACAGACCTGAGTACTGGACATGGAGCACCTCTGTTCGTCAGGTAATAGGGTGGCTCTGAAGAACTAGCTGTCTCTTCCACTCTCTGTAGAGTGAGGTAGGCAAGGCCGGATCTTGGGCCACACTTTAGTTTTCTCTGTCTCTGCCAAATGCAGGCTGCAGGAAGACCACAAAAACACTGGCCATGACCCCACACTCTGGCCACTTTGGTTTATCTCCCATTCGTCCTCTCTATCTCACCACTCCTCCTGGCAGAAGAAGACCCTGTCACTCCAACTTTCCCTTGCTGTACCCCTCAGACAAAATCCAAACAGCCTGAGCTTCCCTCTTCCCATAGTCTAGCAGAGAGAGAAAAAAACAGTCACTCCAGGTTTGTCTCTTCTCCTCTCTAAAGCCCACCATAAATGCATTTTATCTTCTACCCCCCTTTTCACCCCATCTCACCTTTAGTTCATTTGGTGCATGGATCTTTTAGGTAAGTCTATGAGCCCAGCTGGGGCTCCTTTGCTGTGTCATATTTGTTCAGTTTGTTGAAATTTCAAGGGGAGATATCAGGAGTATCTCTTATACCACTATTACTCTGATCAAAAATTTTGCAAACTGGCCCTGGCCGGTTGGCTCAGTGGTAGAGCGTCGGCCTGGCATGCAGAAGTCCCAGATTCGATTCCCGGCCAGGGCACACAGGAGAAGCGCCCATCTGCTTCTCCACCCCTCCCCCTCTCCTTCCTCTCTGTCTCTCTCTTCCCCTCCCGTAGCCGAGGTTCCATTGGAGCAAAGATGGCCCAGGCGCCGGGGATGGCTCCTTGGCCTCTGCTCCAGGTGCTAGAGTGGCTCTGGTTGCAACAGAGTGACGCCCCGGAGGGGCAGAGCAACGCCCCCTGGTGGGCAGAGCATCACCCCTGGTGGGCGTGCCGGGTGGATCCCGGTCGGACGCATGCGGGAGTCTGTCTGTCTCTCCCCGTTTCCAGCTTCAGAAAAATACAAAAAAAAAAACCTGCAAACTTTTAACTATATAATTATTTAATATCCTTTAATAGCATTCCTAATTTGAGAAGATAAAAAAGAATAAAAACTAGACTTTACAAAGAATTCAATAATCTTCATGCTCTTGTGATACCCATGCTTCTTATAGAAGCATTACTACTTTTTTATAATCCTCTTCCATCTTGACCCTTCATGACCTGATTGTGTTTAATTAGCCCCCACATAATAGCCACAGATATGGCACCTAATGCAGATCAATTGGCTAGTTGACTTTGAACAAGTCATTTTACTTCTCAGAATGTAAATATCCTACCCAATCTACTCTCAGCTAAGTTATGAGATCAAATCTTATCACTCTTTTTACTTCAGAGGAGACATACTGTAAACCTACCATAGAAGTTTTTTGAGATATGTAGAAGGACTGCCATTTCAGTTTCTAAGTTACACCAGAAAAGTAGTAACTTCAAGCTGTGGGAGGATCTTACGAAGCCATTTTACATAAGGGATAGATCAAATAATGTTACTGCAAATTGCTATTGTAATTCATTCTTCCATAAAAATTACCTCTGCTGTACTAGCATGTACAGCAAGATGCAAGACCTTGGGTTATCAGCCAAATAAAAGCCACTTCAATAAGTTATTGCTGCCTGAGGCCAGTTTTAATTTGCATTGTCAACTTCTTTCCTGTCTGAAGTTCTACTGTAGTTTTTGCATTCATAAATCATGTTCCCCTTGCTTTTATTGCTTGCCCTCATGACTTTTCCCCTCCTCTAGGTTTCTAAAGAGAGCTTGATTGTGCGTACTAACACCAGAGACCTTTATGTAGTGATGTAAAAGATCTACATTCAAATTGTTTTTTAGGTAGAACAAAATGCAAAAGCCCACTGAACATTTCCTTACTATGTGAAAATAGTTTCTTGCATCTTGCACCCCAGTTCTGGGAATTTAATTCAAAAGAGATGTATTCAAAAGTATACAACTTAGGCTCCCATGTATGATCATGACACAATAAAGAAACAGTAAATTTTGTGACAACTTTTGAAATTTGTGGTGTTATGAAAAAATTTACCAACTTTCCATCACTTGAACTGAATTCAAAATGGAGTAAAAATGTAGTACTTGTCCAAAATAAAATAAATGTTTCAACAGTCTTCCCCCAACCTTTAAATTGATGGTTAAGTGTATAACAAAAGGAGAAGACAATAAACAACATATACATACTTGTCTGAAGAAGCCACCCACATACACAGAATACCACACACAGTCACTTTATGAAGAAAAGTCAGACGCTGTATAGGGTAACTATTGAATATTGATGCCTTTTTTTATACCGCATATAAATTTCTCCTGCTAAAATGCACCCCGCTTGTTTTTTGCCAGTGTTTCCCTCCATTATGTTGTCGAGTGTAGATTAAGGACACATCCTTAGGATCATTCTTCATAAGAACATTTCTCTCAGTGCTACTTAAACATGGCCTCTTACATATATCCTCTGTATTGCTGGCCTTTGATAATCAGTAAAGTATCTTTGCTTAAAGAAAAATGAGTAGAATAAACCTCTTCTAGGAAAAAAATTAACACATGTAAGTAGGTAATGAAGATTGAGAGTACAAAGCCCAGAAACCTAATACAAATTCTCCTTCAGAACATGCCATTCTCCTGTAACATGAGAATGACTGGCATCGCCCTAATATGTCCCCTTTGCAACTTAAGAGTTTCGAATGCAACTTTCAGTAAGTTTCTGGAATTGATGTTTTTCAAAACATTATCCCAGTCTTACGTGTTAATAAAAAGAGTCTGATTAATCCCAAAAGGCATATTATACTGATTTGAGGAGTAGATGCTTGTCCTTACATTGACTAAGAATGTGCCTAATGTTTGTAAATTGGTAACCTGGCAGAGAAATAAAACCACACTGCGAAGTTCTGGATTTTCCACTTGCCTCCTTTGCCAAACTCTCTCTCCTTCCAAATCCATACTAAGCATTCACTCATTAATTTAACAAATATTTATCAATTACCTCACATGTGCCAGGTGCTGTTCTAAGCACTGGAAATACAGTAATGAACAAAACAGATAGAAATTCCTACTTTTATCCTTCATTTCTCAGACTTGTGGATTAAGCTAAAGTAGAGCTGTCTGCTCACTCCCAAATCCTGCTGATCTGAACTTTTACTTAGGACAAGGGTCAGTTGTCTAAGAAAGAAAACCCTCTTATTTATTAGAGTAAACAAAGATAGTTGGCAATCCTACACCCATTCACCTAACAATTATTGATGAGCATCCCCTAGATGCCAGCATACAGGCTTCAAACTGGGGGACAGCAAGATGAAAGCCATGCAGTCCTTGGCTTGACAAGAATTATATATTTTTGTAGTGTCTTTTATGTGAACAGATTAACAATTGATAGTTTTCAAATTTAATTCGAATATTTAAGGTCTGTTGATAGCTGAGAGTTAGTTGCTTTTCTTTTTTTCCAGGCCAAATATTTTTCCTGCTACACTTAAGTATAGATTTTAGGGATAATGCCCATTTCTCAAAAATTTGCTACTGACCAACTTGAAAAGGGTAAGCTAGACTTGGACATGCATCTGAGTGTTCTCACTCCATTTTCCATAGTCACAAGTCCTGCTATGTTTTCAATTAACTACAGTAACTGAAATTAATATTCCATTACACTTTTTTTATTGTGCTTTAATTTAACCAACAATAATGATCACAGCATAAAATAGCCCAAGTCCTTTGTGTAGGGTCTGGTGAATAGAACCACATGCCTGACCTCAACCCTTTGGGGAATGGACATTCAGAAAGTATTTAGAGGGCCCTCAATTTTGTTTATTATTTTCCTGTTGCTTTTTTAATCTACGTGGCTTCATTTACTGTACTCACTACATGTGGGGGGTGAGGCTGGAGTCAAGGGTTTCACCATACTTCTGAAATTATGGCATTTGAGAACGTCACCCCATTTATCATCCATTTATGCCTCTTTTTTGTTGTGTATTCCAGAAGCCCCTAGTCAAAGTATACACAAAAATTAACAATTTTTTTTCCTTTTTCTAGTTGAGTATGTGTGTACATGCACGTGTATGTGTGAACCAGCAGGCAAAAAGGTAACTATGTTAAAGTGTTGATGTCTAGATACCCCATCTAGAGTAGGAAGTTGACAATTTATCATCTAAATCAGGGGTCCCCAAACTTTTTACACAGGGGGCAAGTTCACTGTCCTTCAGACCGTTGGAGGGCTGGACTATAAAAAAACTATGAACAAATTCCTAAGCACATTGCACATATCTTATTTTAAAGTAAAAAAACAAAACAGGAACAAATACAATATTTAAAATAAAGAACAGGTAAATTTAAATCAACAAACTGACCAGTATTTCAATGGGAACTATGGGCCTGCTTTTGGCTAATGAGATGGTCAGTGTCTGGTTCCATATTTGTCAATGCTAGCCGTAACGAGTGATATGACGTGCTTCTGGAGCCCTGACGCGTGCGTCACGCATCGCTGCGCTTTGTGGCACCACCACATACAGCACACAGGATGCATCCTGTGCTCTCTCACTGACCACCAATGAAAGAGGTGCCCCTTCCAGAAGTGCGGCGGGGGCCAGATAAATGGCCTCAGGGGGCCGCATGTGGCCTGCGGGCCGTAGTTTGAGGACCCCTGATCTAAATGCTCTGCAGGACGCAAGCAGGTCTCTAGTGGTAGATCGCTGTCATTCTTCACCAGGTAAACATCATGGCTATGAGCCAGACACTCCTGAGAGCAAATCCTGGCTTTACCTCTTAGTAATGTGTGACTGGGCAAGTTACTTATTAATACTTCTGAGCCTGTTTGCTCATAGACACAATTAAAATGATGTTTTTGCCTGACTGGTGATGGCACAGTGCATAGAGCATGGACTTGAGACGCTGAAGTCCCAAGTTCAAAACCCAGAGGTCACCAGCTTGAGCACAGGCTCATGAAGCTTGAGCACAAGCTCACTAGCTTAAGTTCAGGGTCACCAGCTTAAGCATGAGCTCATCGATATGATTCCATGGTTGCTGGCTTGATCCCATAGATTGCTGGCTTAAGCAAGGGGTCACTGGATCAGCTGGGTCCTATGGGTCAAGGCACATATGAGAAGGCAATCAATGAACATCTAAGGTGCTGCAACAAAGAACTGATGCTTTTCAGCTCCTAGTCTCTCTCATTTTCTCACTCTCTCTGTCTCTTTCTTAAAAAAGAAAGAAAAAAAGGAAGGAAGGAAAGAAGGAAGGAAGGAAGGAAGGAAGGAAGGAAGGAAGGAAGGAAGGAAGGAAGGAAGGAAGGAAGGAAGGAAGGAAGGAAAATAAATAACATTACTGACCTTGCTGGCTGAATTTTGAAGATAAAAGATAATATATGTGTTGTGTTGAACAGAATACAGAATCTCTATGAAAGGCATTTAACAACTGGCAGATATCACTTGCATTATCATTACTTCTCCATTCTTTCTTTTGCTCTCATCACTTGAACTCTCCCATTTCCCTTGTTTCTCTTCTTCTTGCTTTCTCACTCTCCTTTACTCTTTCTTGCCAATGCCTCAGTTTTCTCACTAGTGTCCAAAGACTTTGCTCACCCACCAGACTTTGTAGGCCCACCAGCAACCCTCAGAGACAAAGGTGCTGCAGATCTTTGTTCTCTATGACCAGCCAAAGAACCTGAGAGAATACCATCTAGAAAATACCATCTCATATTTAAAGACATCCAGTGTATTCAATCTATGCAGTGTAGCTAAAGTTACCCTATTGCCTGAAAATGTTGAGTGTCCTTTCTGCAGATAATATCAAGACCCAGAAATTTAACATTCCTTCATTTATTTATTTATTCATTTGCAGAATATATTAAAGATATATATACTGTGTAAGATCCTAGGCTGAAAGCTATGAAACATTTCTTGTTTACCTTTGTATCAACTCACTCTCTAGATATTTGTTGAATAACTAGCAAGTGAATGATGAACAAGGCAAAGTTTTCAGTTGTGAAAACACAGGAAAGAAAATATAAAATTTGCATTCATGAATATAGGTCGTGTGTGCATAATAAAACTTTCAAAAATTTTTTAAATTAAAATGAATAAGCACCCTCCGAGCTGGCTGGGGTGCTCAGTTGGTTAGAGCATCATCCCTATACACTAAGGCTAAAGCTTTGATCCCCAGTCAGGGCACATACAAGATCAACCATGAATACATAAATAAATAGAACAACTAATTAATGTCTTTCTCTCTCCCTAAAAATAATCAATAATTAAAAAATAAAATAAAATGAGTGAGCATTCTCTATGAGTCAGGTTCTGAACTAGATATTAATATACAAAGATTAAAAGACAAGACATGGTCTCTGATCTTCATTCATTTATCCATGCATTTGCTCAGTAAACATTTCGAATACCTATTTTGTGCCAGAATTGGACTAGGGGCTGCAGCTCTAATCAAGATCAACATGGACCCTGATTTCTTAAAACTTATTTCCTAGTAGAGAAAATATAGAAATATATAAACATAACCCTCCTGCAAAAGAAATAAAATAATTACAAATTATGAGGAGAGCCATAAATGAATCAACATTGGGCTGAAATGGACAGGACATCTACCTCAGACAGTTCAGTGGGAGACAGAAGAGTAATCTGATCATTATAATTCAACATTTGCTTATCTGCCTATCAGTTACAGGTTTGTTGTCCCCTCTTTCATTCTTCAAAAGTTTGGAAGAAGCGATAAAATATTCTAAGAGCAGTAAAAGAGCACATAGTATAATGTGGACAGAGCTGAATAAGCAACCAAAACCGTGTGGAATCCCAATATAAACATATACATACAGGACGGCAAGATATATACTAAGTAGAAAGGCCAAAAAGGCCACAGGAAGGGGCAAGTAATGAGCGTGAGGTTGGTGGGCAGCCACCCACTTTGGGGCCAGGCCCACGGGGAATAGCGGCAGCTGTTATTTAGTAATATAGTTGGAGCATCTCTGTGGTACCCAGACCGCAGATCTGCATGTGTGGTTGCTCAGTACCATCTCCAAAGGGCTTCCATGCCCTGCTTCCTGAGTTTGCTGTTTGTCCTGCTGCTGTAAAAGCCCTGACTTACCATCAAAGGTTGTGAGCTAACAGTCCACCTCTGCTACTCATCAGCTGTAGGACCATGAGAAAGTCATTTCCTAGCTCCAACTCTGTGTTTTCTATTCTACAACGGGAGTATTTGTCAGAGCACAACTACAGACAACAAAATTCATTTTATCTTGTTTAAGCAAGGAAGACTTTATTAAAGAGTATGTGTAGCTTTCCAAACCACTGGAAGGACTAGATAGCCAGGCTCCAGGCTGAATTGCCAGAAACAGCTTTCAACCCCTAGAACCACTTAACCTCTGGCATCTTCTTTGTAAGCAATATAGATGCCTCACACCTAATCTCTTTAACCCTGTGATGAATCCAAGTCTTGTGAGAGTAAAAGTGATAAAACAGAAATAACATCCAAAATTACAGCTGCAAGAGCATGTGAGAAATGCCATTTTTAGTTGTACAGTCTGTGCAGATCAAGAAGGCACACCAAGGGACTACACCAGGTGGACTGAGCTAATCCACCCAACCTGCCACCCTCACAGGGTTGTTACAAGGATGGGTGTTTGTGAAAAGATTTCCACTTAGTAAACGTTGTTTTGCCCTGCACCATTAGCCAGCATTCCTTGTGCCCTAACACTGCCTTTTAAAAATACTGAGTCCAGCCTGGGGGGCCAACCCCATAACCAAACACCTCCTGGTGCCCTGAGGCTGGACATTGCTTCCAGCAAACCACCCTTCCTGTCTGATGGAACTTGCTGATTTACAGCCTGGACATATCCAGAAAGAGAGAGGTTACTGCTTCCCTGAAAATAAAGCCCACAAGATAGGTGGTAAGTGCTGAATTCAAGTCTTTAGGAAGAACTCTTAAAATCCAGAAAGGGGGTAGAGGGGTGGGGATAGGTGATGAATTCTGCCTGGATGGATTAGGTATGACTTCATGTTTAGTCATCCCTGGTAATAACTAGTACAGTAGGCAGAACAGAACATCACTCTATTTGGCTTTCTTTCTCAACCCGTAATCCATCATAAAAGTTTCAGTGCAAAAAGCTGCTTGTATGACATACAAATTCAGTTGCACACAAAGTAGCTGTTTGAGAATCTGGCTCCAAAGCATTAATCCTGACCAGAAAGAAGGATCTCTCTCTTTTTCTTTTTAATTGAATTTATTTGGGTGACACCGGTTAATAAAATTATACAGTTTTCAGATGCACAATTCTTCAATACATCTTCTTTACACCAGGTGCACAATTCTACAATATATCTTCTGTACACCATATTGTGTGTTCACCACCCCCAAGTCAAGTCTTCATCCATCACCATTTATTCCCCCATACCTTCATCCACTTACCCCACTCCTGGCATTCACCACACTGTTGTCCATGTCCATGAGTTCTGTCTCTCTTTTTTTGTCTTTTTTTGCTAATCCCTCCACCCCTCTGACTCAGTCCCTTAACCCCCAACCCTACCAACAGCCTGCTCTCTATCTATGAATTTCTCTGAAAAAAAGGATCTTTCATGAATCTTTGTCATTTTTAAATTAATGGCTAAATATCATTTTTCCTAGTTATGGAAGTAATGTATAGTTATTAAAGAAAATTTAGAAAATACTGAAAAGCATAAAGAAAATACAGTTACCTTTTGCGTCACCATCTAGCATTGAACTACTATTAACCATTTGGGATCATTTCCTTCCAAGCAAATACTAACAAAAGAAAACCAGTGACTTTAAAGTAAAAAGAATTATTAGAAGTAAGAATGGCCGCTACACAACAATAAAAGCTTCAATTCACAAAGAGCATATAGCAATTTTAAACTCTTAGACATGTGTTATAGCTTCAAAAATGTATAAATATAAAATTGAGATATCTATTAAGAGAAAACTTTTATTCACGCACTTTAATACACTTATTTCTCTTAGTAATTGACAGATTGAGCCAACAAAGAACAGCAAGGATATAGATGTGAACAACACAAATAACAAGCCTTATCTAAAGAACATATTATGTATCCAACTACTTGTTGACTACACAAGGGTTATTTACAAAAGTTAACCATGCATTAGGCTATAAAGCAAATCATAAATTTCAAAGACTCTCTGTAGGTCACATCCTTAGGCCACAATGTAATAAATATAACTCTTCAAAAGGAAGAAAATAAAAATATATTTTATTGGAAATTCAAAAATACATTTTAAATAATTCATTACAGAAGAAAAATAATAATGGAAATTAGATTATTATATAATATTTTAAAAGAATTAATATAAAAAATCAAAATTTGAAGAATTCTGCTAAAGCATTTCTTGAAAATAAACATAGCTTTAAATGTATAAAGTAGAAAAAATATATGCTAATATATTTAAAAACATGAAATAGATAAATCCTACAAATATACAATAGAGCAAGAGTAAAGGGAGACTTTTTAAAAATTAAAAATAAAGGAAAATATGAAGAAGTCTGTAAAAATATAGAATTATATTTTATCCTAAAAAAGCAAGGTTGGTTTAATATTAGAAAATATTACATTACAGATAATGGTCAGATATCAATATTAATAAGGAAAAAACAAAACAGAATCTCCATAGATATAGACAAATCATCTGAATGATGTAGAAAATAACATTTGAAATAAATGCAAATTCATTCATGAAGTTTTTAAAGGCCCTTAGCAAACTAGGGTTCTTTCTTTCCTAAGGATAATCATAAGCATTTACTGCAAATGTCATACCTAGTGCTGAAAGTATTCCTTTAAAATATTTTCAGACCTCTATTATATCTCTTATTATGAATTGCAATGAGGGAGGAGATAGATGAGAAGCATCAAATTGTAGTTGCTTCACTTTAGTTGTTCATTGATTGCTTCTCACACGTGCCTCCACCAGGGTAGGGAGGGTGGGGGCTTAAGCCAAGCCAATGACCTCTTGCTCAAGCCAGAGACCTTGAGCTCATGCCAATGACCTTTGAGTTCAAGCCTGCGTCCTTGGAATCATATCAATGATCCTGTGCTCAAGCCAACAACCTGTGCTCAAGCTGGCAGTTCCATGCTCAAGCCCACAAGCCCACACTGAAGCTGGCAACCTCAAGGTTTCGAACCAGGGACCTCAGTGCTTTGGGTTGATGCTCTATCTACTGCGCCACCACTGGTCAGGTCATGTTTGTTGAATGAATTAATAAATGAATAAAGTAGAGTTTCCTACTGCTAAAATATAGGTTGCATAAAGGTCGCCAGGTAAGTTCTGATTCCCCAGGTATCTATTTAGCATGCAAGGACTTTTTGAATGGAATTTAAATACTGCAAATGTGTTGCCCTGTGATGTTTAAGACACTCCAGATAGCTCTTGTATCTTTCCAACTTTTCTGTATAAATATAAGATCCCCAACTTGTTTTTATTTACTTAACCTTTCTGAAAATCAGTTATTTATTTTGTAAGTAGAAATAATAATAATAATAATGTGTTTGCCTCACAATGTTGTTTTGAGAATTATATAAATACTCATAAAACAGCTTAGTACTTGTCACCTAGTATGTATACAATAAATATTGGCTGTTGTATGGCTGTAATTATTGGTAACATTAGGGTTATTTTAGATTTTCATGGTATGTAGTATAGCACTTTGCACATAAAACAACTTCTCAAAAAGTGTTTGCTAAATGAATGAAAGAGTGGTCTGTGATGCTGAAATACACTGGTGGCCTTTATGCAACCTGATTTCACTCATTCATTCAGCAAAAATGAATGGTAAGCATATTGTATGCCAGATGCTATCTTAAGTGGGAATACAGAGGTGATTAACAATTAAGACATGACTCTAGCCTTTGAGGAGCTCACAGCATATACGAAATCACTAGGCAGCATGAATTTATTTTAATTTGAAAACTACATTGGCAGCTTTATTTTTACACCTACAAGGGTAATTTTTTTTTTTTTTTGTATTTTTTTTTCTGAAGTTGGAAACAGGGAGGCAGTCAGATAGATTCCCGCATGTGTCCGACCGGGATCCACCCGGCATGCCTACCAGGGGGCAATGCTCTGCCCATCTGGGGTGTTGCTCTGTTGCAACTAGAGCCATTCTAGTGCCTGAGACAGAGGCCATAGAGCCATCCTCAGCACCTGGGCCAACTTTGCTCCAATGGAGCCTTGGCTGCAGGAGGGGAAGAGAGAGACAGAGAAGAAGGAGAGGGAGAGGGTTGGAGAAGCAGATGAGCGCTTCTCCTGTGTGCCCTGGCTGGGAATCAAACCCTGGACTCCTGCACGCCAGGCCGACATTCTACCACTGAGCCAACTGGCCAGGGCCTACAAGGGTAATTTGACCCTTGTCAAGACAGAGTCAGCATGGAGAAAATCCAAGCTCTAACAAAGCAGAAATCCTCTAACAAAGGCTTGAGACCCAGACAAGGGTGCACTCATTTTGCTGTAGTGGTTGGTCTTAAAGGGCAACCCAGACAATCAAGGACATGATATACAAAGAGCATCATAAGCTGAGGGCATAGCTCAGAAAATTACAGGCAACTAAAGGTCCCATCTCAAGGCTGGACCATGGCCATGAGAGATGGTACATAGGATTTCAACTGGAAGTAACCAGTAGAAGACATGTCGCATGCATCAACGCTTCCCCCACCCTCCGATGCCTGAGAGAATGAATTTGAGAGAAGAGGTGATGTGAGAAAGGAAATGTACAGCGGCGTCCTTCACTAGGAAAGAGCTATCAGGGGCGGCAAAGGTGGTCTCTGCTCCAAATGCCAGAAAAAAGAGTCTCACACACTACTAAATTACCAGACAGACTGAAAAAATTACTATAACAATGTCATAATTTTTGTATTGGTTAAAATAAAAATATTAATGCCTTACAGAGATAGATTTTTGCCACATTTTCTAGTTGCTCACTGCCTTTTGAGAGCCCTTATAATACTTAGAAAATGTTCTGCCTTATGAATTTCAAGTCCTCAAGGTAGAAACCAGTAAACAAGTATCCTCAACTCCTTAGCTGCTAAGATGAGACCTAAGATTTACCAATCAAGCGATGGATGTAGTACTTTTATTCAAAAGTAAACAATGTGAAGAAGAAGGCTTGTGAACTTCA
Source organism: Saccopteryx leptura (assembly GCF_036850995.1). Classification (NCBI taxonomy): domain Eukaryota; kingdom Metazoa; phylum Chordata; class Mammalia; order Chiroptera; family Emballonuridae; genus Saccopteryx; species Saccopteryx leptura. The sequence goes on along the minus strand of NC_089510.1, from coordinate 71,337,882 downwards.
TATTCCTGAAAATGTGTGGCTAATTTGTCCAAGTCTTAGAGGGCAAAAGGAATGAAACTCCCAATGCCTAGTCCCTTGTGTCATGGGTGATAGTTGCCCAGTGTTTATCGAATTATGGAGTTGAGTATGGAATGCAGGACTCATACTTCTGGCAGAAAGGTTCTTGTGACATAGTTGGCCACTGTTTCTAGTTGTGTAGCATTCAAGCCAGAGTAGCTGACTCACTAGCTTTTCTTTTTCTTTTTTTCTAAATTTTTATTTATTGATTATTTAGAGAGAGAGGAAGAGAAAGAAAAAGAGAGGGAGAGAAATACTGATTTGTTGTTACACCTATTTATGCATTCATTGGTTGATTCTTTTATGGGCCCTGACTAGGGAGTGAACCCACAACCTTAGTATATTAGGATGATGCTCTATCCACTGGGTACCCAGCCAGGGCGGGGAGCATTTCTGGTTAAATAAACCTGACTGCATTCTTGGAACCAATAATCCTAACATACAATAAATGAGACCAATATCTGAGAAAGTCTTAAATCTGAGGAGAGACAGAGAGCACTGTGCTTTGGGAATGACATGGACACAGAAGACGAATGTGTGAGTCACTAAATGCCAGATCTTAGTGACTGACTTAGGAGGAAGAACCTACAGCTGCTCTATCAACTGGACCCGGATTACCAAAAACTCTTTCTGTAGAACATGATTTAATTCAGGGGCCTCCATATTACATACTGTTCTCCTCTCTAGAACACTCAGGAATCAGAGCTGGCCTGCAGGGTGCTGAGTGGAAGACCAGGGAGGGAGAAGAAACTCAGAGCGGGGGAAACAAGGCCAAGTAAAACTGCCTCCCTCCTACCTTTCAGAGTCACCTCTGTTGCTCCCCATATGCACTCCCCTAACATTCTAAGAGTTCTCCCTGCAATCAGGTATTCAAAAATAAAATAAAATAAAAGGCCAACAAAAAGTAAGAAAAAGGGAAGCAGAACTTTTTTTCACTTATTATCAGAGAACTGCCCTTACAGTTTTTAGAGAATGAATACTTCACTTCCTGTTTATTCCTGTGGCTGCTAGGAACTCTTGAGATCCATTTGATATAAGAAACATCACTTCAAAAAAAATCATTTCATTTCTTCACCTTGATATCATACTCCTAACTGCTCATACTTCTGGGACCAGAAGGCTGAAGACTCCTCTTCTGGAGTAATCCCTGAGCTAAGCACTGGGTATATGAAGACCCAGCGTCCGCCCTTCGGGATGCAGATTGAGTGGGAGACACAGCTGTACCACCACGAACTACAGCATAGTAGACACAAAGACAAAGTGCTATGGAAGCCATGCTTATCTTCTCCACAGGTAGGAGAAACAAGGCTTTACAGAAAGAAATGACATTTTAGCCTTTTGCTTGAATTGAACTTTGATGAAAAAAAATGAAGACATCCAGGAAGAGGAAGCAACATAAACAGAGGCACAGAAGTGTAGACCCGCAAGCCGTGTACAGGGAACACTGACTACTTGGCGAGTCTAGTACTGCTTGTGTGTAATGGAGGAATGGTGGTGGTAAGGACAGACTTTTCGCTGGGTTTCCTCCTTGGTTATAAAGAAGCCTGATATTACACTTGATGTTTGAAGGATTATGGTACAGAGACACTAAAAAGTTAAAATAGAGTAAAAACCAAACAAAACAAAAATCCAGAAACTTCACCCCAATATCCCACCTGCTAAACTCTTCATAAATCTGAAAGAAATCCAAATATCGCTTGGTAAAATATGTTTTTTTTAAGGAGGGGTTTCTTTGATACAATTTAATAAATGTATTTTATTTAGTTAAAATCACCATAAAGATAATAGTGAAGAACTCGCTAGAGACTGAAATGCTACTGAACTCTGACCAAAAAAAAGGGGTCGTAAAAGAGAAACATTCAAACTTGGAACACAAAGTTTATACTCTGGACTTTGAAATGGCTAAATTTTCAGGATACTCCAATTTCCTCTCTGCTGGTTCACACACTTCTAGTTCCTTCCCTATCTCACCCTAAGCCCTCTCTGCCTCCCAGAAAGTGGGAAATGTCCCTCTTAGAGAGATCAAATGAAACAGGGAGAGAAACTATATATTTTCGTCTGAATCCCCCATCAACTCAGAAAGGAGGCAGCATTGACCTAACTTAGCACCATATACCTCACCTTTCAGCTGGTACCTTTGTGTACCCCTAGCTGATGCCAGCAACTCCGCCCCACGTCTCCCACTCAGCTCTCCCAGGCTTCTTAGAACTCAGATTCCCAAGACAAAGAACAATTGAGGCCCAGTTAGTGCTCAAGTTTACTGAGAATTAAACCATAGGCAGATACCATCAAAACACATTTCACTTGTGACCTTTCACAGCCAACGAATGGGAAGGATTTTCCTTTGCCGGGATTGAATTTAAAACGACTTCCCAGGAGCGAAAGGTCAGCCCGTAGAATCATGATATCCAGTTAAACACAGCTAAATAGAACATTTTAGCATGACAATAAATGGAGTTATATTTAGCTGATTTGGGAAACTATCTGGCTGAGGGAAAAGGAGGAGTGCAGAGATTCTTCATCTGACAGCCCTCCTCCCCCAGCTGGAAAAAGTAATGAAGTAGTGTAGGAAAGCACAAAGGTGAAGAATTTTACTAAGTCTGTCCAGGGAGACTGTTTCTGCTTTCCCAACATTTGCCATGTTCTGAGTAGGACGTGTTGGTTGAACTGCATAAAGGCTATATTGTCTTCTTTACACACACATGAAATTCTTATTAGCATGGCTGAGGCAAGATGGGCTCCAGAGGGAGAACATACCCTCAAATAACTTTCTAGGCAGCTTTGATTTCTAGATATGTCTGAGGTGAAAGCACATTAGCCAAACTGGCTTTGATAACAAATGCATTCTTTTTCAACAAGGAAAGACTGAAGGGAAAAAAAAATAGTTGGCACCCGTCTGCCCTTCACTTGAAATGCCCCATGCCATTTTGAAATAGCCTCATATTTTGCTGTTGTTAAATAACAGATGGTTTTGTTAGCTGATGACCATTTCTCTAAATAACTCCTGAAAATAAAAGACTGTGATACATGAGAGTGAAATGGGGACCATAAGTGGTAGCCTTTTACCTCCAGAATCTTACCTTGTCGTCCATCCTGAAATTTGATGTGTGTAATTGCAGCCACTGGGAAGGTGTGGAGTGCTATAGCATCACAGATCTGCCAAGAGTTGGACGAGATTATAGATGTATATTGTTTTCTTAGAAGGGAAAAAAATATATTTAATTGAAACCAATTTAGAAATCAGGATCCCGGTAAGTTTAGAGTGAGAACGTTTTCAATGAAATACTGTTTCATCCTGGCTGAGAGACCCATAATATTCCTCTCCCAGGCTGAGTGTGTGCTATTTGATAGGGAATCCACTGTTTGTGCTTGTCCCCAGGACTCTATCTACTACACAATAACTAGTACTCTGAGTAAATATAATCCATAATGATTTAGCAAAACCCATCAGCCTGAGCCTTGTGGATTCTATCTAACATCATTTCACTGAGAGTGACCAATCCTTCAGTTTATAAGGTCTTTTTAATATAAACCTGACTTCTTTCATTTTATCTTTTTAAAAGTCTAACTTAATCTGGCGATCTATAACTCTGTTTCTTATCTTTTATTCTGGCTTTGGACAGTCCAAAATGGGCATGACCCAACTATTTGGAAACAATATTGGTCACTCTCAAATTTCTTGCTAAGGAAAAGGTCTAGCTAAAGAGCACTTACTGAACTGATAGAACTGATATTCAAGCTCAAACTCGTAGCTCCTAAAGATCTATATGACCCAGCCACATTGAGTATATTTTCAACCTGGGAAGACCTTGATACCATGTAAGGGAAACTATGGCCTTCATACAAATTAACAAACACCTCCTACTTAGAACATGGTAAATGTTAGGAAAGTGATATCATATCTCTCCAAATTTTCTTCTTTTCTCCTCATCTACTGCTGACCTCCTATTGTTCTCTTACTACCTTACCTAGCCTCTACAGTGTGACACACTGATCTGTTAAGTGCAGAATCCAAAGCCAGCTCCATTTCCTACTTAATAATTTAATCTTTCTTTGCTTCAAAGGGTTCCATAATGATTTTCAGCCTGCCACTAAAATGAACCATCATAATCTATACTCATCCCCCACCGATGGTCTCTCATCCAGGTCTGTGACCACTGATTATCACTGAACCCCAGTCTGCTCTATATTCTTCTAAAACCATAAGTCATTCCCAAAAGTCAATGGCTCCAAGAGACCTAGATAAGCATACATTACCTGAGTTTTTTTTTTCTAGATACAGCTTGAATATTGCTGCAGTAACTCCATCATTGAGATGAGGAGATAATGGCAAATTAAACTATGGAGTTGGCAGTAGAAAGGAAGAAAAATAGTAATATTCAAATAATATTTTTGACAAGACTTGATAACTGATTGACAAAAAAGAAATTAAAAAGAAGGCAAGTTCAAGGTGACTTTCAGATTTCTGACTTTGAAAACATATTGGATGCTGGATGTGCTAAGAGAATAAAACATAGAGTCTGAGATTTGAAAATGATTGAAACAGTTATGTATGCACATCTTCTTTTATTCCATTATTAATCATGACTCTTATGTGAAATTTGTACAAATGTGCAGGACTGGGATTTATTATATTTGAATAAATGTCAAAAGATTAGAGCAGGGGAGCCCTGGCCAGTTGGCTTAGTAGTAGAGCGCTGACCTGGTGTGTGAATGTCCCAAGTTCAAATCTCAGTCAGGGCATGCAGGAGAAGCACCCATCTGCTTCTCCACCCCTCCCAATCTCACCTCTCTCTCTCTCTCTCTTCCCTTCTTACAGCCATGGCCTGATTGGAGTGACGTGGCCCTGGCACTGAAGATGGCTCCATTGCCTCCACCTCAGGCACTAAGCACTATGAAGAGTTTGGTTGCTGAGCCACAGAGCAACACCCCAGATGGGCGAGCATCATCTTCTAGTGGGCTTTCCAGGTGGATCTCAGTCAGAACGCATGTGAGAGTCTCTCTCTCTCTCTCTCTCTCTGCTTCCTCTTCTCTTTCTAAATTAAAAAAAAATTATAGCAGGAAAACTTTTATCAAATCACAAAACTTTGAAACTTAATTCTCTTGTCTATAAGTTGTGGTAACAATATTTACTCAGGATACTGATGAAAACAGAACACGCATTTTTCGAACCACCTAATACAATGTCTGGCACAGCATTCTCAACAAATAATAGGTGCTATTGTACCTATAATTTGGAATGGCATATTGCACATGATCCAAGAATTGAGTCAGGAAATTTTAAAACCAAAAACTGAACCAACAATACAGTGTTGAAGAATGCAGGGGGCACCCAACTTAGACTGTGATCTCATGGAGTCATGCTAGTATTTACTGTTTACTTACCACTTTAGCCCAACAAATTTCAAGGTCAGTCGTTATCACTTATCAAATACAGGAAATGAGAATAGCCACTCACAGATAGGGAAAATACAGCACCCTAGCTGGTAGGAGTCATATAGTTCAACTCAAACAAGTTCAAACACTTAATGGCGTAAAGCCATTCTGTGAACAAATCTCCATACCAAGACATCAAAAGAAATAACCTGAAAGTACCTCTGTCTTTCTCCTTTATGAAGACAGAGGATGAGTAACTGTGTTGTATACACTGGATAGGTAACCTCAGGTAACCTTAGGGACGAAGTGCTAAGTTATGCAGACTTTTCCCTCAAAGAAGGACTTATGTTCTCTATTTCTAAAAATGACAGATTATGAGTAATCTGTTTTTTTCACATGAAATAAATAACTCTGAGAATGAGTGTACCTATAAATACATAAAACCAGTAGAAAAACTAAATGTGCTTCAAAAAAAAAACAAAAAAAAAAACAAAAAAAAACCCACCAACCTCTTTTGTGAATAAAAAAGACAACATTTTCCCATACCCTATTACTGGCTGAAATCTTCTCTACAAAAATTTATCATGTCATCATACAAATAATTTTCAGAATCATCTACTATGGTTACAATATAAGCTATTGGCAACCCACATGCCCACCCACAAAGACATGTATATCAGTCAGGATTATTTGGTTTCAAGTAACAGAACTTGATTTTGGTTAACTTAAAATAATAATAATACTTAACAATAATAAAATAGGTCTGTAACAATAGAATCATCACAATGAAAAGTGACCAATCAGGCCTAGGTTCAAAGATTCCCCAGGAAATGAGAAAACAGCCAATGTGTACCCTGAGAAAAAAGTGATGTGATATAAATCCCAAGAAGAAATTTATCTGCTGAGAAGGGAGGGAAGAAAGGATGGAAAGAAGAATAGAAGGAAGGAAAATAGAAAGAAAGTAAGAAGCCTGACCAGGTGGTAGCTAAAGGGACAAGCATTGACTTGGGATGCCAAGGACCCTGGTTCAAAATCCCAAGGTTGTTGGCATGTGTGAAGGCTCATCCAGCTCGAGTGTGTATTCACCAGCTTGAGCACAGAGTCACCAGCTTGAGCATGGGATCATAGACATGCCCATATGGTCACTGGCTTAAGCCCAAGGTCACTGGCTTGAGCAAGGGGTCACTGACTTGGCTGGAGTCCCTTCAGTCAAGGCATGTATGAGAAGCAATCAATGAACAACAGAATTAATGCAACTATGAGTTGATAATTCTCATCTCTTTCCCATTCTGTCTGTCTCTCTCTGTCTTTCTTGCTAAAAAAAAAAAGAAAAAGAAAAGAAAAAGGAAGAAAGGAAAAAACCAAGGACATAGACATCAAGTTACTAAGAATTGGAAAATGGTGATGAGCTATACAACCTTACGAGTTAAAAAAGAAATAATAACCATCAAGATAAGTGAAAAACTAATTATTTAATTAGTTTTTTTATAAATGTAGATTATACTCAAAACACAAATCTTGTCTGCCTTGTTAATTCCTATATCACTAGTACCTAGAACAGAAGTTCCCTAGCATATAGTAATATTCAAAAGTACTTGTAAAATAGTAATGTCAGAGAAATGGCACCATGAGGGGTGCCCCCAATACCTCCCCTTGAAGTTTCAAGAAATTCAACAACTAAAGACAGAGAAAAAATCTCAGCAGCACCTTAAATATACACATACCAGACAAAGGTATGATTGGGCAAAAAGGTGGCTGAATGTATAATCCACTCTGAAGAAAATAAGACGGAGAACAGGGTTTTTCACTTTCCTCACTGATCTGAGGAAAGAATGCTTTCATCTGAAGCCAAGCAAAATGGAGGGTCGGAGGCAGAGGGAGGAAGCAGGGTGAGGGTAAATGATCAAGCAGAAGAAAGACCACACTAGCTCTGCTTAGGATTGAGGACGTGGGGCGAGCATGGGTGGCAGGCTCTGACAAAGGTTTCCAGAACAGGGTGCCTGTGGGAGCCAGTACCAGTGCTAGCAGCTTTGTGTGTTTCTGGATCCACAATCCTAGGTGGTGTGTGAGGGGCTCTACCTGGAACCACTGGCATGGGTGCACATGCATAGGCTGGAGGACATGGCCCAAGATTATCAGTGGTAGACATCTGCATGGGCTGTTGTCAGCATCTTTGTGCATTCCCAGTTCCACCACCAGCACAGGACATGTGCAAACACCAGGATCTCTGGGCCTGGGACAGTCTGGATGGTGCACCTCTGCGAGCCTGCATTCCTGGCTCTGACTGAGATCACAGGCACTGTCTGCCTAAGTGGGTGGGTGCAAGCCTTTGTGTGCACTGCTGAAGTCATGGGGGCTGGACACACAAGTGCCTTGATGTGGGCTACCAAACAGTGCACAAGGGAGAAGCCTGTGGAGATTAGAGACATGGAGCGCTGAAGCATACTAGAAATGCCTGGGGACGCTTAGAAAGGAGCCTGATCTGCAATCAGATCCCAGTCCATGGGCCCTTAAAAAGAACTAGATCAGCAATCAGCTCCCAGCCCTGCCTACTCTCACTCGTGGTTCTGGTTGGCACAGTCTTACTCAGAACTGTGCTTTGAGTGGTACTGAAAGAAGGACCTAGATGCTCTTAGAGCCTCTTGCTCTGCAAGCAGTGGCTGGGGCGAATCTCACAGCTAAGTCTCCAGGCTGCTAGCTCAGGTGAGAGAGATGTGGGGAGAGGCACCTGGAAAACTGAGTCTCCCATTATCAGAGCCTCCAAGCAACACAACAGTAAACCACTTCCCAAGAGCCCCACAGGGACAAAAACTGTAGTACAGTGCCACCTGCCAAAAAAAAGAAAGAAGCTACCTCTCAAAACCAGGAAAAAATTACATTTTTATAACTTTTTTTCTTTTATTTTTTTCATTTTGGTCATTTTATCTTCTTTCCATTTTATTCTTTCCTTTTCCATTTGAACTTCATTATCCATAGTTGGTACATTTTTCATTCTTGTTTTCTACGACAATTTTATTTCAAAAACTTTTATTTTTTTTCTTTTTCTTTTTCTCTCAATTGATCATCATTTAAAAACAAACTATTATATTTTAGATTTATATTTTTCTTTGTGGCATTTTGTGTGGTTTTGATTTCACTTTTTATCTCTTTTGTCATCATTCCTCAGTTCCTGCTACTTGTTCTCTGTAATGTTTGTTCAATTTATCATTATAGAATTCTCATTTTTTCACTGTATCTTTTCAATTTTTATTTTATTTTTTAATTATCTCTTATTAGTGTTATTAACAATACCATTCCCAAATGCCATGAAGGAAAAAGAAATCAATATCTTGGATACAAAAGATGGAGATATAGCTCAGATAGATGAGAAAAAGTATCTAGAAAAACATTTCAATTGCTTGGAAACCTTGGAGTTAAATGACAAAGAATTAAAAACCGAAGTCCTAAAAATACTCAGGAAAATACAAGAAAGCACAGAAATACAAGAAAGACAACTTAGAGAGCTCTAAGAACAATTCAATGAACAAAAAGAATACTTCACCAAGAAAATTGAAACTATAAAAAGGAAGCAAACAGAGATGAAAAAATCAATACATGAACTGAAAAATGAGATAACAAACTTAGCTATTATAACAGGCCAGATAAAGGAGAGAATTAGTGACTGAAGACAGGCAACTAAAGACATTATAGAGAGAAGAGGAGAGAGACTCATGAATTAAAAAACAATAAGAAAGCCCTACAGGAATTGTCTGACTCCATCAGAAAGAGCAACATAAGAATAATGAGTATATTCAAAGGAAAAGAGAGAGAAAATGGAATGGAGAACATATTCAAACAAACAATCAATGAGAACTTCCCAAGCTTGTGGAAAGAATTAGAGCCTCAAATCCAAAGAGCAAACAGAACACCAAGTTATCTTAACCCAAACAAACATACTCCAAGGCATCATAATGAAATTACCACAAACTTATGAGAAAGAAAAAATATTCAAGGCACCTAAGAAAAAGAAGAATACAACATATAAAAGAAGGCCCATTAGATTATCATTAGATTTCTCAGAAGAAACTGTACAAGCCAGAAGAGAGTTGACCCCAATATTTAAAGTACTGAAAGAGAGGAACTTCCATCCAAAAATACTATATCCATCAAAGCTATCCTTCAAATACAAATGGGAAATAAAAACATTTACAGATAATAGAAAAGATGAGGAAATTTATCACCAGAAAACCTCCACATCAGGAAATACTAAAGGGGGTTATCTGACCACATACAAAGAACAAAACAAAACAAAACTACAAGTAAAATCTCCAACAAGATCACAACAAAAACAAAATTAATCTGTGACAACAAAAACAAAAAAGAGGAGAGGAAAAAGATTAACAGTAGCAAGGGAGTAGGAAATACAAAAGCACCCATGAGATAACATACTACATAGAACATGATATATGTCCTTTTTATTATCTAATGATATACCCCTGAAAAAAAATCACAACAGAAACACATGACTTAAAAGAAAAAGAAACAGAAGAAAAAGTATGGAATACAACCAAACAAAAACAAATGACAGAAAAACAAAAGAGAAGAACCAAACAAGACACAGAGCTATAAGAAAGCAATATATAAAATGGCAATAAGAAACCCTCAAGTGACATTACATTAAATGTAAATAGATTGAAATCACCAATAAAAAGACACAGAGTAGCAGAGTGAATCAGAAAGGAAAATCCAACTGTATGCTGCCTTCAAGAAACATATCTAAGCTACAAGGATAAACACAAATTTAAAGTGAAAGGTTGGAAAACAATACTCCAAGCAAATAACATCCAAATAAAGCAGGTGTAGCAATACTCATCTAAAAATGCTGACTACAAGACAGCAAACATAATCAGAGACAAAAATGGTCATTTCATAATGATGAAGGAAACATTGAATCAAGAAGATATAACACTTCTTAATATATATGCACCAACCAAAGTATATAAGACATCTATTAACTGATCTAAAAATAAGAACCTATAAAAATACTTGGAGACCTCAATATACCACTGATGGCTCTAGATCATTCATCCAAAAAGAAGATCAATAAAAAATATGGGCCTTAAACAAAACCCTAGAACAATTGAATATGATAGACATCAACACAATATGTCATCACAAAATGCCAGAGTATACATTTTTATCCAGTGTACATGGAACATTCTCAAGAACTGACCATATGTAGGGTCACAAAACTAACATCAACAAATTCAGAAAGATTGAAATTATACCAAGCATATTCTCTGACCACAAAACTTAGAAACTAGAATTCAACTGCAAAAAAGAAGTAAACAAACCCACAAATATGTGGATACTAAACATCTAAAAAATAAATGGGTCAAAGAATAAATAAAAGCAGAGATCAAAAGATACATACAGACAAAGAAAAATGACAATACAACATATCAGAATCTCTGGGATCCAGCAAAAGCAGTAATAAGAGGAACGTTCATATCACTACAGGCTTATATGAACAAACAAGAGCAAGCCCAGGTAAACAACTTAACATCACATCTTATGGAACCAGAAACATAAAAACAAAGGCAACCCAAAACCAACAGAAGAAAGTAAATAATAAAAAACAGAGCAGAGCCCTGGCCGGTTGGCTCAGTGGTAGAGCGTCGGCCTGGAGTGTAAAAGTCCCGGGTTTGATTCCCGGCCAGGGCTCACAGGACAAGCGCCCATCTGCTTCTCCACCCCTCCACCTCTCCTTCCTCTCTGTCTCTCTCTTCCTCTCCTGCAGCCAAGGTTCCATTGGAGCAAAGTTGGCCCAGGCACTGAAGATGGCTCCATGGATTCTGCCTCAGGCAGAGCAATGCCCCCAATGGGCAGAGCATCACCCCCGCAGAGCATCACCCCCTGGTGGGCATGCCAGGTGGATCCTGGTCGGGCACATGCAGGAGTCTGTCTGACTGCCTCCCCGTTTCCAGCTTGGGAAAAATACAAAAAAAAAAAAAAAAAAAAAAAAAGCAGAAGTAAGTGAAATAGAGTACAAAAAAAAAAACTATAAAAAAAGTCAATAAAACAAGAAGCTGGTTCTTTGAAAAGATCAACAAAATTGACAAACTCTTGGCAAGACTCACTAAGAAAATAAGAGAAAGGACTCATAAACAAAATCCAACACAAAAGAGGAGAAATCACCACAGATATTATAGATATACAAAGAATTATTGTAGAATACTATGAAAAACTATATGCCACCAAATTTAACAATATACAAGAAATGGATAAATTCCTATAACAATACAATCTTCCAAGACTGAGTCATGAAGAAATAGGAAGCCTAAACAGACCCATAAGCAGGGAAGAAATAGAAACAACTATCAAAAACCTCCCAAAAATATAAAAATCCAGGGCTAGACAGCTCTACTAGTGAATTCTATCAAACATTCAAAGACTTGGTTCCTAGTCTACTCAAAGTCTTCCAAAAATTGAAGAAGAAGTAATACTTTCAAATACATTTTATGTGGCCAACATAACCCTTATACCAAAACCTGGCAAGGACAAAAAAGAAATTACAGAACAATATCTCTAATGAATACAGATGCTTAAATCCTAAACAAAATACTAACAAATTGAATACAACAACACATTAAAAAATAATTCATTATGATCAAGTGGGATGCACCTCAGAATCACAAGCATGGTTCAACATACATAAAACCATTAACGTAATACAACATATCAACAAAACAAAGAAAAAAATCATATGATCCTACAATCCAAAAAAGGTATTCAATAAAATACAACATTTTATGTTTAAAACACTCAACAAAATGGATGTAGAAGGATAATATCTCAACATAATAAAAGCCATTTATGACAAAACATCAGCTAACATCATATTAAATGGCAAAGAAACTGAAAATTATTCCTCTAAAATTGGGAACAAGACAAGGCTGCCCACTCTCTCCACTCTTATTAAATGTAGTGCTGGAAGTTCTAGTCAGAGCAATCAGACAAGAAAAAGAAATAAAAGACATACATAGAGGAGTGATGTCAGAGAAATGGTGCTTTGAGGAGTGTTCCCAATACCTCTCCCTGAAACTTCAACAAATTCAACAACTAGAGACTGAAAAACAATCTCAGGAGCATCTGAAATACACATACATCAAAAAAAGGTACAATTGGACAAAAAGGTGGCTGAATATATAAACCACTCTGAAGGAAATAAGACAAAGAACAAAATATTCCGCTTTCCTCACTGACCTGAGCAAGGGCTGCTTTCACTTGGAATTGAGAGAAAGTGAGGGCTAGGGGTACAGAAAAAGCTGGGCTAGGGCAGAGACGTTCAAGCCGAGAAGAGAGGGTGCCCATGGCTCGGCCCATGCATAGCTAATACCAGCAGCAGACCCTGGCAGAGGTGGGCAATCAGTTGCCTTGTTTACTCCCGGTATCTTGGTCAACAAGAGTAGGCAGTGTGCGAGTGGATCCACCTGGCACTTCAGGCGTGGGTGCCCATGTTCCTGGACAGAAGGGCTGGGTTGGAGACTGTCAGTAGTGACCTTCTGTGTGGGCTGTGACCAGAATTTCTGAATAATTCTGGCTTCCCAAACAACAGCATGTGGGAAGTGCACAAAAGCCAGCTTCCCTACACTTGGACCTGTCTGGGCGTAGCACCTCCTCCAGCCATACAGGCTAACAAAGCACACTCCTGGGGAAGAGAACTGCAGAAGTGGTGGGGGGAAGGGTGTGCAGGCAGCTTGCAGACAGCCTCTGGAGAGCAGACCTAGGGAGTGCTGAGGCATACTAGACATGCCTGGAGGCTCATAGAAAGACACTGAAAGGCAATTGGCTCTCAGCCCTGCCTAATTATGCTGGCAGCTCTAGCTAGTAGAGCCTTACCCAGAACCCTGCGTTGAGTGGGGATAGAGGGGAATTTGGCAGCTCTTAGAGCCTCTTGTTCTCCAGGCAGTGGCTGGGGCAACTTCACAGCTGGGTCCCAGGCTGCTGGTTCAGGAAGGAGAGATTTGGGGAGAGGCTTTGGGAAAATGGACTCTCCCATTGTCAGAGCCTGAAAACTCTAACAAGCCTGCCTACCAATGGGACTGAGGCCTAGTTTATGTTATCACCATAGTGACACAACAGCAAATCTCTGCCTAAGAGTGCCACAGAGGCAGAGCCTGGGGTACAGCACCACTGTCCAAAAAGAGAAAGATGAAAGAAAAAGGAAGAAGATAACTTCTAAAAACCAGGAAAAATCCACAGTCTTTATAACTTTTTTCATTTTTTTTGTATTTTTTTTCTTCCACCTTGGTCATTTTATCTTCTTTTTGTTTTATTTTTATTTTTTATTTTAAATGTTATTAACATTTTCCATTCTTTTTTTTCTATTAGTGTTACATTCCAAAAAACTTAACTCAATTTTTTCTCTCTCTTTTTTGTTTCTTCTTTTATCTTTTACTTTTTCCCTCATTTGCATCTCACCCACAAACAAATTATTTTATTCTGCATTCAAATTTTTTCTTTGTAGCATTTTGTGTGCTTTTAATTTTGCTTTTTAATCTCTTTAGCATTTCCCCCAACTCTGGCTTTCCATTCTATAGCTTTTTGTCACTTAATACAATAAAATTTTCATTTTTACACTGTATTTATTTTTATTTTTTCTATTTTTCTTTTTTTCCTCTTACACTATTTCTTTCATTTGATCATCATTTACAAACAAATTATTTTATTCTTCATCTAAATGTTTTCCTTGTGGCATTTTGTGGGTTCTTGCCTTATTTTTTTGCCTCTTTCTCACTCGCCCCCAAACCGGGCCCTCTGTTCTACGTATTTTTATTTCACTTAGCACAATAGAATTTTCAGTTTTTCACTTAATTTTCTCAAAAACATTTTTTATCAACTCTTATTAGTGTTATTAACAATACCACTCTCAAATGCCATTAAAGAAAAAAAAATGGAATATCATGAATACAAAAGACAGTGATCTAGCTCAGATAGATGAGGTAAAATCTATTGAAAAAATTTCAATAGCTTAGAAACCTTGGAGTTAAATGACAGAGAATTTAAAATTGAAGTCCTAAAAATACTCAAGAATATGCAGAAAAGCACAGAAAGGCAATTTAGGGAGCTCAAAAAATCAATTCAATGAACAGAAAGAATACTTCACCAAGGAAATTGAAACTATGAAAACGAATCAAACAGAGATGAAAATCTCAATTCATGAACTGAAAAATGAGGTAACAAGCTTAACCAATAGAATAGGCCAGATAAAGGAGAGACTTAGTGACATAGAAGATAGGCAACTAGAGGTACTACAGAGAGAAGAGGAAAGAGACTCATGAATTTAAAAAAATGAGATAGCCCTACAGGAATTGTCTGACTCCATCAGAAAGAGCAACATAAGAATACTGGGTATATCAGAAGGAGAAGACAGAGAAAATAGAACAGAGAACATATTTAAACAAATAACAGATGAGAATTTCCCGAGCCTGTGGAAAGAACTAAAGCCTCGAATTCAAGAAGCAAACAGACCACCAAGTTATCTTAACCCTAACAAAACTACTCCAAGTACCATCATAATGAAACTGGCACAACCAATGACAAAGAAAAAATTCTCATGGCATCTAGGAAAAAGAATACAACATATAAAGGAAGACCCATTAGATTATCATCAGATTTCTCAGCAGAAACTCTACAAGCTAGAAGAGAGTGGACCCCAATATTTAAAATTCTGAAAGAGAGGAACTTCCAGCCAAGAATACTGTACCCATCAAAGCTATCCTTCAAATACAAAGGAGAAATAAAAACATTCACAGATACAGAAAAGATGAGGAAAACTCCCACTTCAAAAAATACTAGGGCCTGGCCGGTTGGCTCAGTGGTAGAGCATCGGCCTGGCGTGCAGGAGTCCCGGGTTTGATTCCCAGCCAGGGCACACAGGAGAAGCACCCATCTGCTTCTCCACCCCTCCCCCTCTCCTTCCTCTCTGTCTCTCTCTTTCCCTCCCGCAGCCAAGGCTCCACTGGAGCAAAGTTTGCCAGGGCACAGGGGATGGCTCTGTGGCCTCTGCCTCAGGCGCTACAGTGGCTCTGGTCATGAAGGAGCGACGCTCTGGATGGGCAGAGCATCGCCCCCTGGTGGGCATGCTGGGTGGATCCCAGTCGGGTGCATGCAGGAGTCTGTCTGACTGCTTCCCTGTTTCTGGCTTCGGAAAGATACAAGAAAGAAAAAAATATTAAAAAAAAATACTAAAGGGGGTTTTCCGACCAAACACAAAGAACAAAACAAAACAAAACTACAAGTGAAACTCCATCAAGATTGCAATAAAAACAAGACTAATCTGTGACAAAGAAACAAAAAAGGGGAGAGGACAAAGATTAACAAGTAGTAAAGGAGGATGGAGTGCAGAAGCACTCATGAGATAATGTACTACAATGAACATGATATGTATGCTTTCCATTACTTAATGGTAACTACCCCTGAAAAAACCAACACAGAAGTACATGGCTTGAAAAAAGAAATAACAGAGAAAAGAAGTATGGATTACAACCAAACAAAAACAAAAGACAGAAAAGTAAAAGAGAAGAACCAAACAAGATACAAAAGTATCAGAAAGCAATATATAAAATGGCAATAGGAAACCCTCAAATGTCAATAATTATGCTAAACGTAAATGGATTGAACTCACCAATAAAAAGACACAGAGTAGCAGAATGAATTAAAACAGAAAATCCAACTGTATGTTGCTTACAAGAAACATATCTAAGCTACAAGGATAAACACAAATTCAAAGTGAAAGGTTGAAAAACAATTTCCAAGCAAATAACATCCAAAAAAAAGCAGGTGTAGCAATACTCATATCTAACAATGCTGACTACAAGACAGCAACGGTAATCAGAGACAAACATGGTCACTTCATAATGATAAAGGGGACATTGAATCAAGAAGACATAACACTTCTTAATATAGATGCACCAAACCAAGGAGCACCAAAATATATAAGACAGGTACTTACTGACCTAAAAACAAAAACTGACAAAAATACAATCATACTTGAAGACCTCAATACACTGCTGACGGCTCTAGATCATTCATCTGGGGTGGGCCGGAGGCGGAATACCAGACCACCCCAGAGCCCTGGGAAAGCCGCACACGGGGAGGGAGCGAGAACTAATTCCAGAAAATCAATAAAGAAATATTGGCCTTAAATGAAACACTAGAGCAGGGATCGTGAACCTTTTTGGCTGAGAGAGCCATGAACGCCACATATTTTAAAATGTAATTCCGTGAGAGCCATACAATATGTTTAACACTAAATACAAGTAAATGTGTGCATTTTATGTAAGACCAACACTTTTAAAGTAAAATAAGTCTCTGAATTCTTTTTAATAATGTTATTATGGATATGTCAGAGTAATGGCGCGATAGGAAGCAATATCGATAAATCTCCCCCAAAACTCAACAAGATCTTCAACCAGAAACAGAAAAAACCTACCCTTGGAGCCTCCAGATGTTTTGCAATACACCCAAAGGTATGGTCGAGTGAAAAATTGGCTAAATATATAACCAAACCCCGAAGGAAATAGGGAGTAAGAAATGCTCCACCTTCCTCACTAACCTAAACAGGGCAGCTTTCACTGGGAACTGAGGATATAGAAACTGAGGCGGGCAAAAGGGGTGAATAGATCCAGACCGCGGCACAAAATGGCCGAACCAGGTTGTGGCACAGAGATCCAAGCCGAGAAAAAACTGTTCCTGTGGCAACCCAGGCAATACAAGCTAACACTCGCGCCAAACCCAGACAAAGAAAGACAAGAGGGGCAGCCATTTTCCCGATCCCGTGGTCTACGCGCATGGAAAGAGGGCAAGAGATTCCTCCCAGCACCTCAGGAGTGGGCGCCCGTGTTATCCTGCAGAGAGGCAGAGTCAGAGGCCTTTGTGTGGGCTGGAGGCGGAATTTCCGGACCGCCCCAGAGCCCTGGGAAAGCCGCACACAGGGAGGGAGCGAGAACTAATTCCAATGCTGGAACTTTTCCATGCGAGTGGGGGTTTCACTCAGAGGGTGAGACTTCGGCCTGATATCTTGGTCTGTGCGCACAGATAGTGAGCGAGAGATTCCTCCGAGTGCCTCGGCATTGTGCGCCCGTGTTATCCCACAAAGTAGCAGAGTCAGGGGCCTTTGTGTGGGCCAAAAGTGGAATCTCAGGCCGCCCCAGCACCTTGAAAAAGCCGCGCACGGGGATGGAGCGAGAGCCAATTCCAACGCTGGAACTTTTCCGTGCGGGTGGGGGTTTCACTCAGAGTGTGAGACTGCTGGCCTGATATCCTGGTCTGTGCGCACAGATAGTGGGCGAGAGATTCCTCCAAGTGCCTTGGCAATGCGCGCTTGTGTTATCCCACAGAGGGGCAGAGTCAGGGGCCTTTGAGTGGGTGGAAACCTGCCTGATTATGCTAAAAGCTCTGACTGACTGAGCCTTACCCAGAGCCCTGTGCTGAGTGGGAATAGAGTGGGGAGTTGCCAGCTCTCTGAGCCTCGTTCTATCCAGGCAGAGGCAGCAGCAACCCCATAGCTGGATTATCAGGTTACTAATTGAGGAAGGAAAGACTAGGAGAAAGGCTCCAGGAACACGGACTCTCTCACTGGCGGAGCCTATAAATGCTAATGAGCCTTGACTGCCAACGAGACTGAAGCACAATACATGACATTGCCATAGAGACTTATCAACTGCAAACCTCTACCTGAGCGTGCCAAAGGGGCAGAACCCGGGGTACAGAGTCTCCGACCAGGAAGAGGGAGAGAAAAGAAAAAGCAAGAAGATAACCTCTCAAAATCAAGAATAATATGCAGACTTTATAACCTATCCCATTTTATTATATTTTTTCATTTGATTCTCTTATATTCATTCTTGATTTTTTTTTCCTCCTCCAATTTGGTCATTTAACTCTCTGCTGGTCTTACTTTCTCCTCTCCTTGAACTACACTACCCATAAGTGTTACATCTCCCATTATCTTTTCTTTCCTCTTCCTTTCTCTCTATGAGGGTTGCACTCCAAAACCCTTAACTCTCTCTCTCTCTCTCCTTTTTTTCTTTTCTCTTCTTTTAGTGGTACCCTCTTTTCTCTCTCTCTCTCTCTCTTTCTTTTCTCCTTCTATATTAGTTTCTTCCTTTCTCCTTTACGTCTCCTCTCATTCAAACCTCAATAACGAATAATATCTTATCTGGGATTCAAACTTATGTTTGTGGCATTTTGGGGGGGTTTTAATTCACTTTTTTAACACACTAGCAGTGCTCCCATCCCTGGCTCTCCATTTTATCTAGTTCTTGTTCCACTAAATACAATAGTAATTTTTTAATTTGTCCCCCCATTTTCCATTTTCCTCTTATTCCTCTCATCATAACTCTTAGTCAACCAACACCTAAAAGCAAATCATTTTATTCTTGACCCAAATTTTTTTCTTATTTTCTTTTTGTGGGTCCATACACCCCTTTTTTTGCCCCTTTATTACTTCTCCCCAATTCAGGCCCTCCATTAGAGGCATTGTTTGTTCTATTAAGTATAATATAATTCACAGTTCACCACAAGATTTTCTCAAGAAAGAGGGGAGAGGAGAGGAGAGGAAAAAAGGAGGGGGGGGATAATTTCCTTTTTTAATAATTTTTATTTTATAGTATTTTTCTTTATTTCATTATGAATTTTTTTTAAAAAAAACAACTGTTTTCGATTTTTTTAACTTTTTATTCTTTATTAAATCTCATTAATACCATCAACAAAACCACCCTCAAATGCCAATAAGGAAGAGAAAATCGAATATCATGGATACAAAAGAAAGAGAGGTAACAAAGCAAGATGAGGAAAAATCTATGGAGAAAAAATTTAATCTATTGGAAACCTTGGAGCTAAATGACAGAGAATTTAAGATAGAAATCCTAAAAATCCTCTGAGATATACAAGAAAACAAAGAAAGGCAATTTAGGGAGCTCAGAAAACAACTCAACGAACAAAAAGAATATATTTCCAAGGAAATTGAAACTATATAAACAAATAAAACAGAGATGAAAAACTCAATTCACGAGCTGAAAAACGAGGTAACAAGCTTAGCTAATAGAACAGGCCAGATAGAAAAGAGGATTAGTGAAATAGAAGACAAGCAACTTGAGGCACAACAGAGAGAAGAAAGAGACTCAAAAATTAAAAAAAAAGAGATAGCCCTACAAGAATTATCTGACTCCATCAAAAAGAATAACATAAGAATAATAGGTATATCAGAGGGAAAAGAGAGAGAAAATGGAATGGAGAACATACTCAAACAAATAATAGATGAGAACTTCCCAAGCCTGTGGAAAGAACTAAAGCCTCAAATTCAAGAAGCAAACAGAACTCTGAGTTTTCTTAACCCCAACAAACCTACTCCAAGGCAAATCATAATGAAATTGGCACAAACCAACGGCAAAGAAAAAATTCTCAAGGCAGCCAGAGAAAAGAAGAATACAACATATAAAGGAAGGCCCATTAGATTATCATCAGATTTCTCAGCAGAAACTCTACAAGCTAGAAGAGAGTGGACCCCAATATTTAAAGTCCTGAAAGAGAGGAACTTTCAGCCACGAATACTATACCCATCAAAGCTATCCTTCAAATATAAAAGAGAAATAAAAACATTCACAGATACAGAAAAGATGAGGGAATATATCATCAGAAAACCCCCACTCCAGGAATTACTAAAGGGGGTTCTCCAATCAGATTCAAAGAACAAAAAAAAACAAAGCCACAAGTAAAAGCTCCAAGAGAAACACAATAAAACCAAATTTAAACTGTGACAACAACAAAAAGAAAGGGGGGGAGAGGATGGAGATTAACAGTAGCAAAGGACGATGGAGTGCAAAAGTACTCACAAAATAGTGCACTACACTGAACAGGGTAGGAAACCTTTTCATTACTTAAAGGTAACTACCATTGAAAAAACCACCACAGAAGCACATGAGATAAAAAAGATAGCAACAGAGGAAAGATGTATGGAATACAACCAAATAAAAACAAAAGATAGAAAAACGAAAGAGAAGGATCAGACAAGACAAAAAACTAACAGAAAGCAATCTATAAAATGGCAAATAGGAACTCACAAGTGTCAATAATTACACTAAATGTAAACAGATTAAACTCACCAATAAAAAGGCACAGAGTAGCAGAATGGATTAAAAAAGAAAATTCAAGGATAAAAACAAATTCAAAGTGAAAGGCTGGAAAACAATACTCCAAGCAAATAACATCCATTTTTCTCCAGTGTACATAGATTATTCTCAAGAATTGACCATATGTTGGGACACAAAAACAACATCAGCAAATTCAGAAAAATCGAAGTTGTACCAAGCATATTTTCTGATCATAAAGCCTTGAAAATAGAATTCAACTGCAAAAAAGAGGAAAAAAATCCCACAAAAATGTGGAAACTAAACAACATACTTTTAAAAAATGAATGGGTCAAAGAAGAAATAAGTGCAGAGATCAAAAGATATATACAGACTAATGAAAATGACAATACGACATATCAGAATCTATGGGATGCAGCAAAAGCAGTGATAAGAGGGAAGTTCATATCACTTCAGGCCTATATGAACAAACAAGAGAGAGCCCAAGTGAACCACTTAACTTCACACCTTAAGGAACTAGAAAAAGAAGAACAAAGACAACCCAAAACCAGCTGAAGAAAGGAGAAAATAAAAATCAGAGCAGAAATAAATGAATTAGAGAACAGAAAAACTATAGAAAAAATTAATAGAACAAGGAGCTGGTTCTTTGAAAAGATAAAGAAAATTGACAAACCCCTGGTAAGACTTACCAAGGAAAAAAGAGAAAGAACTCATATAAACAAAATCCAAAATGAAAGAGGAGAAATCACCACGGACACTGTAGATATACAAAGAATTATTGTAGAATACTATGAAAAACTTTATGCCACTAAATTCAACAACCTAGAAGAAATGGATAAATTCCTAGAACAATACAACCTTCATAGACTGAGTCAAGAAGAAGCAGAAAGCCTAAACAGAACTTTTAGTAGAGAAGAAATAGAAAAAACCATTAAAAACCTCCCCAAAAATAAAAGTCCAGGCCCTGACAGTTATACCAGCGAATTTTATCAAACATTCAAAGAAGACTTGGTTCCTAGTCTACTCAAAGTCTTCCAAAAAATTGAAGAAGAAGCAATACTTCCAAACACATTTTATGAGGCAAACATAACCCTCATACCAAAACCAGGCAAGGATGGCACAAAAAAAGAAAACTACAGACCAATATCTCTAATGAATACAGATGCTAAAATACTAAACAAAATACTAGCAAATCGAATACAACAACATATTAAAAAAATAATACATCATGATCAAGTGGGATTCATCCCAGAATCTCAAGGATGGTTCAACATACGTAAACGGTTAACGTAATACACCATATCAACAAAATAAAGAACAAAACCACATGATCTTATCAATAGACGCAGAAAAGGCTTTTGATAAAATACAACACAATTTTATGTTTAAGACTCTCAACAAAATGGGTATAGAAGGAAAATATCTCAACATAATAAAGGCCATATATGATAAACCATCAGCTAACATCATATTAAATGGCACTAAACTGAAGGCTTTCCCCCTTAAACCAGGAACAAGACAGGGTTGTCCACTCTCTCCACTCTTATTTAATGTGGTACTAGAGGTTCTAGCCACAGCAATCAGACAAGACAAAGACATAAAAGGCATCCATATCGGAAAAGAAGAAGTAAAGGTATCACTTTTTGCAGATGATATGATCCTATACATCAAAAACCCCAAAGAATCCACAAAAAGACTACTAGAAACAATAAACCAATACAGTAAGGTTGCAGGATACAAAATTAACATACAGAAGTCAATAGCCTTTCTATATGCCAACAATGAAACATTTAAGAACAAACTCAAAAGAACAATCCTCTTCACGATTGCAACAAAAAAAATAAAATACTTAGTAATAAACATAAAAAGAATGTAAAGGACTTATATAATGAAAACTATAAATCATTGTTAAGGGAAATCGAAAAAGATATAATGAGATGAAAGAATATACCTTGTTCTTGGTTAAGGAGAATAAATATAATCAAGATGGCCATATTACCCAAAGCAATATACAAATTTAATGCAATTCCCATCAAACTTCCAAAGACATTTTTTTAAAGAAATGGAGCAAAAAATCATCAGATTTATATGGAACTATAAAAAACCCCAAATAGCCAAAGCAATCCTAAAGAAAAAGAATGAAGCTGGGGGCATTACAATACCTGACTTCAAACTATATTATAGGGCCACGATAATCAAAACAGCATGGTATTGGCAGAAAAATAGACACTCAGACCAATGGAACAGAATAGATAACCCAGAGATAAAACCACATATATATAGTCAAATAATTTTTGATAAAGGGGCGAACAACACACAATGGAGAAAAGAAAGCCTCTTCAATAAATGGTGCTGGGAAAACTGGAAAGCCACATGCAAAAAAATGAAACTGGACTACAGTTTGTCCCCCTGTACTAAAATTAACTCAAAATGGATCAAAGATCTAAACATAAGACCTGAAACAATTAAGTACATAGAAGAAGACATAGGTACTAAACCCATGGACCTAGGTTTTAAAGAGCATTTTATGAATTTGACTCCAAAGGCAAGAGAAGTGAAGGCAAAAATTAATGAATGGGACTACATCAGACTAAGAAGTTTTTGCTCAGCAAGAGAAACTGATAACAAAATAAACAGCCAACTAAATGGGAAATGATATTTTCAAACAACAGCTCAGATAAGGGCCTAATATCCAAAATATACAAAGAACTCATAAAACTCAACAACAAACAAACAAACAATTCAATAAAAAATGGGAAGAGGACATGAACAGATACTTCTCCCAGGAAGAAATACAAATAGCCAACAGATATATGAAAAGATGCTCATCTTCTTTAGTTATTAGAGAAATGCACATCAAAACTGCAATGAGATACCACCTCACACCTGTTAGATTAGCTATTATTAACAAGACAGGTAATAGCAAATGTTGAAGAGGCTGTGGAGAAAAAGGAACCCTCATCCACTCTTGGTGAGAATGTAAAGTAGTACAACCATTATGGAAGAAAGTATGGTGGTTCCTCAAAAAACTGAAAATAGAACTACCTTATGACCCAGCAATCCCTCTACTGGGTATATACCCCAAAAACTCAGAAACATTGATATGTAAAGTCACATGCAGCCTCATGTTCATAGCAGCATTGTTCACAGTGGCCAGGACATGGAAACAACCAAAAAGCGCTTCAGTAGATGACTGGATAAAGAAGATGTGGCACATATACACTATGGAATACTACTCAGCCATAAGAAATGATGACATCGGATCATTGACAGCAAAATGGTGGGATCTTGATAACATGATACGAAGTGAAATAAGTAAATCAGAAAAAACCAGGAACTGCATTATTCCATACGTAGGTGGGACATAAAAGTGAAACTAAGAGACATTGATAAGAGTGTGGTGGTAACGGGGGGAGGTGGGAGGGGGAGAGGGAAAGTGGAGGGGGAGGGGCACAAAGAAAAGTAGATTGAAGGTGACAGAATACAATCTGACTTTGGGTGATGGGTATGCAACATAAGCGAACGACAAGATAACCTGGACTTGTTATCTTTGAATATATGTATCCTGATTTATTGATGTCGCCCCATTAAAAATAAAATTATTTAAAAAAATAAATAATGTTATTATGCTGTTGCTAACCAAGGATGAATAAAATACATCTTACCATTAATGCAACTTCTGGTGCTGCATGGTTTTGCTGATGGCTTTGTAGTCTGGTTGCTACATGGTGAGGTTAAGCTTCATGCAGGTGTTGAGACTTCCATCCATTAAACGTGATCGTAGGTTGGCCTTAATGTTCTTTAGATGTGAGAAAGACTGCTCACATGCATACGTAAAGCCAAACATTATCAATACAGCAATACTCACATGCTGCAGTGTGTGGTAGGTGATGGGAAGCACGTTCCAAGTTTTGACAATCAGCTAGTCCATGAGTTGAAGTTTTTTCATTTCTCCCCACTTGTGTTTGCTCGCCAACTCTGCTTGCAAGTCTTTCCAAATCTTCATTCAGTGACTTGAACTTATTTACACACATGTCTGAGGCCTTCAGGTCAGCAGCTTGTAGCTCAAACTCTCTGATAGAGACACCGGAGATGTAACTCAGGTTGGTGCTGTCCACTGCACACTCATGTGGATGGGTGATGAACTTAAAAAGATGAGTGCACTCACGAAATTCTCCAAAGTGCACTTTGAATGACTGCAGGAGATTAGATGTGAAGCCCACTAGCTGCTGGAGATCAAGATGTTGAGCAGGATCACTTGCTGTGCATGCATCTTTAAACTCTCCCAGTTTTTCACAGTGTAGTAAACGGCCTGTTTTAATGTCAGCGATGAAGAGTTCCAGCTTGTTTTCAAACGCAAAAACTGCTTGTTGAAGGGATAAGACTGTATTTCCAATGCCTTGCATTTTCACACTGAGCTGATTCAGATGTTCAGTCATGTCCATGAAATAGTAGAACTTCAGGAGACACTCAGTGTTAGCTAACTCAGGATGCTCGACATTTTTTATTTCAAGAAAAATCTGGATTTCGCTCAGACAGGCCACAAAACGGCTGAGCACCTTCCCTCTTGACAACCAATGCACACTGCTGTGCAGAAGCAGACCAGCATAATTATTCCCAACTTCATCCAGCAGTGTTTTAAACTGGCGATCATTTAAAGTTCGGGCAACAATAAAGTTGACCACCCGAATGACCAGCGACAACACCTCACCAAGCTGCTCACCACAATCTGAGCACAAACTGCCTCCTGATGTAGGATGCAGTGAAAACTTAGGAAGGGTCTCTTTTCATGTTCACGAAGAAGCAATACGAATCCTATGTTTTTCCCCACCATGCACAGAGCACCATCAGTACACAGCAAAATAAGTTTATCCATTGGTAGATTTTTTTCTTTAGTAACTCAGTGAAAGACTTGAATAAATCCTCCCCTCTTGTTGTCTCTTTCATAGGCAAAACAGCAAGACTTTCCTCACATAGTGTGTCACCGACAGCATACCTTGCAATCACGCTGAACAGGGATAAATAACTTACGTCTGTTGACTCATCCAAAGCAAGAAAAAAGAATGGTGCTGCATTTATGTCCTTCACTTATGTTGCCTCAATTTGATTTGCCATCATGATGGTACGATCGTGAACAATTCTTGCCAACAGAGGCATGTCTTTTATTCATTTGATTATCTTGTCTTTATCTGAAAAGTCCTCGAAAAGTTCATTGGCAACATCAAGCATGAATATTTTGGCATACTCCCCATCTGTGAATGGCTTTCTGTTTCTCACAATTGCTAAAGCACCAGCAAAGCTAGCCAAATTCCAGTAACCTTGTTGGTTCCAAACATGGAGTTGCTGCTGACTAGCTTGCACTCTGCACAGTAGCTCTTGACATGCTTTCTTCCTGCTATCCCCTGCTAGATATTTCGATGCAAATGTAGTATGGCGTGTGTCGAAGTGCTGCTATATATTTGACCATTTCATCAATGCAATTTTATCATTGCATATTAGACAGACTGAAGAATTTTCTCTCTCCACAAAGGTGAATTCCACTGTCCATTTCTGCTGAAAAGTACGATATTCCTCATCTTTTTTTTCTTTTAGCCATCTTCTTCGTCACAATGGTTTCTGCAATTAGGTAGCTGAATACTTGATTAAAAGGAGGGAAGTTTACTTCCTGACCTCACAACAACCTGTGTACATTAGGCATTATCCAATAAAAATTTGGTGTTGCCCTGGAGGACAGCTGTGATTGGCTCCAGCCACCTGCAACCATGGACGTCAATGGTAGGAAATGAATGGATTGTAATATGTGAGAATGTTTTATATTTTTAATGTTATTTTTTATTAAAGATTTGTCATTGAGCCAAATGCAGCCATCAAAAGAGCCACATCTGGCTTATGAGCCATAGGTTACCAACCCCTGCACTAGAACAACTGGATATAATAGACATCTACAGGACATTTCATCTCAAAGTGCCAGAGAACACATTTTTGTCTAGTGTACATGGAACATTTTCAAGAATTGACCATAATTTGGGCCACAAAAATAACATTAACAAATTGAGAAAGATTGAAATTACACCAAGCATATTTTCTGATCATAAAGTCTTGAAACTAGAATTCATCTGCAAAAAGAGGTAAACAAACCCACAAAACTGAGGAAAATAAACAACATACTTTTAAAAAATGAGTGGGTCAAAGAAGAGATAAATGCAGAGATCAAAAAATACATACAGGGAAACAAAAATAACAATACAACATATCAGAATGTTTGGGATGCAGCAAAAGCAGTAATAAGAAGGAAGTTCATATCACTATAGGCCTATATGAACAAATAAGAGAAAGTCCAAGTAAACCACTTAACTTCACATCTTAAGGAACTAGAAAAAGAAGAACAAAGACAACCCAAAACCAGCAGAAGAAAGGAAATAATAAAAATCAGAGCAGAAATAAACAGAATAGAGAACAGAAAAGCTATAAAAAAATTAATAAAACAAGGAGCTGGTTTTTTGAAAAGATCAACAAAATTGACAAACCCTTGGCAAAACTCACCAAGGAAAAAAGAGAAAGGACTCATATAAACAAAATCCAAAATGAAAGAGGATAAATCACCACAGATATCAAATATACAAAGAATTATTGTAGAATACTATGAAAAACTATATGCCACCAAATTTAACAATATAGAAAAAATGGATAAATTCCTAGAATACAATCTTCCAAGACTGAGTCATGAAAAAATAGGAAGCCTGAACAGACCCATAAGCAGAAAAGAAATAGTAACAACTATCAAAAACCTCTCAAAATATAAAAGTCCGGGGCCAGACAGCTATACTAGTGAATTCTATCAAACATTCAAAGAAGACTTAGTTCCTATTCTACTCAAAGTCTTCCAAAAAATAAAAAAAAGAAGCAATACTGCCAAACACATTTTATGAGGCATTTTATAACCCTCATACCAAAACCAGGAAAGAACAACACAAATAAAGAAAACTACAGACCAATATCTCTAATGAATACACATGCTAAAATACTAAACAAAATAATAGCAAATCAAATACAACAACACATTAAAAAAATAATTCATCATGATCAAATAGGATTTATCCCAGAATCACAAGGATGGTTCAACATACATAAAACAGTTAACATTAATACACCATATCGACAAAACAAAGAATAAAAACCATATAATCTTATCAATAGATGCAGAAAAGGCATTCGATAAAATACAACATCATTTTATGTTTAAAACACTTTACAAAATTGGTATAGAAGGAAAATATCTCAACAAAATAAAGGCCATCTATGATAAACCATCAGCTAACATCATATTAAATGGCATAAA
Source organism: Saccopteryx leptura (assembly GCF_036850995.1). NCBI lineage: Eukaryota > Metazoa > Chordata > Mammalia > Chiroptera > Emballonuridae > Saccopteryx > Saccopteryx leptura. The sequence goes on along the minus strand of NC_089510.1, from coordinate 71,309,979 downwards.
ACTGAGGACGTTTTCCCTAAAATCAGGAACAAGACAAGGTTGTCCACTCTCTCCACTGTTATTCAATGTAGTGCTGAAAGTTCTAGCCAGAACAATCAGACAAGAGAAAGAAATAAAAGGCATTCATACTGGGAAAGAAGAAGTAAAGGTTTCACTTTTTGCAGATGATATGATCCTGTACATCAAAAACCCCAAAGACTCCACAAAAAGACTACTAGAAACAATAAACCAATACAGTAAGATCGCAGGATTCAAAATTAATATACAAAAGTCCATTGCCTTTCTATATGCCAATAATGAAACATCAGAAAATGAGCTCAAAAAAACAATCCCCTTTATGGTTACAACAAAGAAATAAAATACCTAGGAATAAACATAACAAAGAATGTAAAGGGCTTATATAATGAAAACTATAAAACATTGTTAAGGGAAATTGAAAAAGATATAATGAAATGGAAAAATATTTCTTGTTCTTGGATAGGAAAAATAAATATAGTCCAAATGACTATATTACCCAAAGTAATATACAAATTTAATGCAATTCCCATCAAAATTCCAATGTCATTTCTTAAAGAAATGGAACAAAAAATCATCAGATTTATATGGAACTATAAATAACTCCAAATAGTCAGAGCAATCCTAAGGAAAAAGAACAAAGCTGGGGTCATTACAATACCTGACTTCAAATTATATTATAGAGCCACGATAATCAAAACAGCATGGTTTTGGCAGAAAAATAGATACTCAGACCAATGGAACAGAATAGAAAGCCCAGAAATAAAACCACATGTATATGGTCAAATAATTTTTGATAAAGGGGCCAACAACACACAATGGAGAAAAGAGAGCCTTTTCCACAAATGGTGCTGAGAAAACTCAAAAACCACATGCAAAAGAATGAAACTCAACTACAGTTTGTCCCCTTGTTCTAAAATTAATTCAAAATGGATCAAAGACCTAAATATAAGACTTGAAACAATAAATTACATATAATAAAACATAGGTACTAAACTCATGGACCTTGGTTACAAAGAGCACTTTATGAATTTGACTCCAAAGGCAAGGGAAGTGAAGACAAAGATAAACGAATGGGATTACATCAGACTAAGAAGTTTTTGCAGAGTAAAAGAAACTGACAACAAAATAAACAGACAGGCAACTAAATGGGAGATGATATTTTCAAACAACAGCTCAGATAAGGGCCTAATATCCAAAATATACAAAGAACTCATAAAACTCAACAACAAACAAGCAAACAGGCCAATAAAAAAAAAAGAGAAGAGGGCATGAACAGACACTTCTCCCAGGAAGAAATACAAATGGCCAACAGATATATGAAAAGATGCTCATCTTCATTAACTATTATAAATATGCAAATCAAAACTACAATGAGATACCACTTCACACCTGTTAGATTGGCTATTATCAACAAGACAGGTAATAACAAATGTTGGAGGTTGTGGAGAAAAAGGAACCCTCATACACTGTTGGTGGGAATGTAAAGTAATACAACTACTATGGAAAAAAGTATGGTGGTTCCTCAAAATATTAAAAATAGAACTACCATATAACCCAGCAATCCCTCTAATGGGCATATACCCCTATGACTCAAAAACACTGGTATGTAAAAATACATGCAGCTCCATGTTCACAGTGGCCCAGACATGGAAACAACCAAAAAGTCCTTCAATAGATGTTTGGATAAAGAAGATGTGGTACATATATACTATGGAATACTACTCAGCCATAAGAAATGATGACATAGGATCATTTATGACAGCATGGATGGACCTTGATAACATTACACTGAGTGAAATAAGTAAATCAGAAAAAAACTAAAAACTGTATGATTCCATACATAGGTGGGACACAAAAATGAGACTCATGGACATAGACAGGGGTGCAGTGGTTACCAGGTGGAAGGGAAGGGAGGAGAGAGAAGGAGTGGGGGGAGGGGAGGGGCATAAGGAAAACCAAATAAAAGGTGACGGAGGGCAATTTGACTTTGGGTGATTGGGTGTACAACATAATCAAATGTCAAAATGACCTGGAGATGTTTTCTCTGAATTGATCAATGTCACCCCATTAAAATTGTCTAAATAAAATTTTAAAAATAATTGAGTAAATGAACAAACTCATGAGTGTCAGTACTCAAGTCCAATTCTGCCCTGATGGTTGGTCAGCATGATGACTGGTCTGAAGCTGTATTGGTTTAGGTACTCCTAGAAACAGATACAAAGGCAGAATTAGAAGTGCAAGAGATGTAATGGGCAAAATAAATTACTGTGAAGGATAAAAGGAGCAATAGTAGAAAGGAAAAGTCTTTGTATTACTACGTTGATTTGAGGTTGGTGAATGGAGAGAAGGAAGGAAGGAGGATTGGTTAGGAAGAGCCTCAGTTGGCAATATATCATAGCTTGAGAAAGTTCCAGCCATGCCATTGGAGAGCCCCAGAGCAAAGATAGCCCATTAGAGAAGTCTCGTGGTGGGCAGAAACAATCTGGCTCTACAGAACCCCTAGTGTGCTGTTACTGGCTCTGAGCAGTACTAGAAGAGCATGAACCTAGAATTGAAAGCTACAGTGGATCCCAAAGTTGCAACATCTGGAGATTGTAATTACACTTTTAAGCAGGTTCTCTCTAGATGGGGGATCTGAGGGCACACCTCCATGCTCTTAGAAACTAAAAGGCTCCCTGTTCCTAATTATGAGTAGATCAGATTCAATATTAACACTAAATTTTCTCTCCTCATTTCTACCATGGACTCTGTAAGCTTTCCTCCTTGAATTCAAGAGGTCATTCTTTTCTTCTCATTCAAATATGGGCATGGATTTAGAATTAATAGATGTCAACTTTGAAAGTTACACATAAAAGGGCATTTCTATGTGCCAAAACCATCAAAAGACTACTGTCACCTCATCATTTTTTAAATTTTCTGTACTTAACCGCTAAACTTTTAGTGAATGTCTATATCTAGCTTATAAACCAAAGTTGGCATTCTGAGATACTTTTCCCGTAAATAGCCTAAAATAAGAGATAAAGTAAGTATACAAATAACTATAATACATGGGGCATATATCTATAGATATTTAGTTATACAGTATGCAAAATACGTAACACAGAACACTAAGCAGAGGAAGTGAAAGTGCTCCCAGAGTGCAAATCAATGCTATGGAAGTTCAAAGGCAGGGAGATTCCTTCCAACTGGGAGAACTAGGAGAGAGTTCCAAGGAGGAGACACCATTTAATCTGGGTCTTGATGTGAAGATGAGGCAAATGATATTGACAGGTGGAATCACATTCACAAAAACATAGAGCCAAGAAAGTGCAACCTGGTTCAAAACAATAACAAAATATTAGGGCAGAGATTTTCAAGCTTTTTCATCTCATGGTACACATAAACTAATTACTAAAATTCTATGGCATACTAGAAAATGTATTTTTTGCTGATCTGACAAAAACATAGGTATAATTTTGATTCATTCACACTGAATGGCTACTGTTATGTTGGCCATTTTCATTTTTTTACTTAACAGTCTAAGGAAAAAGAGGTCAATCCCCGGACCAAATAGGTGTTGCATGTTTTAGAAGTTCTTGCAGCACGCCAGCATGCCTGCCATGGCTCACCGATTGAAAATCATTGTCTTAGGGAGTAATTGTTTTCATTGCAGCAGGGACTTATTAACTGACTAATTTCAGGCAGCTCTTGGGTCTTAAATTTTAAATCTAAGACACTGTTGCCCTGTTAAACCCTAGTAAATATACTACTATCATATGTCCATACATTTGACGTCAGAACGATTCACTTGAGCATGTATCTGATCACTGCCTCTTGGCCATGAGGACATCCTGCCTTGAGAATTCATTTTATTAGCATATACAGCATATGTTAAAACATTGAACTGAAGGCATCCATAGAGTATAGGTATTGTGTGACAGATAGAGTGTTTAAAAATAAGTTTAAGAGGGTGTCATTAGTTCAAGTGGTGGCTCTGACACAAAATAGCTACTCTTTGACTGATCTAAGAATAAACTCATTCTGTACAGTGTTCCATTAGCAATTTTAATTGCATGCTAAGCTTTATAATTTGTTGCTGTCATTTAGGTTCATGTACTGTACTAATATTTATTCTGCATATTATAAAACACCTTATTAAGTTATTGCCTGCTTTCTATATATTTTTTATCTGACTTGCATGTTAGGAACTAACTTTTATATCTATTAAAAGTAGTGCTTATGTTCATGTTCTAAACAGAGTTTTTAAATTATTTAAGTCTATGGAAGGAAAAAGAAAATGCTTTGCTTCCTAAATGGTAAAAAACAAAACAAACAAAAAAAAAACCAACTACATATACATCCTATTATACAATATCTATGCCTTGAGGACCACCAATAATATAAATGGTAATTACTTGATCTGTCTTTTCCATGCTCTCCATGGAGCTGTGTATTAAAAATGGTACTAGTATGTGTAACCTTTCTTTAATTCACATCCAATAAAGAAAGGGTGCTGCACTTCTAAGCACCTAGCACACTGTCTCAGATGTTAAAGTTTAATGAAAGAAATAATATAATATTTAAGATTTACTTTCTAAACATCCCCTGCATCACATCATATCATATTCTCAATGAATCATGATGGTGGTTGAGACACAAATTTGGAATATATTCAATAGTTACAGAGCAATGGCAAATTCCTCATCATTATTCTACCACATAGCCTTGCTTCACCTAACAACTTTCTCTAATTCTCTCTCCACTGCTTTTCAAACCTAAGTCTTGGATGTACCAATACCTGCCAGACATCTGCCATGCCAAAGTTAAGAAGAACGTTTAGCACTGAAGAAGATTTCTGAGAGTCTTGTCTCTCTACTTTCCTTGTTTTATTCTTCAGTTTCTTTCTTGAATAAAAAATACATCCAAACACAAATATGTTATTCCACAGGTCTTATTTTTCCCACCAAACCAAAATGTAATAAAAGAGTTTTTTTCATTTGTTATAGACCAGAGATAACCGCCAGATAATATATATATAAAGGTTTTTAAGATGATAGGTACTCTTTTCTTGTAAATATAAGTTAAAGTAGATAAAAGGTCTACAAAGAAAATTTGTATATTTGTGCTCTATATGTAAATATGTAAATATTTTTGGCCCTGGCCAGTTAGCTGAGTCAGTTAAAAGCATCGTTCTGAAACAAAAAGTTTGCGGGTTTCATCCTTGGTTTCTGGGCGCACATGGGAAGCAACTGACTGAGTGATCACTAAAGTATTGTTTCTATGTTTGCTCATTTCTTAGCAGAAGGAGAGTACAATGAGAGAATGGGCTGATCCACATGACTCCCCCACTGATAAAAATGAAATGTGTCACTGCTTTCCTACTAATAAGTTTGTCACATGGAATAAGCATGGGCTCCAGAGTCAGGCATATCTGGGTTTAACACTCAGCTCTTCTGTTTTGTGTGTTACCCAACCTCTCTGTGTCTCCCATAGAAACAAGGTAATAATACAGACTTTATAAGTCTACTGTTAGAATTAAATGGGAAAATGTATAGAAAGCATCTTGTACAGAGCAGGTACTCAATAAATGGTTGTGGTTTTTTTTTCACTCAACACTCTTTAAAATTACCCTAGAAAAATCTGTTACACACATGTGAAGCAACAACATTCCTAGAAAGCTCCTGTCATGTCACTTCATCACAGGTATATGTAGTCAGGGAAGGGAGGGCCAATTAAAACAGGTATAGATTTTCCTGGAACACAGATCAGGGAAGTGACAAGTCTATCATAAAATGTGTGCTCCAGAAAGTGAGTTTTACATCTCAAAATAAAAGAACCCATAATCTAAGTTATAAATAAATTACTGTTACTTTAAAATGTTTTTTTTAAAGTCCTGGGTTTCTTAATACTTCTGATGAATAAAAAAGATGAGTGGAGAGGTGACAAGGAAGACTTGGAATTGATGGTGGATTGATGGTGTTGACTTATGACCTTGCTTCGTCTATTGTTGAAGAGCAAAGTCAACAGGGAAGGGGTAAGAAAGTACAAGAAGGAAAAGAATGAGAGATGCAGTTGACATTGCAGTATATCAAGATATCAGTATCTATAACTCATTTTTTTGAATCTCACTGAAAATACACAATTTTAGTAAATAAACACAGTTCTTCCTATCAAGGAGCTTATAATGAACAAATTAATGTTTTGATTAATACAATATAAAGACATGTTCAGGAGAAGCGTAGGTTAATTTCCTGCCCCAGATGCTGAACACATGGTTGAGGAGTGGAGAGTGGGGCCCACAAAGAATTTTCAAATGTGGATATATCTTCAGTTATAAACCTAGAAGGTTTCTGAATGTGTCATGTAAATTCAACATAATTTCTCCACGAAATGTATTCACATCATGTCCTTTGAAATCTATGTTAAGTAGCTGAGGAAAACAAACTCTAAGTTTACTCAAATTAGTGTAAGTTGATTGATTGTCCTACCTCATCTATTTAAAGAAAAAGTAATTAGATGAATTTCTGCAAAATTAGACCATCATTACTAAAATCTTTAAAATGTGTCCTGCTTAATATGTTTGTTTTGTCATGGTTGTCTTATGCTACTGTTTTTTTTTTTAAAGGAAATGTATGTTTAAAAGATGTGCAGGATGATCAGAGAATGACTGAGATCAATCCAATTAAGACCTCATGACAATGGGACATAATATCTTCAAAGGAAAACTCCCAGACACACCTCGCCAAACATCAGGGCCTCGTTCTCCCAGAGGGTGGAACTGTCTGTGATGGTAAAGAAAAAAGACCTATATTCTCACAGTCAATGAACCAGAGGTGGAAATATAGTTAATGATGTGTTTTTACAACAAGTCCCCATTTTCCCTTTCATCCTTCCTGAGACCATGGTCATTTTGACATTTCCATATTTGATGCTAACCTAACAGCTAATGTGTGTTCTGAAATGAAATAGCTAAAGAAGAATTTTAGAATAGAAGTTCTACCACAATGCAGCTTTTAAATACACTTTCAACTATTGTTTGATCTTTTTGCAAGGAAAACTTCTTATGAACTCTAAAGTATTCTTTCATCTATAGTATTCCACTTTAGGTGAGCTATCTATTTTTTTTTACCTTCATCATGCATATCCATCACCAAAAAAATATATATGCTTTATTTGTTTTATCCAGTCACAGCATTTTATCTTCAGTTTGAGCTTCTATGCTCCCTGAGTATATGTGATGTCAAAAAAGATAAATGTACATGTCTTATCTAACTTGCAATTAGAGTTATTAGTGACAATATATCCAGGAAAGATTTTGTGTAAGCTATGTTCTGGGCTCCTTGGCAACAGATAAAAAAATAAATCTAGGACAGTTCCTTCACAACAATCTCCTTCCATCTTATAGTCTTTGTTGAGTTTTTTCATTTTTGATTTCTTCCCAAGAAAGTAGGTAGACACAACTGCCAGCATCCCTAGAGCCTTTGTTAATACCAAAATGACAAAAGTAGACCACTGAAAGGTGTGCTTGAAGTATGCTATTTCAAATTCCTTTTGAATGATTCAATATATACCCTTTGCTTTTGATTCAGACTAAACATAATCAAAACTATACCTGTAAAATTTATGAATTATATGCTTTCCAATTCTATATTTCCCATTTACATAGAACTGGAAATCAGATTATTAATATTAAACCTAGGAAAATGTGGAAAAGAGGGGATCTCTTTTCTTTTTAATAACCCCTAAGAACTTCATTACACTCATGGTGATTTCTTATGCCATTTTATTGTGATGCCAGACCATCTTGATCCCTTTTCATCATAATAAAGTACCCAAAGCAACCTGGAGACAGATTTCTGCCATGCCACCAGAGTAATTTTACTATACAAACAGTAATGATTTGAACACTTAGGGGAAAAGTGGAGATTAGTTTATTGATTCTAAATTGGATTTTGCTGCATATTCCCAAAACCTAACACATGATTCTAAAAGCTAATATGCAAATAATTTTTATTAGAGATTAGAAAAATACCCAGTAAGTGGACAAATGGCTGAGTTTTTATAATCTGATTTGGAGTTGGAGGAAAGGGGGTTAACCAGTGTATTCTCACATTGAAGACAAGATCAACACTGAATACAGGGATTCATAGAAGGCCCTGTAAGCTGATGCTTAACATTTGTTGTAAAAATATCATCCCCAGCTACTCAGTTGGTTATATTACTAACAGACATTCATGGCTGACAATGTTTTAGGGATTTTAGAGAGAATTTTGACAAAGAAATGGGAAAGAAAGCATGAATACACTAATTCAGGATACCTGAGAAATTGTTGATAGCATAGGGTCTCCTAACTTTTCACCATTGATGATAGATTTTATTACATGTATGGTCCACCAATCACAACACAGAAATCTCAATAGTGTAATGGCTAATCCAGATCTTCTATTTAAATGTTTAATAAAGCTTTAGGAAAATTATCAAAGTCCGGTGAATTTGCAATTAAGTACACGGGGGAAGGTTGGGGGTTGGAGATTTTCATTACCAATTCAATGTCTAAGAGTTTTTGAATTATTTAACTTTTCATTTACACTTGAGTCAATCCTGGTAATTTACATTTTTCTAAATTTAAAGCTGTTCATACTAGTCACAAGACTTTAAAAAAAATTTTATCTGTGATTACATCTCCTCTCTTGTGTCTTCAGTATTGTTTTAATTTATATCTCTACTCTTTCATTTTCTTGATCAGCTTTATAGATTAATCTATTTTTAAAGGACTCAAAACATTTATAAAATTTTCTATCTGGTAAGTTATATAGGGCACAATCAAAATAGAAGAAATATATCATAAAAATGAGTGCTTAGAAAAGAATATATTCTTGTTGGGTCTATTTCTGTATTCGATAAATGTTAATTTTATTGTTGAAAACATTTTTTAGCCCACTTAATTAATCAGTTTCTGATTGAGTTTTGGTGAATCTCCCATTCTGAATGAGATTTCTTCTTGAATTACTGAATTGCTCCATTTATTGTTAGCAATTTTCCTCCTTATTTCAGTGAATGCTTTGCCTTATATTTCTTTTCTTCTGATATCAGTATTACTATACTAGCTTTCTTTTGGCTGGGTTTTGCATGTTTATCGTTTAACTTCAACATGTTTGTGAGACTAGTTTTAGTTGTATCCCTTAAAAAGCATGTAGCTGGGCTCTTTGTTCAATCCACTCTAATAATTCATGGGATTTTAATACACTTCTTTTTACTATGGTTACTGATATATTTGGTCTTATTTTTACCATCTCATTTTGTTTTTCTTTCTACCATTCTCCTACTTCACTTTTTGTTCACTTCTGCTTTCTATTAAACTGATATTTCCTTTTTCTTCTTTCTGCTAATTTTTAAGTTATATATTATGTTTGTTTGCTTTAGTCAGTACCCTTAGCTTTTTAATATGCACCTTTAACTATAAATTTATAGCAATTACTAATTGTATTCACCCTGTTTTGCACTTTTCCTAATACAGTATTCTTCAGTGTGCTGATTATAGGACACCATTCTTTTGCTAACTTTTTATTCTCAAGTTTTAGTTTTGCACCATTAGGTTGTCTTGTTTTGTCCTATTTTTTACTTACTACAGCTATTAATGTTACAAATATGTTTGAATCAATCAATGTATCCATAGATAAGGGGTCAGGAAACTTTTTGGCTGAGAGAGCCATGAACGCCACATATTTTAAAATGTAATTCCATGAGAGCCATACAACAACCCATGTATGTTATGCATTATCCAATAAAAATTTGGTGGTGTCCCAGAGGACAGCTGTGATTGGCTCCAGCCACCCACAACCATGAACATGAGTGGTAGGAAATGAATGGGTTGTAATACATAAGAATGTTTTATATTTTTAACGTTATTATTTTTTTTATTAAAGATTTGTCTGTGAGCCAGATGCAGCCATCAAAAGAGCCACATTTGGCTCATGAGCCATAGGTTCCTGACCCCTGCCATAAATTCTGAAGTTATAGAGAAATTTTTTTCTTTGGAGGGGTTGGCCTTTTTCACATCTGTGTTTTATAGGTGATAAAACTGAACCATGGAGAATTTAAGTAAATTATCAGTCTTTATTTGTCTTAAAGATAATCTGTTAGGATTCAAGTCCAGGGTTCTTTGACTTTGAAAAAACACTCCAAATATTTAATCACACTATACAAAGAAATATGACACAGAGATGCCTAGAAAATTCTGAAATGGCTATTAATATCTTTGATCAAACATCTCTCTTGTTTTGTAAGTGAAGCTGAGCAACTATCCAAATAACCAGACCTTTTGATAGTTTTTTATTTTTTCCCTTGTGGACCTATAAGAAAAATAATTTTTATTTTATCTTTTGCTTATATTAAAAGTGAAAAAAGGCCCTGGCCGGTTGGCTCAGTGGTAGAGCATCGGCCTGGCATGCGGGGGACCCAGGTTCGATCCCCGGCCAGGGCACATAGGAGGAGCACCCATTTGCTTCTCCATCCCCCCCCCTCCTTCCTCTCTGTCTCTCTCTTCCCCTCCTGCAGCCAAGGCTCCATTGGAGCAAAGATGGCCCGGGCGCTGGGGATGGCTCCTTGGCCTCTGCCCCAGGCGCTAGAGTGGCTCTGGTCATGGCAGAGCGACGCCCCAGAGGGGCAGAGCATTGCCCCCTGGTGGGCGTGCCAGGTGGATCCCGGTCGGGCGCATGTGGGAGTCTGTCTGACTGTCTCTCCCCGTTTCTAGCTGCAGAAAAATACAAAAAAATAAATAAATAAAATAAAAAATAAAAGTGAAAAAAGCCTGAGGATAATTGTTGTGCTGGTAAATTGTGAACAAGGCCCACTGGGGGTGAGGACGATGAAGATGCAGAAACCTGACTCCGGGGACCAAGTTCAGTGAAGCAAATCCACTTTATTCAGGAAGTAAGCTAGCTTATATACACAGGTTCAGCCTATAGGGTGTTACAGCCAATGGCCAAAAAGATCAGGGAGCTGCCTGATTAGCACTGAGTCACTTCCTTCTAGTGGGCAAGCTCCCTCCTGGGTATGCCTAGGAGGGTTTCAGGTGCTGGAGTGTTCTCACAGCATTGTATCAGCCACAGCTGCTAGGAATGTGGTCTGCACTCTACCTACATTTCCCCCTTCTCTTTTAATTAAGGCCAGTTGGACTTGATGAATGATAGCTTGCTGTTGTTGTACCAATACCCCTATAACACCATATGCTAGCAGATTGGCTGGGAAAAATAGGGAGGCAAGCTTTTGTAATGTTTGACTAGTTAGGAAATAGAATGAGGGTCTTAAACAGGGGATTCCTCCTAGGGATCAGAATGTCATTTCCCTCCCATTGTGTTACAGAGACCTTCCAGGTGCTGTTAAACACAGTTCCATTTTGATTGTAAAAAATGGACATAGGTCCATGCATGCCCCCTTTCCACAAAGGTCCCAGCATCCAAACATGGAACGGATGGCTTGCCACAGGCTGCATACTGCATATGGTTGCATTCCATCTCTCAGCCTCCAATGCCAAACTCTGAGGTTGATGGTCTGCGCATCTGGGCCAGAGGCAATACGGCAGTCTCTCCAGGGAATTCCTTCTCTCTGGAGTGTTCTTAGATGTTTATCAAACAGGAATGGGCAAAAAGGCGACCCTGGGAAGGCAAGGTTAGCAGGGTGGGCCCAGCTGTTGGTAGCTAGGAGGAGGGCTTGTAGGCCAAGTACTGAGCTTGGTTGGTAGTACCGTTTTCAGCAAAGTCCCCCATAGTATGATTTTGAAGGAAGACCCATCCCTCTGAGGGCACGGTGTTATTATTCAGAGTAAACTTAAGTAGCATTGGGTCACTGAGGTTACCCCATAAAGTGCCGTTCAACTGTTTGGATTCCGGCCACTATTATCACAAGGGAGACTAAGGGAGCAGTTACTGGAATATACTGCTGGAAACTGTGGGCTATTAACTTCAACAGGCATAATTATGCCAGGGTGGAGAACAGCAGTCCAGACATGGGGGTCTGCCCACGTCTGAAAGTCAGCAGTCACTATAGCACACACAAGCAAGAACAGAGCACCAGGGCCTGGGAGCCCATCAGGGGCCATTCTCTAGGCCTTCCCCACCAAAGCCTCTACATCCCCCCAGGTGATGGGGCATGCACGCTGGCCACAAGGTCTTCTTCTGGAGTGCTGAAGACCTCTTCCCCTCAGGCGTAGTCTGTGTGGAGAAGGCCAGAGCTGTGGCTTTGGATGGGTGAAGACTGAACTACTTAGTGGGTGACCAAGAAACCCTGTCAAGCAGGTTGGGGGGGGGAGGTTCTGGTATCCAAATTTGCTGAAAAACACAAGCAGAACCTCTCCCTTGTGTTAGAAGAGGGTGTGATCCCTGCCACTGTGCCATAGCTGGGTCTTTCCAGCATCATTTCAGAGAGAGGAGAGAGGAAGAGAAAGAGCGAGAGATACAGAAAAATAGACAAGACAGACAGACAAATGAAGGGGGAAAAGAAAAAAGACACATGGGGGCATATAGGCTGGCCCATGGGTCTGCAGCAGGAACACGTGTTGGAGTTATTGCTAGGGTAGAAAATAGTGTCTGAGAAGCTGGGGTGAGGCACTGAGCCCTGGCAGGGAATGCAGAAGTAGCAATTTCCACTTCTTCAGGTGGCGGAGCTGATGGCGCAGTTTCTAATGTATCTAGTTTCTTTTCTGCACGCTAGGCTGCAATTTTGTCAAACTCGGAGGCTAAACTACTTTCCTCCTCAGTGGAGGGGGGCAAATAGGAAGGTAGGGGCTCCTCAGGGAGAGGTGTAACCTGTAGTATCTTTGGCACTGGCAGAGGGTCCCCAGCAGGAGCACTGGTCAGGCAGGCATGTATCACTAACAGGGCAGGAATGATGCTGAGAGGGAAGGTTTGTCCTTCATGTACTTTGGCCAAACGAACACACTGGAAAGCTCTAGCCCAAGTATTGGGGTCCCAAGAGGCGCATCCCGAAACTTGAGAGGATTTCCCAGTAGGTACAAAGATCCTTTTCACTAACTTTAACTTGCCTACTCTGCAATAGGGTACAGAGGGCTCAAGCTTGTGGGGCTCAGAAGTAAGGGAGAAGGTTTTCCATTGCAGATGGTCACTCACCTGTCCCTTGAGTGCCAGCTGGGTCCCTGTTTGGGTGCCAGTATGTGGACAAGGCCCACCAGAGGTGAGGATGACAGAAACGCAGAGACCCGACTCCGGGGACCAGGTTCAGTGACGCAGATCCAATTTATTCAGGAAGCAAGCTAGCTTATATACACAGGCTCAGCCTATAGGGTGTTACAGCATGTTCTTCAAAGCCAATGGCTGAAAAGGTGAGGGAGCTGTCTGGTTAGCACTGAGTCACTTCCTTATAGCAGGCGAGCTCCCTCCTGGGTGTGCCTAGGAGGGTTTCAGGTGCTGGAGTATTCTCACAGCATTGCATCAGCCACAGCTGCTAGGAATGTGCTCTGCACTCTACCTACACTCCTTCATGCATTTTTTAATAAAGGCTAATATGCATAATATACATTATTTATAAGTTAAATAAACAGAGACTTCTGTTTTAATTTCAGAATTTTAATGTCAGAATTTTTTCTGACTCTGTTCTTCCTCTCGCTTCTCTTACTATGCTCCTACTAATAATAAAGAAAACATAGCTAGTATTTAGTACAAAGCATAGCTTTTTTTACATAAACTAAGGTGGTGAAGTTGGTGATCCTTGAAAAACTTAATAACAAACTCCTAGGTCTAAGTTCTGACTTTTGAGGAGATGCAGAAAGGGAGAGGCTCTCATGATGACCACCATAATCCCTACCTGTTTCCAAAGTGAAAATAGCTCCTACCCTCCACAAACGATAGTGATAGGTCACTGTATTCATTCAAGTTCTTCAGAAGCAGACAGTCTCCTGTGGTTCCCTCTGCCTGTCAGATGCATCTTCTTCTTGTTTGCCCTCCTTCACTTTCCCCACTGTTAGTAGTACCTACACCATTTTGTATTACAAATATTGATCAACTTACGACCTATGCAACTTACGGCCATTCAACTTTACGACCACAATTGCTAGCCACAACTGCTCCATGTCTGGCAGCGCAAGCATTGCCCAGCTGGGTGTACAACAGTGCAAACCAGCTTCCGGCAGCACTACCATCTCCGTGTGCACCATTTCAATTGTTATCCCAGACTTGGTACAGCAATTTGTGTTTTGTGTCTTGGATATTTTTCATCAAACCCCTCCCAAGATGTCTACCAAGAGAAAATTGTCTTTGCAAATATTAAACCAGTTGTACTGGTAATGCAATGTTTTACTTAAACCTGACGAGTGTAAAAATAAGAAACAAAATGGTGTAGAGATGACACAAATGGCATAAAATGAACAAAGAAAATTATGATATATAACAATGAAAGAAAATTATGATAAAATATGTCTTAAAGATTTTTATAACATCATTTCACAGTACTGTACATATAGCCTACTCAGCTTACAACCAAATTGTGTTACGACCAGTCTGTCAGAACCAATCGTGGTCATAAGTCAACCACTAGCTGTATTGCTTTATTAGATTTAAAAGCTCTTTATAGGTACTTGGAAATTAAGACATGAAAAAGTGAAAAGTTCGGCCCTGGCCGGTTGGCTCAGTGGTAGAGCACCGGCCTGGTGTGCAGGAGTCCCAGGTTCGATTCCCGGCCAGGGCACACAGGAGAAGCGCCCATCTGCTTCTCCACCCCTCCACCTCTCCTTCCTCTCTGTCTCTCTCTTCCCCACCCACAGCCAAGGCTTTATTGGAGCAAAGTTGGCCCGGGCACTGAGGATGGCTCTATGGCCTCTGCCTCAGGCACTAGAATGGCCCTAGTTGCAACAGAGTGACACCCCAGATGGGCAGAACATCGCCCCCTGGTGGGCATGGCGGGTGGATCCCAGTGGGGCACATGCAGGAGTCTGTCTGCCTCCCCGTTTCCAACTTCAGAAAAATACAAAAAAATAAAATAAATTAAAAATGAAAAGTTCATATTAGCTATCTGTTGTTTCATAACAAAATATCCTAAATTAATGAACTGGAGACAACAAACATTTGTTATCTCAATTTCTGTGAGTCAGTAATCCAAGAGTGGCTTTGCTGGGTAGTTCTGGTTCACGGTCTATCATAAGGCTGCAATTGAGGTGTCAGTGGAGGTTGCCAGCATGTCAGGGTTGGGCTGCAGGAGGATCTGCTTCCTAACTCACTCACGTGGCTGTTGACAGCTTCAGAGGACTTGCTTCCAAACTCATCCATGAGGGTCCCTGCACAGGTGCCTCAGGGTATAGCAGCTGGCTTTCCCCAGAGAAAATGATCCAAAAGAAGTTCCCCCAAGATGGAAAACACAATCTTTTATTTTATTATTTATTTATTTGTTTGTGTATTTATTTATTTATTTATTTATTTATTTATTTATTTATTTATTTATTTGCGAGAGACAGACAGGAAGGGAGAGAGATGAGAAGCATCAACTCAAATTGCAACACTTTGGTCATTGATTGCTTTTTTATATGTGCCTTGACCAGGGCAAGTGGGGGCGGGGGGCTCTAGCCAAATTAGTGATCCCTTGCTCAAGCCAGTGACCTTTGGGCTCAAGCCAGCAACCACAGGTTATGATCCCATTCTCAAGCCAGTGACCCTATGTTCAAGCTGGTGAGCCAGTGCTCAAACCAGATGAGCCCGCTCAAGCTGGCAACTTTGGGATTTTGAACCCAGGTTCTTAGTATCTCAGGTCAACACTCTATCCATTGTGCCACCACCTGCTCAGGCTGGAAACCACAATCCTTATATAATCTCATCTCAGAAGTGATATCCCAT
The DNA here is from genome assembly GCF_036850995.1 of Saccopteryx leptura. Classification (NCBI taxonomy): domain Eukaryota; kingdom Metazoa; phylum Chordata; class Mammalia; order Chiroptera; family Emballonuridae; genus Saccopteryx; species Saccopteryx leptura. The sequence continues at coordinate 71,294,143 of NC_089510.1, read as the reverse complement.
CACTACTGCAATATTCTGTTCATTTTAAGAGAGCCAATTCCAGGCCAGCCTCAAAGGCAAGGGATTATATAAGGGCACAAATACTAGAAGTCAGGGGCCATTGTCAGTTCTCTTAGAACATGCCTAAGGATCTTCTAGACCAGGATTTCCTAAATTTTCACCACCAACAAACATCCTGTGCTTTGTATTTTGAGTTTTTCTTCCTGGAAAATTTTATTTATTAAGTAATGGATTATTTCTTCACTTTCATTCATATAAAACTATAATATACAATAGAGTAATAAGCAATAGTTATCCACAATATATAAAATGAATGAAGTTATGTAAATACGTAGATGGCTGATTCACTAATTTACTCATAGGGTCTCATCTAATATAAACATGACATTTTGTTTAGACTTTTTGAAATACTGAAGACAGCCCCCAGTTTCTCATTATTTCCTTTAAGAATTCTCAGAGGATCAAATAATACAGAACAAGTAAAACTGACCCAGTAACACTGCATTGTTTCATAGAGTAGAAAACTGGGTCCCAGAAAGGTAAGTATTGGAGCTGGAGCTGCAGTCACTGTCTCCCAGCCCCATGCCCACAACAGCACATGTCGTTCTTGGTCTTATCCTTTACTCCAAAGACTAACAAAGGGCATTTAGTAGATCGTAGTGATGATTATACTAATGCCATTAAAATGTATATAGAATGGTAATCATTTCTCACATATGTAAGTTAAATCATTATGCTGTACACCTTAACTTATACAGTGCTGTATGTCAACTATAACTCAATAAAACTGGGATGGAGGCAGATGTATATGGCAAAGCTAGTGTTAGAAAGTATTCTCATTTTAAAGAGATTAACTTATTTTAGCCAAGATAACCACAGTTATTGGAGCATTTTATTACACTTGGTATAGATGAAATCCTACTCTTAGAATTTTTATTATTATAATTGGTAAAATAATAATAATAATAATTTTATGATGGTTAATGGATAGCTTAGTGTGCTAAATAATTTGCTTATCAAATGGAAAATAAATTGAAAACATCACTGTAAGCTTATGATCACACACAGTTCCAATGGGAGCAGGAATGTTAATTATGGATGAGAATGGCCTAATCAGTTAATCTAGTCAAAAGCTCATTAGCCCCACTCACCAACAGTAGGACAGTGAGGAGGTCTGAACACTGACAGGTTTTCCATGCTCCAGTTCTCTGTGGTAAGTACTAGAATATTATGGCTCAGTGTGGAATGGTATGAGCACCATCAGGATATTACAAAATGGCACAAGTTACAATGATAATGGTTTTACAATAATAATGGTTTCACTGCCTCATCTTCTAAAATAAAAGAGTACAAGGAAACAAACTTTGCTTTGTAGTATTTACCCAGCAGAGATCTTCGAGATAAAGTAATTAAGAAGTTAATCATAGGAGGGGTTTGAGAGGTGCCCACATATACACACAAACCCTATTCTTACATTTATAAAAAAGTTTTAAACCAGAACATAAGAAATTTATCTTTTCTTTGGTCTGAAGGAATAATTCTTGATGGAAATAGAGTCACTAATGCTTGCCATGGTAGGTATGTATGTGTATGTGTGTGTGCATTAAGTCTGTATTAATGAACAGATTTTAAGTAATGTTTCAACTGTGACTAGCATGATTCACTAGCACATAAACTTTTAACCCACCTCTGCTTACTACTATGAGATTCAGGTGAGATCATAGATATTCATATCTCATGAGCTCTGCAAGAAATCACCTCAGTAAGATTAGAATAGAGAAAAAAGTGACCAGGAAAAAAAGCAAAGTTGAAAATTATATTAGGAAAAGGCAAGAAGGGTAATGAGACATTTGTAGCAATTTGCTCTCTTTATGTTTGAAAAAGTTTGAAAAGCCAAAGCTAACTGGAATTGCCTAACAGGTGAAACACTAATTGGGGAAGGCCAATGGAATTGGACTCAGAATGTATGGATGCAAAGACTAGTTTACATTCAGCATCTGTGTAATCTCAGCCCAATCACTTTACTTTGTTGGATTCTTATTTCTCTATAAACTGACATGGCATCAGTGATTTTCACTGTCCCATGAAAGTCTAGAAGGTTTTTGGGGACAGTTTATTGGAGTTTAATAAAGGAGGTTGAGGTTGAGGAGAGGCCCCTTTAGATGAGGTTGAGGAGAAGGCCCCATTACCCTCACCCTCACCAAAAGGAGCTCCACCTTTCACTCTCTTGTGCATTAGGCTTTCAAATATAATATTTGTTGCCAAAATATTTTTGAAACCACTGGTTTAGCAAAAGTTAAAAAACATCAGTATGGCATTATATATCTGGGTTGGTAAAGACCCATCATAAAGCTATGATAGAAAATCATAGCTCACAAATGATCCTGAAAGGTCTGTGTCAGGAGGCTGGGTTGGAGACATCTTGATAAGCTCCAGTGGGGATTCAGATACAGCTCTACTAACCAGGACAATGTGCAAGAGGCAGCTATCTAGGATGCAAGAAAAGAAGGTTGCTCCAAGCCTTGCCTGGTGGCTCAGTGGATAGAGCCATCAGCCTGGCGTATGGACATCCCAGGTTCAATTCTTGGTCAGGGCACACAGGAGAAGCAATCATCTTCTTCCCTCCTCCCTTCTTCCTCTTTTTCCCTCTTCCCCTTCCACAGCAACTGGCTCAATTGGTTTGAGCGTAGTCCCAAGGACTGAGGATAGCTTCATTGGAGTGCATCAGACTCAGGTGCTAAAAATAGCTGGGTACTTGAGGATTGACCCCAGATGGGTTTGCCAGGTGGATCCCAATTGGGATGCATGCAGGAGTCTGCCCCACTATCTCCCCTCTTCTCATAAAAAAAAGGAGAGTTGCTACAAGTAAGTTAACTTTTTGTTTCAAACATATTTAATTCTATAATAATGCATGAACAAATTCTTGTAAAAGAGTCAAATAATTGAGGAATATAGAGACTAAGTATAAAATTTCCTCATTGACAGTGTGCTTCTCCATATATTTTCCAACAATGAATATTAATTCTCTTAATTTTTTCCAAAGTAATGACAAAATGTTGATATAGTAATTTGTATTTCCCTGGTTACTAGGGCAATTGATTTTCCATTTATCTATCGTTGCCTATTGATGTCTGTATTAGTTAAAAGAAGCCTGACTATGGGAATCTAGAGACTAGATTTCAGCCCTAGGTTTGTAATTTGCTTGCAGATTTTGATTAACTTTATTTACCTTTCTGATCCTCGGTTTCTCAATATGACAAATGGAAATAATAATCTCAGTCCTGTCTTATTCCACAAATCTATCATAAATGTTCAGAAAATAATGGATGAAAAAGCAAGTGGAAAATTCTAAAATGATAGACATGTAAATGGGATTTCTTTTAGTTTTAAGAACATATGCCACATTACCAAATAACTGTACATGGGAGTTTTCCTAGACACACTAAGTCTGGTGCCTGCAGCTGCTCATTTCACTACCAACTTCCGGTGCCCTCGCACAAGCTGTGAGGACAGAAGGCATTTGTTTGGCTCTACCATTGCTCCCCATTTCAACCGGGCCTGGGTGAACACACAAGAAAGCTTGCTCCTTGTGGGATTTCTAATCTATGTTTGTTATTTCAAGGAGTTGGGGTGAGGGGTGGATCATCTCCCACATTTTCTCTGGTTCATCCATCAGCAATAACAATGCCATCTGGTTACCGGGGACCAGTGAGGCATAAAATGCCCAGAAAAGCAGCTGTCTTCCCCTTTACCTGTGTCAGAATTACTAATTAAATGACAAATTTGCCTTAAGCTATAAATTAAATTTCATGCTGCTGAAACTTGTACAAGTTTTACTCTTTATTAACTACACCTTTCTGGAACCACAAGCCTTTCTTTAGAAGAAACTGCGTGAAACCAAGATAAAAATTTCCATCTGGCCATCTGTTTTGTTTTGTTTTTTTAATGACTTATGCAATAATTTGTATAAATCTTTAAATGTTATCTTACCTTTTGCTTTTTACCATGAAGTGAAACAAAATTGCCTGTTTATGCTAAGTTTCCTTTCTCCAGTAAGGGTTCTTAATATTGCACAGAATGGCAGAATTCTCATTTCCAGTTTTTCTAGCACCAATTCAAATGCCAATGTATTACATAAACCTGAATGTGAGGACAATGTGACTGAGCCTTAGCCATGTTACCCTTCCTGAACTTGGTAAAATTTCATATAAATATAAATAGGTTATTTCATACTCCCAAAATGTCAACACATTGTCTATATAATCTAGTGGATAAACCAGGAATTGAAAAGTCTAAGTTGGATTGGATTTTCTACAATCAGCACTTCTACTGAAAGAGCTACATAGTTTTGGTAACTAATATATATAAAGGAAGCACAATACCTTCTTCAAGTTTCAGCGCAAATAAAATTCTTTCCCGAATGCCAATCTTCACACATCTGAAACACTTTCTTTATAGTCCCAGGTTCTAACACTAATTTTTCTCACCTCTTAACAAAGGAATTAATAAAGTCATGAAAACCATTAAGATACTATCCCCTTCACTTTTAGAGGTTCATCCTTCTTTGGGCCCATTTTTGAATAGATGTTTAGCCTCAGGCACCAAAAATCAAAAGGATGCTCCCAAATTATGGTATCTTTTACAATTACCTGGGGGATGTGGTGTCTTTGGTAATAGACAGGACTAATCTGGACCAAACTGTTCTGTTTGCAGTATGACCTAAATGCTTACAGTCACCAAAACACACTTTCCCCCCAGTGATTTCTGTTAGGGCATTATCAAGTTCCTTCTCATTTTCTGAAGAAAGAATGATGTCATGACCCTTTTAAACATACCACATCAATTGGCAACATTACCAATTCAATGCAACCACCATTTGTTGAGCTTCTATTATGTTATTGGCATTGGGCTAGGAATGTGGAAGGGATAAATATAAGTACTTATATTAAAGGATATAAACTTAAATAAAACTCAGAAGTTTTTGATCTAACATGAGATTTTTGTGTATAAAAATAACTATAATATAAAACAAAATGTAAAATTTTTCTTAAAATGGGTAACAACAAGATGTCCGAAGTAGAGAGAACCATGTGAGAGTCTACTGGGTTCTGTGGAAACATTGGGGCTGCCTTGAGTGAATACCAGTTAACAGAGATGCGTGGGCACTCTCTTCATCTTTGTTCAAGTTTCTTTGTCACTGGTATGACTCATCCTCTAAGTTCACCTCAATATTGTTGGGTGTGGGGAATGTTTAATGTTGTTTTAGAGGAAATATCAATAAGAAGATCCATTTTCAGCTAGCACTCTGAACAGGAAGCAAATCATTGAACCAAAAAGATTTACAATGTTCAGCAAACTCCATTGTGCATGTGAATAACCTGTATCAATTGTTAAAATGTAGACTCTAATTGAGGGTGGAGCCCATGAGTCTATATTTATAACAAGTCTCTGGGTGATGCCTATGCACTTCAGCCCATCCTTTGAATAAGGACGAATTAGAACATTGTCAAAAAGAGTTCAACCTATAGAGAGGTGGACAAATAAAGCAGCCCACCAACATGTCACAGAGCATAAGAGCAGGAAGCCAAGCCTTTTACACAAATCAACAGAGAAGGACTCAGTACTTAAGAGCTGTATTTTGTGCAAGCACATGATCACATGTTTAGAGCAACCCTGTCATTAGCAATATGGATATGAAGCAGAGATGGCATCCCAGGCAACAATGAGAATGTGGGACATCCAGAAGAGAATCTAAACCGGATCACAATTTCCCCACCACAAGTTCTTAGCCTCACTTATTCCTCAGTGATCAAGAATTCTGAGGTGAGAAAACACTCTATATCCCTCATACACATATTGTACATAGTTGGAGCAAAAAGTATAGAATTCTTATTGAAGAGTGAGGATTCAGTTCCACTCAACAAATCCTTTTGCTGTCTGCCTGAAGTACTGAACTAAAGGATCTTCTCTATTATTGAAAGAGGTACAGACTTGGTAGGTCCTATCTGTGTATTAAAAATCAAGATCCATGTGTGTGGATCATTGCCTTCATACACTTGACTCTCTACATATGGCTACTACAGGGGGAAAAAATGAAATAAGATGTGTTTGAGCCAGTTTTTTGGTTCTATAATACATAACAAAGCAAAGGGATTTTGTTGTAAGGTTCTTATACTTCTAAGGAAAAAGCCCTACATCGTGGACCTGCAGGTGGATATTATAACCAAGTACCAGAGAAGAATATTTTCTTAATGATAATAGACATTATGCCTGGCTGCTAACTCTGAGTAGAAGTCAAAGCCAGACAAAGCAGATTTCCTCTCCTTCTGACGGGGGATTTTTACCATTATTCTCAAGGAAGAGGCTAAGTAATCTTCAGCTGAATTCTGAACTTATTACCCAACAGACTTAAGGTTTCTTATAGTTCCCAAAGGTCCTCAGTATATTTTATCTAATAAAGAGACAGTTTTATCAATCTCAGATTGCTTTATTTAAAACAACTACGTTAAAAGTTCAATTTAAGTAGTTTCAATAAGAACTGGCCCATCATCAAATTCTGTTGAATCCTTCTGACCCCCTATTCACAACGGCCATTATGGTTTATTCTTTACTGTACATTAATTTGGTTCAAACGGGATCCAGACTGCACATCTCAGCATTCTACTTGAATACAGAAGAAAGAATTCAATTCCTCTCTGTAGCAGATTCAGCCTTCCACAAGTCACTTCTGCCAGTCAGTAATGGCTGCATTGCAAAAACTGCTTTGCGAATGTTTTGCTGGGTTTTGTTGCTAGGTGATGACTAGGAAAACTTTGTGATTCCTGCTGAGAGCTTTTAAAAAAATGTGCCTGTAACCAGCTTCATATTAAAGGGGGGGGGGAGGGATAGGACAGCGTGCACCTTAATTCCTCAAGGTTTACTCCTTGCCCTATACTCCCCCTTAGCTGTTGTATGGAGAAATTGTGACCATTAAGAAATGCATATGCACAACATTAAAAAAAAAAAAAAGAAAGAAAGAAAACAATATTCAATTTATCATTTACCAATCCAGAGTAGGGTTAATAAAAACAAACCTTATCAACTGTCTCTTGTATAGTCTAAACTAGAATTTAAATAACTTAGTGATGGGCGAGGGGAAAGTAGAGGAAGGAGTGAGTGAAACAATACCAACTGATTCTCCCAACATTTTTTTCTGCTCCACATATTAGCAAAAACCCTTTGCTTAAGAAATTGGCCTACAGCTAGAGTCAGCTTGTACCTGAGCTGTTTCAGAAACCCTTGGCTTGGACCCGACTTTCCACCAAGCAGCAGGGATTCCTGGGAAAGCCCAGAAGCCTGTCTGAGGCCCGGTCCTGTGTCAGTGATTGATGAGGACAAGTGTGAGAGGTGACACACTGTGAAATCAGACTGAGGCACAAAGAGTTAATCCTTGGGCTTTTTCCAAATGGGATTCTTTGAAGGAAAAAATAATATTTATTTCTTGCTTTGATTTTTGCAGCTAAAGATGCACTATTGATATCTTATTCACTAGGCAAGATGCTAGCCTGCAACCTTCTGAAACTTCAGGAGATAATACCACACTAGTGGCAGTAATTATTTGTCCTTGTAGCATTATCATCATCAAATTATTTTAAACTGCTGATTTAACAAGTACTGTATTATAACCAATAGACAGAGTAGAGCAGTTGTTTCTGCATACTAATTTCTTTTCACAAATTAAAGGACCTACCTATAAATCACAGGAAAGAAGAAACTGAGAAATCACAGCTCGGCCACCTTGGCTTCTCTGTTCTCAGAAACATGGCAACAGCTTGTTAGTAAGAGTTCCCTTTCCCTCCTGCACTAACCCATTGGCCTGTGCTCACTCCCCACTGGGTCTTCTCCTGAGAGGATAGGAAAGGCCATGTGTGTCTTTGACTTGGCGGTGCAGGCGGGTTTCTTGTACTTTCGTACTCTCCATAGCAGATGCACAAACTTTAGCAGCATCTTTTTAACACTTCATTAATTATTGAGCTGTGCCAAGAGTAATTATTGGGCTATGCCAGGAGTCCTTTTCTCCCACATCAGTAAATAGTAATTTAGAGAAGGGGGGCTATAACCTTAGGGTGAGCAACATTTTCCCCCCACAGCTGTGTGGTAAGCTCAACAATACTGTATACACTTCAACAAATGAGAAGGTCCACAGCCCGGACTCTGCTGCCCGCAGGAAATGTGATGGCCTGGAAAAGAAGCCTCCACACTAATTGCGTGACACTAAATTTGGAATATCTCATTTGCTCCCAGATCCAAGATAGTCTTTCTGGCTTTGTGGGTTTTTTGCCTTAATCTAATAATAATGATCATGATCATGATAATAATAATAAATCCAATAATAGCAAGGGGATTGACTTCCAGAATTTTCCGTACGTGCTGAAACAGGTGAACATTGATATAATTCTCAATTAGTGCGATTTCTTTTCTTTTGCAATTTTCAGTGAGATTTTAATTTTATCATTTTCCTTCAATTAATAGATTTTGTTTCAAAGTCACTTAAAAACCCTAATTCTGGGACTCAGCAAATTAGAAATGTCTTTTTTCTACATTTTCAAAGTCAAATCAGACACAGAAAAGGTGAATAGGAGCTTGTGTTGCTCTGGCCATTTGGTGGCACCTCAGGCTTAGAAGGTTACTTAGTACAACACTCTAGCCATCCCTTATGATGTTTAAATTCCCTCCAGACAAATTACTTTTTTCAGTGATTATCCAGTGTCTGTTTCAATGGAAGAGAAGTTATTTCTGTACTAAACAACTCACTCTGCTTTTAGGAGGCCAGCGTTTGAGTGTTCCATCTCAGATGGAGCAGAAATCTGTCTACTTTCAGCCTCTGTTCATCGTTCCATCAGTTAGAGATTTTGTGAAAATTTCAAGTCAACTAAGAATCCCTAAATTAAAAGTTTCAAACGTTAAGGTAAAGAATAAACTCCTGGTGCTAAAAATGAAGATTCCAGGTCTTTACACCCCTAGAGATTTCAGATCTTCAGATAGTCCCCAATTACACTGTTTTAAGACTTTCCTTTCCAAGATTAGATGTCTTCAGGTTCTTTCAATTAATTCTCTTGAGGAACAATAAAGTCACCAATGAGATCAACATTGCAAAATCCAATGATGAGTTTTCTGTTGTCATCTTACTCATAGTGGTTATGGTTACTCTGTCCTTGAAATTATTTATTCAGCTGACTTCTGTGACAGCCCTGCTTGTTCTCCTGCATCCCTATCTGCTCACATAAAACAGCGGCTTCCCTGAGTTCCTTACAGAACATATGAAGCCAACTCCCACCTTAGGGTTTTGGACTTTCTTTTCCTCTGCAGAGAATTTTCTTCTTCCATTTATGACACCCTCCCTTAATTATTACAAGTCTCTGATCAAATGATAATTCTTCAGAGTTACTTCCCTGAACAACTCATCTGAAATAGCCTTCACCGTATTCTCTAACCCCTTACATTGATCTATTTTATTCCATTATTTATCACTCTGACATTATGATACACTTTAATTTGTTCATTTGTTTGTTTCTATCTCTCCAGTAAGAGCATAAGCTACAAGAAGGCTGTTTTATAAATCGTCATTTCCTTAGTTCTTAACACATAGTTGATAAGCAAATATATATACATATATACTTGATAAGCAAATATATATATATATACATACATATATATTCTTAACAAAAGAATGAAAGAAAAATGAGTCTTTTCACAAGTCTGATTAAATCTGTTTATGTCCCTTCAAAATTATGTTGCCCAGAACTACTCACGGGCTCCATAATAAAACAGAATAATCTATCTAGATTTGTATAAATATGACATCCATTTTTATTCACTCATAGGGCAGCTATGCCACACTAGCGAATTGCAGCGAGCTTAGCAGCTGCTAAGCCACATTGCCCTATGCAGCTGGATATCTGGAACTCAGCTCAGGATCTCACACGCATCTCTGGTAAATGCTCTCTGATTAAATTTGCTCCAGCTTATTTAAATTCTTTTGGATACTAATTCTGTCATTAAGCACATTCCCACATGAGTATCTCTTCCACAGTCATTTTCTATACTTATGGATTCATTTTCTTATTCTAATCATTAATTTAAAAAAATAGAGAAGAGGAATTGACTGACCAAGGTTTGTATTTGGGCACTGCCACTTAGTAGCTGTGTGGCCAACCTTAGTCAGGCTAATTAAGATCTCCAACATTCTGTTTCCTTATCTATAAAATGAAGAGAAGAATGCCTATTTGATAAGGTTAATGTGAGAATAAAATAAGATTATAAAGTGCTGAGCACACTTCCTGGCATGTGCAAGCCAGCATTATTCTGACACTCAGCACAGTGCTTGGCACAAGAAGACATTTAACAAAACTTTGTCAGTTATTAACTACCAGGACAAAAGCATAGTCTATGTGGTAGAATTCTAGAACTATATACCAAGGTTATTGTGATCCATTAATTAGCCTTCTTTGGGTTTCAATTATTTCCTTGACCAGTTATGGATATATCTCCTTTCTCCATTTTGTTTAAAAAAATAAATTCAAGAGATACAGTCAAATGCAATTCTAATATGTGGATACACTACATTAGTGTAGTCTTCTGAGCTAACAAACTAGTATCTCTGCTAAAGAAAGAAATTCTAACTTATTTGGTATGATTTAGTGAACCCATTGCTTAGCTTTTCTATATGTTCACAAATCATATTTTTATCTGAGTTTGATGCCTCGATTACCAGTTTGTCACTGATGACCAGTAAGTCATATATGTCCCTCTTCTAGGGCTTCTTCCATTCTCCACAGTTGCCTAAGGACTAAGCTTACCTGCAATTTGTCTCAGTGCCCTGGGACAGGTAACCCAAGACAGGAAACCACTATACATTTGTTGCAACTAAGCTGTTCTCTTACAAGTTCTTCATGTACCTAATGTTCCAAGAGTCTCTTACCAATACTATTCCTGCATCTGATAGTTTATTCCTATCCATTTCTAAGGAAAATATACATCTCTGTTGGCACTTTGAGAATACAAATTAGAGAAGAAGTGTTTAGATAATCTAGGCTTCTCTTTCCTCTGTCAAAGAATAAGAAGGCAAAGTCCTCCTCTCAGAATATTCAGAATAATTTACTGTTCCATTAACTGAGAACTAAAGCTTAATCTGGCTGCAGTGTTAGACTTCTCCCAGAAGGCTGGGCAAAGTCTCGTCAACTTTGGGAATAAACCTTCTAGAGCCAGGTTTACCAGAATTGGTCACTTAGTTGGCATTCTTTAAATGTTAGTTTTCATTATTAAGATAAGTTTCCAAAAACCTAGTATTGCTCTCTTCAAACTTACATGATAGTTTATACATACTCACTAGGGAGCTTAGTCTGACAGTCTTTTTGTGTTGTGAGAGTCCATAGCAGAGAGACAGCAATTTATTCATCTTCACTAAATAATCCATTAATTAACAATTCCACAAAAGATAACTGTGATTTTATTAATATCTTTATTGTTTATAATAACCAAATGCTTCTAAATTATTTTAAGGTAGTTTTTTCCCCTTAATTGCTTTAAACAGTTAATTTTCATTTACTCTGCAAATCCTGTCTTTATGTAGAATACAAATATAAACATTATTCCAGGATTTTCTGACTTATAATAAGTGCTGGGGTTAGTGGACTCCCACTGGCTATATTTCATGTATTTATTTGACTTTTTAAATGCGTACCCCATCAGCCTCAGGGCGCACCACCAGAGAATATGAGTTCTTGAGCACTTTGAAATTAATTAAATGAAGTAGAGGATAAAATCTATTTTTCATCACCATATGGTAGCTTTATTATCATTAATGGATTTAAACTTTGACAGAAAGTAGTCTGAACATTTTATGTGCCTCTCCAGAGGAACTACAACTCAAATGATCAGAAATGTTTCTCCTCTCAACCTTCAATAGCGATGTAGCCATTCAGAACACCAGAAAGGCCTATACTTTTAGTCAAGATGAACACAACCTGCAAATCTCTTCCAGATTCACCTGGAAGAGCTAGTATACAGCTGAATGGTTTTTCTGTGAATGGTGATTGGTTGGAACCTTGGTTAATTTGCCTCCAGAGCCACACCTTCCCACCACATTACACTAGCCCTCACAAATGCAACCTCTGCACATTGGGAGCTTAATTCACCTAAAACAATATTAAGAAAATCTGTTTAAATGTGCCTCTTTCTAGCAAGAATCAATGTTAGAAGGAAAATAAATCAATAAAAACTAAGCTTCAAGAAACATTCATTTGGTGGTATGCTGTCCTTTGAGATCTTTCAAGATAGTTATGACATTTACAGTAGTGGAAGTGTCTTCACTGCTTCTCTTACAAATATAAATATGATTTAAGTAAAATTTTGTATGCATCAACATGAAAGAAAACCTTTATAAAACCATACATCTGGGGAAAGATGGCCAAATGAATCAAATCACAAAATTTCCCTCCCCTAAAACCTAGTAACTTGAACTTTTAAAAAAAAAAATGGTTTAAAGAACCTCACCAGTGGTGGGCAGTGTGAACACCAAAGTCCCAGGTTTGAACCCTGAGGTCTCTGGCTTGAGCATAGGCTCACCAACTTTAGTGCGAGGATACTGGCTTGAGCTTGGGATCATCAAAATGATCCCATGGTATCTGGCTTGAGCCCAAAGCTCACTGGCCTGAAGTCCAAGGTCACTGCTTTGAGCCTAAGATTGCTGGCTTGAGCAACGGGTCACTGATTTTGCTGGAGGCCCCGGTCAAGGCACATATGAGAAGGATCACTGAACAACTAAAGTGATGCAACTACAATTTGATGCTCCTCATCCTTCTCCCTTCCTGTCTCTGACCCTGTCTGTCACCCTCTCTCTCTCTCTCTCATTCAGTAAAAAAAAAAAAAAATTAAAAGGAAGTTTAAAAAATTCATGAACAGCTACCAAAACCATTAAGGATATAATATTTCTGAACCAAACTCAGAAAAATGGTAGCCAGGGAAAGAGAGAAAAGATTCTGGTTTATCAGAGCCCAACTACCAAACTCATATCCACAACTAACCTTTTAAAAGCAGAACTGAAAAACAGCGTATGTCAACAAAATCTTGACATTTTGAACAGTAAGTACTCTTGCAGCAAAGAAGACTCGGGCAAGTAAAGGATATTCTAAAGAAGAACGCTAATAAGAAAAAGCTCCCTTTCTTTGTCCATTTTTTTCTTTTTTTAAAAATTTCAATTTATTGTGTTAATATGAATTCAAGTTTCCCACTCAATATAACACCCTCACCACCCCCCTCCACGTGCCCCCCATTATACCCTCTTTTTCCCCCTTCCCCTCTTCCTCTGGGATTTGCCATCCTGTTATCTGTACCTATGTGATATTATGTATATATAATTTCACTAATCCCATCAGCTTCTCTGATCCCATCACCTCATCCCCCTTTCCTCTGACAGCTGTCCCTCTGCTTCCTGTGACCCTGCCTCTGCCTCTATTTCATTCCTCAGTTCACTGTTTTCATTAGATTTCACATATAAGTGAGATCATATGTTATTTATCTTTCTCTGACTGGCTTATTTTGCTTAGCATAATAATTTCCAGGTTCATCTATGCCATTGCAAAAGATAAGATTTCCTTTTTTTCATGGCCACATAGTATTCCACTGTGTATTCCACATATGTACCACAGCTTTTTAATCCACTCGTCCACTGATGGACATTTGGGCTGTTTCCAGATCTTGGCTACTGTAAACAATGCTGCAATAAACATGGGGGTGCATATCTTCTTTTAAATCAGCATTTTGGGATTCTTAGGATATATTCCTAAAAGTGAGAGAGCTAGGTCAAAAGGCAGTTCTATTTTTCATTTTTTGAGGAAATGCTATACTGCTTTCTACAGTGGCTGCACCGGACTGCATTCCCACCAGGAATGCAGGAGGGTTCCATTTTCTCCATATCCTCGCTAGCACTTACTCTGTGCTGATTTGCCTCCACTTTTCAGCTGCTCCACCTCCTCTTGCAGCTACCTCGTCTTCCTGAAGAGTTTTCTGTAGAAAAATTATAATGTGGGCTCAGACTGGCTTCACCCAACCAACTACTCTACAGGTTGCAAGCTTGGTGGGTTAGTAAAACCCCCTACTTCAGGGGTCTCTTGGTCAGGAGCTCAGTACAGGAATAGTGGCTCCTATCCAGAGTCTAATCTCTCAGCTACTGCTGGATACTCAAATTTTATTTCTCCCCAACAAGGTGAGCAGTAGGTTCAGATTGAGTGGGGCTGACAGTCCCCTCTGCAGAAGTTCTTACAGCTGGTGATACCCTGGTCTCAGGGATACAGACTGAGAGAGTCCTCTCCTAGGGCCGACTGTGCCCCCCTCAAGAGAATGGCTAAGCCTCTCAACCAGACCCAACTGTAGGCTCACAGGGACCCATACTTTAAATGTCCATGCCCCAAGCCTCTCTCCCTTCTCTCTGTGAAATCTCCCCCAGTGGGGCAGGATATCCAGCACCTGGGCCAGCTGACTGTGAAGTTCCACCCTGTCCAGTGTGCATGAGCGGCTATGCAGGTGCCAATCACAGAGAGCAGAACTCACCTCAGCTGGGCCCATTGTCGGATGAGCTGTACCTTAGGATATGCCACCAGCAAGAGTCATTAGGTTGGGAACAAATGCTTTCTGCAGCTGGCCACTGGAGGTACCAGCCCTGGGCCTCCCTGAAGGGAACCCATCACAGACAAGTGGGAGACATTGCCTGTGACTGGCCCTCAGCAACGTTTTTGGAGCTAAAAGCAATCCAGAGTTTGTAGCTGCCTCTGCTGGGCCCAGGTGCACATAGACACACCAAGCTGCACACCTACGCTGGCTTTTACCCACACTGGGCCTGGGGAAAGGTCCACAAGAGGCCATGGTTCCCTGAGTCTCACTTCCTGCAGCCTCAGTCTGCTGGCTGCTTGTTGAGCTTGGCCACTGAAAAAAACATCTGCTAGAGTTTAGAGCCTGCTGCGATTCAGGGATTAGGTAGGGTGGTGGGTGTGGCTTGGCCCCAGGTGTCCAACTGTCCAGACTTTTTTCACAGACCTCAGGAAGGTGTGGCCCCAAGAGTCTGGTGGGTGTGGCCTCTGAGACCCAGAATTGTGGTCTGCCCACAGTCTTAGACAGTTTCTACTGAGTCTCCTGTGGGGTGGAAGCACCAGTCATAGACTCGCAAGCGTGTGGAGGAAACCTCTAGACTCAAGGACAGGAAACTAAGTCACTGACATGCCCCCTGTTTCCTTGCTTCTCAGAACAGCCCATTTTTTATGGGTGGGACTGGAGAGATTCCTCAGGTTGATGTCACTCAGAGCGGACTGCTTTACCCAAGAAAGATGGCAACTGCAATATTGGAGAATGACTCAGCACAGGGGTTCCAGTGGCCATCCCCCACTGTGTCTTTCCCTGAGCCTCCAACTTTACACTCTACTCATGCAACTCTAGTCCTCTCAGCTCCCCCTCCGCCAGAGCCCCAGGTAAGTGGCTATGAACGAGATTTTCTGTGTGGGCCCTCTAAGATGGAGCCAGCATCTCCAAGAGCTTCGTCCCTTTCTTGCAGACAGAAACCTTGGCTGTTGTCACAGCCAAATGTTATGTGGGCACCTCTTCTAGACTCTGGGCTCTAGGCTGGGGCACCAGTCTTGAAGCTGAGGACCCTCCCCTTTCAGGGAAACCTTCCCCACAGTGAGAGTCCCTCTTGACCCTCTGCCATAGCCCACTGCCGCAACTCGCTCTTGGGAGCAGGGCAGTCTTATCCATGTCTCCACCCTTCCTACCAGTCTCGGTGTGGCTTCTTCTGTGATCCTTGGTTATTGACTCCTTTTCATTTAGTTTTCCAAAGTTGGTTTTTCAAAATGATTGTTCTTAAATTAAGTTGTAATCCAATTTGGTCCCGGGATGTAACAGTTGGAATGTCTGCCTACTCCATTGCCATCTTGGAATCTGATTCACAAAAGCTCTTTTAAACGCTTAAAAACTTCTACTCACCATGAGCAGTAACCTGAGCTTGCACAGCCCAAGGGTCTAGGCTGAGTTATGCTACATCCTTAGCAAGACAGAGTGGATCCTAGTACAGGATGCTTTGCAGGTTCTCAAAAGAGAGAGAAGATCTCTGGGCACCCAGGTAGCAGCCATACTGGGCACCTAAGGGAGATCAACCACTCTATAGAGAAAGTACATGGAAAGCAACAATTTGTTCCCACACTGCTCAGAGGGAGAAAGATAAAAAAATGGTGAAGAATATTGTCAAGGAAAAATCAGAGTAAATGTAAGACTTAGACTGAATTTCCCACAGTAAGCTTGAGTAATTTAAAAAAAATGATATAGCAACTTGATAATCATAATGAAGAAAGTATTTCAAAATGTATCATGTATCCTAGGAGACCGAAGCCTAATGAAGAACTTGGAAAATATCCAAAAGTAGAAAATGTCCAAGACTGTTTTAACTATAAAGGAATATCAAAGATAGAATGGGCCTGACCAGGCGGTGGTGCAGTGGATAGAGCATCGGACTGGGATGTGGAGGACCCAGGTTCAAGACCTTGAGGTCACCAACTTGGTGTGGGTTCATCTGGTTTGAGCAAAGCTCACCAGCTTGGACCCAAGGTCACTGGCTTGAGCAAGGGGTTACTCAGTCTGCTGAAGGCCCATGGTCAAGGCACATATGAGAAAGCAATCAATGAACAACTAAGGTATCACAACGAAAAACTAATGATTGATGCTTCTCATCTCTCTTTGTTCCTGTCTGTCTGTCCCTGTCTATCCCTCTCTCCAACTCTCTCTCTGTCTCTGTAAAATAAATAAATAAATAAACAAACAAACAAACAAATAAATAAAAAAGATGGAATGGTAAAACAATATTAATTAAACCAAGGAAAATATCAGATCAACAAACAAACTGAGAAGCAAAATAACAATGGTCTAATAAATTAGAAATAGCAAATATACGGCAAAAAGTAAAATTAATGTCAAAGAAAAATGGCTTAAGATGATTACATATAAAGAAAATATATATTTATATTTATCATACATTATATATATTTAATATAAAAGGAAAAAGTCAAGCTATTAAAGCAATTACAAAAAACTATTGGATGTAAAAGAGATAAAATCTTTACAACACAATCATAATTGGTGACTTTGTGTCAAAGAACTCAACAAACAGAACAGAAAAAAATTCAGAGAGATATAGGAATACTAACATAAAGCAAAAAACAAGTCTGAAGATTAAAAAAGCATATCATATACAAAAGGAAACTGACATACAACCGTCTACATAAAGATAAATCTTGATTAAGTTATTGAATTTTAAGGATAAAGAAAGAATTCTTATCACATCTAGACAGAAAAATTAAGTTATCTATTGGAAGAAGAAATATTAGCCTGGCTTCTGACCATTCAATGACTGAATTCAACATTTTCTCCCTAAAGAATTCAAGGAAAAAAAGTCTGAGACCAAGAATATTAAATCCAATTATGCTGCTATTTAAATAAAAAGGCAGCAGATCATATTCATTTAAATGTGAAAAAAAATACTAGGAAATAAAACACCTATAATGTGAATGATATATATATATATGTATGTATGTATACATATACAATGGAATATTCAGCCATTAAAAATATGAAATATTAGCCCTGGCTCATTGGCTCAATGAATAGAGCATGGGCCTGGTGTGTGGATGTCCCAGGTTCAATCCCAGGTCAGGGTATACATGAGAGGCAACCATCTGTTTCTCTTCCTCTTGCTTTTCCCCTTCTCTCTCTCTTCTCCTCTTGCAGCCAGTGGCTCAATTGGTTAGAGCACTGGCCCCAGGTGCTGAGGATAGCTCAGTTGATTCAAGCATTGGCCCTGGACAGAGATTGTCAGTTGGATCCAAGTCACAGCACATGTGGGAGTTTGTCTCTCTATCTCTAGTCACTTAAAAAAAAAAAGGGATGAAAGATTGGCACTTGCAGCAACATGGATGGATCTTATGAATATCATGCTAAGTGAAAGAAGTCAGTGATTTTACTCATATATAGGATATAAAACAAAAGCAACAAAGCACAAACAAAACAAACTCATAGTCACAGAGAATAGTATTGTGGTTACCAGAGGAGAATGGAGGGAGGATGAAGAGGATAAAAGGGTCAAATCTGTGGTGAGAGAGGGAGACAAGATTTTGGGCCGTGAGTACACAATGCAAAATACAGATGATATATTATAAATTTGTACACCTGAAACTTATATAATGTCATTAACTATTGTTACCCCAGTAACTTTAACTTTTTTAAAAAATCATCATTAAACAAGATATGGTAAAAGGTGATGGTGAAATTTTAATCAATCAATATATAGCAAAGACTGTTCCTCTGAGGAAATTTGGCTACAGAATTAAATGAAAATCCTGACATAGTAAAAATTATTTTCAAGTTTCTGTTTTCAGTAGTAACAAACTATCTTGCATCAGGTTAACCCTTCTACAGCTAACAATTACAAACTTTAGACAGAATATTTTTTAATTAGTTTAATATATGAGAGGATGACAAAAGGAAGGCACAGTGGAAAATGGTTGATCCTTGGTAAAAGGGAACTTTACTCAGCAACATTTGCATTTGTATAACTTTTCACTTGTCACTTTCTGTTCTAAACAGCACACCATAACTATTTCTAAGGAGAAAGCAACATTATTCCTGGCTTGAGAAGTCAGAGAATGTAGTTTGGGGGTTACTAAAGCAGCTAAAAAGGAGTAAATAAGGGAAGAAATCCCAGAAATGAAAATCCCAGAAAAATGATTCCCAAATGTATGTGTAAATTCTACTCAACCCTTTGGCTAGCCCTGAAATGCACATAAAATACGGAAACTCCAAAGACAAAATAAAAACGTTTCACCGGGAACCTGAGAAATGACAGTTGCAAGGCTTACCACACTGAGCAGAGGCTATAACTGGAGTGTATAACAGGAAAGACAGACTATGGAGTTCAAGTTAACTGAAGCTAAGGGCCTCCTAGAACAAAAATCAACACATTTAGTAACAGGTGACAGAATTCAAAATCTGTACAGAATACTAGCCACAATATCCAGGATACAGTAAAAAAAAAAAAAAATCACTAGGTTGCAAGGAAGCAGAAAAATATGACTCATAGTCAAGAAAAAAGTAGTCAACAGAAATCAACTCTGAGTTGACCTACATGTTGGAATTATTAGGCAAGGGCCTTATTTAAAGCATCTGTTATGAATATGTCCAAGAACCTTTTAAAAATTAATCAAAATAAATGAACAGATGGAGAACGTCAAAGATATAAAACTATAAAAAGGAACCATGTGGAAATTCTAAAATAGTAGAGTACAATATTTTAAATTAAATTTACCACATAAACAATTAAAGAAAAAAGAAATAAATGTCTAAAGACTTGAAGGTAGATCAATATAAATTATCCAATCAGAAAAGGGGGAGAGGGTGAGGAAAATGTAAGCAGCTTTTCAGTGACATGTGGAATAAATAGAGAGAATAGAAGAAAAAGAAAAATATCATCAAATGTGTCTCGAATCTAGTGAGAGACATAAACTTGGGATCCAAATATTTCAATAAATCTCAGGCAAAATAAACACAAAAAAGTAATCACAGCTAGATACACTGTAACATATAGCTGAAAACTGAAAATAAAAGTAAAATTTGAAAACAGACAGAAGAAAGTGACATATTACATAAAAGAGAGAATCCATGACAGCAATGATGGCTGACTTCTGTTTCTTTCTTTTTTATTTATTTATTTTGATAGAAGAGAGAAAAAGAGAAAGTGGGGCAAGAGCAAGAAGCATCAACTCATAGTTGCTTCTTGTATGTGCCTTGACCAGGCAAGCCCAGGGTTTTGAACTGGCAACCTCAGCATTCCAGATCAATGCTTTATCCACTGTGTCATTACAGGTCAGGCATGGCTGACTTCTTATTAGAAATAATGGAGGCCAAGAGAAAATTTTGGAGGACTATTGTAGATAAAAGATGGCAAAAATAAATTTTGGTACCCATCCTATTAAGAAATACTCTCCTTTTGAATTTGAATGGACTCTGTAATACTATGACCAAAAAAAATATATGGTAGAAGTGATACATATGCTCATAACCTGAGCCTTAAGAGAATGGCAGCTTTTTCTTTTCATCCCTTGTTACACTTGCTCCTGAAGTCCTGAGGTATAGATAAAAATCCAATTAATCTACTCAAAAGATCATATGAGCAGGCTCCATGTTTTGAGAAATATGTAGCTCAGCACCAGCTTCCATACATTTTGACAAAGTTCCAGGTATTTGAATAAAATCATCTTAGTCCGTTCTGACCAGTCCAGCCTCAGCTACATATCACCAAGTGACTACAATCAACATCACATGGTGAAAAAGCATCATTCATCCAAGCCCTGCCCAAATTTCTAAACAATAAATCCATTAAATATAATATAAAAATTGGTGTTTTTCTAAAACACTAAGTTCGGGGGAAGTTTATGAGGTAGCAATAGGTAACTGGACCAACATTGTTAAAATGATAAAAGAAAAATAGAAAACTTTCAATCCAGAATGCTACTTCCAGCCAACATATCCATTACACATGAAGCAAAATTTAAGACATTTTCAAATAATTAAAAAGTGAAATTTTTGTTTCCAGGAGATTTACACTATAATAAGTGTTAAAGAAAGTTCTTCAGGCTAAAGGAATATGGCACAGGATGGAAACATTGATTTACAACTAGGAATACAGAGCACTAGAAATGATAAATATACAAGTCTGTTTGTTTTCTCTTAAAAATTTTAAAACAACATATGTGTTATTTAAAGCAAAACTTTGAACAGTTGTAGGGTTTATTTTATATAAAGATGTAATATACTTGGTGACAAAAGGAGCGATATAACCAATGGAATGAATAGAAAAAAAAGCTCCAAATGGTAGGCAAAAATACAGCCATAGCAATGATTACACAAAGTGTAAATGCACTAAATATGTAATTGACAGATTGACAGACTTTTTAACAAAGCAAGATCCAATTATAGATGCCCTTTATTCGATTTAGGGTGCTCTTTAAAAGTAATATCACAAAATGGTTAAAAGTAAAAGGATGAAAAACAGATATAACTATAAAAACAATAAGCATCAGAAAGCTGAAGTGGCTATATTAATGTCAGAGAAAATTGACTTTAAGAAATTTTGCAGCCCTGGCCGGTTGGCTCAGCGGTAGAGCGTCGGCCTAGCGTGCGGAGGACCCGGGTTCGATTCCCGGCTGGGGCACATAGGAGAAGCGCCCATTTGCTTCTCCACCCCTCCGCCGTGCTTTCCTCTCTGTCTCTCTCTTCCCCTCCCGCAGCCAAGGCTCCATTGGAGCAAAGATGGCCCGGGCCCTGGGCATGGCTCTGTGGCCTCTGCCTCAGGCGCTAGAGTGGCTCTGGTCGCAATATGGCGACGCCCAGGATGGGCAGAGCATCGCCCCCTGGGGGGCAGAGCACCGCCCCTGGTGGGCGTGCCGGGTGGATCCCGGTCGGGCGCATGCGGGAGTCTGTCTGACTGTCACTCCCTGTTTCCAGCTTCAGAAAAATGAAAAAGAAAAAAAAAAAAAAAAAAAAAAATTTTGCTTGACCAGTGGTGGCACAGTGGATACAGCACCAACCTGGGGTGCTGGGGTCTAAAATTTAAATCTCCAAGGTCGTTGGCTTGAGCATGGGCTCATCTGGCTTGAGTGCAGGCTCACCAGCTTGAGCACAGATTCGCCAGATTGAATCCAAAGGTCACTGGCCAGAAGCCCAAGGTTACTGGCTTGAGCACAAAGGTGACTGGCCAGAAGCCCGAAGGTCACTGGCTTTAGCACGAGGTCACTGGCTTAAGCTACCCTACCTCTAATCAAGGCACATATGAGAAGCAATCAATGAACAACTAAAGTGACACAACTACAAATTGATGCTTCTCATCTCTCTCTCATAAAGTAAAAAAGAAAACAAAACTTAAAGAATATATGACTGGTGGTAATGTAGTGGATAAAGCTTCAACCTAGAAGGCTGAGGTTGCCATTTAAAATTCCTGAGATGGCTAGCTCTGAGTGAAAGCTGTCAGTGCAGGGTTACTGGTTTAAGCGGGGTATCATCCACACAATCCCAAAGCTTGTCAGCTTGGGCCCAAAGGTTGTTGGCATGAAAAGCCTAAGGTCATTAGCTTGAGCAAGGGGACACTGGCTTGGCCCCAGTTGAAGTACATATGGGAAGAAATCAATGTAAAAATAAAATGAAAGCAACTGTGAGTTGATGTTTCTCATCCTTTCTCTCCCTGCCTTCTTCTCTCTCAAAAAAAAAAAAAAAAAAAGAAAAAAAGAAAGAATCCTAAAATTATTACTAGAGATAAAAGGATAAATTTTATAATGTCAAAATAGTCAATTCATTGGGAGATATGTCATATTTATATGTACCTAATTAATAGACAATCAAAATATATGAAGCAAAAAACTGACACTTTGGAGATTTTAACATACTTCTCTTAGCTATTGAGAGAAACACTGCTTTAAAAAAATCGGTAAGAACATAAAAATGTTAAACAGCACTTTTAGCCACTTTGACTTAATGACATTTATAGAACACCGAAAATTTAAGAACGCATATTCTTTTCAAATGCACATGGAACAGCTACCAAAATAATTCCTATATGCTGAAACATAAAATGTATCAATTAATTACATAAGTTTGGAATCTTATGGGATTATTCTCTAAACCATGAAAGAACTAAATTTGAAATCCATATTAATAAAATACCCAAAAAAGTCACCAAATATTTGGAAATTAAACAACAAACTTCTAGATAATCCATTGGTTAAAGAATACACAAAAAAATTATAAAATATTTTAATAGAATGAAAATTAAATTGCAACATACCAAATTTATGGGACACAGCTAAAGTAGTACTTAGATGGAAATTTATAGTGTCAAATAGTTAGATGAGAGAAAGTTTACAATCAATGATCAAGTTCCAATTTTCAGAAGGTAAAAAAATAATAAATTAATCTCAAATTGACTACAAGGAATGAAAAAATAAAGAGCAGGAATCAATAAAATATATAAATGCTTGAGAAGTCTAGAAAAAAAGAAAAAATAACAGAAATTACTAATATCAAGAGTAAAATAAAAATTACAAGTCATACAGACAATAAAATATAATTTTATGTCAATTAATTTTAAAACAGATGAAATGAATAGATTTCTTATAAAATTCACAAGTTAATGAAATAAGACAAGATGATATATAATATCTTAATAACACTGTATCTCCTTCAGAAATTGAATTTATGACCAAAGAAGTTTCCTTCAAAGAAAATTCCAAGCCTAGTTGATTATACCAATGAATCCTATCAAGCATTTAAGGAAAAAAAAAAATGACACCAATCTCTTACAAATTCTTTTAAAATACTGAGAGAGGAAAGAATTCTCATCTCATTTTATGAGACCACCCTAACCATGATACCAAAGCCTGAAAAAAATAATACAAAAGACAAAAATTACAGAATAATAAAATTAAATAAATATACATATAAAAATGGGCCTGACCAGGTGGTGGAGCAGTGGATAGTGTCGGATTGGGATACAGAGGACCCAGGTTCGAAACCCCGAGGTCACTGGCTTGAGTGTGGGCTCATCTGGTTTGAGCAAGGTTCATTGGGTCACTGGCTTGAGCAAGGTGTCACTGGCTCTACTGTAGCCTCCCCCCCCCCCCCGTAAAGGCACATATGAGAAAGCAATCAATGAACTAAGGTACCGCAATGAAGAATTAATGCTTCTCATCTCTCTCCCTTCCTGTCTGTCTGTCCCTACTTGTCCCTCTCTCTGATTCTCTCTGTCTCTGTCACACACACACACACAAAAAATGGTAAAATATATATATAGTGGCCTAGTAAACCCAGAAACACATATATGTGGACAAGTCCTACCAGGGGTGAGGACAACGGAGACGCAGAGACCCAACTCCGGGGACCAGGTTCAGTGACGCAGATCTGCTTTATTCAGGAAGTAAACTAGCTTATATACAGGGGTTCAGCCAATAGGATATTATACTAGGTCAAAAAAGGTCAGGAGGCTGCCTGGCTAGCGCTGAGTCATTTCTATATAGCAGGCGAGCTCCCTCTGGGGTGTGCTGGGGAGCGTTTATCCTTGCTGGAGTGTTCTCACAGCATTGCATCAGCCACAGCTGCCAGGTAAATGCTCTGCACTCTACCTACATCTCCCCCTTCTCTTTTAATTAAGGTCAGTTGAACTTGCTTGATGAATGCTTGTTGCTGTTGTAGCTTCTGAATGCTACACATTATGCAATGAAACCCTAGTAGAACTAAAACAATTATAATACCTATTATACTATATGCTAATAGATTAGCTGGATTAAACAATGAGGCAAGCTTCTGTAATGTTTGACTAGTTAGGAAATAGAACAGGGGTCTTAAACAGGGGATTCCTCCTAGGGGTTGGGATGCCATTTCCCTCCCATTGTGTTACAGAGACCTTCTAGGTGCTGTTAAACACAGTTCCATTTTGATTGTAAAAAATGGACGTAGGTCCATGCACACCCCCTTCCCACAAAGGTCCCAGCATCCAAACACAGAATGGATGGCTTGCTGCGGGCTGCGTACTGCATATGGTTGCATTCCATCTCTCAGCCTCCAATGCCAAACTCTGAGGTTGATGGTCTGTGCATCCAGGCCAGAGGCAATGCAGCAGTCTCTCCAGGGAATTCCTTCTCTCTGGAGTGTTCTTAGACGTTCATCATACAGGAATGGGCAAAGAGGCGACCCTGAGAAGGCAAGGTTAGCGGGGTGGGCCCAGCTTTTGGTAGCTAGGGGGAGGAGGGCTTGTTGGTAGCTAGGGGGAGGAGGGCTTGTAGGCCAAGTACTGAGCCTTGGTTGGTAGTACCATTTTCAGCAAAGTCCCTCATAGTATGATTTTGAAGGAGGACCCATCCCTCCGAGGGGACGGTGTTATTATTCAGAGTAAACTTAAGTAGCATTGGGTCACTGAGGTTACCCCATATAGTGCCGTTCCACTGTTGGAATTCCCAGCCACTATTGTCACAAGGGAGACTAAGGGAGCAGTTACTGGGATATACTGCTGGAAACTGGGCTATTAACTTCAACAGGCATAATTATGCCAGGGTGGGAAACAGCCACCCAGACGTGAGGATCTCCTCGCACCTGGGAGTTTGCTGTGATAATGGCACACATGAGGAGGAACAGAGTGAGGACCTCCTCCAGGAGGCTGTTCAAGGCTGAGGCTGGCCCTCTCCTGAACCGGAGGGTTCGCAGGTGTTGGAGGCGTTGTTGGTGGGGTCATCTTGGGACACTAGTTGTAGCCGTACATTCCTTCCTGGGCTCCAAATTGTATGTGGGCTATTTTATGAAAAAACACAAGCATAATCTCTTCCTTGCATTAGAAAGGGGTGCAGTCCCTGCCACTGAGCTGTGGCTGGGTCCTTCCAGCATACCAATGGTAAAGGGGTTGAGTGGCTACAAAGGCCTCCCCAATGTTTGTAGGCTGGGTTATACCATCAGAATCAAAAGTTAAATAATTGAGAGTGAATACAGCACTGAGGAGCACTTCTCCGGGTGAGCCCTGGGGCATATCCCCCCTTTCTTTTTGAATTTGGAGCTTAATGTCTCTGTGTCACCGTTCTACAATGGCTTGTCCTTGGAGATTATAAGGAATGCCAAGGCGGTGTGTGATTTGCCATTGGGAACAAAAGGCTTTAAATTGGCTGCTGGGATAACAGGCCCATTGTCAGTTTTAATTTCCCAAGGTACACCAAGGCAAAGCATAGCCTGTCAAAGGGCACAAATTGCATGTGTAGTTTTTTCTCCTGCTAGGGCCGTGGCCGAGACAGCTCTGGAGAAGGTGTCTACTGCTACGTGTACGTAGCAAAGTTTGCCAAATTGGGGGACATGAGTGACATCTATTTGCCACACAGCATTAGGCTGTAAGTCTCAAGGGTTGACACCCTGTGGTTGTAGGGGGCCTAAGGGTAATAAGGGCCTGCACTGTTTACATACGCAAACAAGGTGTTTGCAGGTTGCGTGAGTGCAATGGGGAAAGAGAGATTTGAGAGAATGGGCAGACATATGAAACCGGGCATGAAGTTGTCTGGCTTGCTCAATAGGGGAGACTGTTAAAACTAGATGATCAGCTTCTGTGTTGCTGCCTGCCGCTAGGGGGCCAGGCAAGCCAGAATGGGAGTGAAGATGCTGAATATACCAAGAGTGCTGATGCTCCTCTAACAGTTCTTTAAGCTGGCTGAGAGCCCTATCTAGTAATATCTGCTTGGGCCAGAAGGTGGAATGAGCAAGGCCTTTGACTGTTTGTACTGCATAAGCACTATCTGAAAAAATGTTAAGGGGGCCATGTTGCCAAAGACATAGCGCATAGTAAATGGCTAGTAGTTCACCTACTTGTGAACTCCCTCATAGCTAAATTTGTGGAATTTAGTGCCTTCCATTTGTGCTTTGAACACTATTCCACAATGGGACTAGCTGGCATCTATAAACGTAAGCATGCTGTGCGGAAGAGGGGTAGATGCTGGATACGAATGAGGGGTGGTTTGTAGGGGGATCCTTTGTAGCATCTGTAAGAGTCAATCGTTGGGGAGGTGATTGTCTACTTGTCCAGTATAGCTAGCTAAGAGTGTCTGCATTTCTAAATCATTGGCTAAGAGAAATTGTACATGGTCGAGAGGAATTGGCAGAATAAGTACATCAGGCTCTTGGCCATACAAGGTGACACAAGCTTGCTGCAGCTTCTGGCCAAGAATGCAGATTGTAGTCTTGCTGGGGGTAATTTTAGATAGCTGACTATATGCTAAATGTATCCAATAAAGGGGTTTGTTTTGAAACAGGACACCAGTAGGAGTGCCTTTTGTGGCTAGGACAATAGCTGAGATTGGCTGATCAGGTTCTAATCTAGCTGTCGACACAGAGCTAATAATAGCAGTGTTGATATTTGCTATAACCTGTTTTGCTGCTGTAGTTAGATGGTGGATGTTAGTAGGCTCTATGTCACCCTCAAGGAGGGAGAATAGGGGATCTAATTCAGCAGTAGAAATAGCTAGGTATCCACATATCCAATTTATTTGGCCACATAGCTCTTGTAATTCATGTAAAGAGGATTGTTGAGGGATTGTGAGCATAGGGGAAATAGGTGTTATTTCTTCCCCTATGCAGTACCCTAAGAAAGTAAAGGGTGGCAAGGTCTGTACTATCTCTGGTGCTACAGAAAGCTCAATGGCATTCAGATTAATTAAGAGCTGCTGGTAACATTCTTCTAAGATCACAGGAACATGTTAATAGCCCTTAAATCATGAAGGAATCTCCATTTTCCAGATGCGTTTTCTGAATTACAAAAACAGGTGAATTATGAGGACTAGTGAAAGGCTCAATATGTTTGGCTTCTAATTGTTGCTGAACTAGTTTGTGTAATTCTTTTAATTTAGATGCTGTTCATGGCTGCTCAACCCAAATTGGTTGGTCGATATCCCATGTAAGTTTGATGGGTTACAGAGTTTTTAATTGAGCAGTGGCCTTTAGAATCGGGGGAGCTGGCTGGTAATAGAGACACAGAGTAAAGACAGCAAGCATATCCTATCCCCAAAGAGTATGTGGCAAGTCAGTCATAAATAAAGAACTGAAAACTCCAGTCACCCTGTCAGGATCTATCCAATGGAGTGGCCGGATGGCTTGTTGGGCTGGTCATACTCCACCAACTCCTTGTACTAAAGGTCCGGGCTGCATGGCCCAGCCTTCCTTTTTATTTTCCTCTCTGATTACAGAAACATCAGTACCAGAATCTATGAGCCCTAGGATGGGATGGCCCTCTACTTGCAGGGTTAGAAAGGCCTTATTCTGGGTTAAGGGTAAGGTTCAATAGACTCCTATGTGGAGTTGCTCTCTTATGGGCAGGGCTGAGAACTGCCCCAATTCCCATTTAAAGGCTCTAGAGGCTTTCCATCCACGGTGGTGGTTGAGTGACTATCTTGCTTCCAGTGAATCCCTAATATAGGATCACCTAAATATATAAAGCAGACTTTGATGGATATAAAGGGCAAGATCAACATCAATACTATAATAGTAGGGGATCTTAATACCCCACTAACATCACTAGATAGATCCTCAAGAAAGAAAATTAACAAAGAAACAGCAGATTTAAAGGACACACTAGATCAACTCAATTTAATAGGTATTTTCAGAACCTTACATCCTAAAGCAGCATAATATACATTCTTTTCAAGTGCTCATGGTACATTCTCTAGGATAAACCACATATTAGGGCACAAAATCGGTCTCAACAAATTTAAGAAGATTGAAATTATATCAAGCACTTTCTCTGATCACAATGGCATGAAATGAGAAATCAACCACAACAGAAAAGCTCAAAAATTCTCAGACACATAGAAACTAAATAGCAGGTTGTTAAATAACGAATGGATTAAGAATGAGATCAAAGAAATAATAAAAAAATTTTCTAGAAACGAATGATAATGAGCATACAACAACTCATAATTTATGAAACACAGCAAAAGCAGTACTGAGAGGGAAGTTCATAGCACTACAGGCATACTTTAAGAAGCTAGGAAAAGCTCAAATAAACAACTTAACCCTGCATCTAAAAGAACTAGAAAAAAACCAGCAAGTAAAGCCCAAATGTAGTAGAAGGAAGGAAATAATAAAGGTCAGAGCAGAAATAAATGACATAGAGGCTAAAGAAATACAGAGGATCAATGAAACTAGGAGCTAGTTCTTTGAAAAGGTAAATAAGATCGATGAACCTTTAACTAGACTAACCAAGAAAAAAAGAGAGAGGACTCAAATAAATAAAATTAGAAATGAGAGTGGAGAAATAACAACTGACACAACAGAAATACAAAATATTTTAAGAAAATACTATGAAGAACTGTATGCCAAAAAAAAACTAGACAACTTAGATGAAATGGAAAAATTCCTTGAAACATACAATTTTCCAAAAATCAATATGAAAGAATCAGAAAACCTAAACAGAAAAATTACACCAAATGAAATCAAAACAGTTATCAAAAAACTCCCAACAAAGAAAAGTCCTGGGCCTGATGGCTACACAAGTGAATTCTACCAAATATTCAAAGAAGAACTAACTCCTATCCTTCTCAAGCTAGTTCAAAAAATTCAAGAGGAAAGAAGACTTCCAAGCTCCTTTTATGAGGCGAGCATAATTCTGATTCCAAAACCAGGCAAAGACAACACAAAGAAAGAAAATTATAGTCAATATCCCTGATGAATATCGATGCTAAAATCCTCAACAAAATATTAGCAAACCAGATCCAACAATATATGGAAAAAATCATACACCATAATCAAATGGGATTTATTCTCGGGGGGCAAGGCTGGTACAGTATTCACAAAACAATCAATGTGATTCATCACATAAACAAAAGGAAGGAGAAAAACCACATGATAATTTCAATAGAGCTGAAAAAGCATTTGATAAAATCCAACACCCATTCATGATCAAAACTCTCAGCAAAGTGGGGATACAGGGAACATACCTCAACATGATAAAAGCCATCTATGACAAACCCACAGTCAACATCATACTCAATGGGCAAAAATTAAAAGCAATCCCCTTAAGATCAGGAACAAGGCAGGGGTGCTCCCTTTCACCACTCTTATTCAACATAGTCCTGGGAATCCTAGGCACAGCAATCAGACAAGAAGAAGAAATAAAAGGTATTCAAGTTGGAAAAGAAGAAGTAAAACTATCATTATTTGCAGATGATATGATATTGTATATAGAAAACCCTTACAGTCTCAGTCAAAAAACTACTGGACCTGATAAATGAATTCAGCAAAGTGGCAGGATATAAAATTAATACTCAGAAATCAGAGGCATTTTTATATACAAGCAATGAACAGTCAGAAAGAGAAATTAAGGAAACAATCCCCTTCACTATTACAACCAAAAAAATAAAGTACCTAGGAGTACATTTAACCAAGGAGACTAAAGACTTGTACTCGGAATATTATAAAACATTGATAAAAGAAATCAAGGAAGATACAAACAAGTGGAAGCATATACCGTGCTCATGGTTAGGAAGAATAAACATCATTAAAATGTCTATATTACCCAAAGCAATTTATAAATTCAATGCAATCCCAATTAAAATACCAATGACATACTTTAAAGATATAGATCACATATTCCAAAAATTTATATGGAACCAAAAAAGAACATGAATAGCCTCAGCAATCTTAAAAAAGAATGAAGTGGAAGGTATCACACTTCCGGATATCAAGTTATACTACAAGGCCATTGTACTCAAAACAGCCTGGTACTGGCATAAGAACAGGCATATAGATCAATGGAACAGAACAGAGAACCCAGAAATAAACCCACAGCTCTATGGACAACTGATATTTGACAAAGGAGGTAAGGGCATACAATGGAGTAAAGACAGCCTCTTTAATAAATGGTGTTGGGCCCTGGCCGGTTGGTTCAGCGGTAGAGCATCAGCCTGGAGTGTGGGGGACCCGGGTTCGATTCCCGGCCAGGGCACATAGGAGAAGTGCCCATTTGCTTCTCCACCCCCCCTCCTCTCTGTCTCTCTCTTCCCCTCCCGCAGCCAAGCCTCCATTGGAGCAAAGATGGCCCGGGTGCTGGGGATGGCTCCTTGACCTCTGCCCCAGGCGCTAGAGTGGCTTTGGTCACAGCAGAGTGACGCCCCAGAGGGGAAGAGCATCGCCCCCTGGTGGGCAGAGCATGGCCCCTGGTGGGCGTGCTGGGTGGATCCCGGTTGGGCGCATGCAGGAGTCTGTCTGACTGTCTCTCCCCGTTTCCAGCTTCAGAAAAATACAAAAAAAAAAAAATAAATAAAAAATAAAATAAATAAATAAATGGTGTTGGGAAAATTGGACAGCTACCTGCAAAAAAATGAAACTAGACCACCAACTTACACCATTCACGAAAATAAACTCAAAATGGATAAAGACTTAAATGTAAGCCGTGAAACCATAACCATCTTAGAAGAAAACATAGGCAGTAAGCTCTCCGACATCTCTTGCAGCGATATATTTGCTGATTTATCTCCACAGGCAAGTGAAATAAAAGAAAGGATAAACAAATGGAACTATATCAAACTGAAAAGCTTTTACACAGACAAAGACAATAAGAACAGAATAAATAGACAAACTACACAATGGGAGAACATATTTGACAGTACGTCTGATAAGGGGTTAATAACCAAAATTTATAAAGAACTTATAAATCTCAACACCAGAAAGACAAACAATCCAATCAAAAAATGGGCAAAAGAAATGAATACACACTTCTCCAAAGAGGACATAAGATGGCCAATAGGCATATGAAAAAATGCTCAACATCATTAATCATTAGAGAAATGCAAATTAAAACCACAGTGAGATAAACCTCACACCAGTCAGAATGGCGCTCATCAACAAAACAACACAGAATAAGTGCTGACGAGGATGTGGAGAAAAGGGAACCCTTCTGCACTGCTGGTGGGAATGCAGACTGGTGCAGCCACTGTGGAAAACAGTATGGAGATTCCTCAAAAAATTAAAAGTCGAACTGCCTTTTGACCCAGCTATCCCACTTTTAGGAATATACCCCAAGAACACCATAGAACTGTTCCAGGAGGAGAAAAGCACCCCCATGTTTATGGCAGCATTGTTCACAATAGCACAGATCTTGAAACAGCCCAAGTATCCATCAGAGGAGGAGTGGATTAAAAAGCTTTGGTACATATATACTATGGAATACTACTCAGCCATAAGAAATGATGACATTGGATCATTTACAATAACATGGGTGGACCTTGATAATATTATAAAGAGTGAAATAAGTAAATCAGAAAAAACTAAGAACTATATGAACCCATACATAGATGGGACATAAAAATGAGCCTCAGAGACATGAACAAGAATGTGATGGTAAAGCGTCGACCTGGAAATGCTGAGGTTGCCGGTTCGAAACCCTGGGCTTGCCTGGTCAAGGCACATATGGGAGTTGATGCTTCCAGCTCCTCTCCCCCTTCTCTCTCTCTGTCTCTCCTCTCTCTCTCTCTGTCTTTCCCTCTCCTCTCTAAAAATGAATAAATAAATTAAAAAAAAAAAAGAATGTGATGGTAACAGGGGTGGGGGTGGGGAGGGGACAAGGAAGGAGAGAGAGGCAGTGGGGGGAGGGAAGGGGCACAAAGAAAACCAGATAGAAGGTGACGGAAGACAATTTGACTTTGGGTGAGGGGTATGCAACATAATCTAATGTCAAAATAATCTGGAAATGTATTTTCGGAACATATGTACCCTGATTTATCAATGTCACTGCATTGGATGTGAGGGCAATCTGGCTGCGCCATCTGTCACCCCATTGATCGCCAGGGTTGATTCAGCTGATCTGGCTGGCTAGGCGGGTGTCCCCTTCCTCCCTCACCACTCCATGTGCGTCCCTCCCGAAGCTGCACGCTCGGTCGAAGAGGACGACCTTCCCCGCTAGAGGAGAGGACCATTCTTTGGTCAAGGGTATACGAGTAGCTGTGCTCCCCTGCTAGAACCTCCAAACAAGTCTCAAGCTCAATGTCACTGCATTAAAATTAATAAAAATAAGATTAAAAAAAAAAAGAAAGCAGGCTCTTTGTGTCAGTTGGCTTCCCTGATGGGAGACACTTAACTGGGCTGCAAGAGCGAGGGCCACAGCTGAGTTGCTGCTCGCATCTCGGCAGGCGAGGACCCAATCATCTAGAGGCGCAGCTCTAATTGGCTCTATTGCCTGTCTACACTCTCCATTGGCGCCTTCCCACACCAATTCTTTAGTTAGAGCCACATCAGAGTGCATAACTTTATACTTTATAGCTTCTTGGACCCTTCTTAGAAAATCTGAAAAAGGTTCATTGGGATCCTGAAGCAATTTGGAAAGCTTTAAGGACCTTCCATGAGCATTAGTTTGGGTAAAGGCTCTAGTGGCATATAGGCACACTTGATCAAAATACTGAGGGGTCCTGTAGCCTGAATGGCAGGGGAGACAAAGTGCCCTTCTCCTTTGAGGGCTTCCAGGGGGAGGTTAATACCAGCCCTTTGATTTCTTTCCCCTATTATTTCACATTGCTCGTTGTATAAAGCTTTCCATTGAATTAAGTCTTCCATGGTAAGGACTGCTCAGGCTAACGTTTTTCAATCATGGGGACAATTTAAATCAATAGTGATATTTTCAAGTAATTGCTGAACATAGGGGGAATGAAGGCCATCTTCCTGGATAGCTTTTCTGAGAGTAACGGCTGTTTTTTGGTTATGTGGATACCAAGCTTAAGGTCGTGCCGTGGTAGGGTTAATATTGACTGGAAAAAGGTGAGGGGGCTCTAGTCCTGATGCTGCATGGGAAATGTCTCTTTGCTGACACATGGGGTGTACAGGCTGGCGCATGGGTCTGAAGCAGGAACACGTGTTGGAGTTAAAGCTGGGGTAGAAAATGGCGTCTGAGAGGCTAGGGTGGGGCATTGAGCCCCAGCAGGGAATGTGGAAGTAGTGACTTCTGCTTCTTCAGGTGGCGGAGCTGATGGCGCAGTTTCTAATGTATCTAGTTTTGTTTATCTAGTTTCCTTTCCGCACTCTTGGCTGCAAGTCCATCAAACTCGGTGGCCCAACCCTTTTCTTCCTCTACAGGGAAAGGCGAATATGGAGGTAGGGGTTCCTCTGAAAGAGGAGTAGCCTGTAGGACCTTAGGGACTGGTGGAGGGTCCCCAGCAGGATCACCAGTCAAGCAGGCGTGTATTGCCAATAAGGCAGGAGTGAGACCGAGAGGGAACCTTTGCCCCTCATGTACCTCGGCCGAACGAACGGCGTCGGAGAGCTCAGGCCCAAGTATCCAGGGATTGAGACCAGAGAGAATCTCCCAGTAAGTACAGAGATCCTCTTCACAAACTTCAACTCGCCTACTCTGCAATAGGGCTTGCAGGGCTCAAGCCTGCGGGGCTCGAGAGTGGGGGAGAAGGTTTCCCATTGCAGAAGGTCACTCACCCATCCCTTGGATGCTGGTTAGGTCCTGTTTGAGGCACCAGTTGTGGACAAGTCCTACTGGGGGTGAGGACAACAGAGACGCAGAGACCTGACTCTGGGGACCAGGTTCAGTGACGCAGATCCACTTTATTCAGGAAGTAAACTAGCTTATATACATGGGTTCAGCCAATAGGATGTTATACTAGGACAAATGGCCAAAAAAGGTCAGGAGGCTGCCTGGCTAGCGCTGAGTCATTTCCATATAGCAGGCGAGCTCCCTCCGGGGTGTGCCAGGGAGGGTTTATCCTTGCTGGAGTGTTCTCACAGCATAGCATCAGCCACAGCTGCCAGGTAAATGCTCTGCACTCCACCTACACATATAAAAAGATAATGCAGGATGACCAAGTGGAATATGTAGGAATGGAAGGTTGGCTCAACATTTGAAAATTAATTAAAATAATAAAATATCAGAATAAAGGGCAAAAACCATATAATAATTGCAATACAGAAAATGTCTGATAAAATTAAATACCTACTCATGATAAAAGCTCTCAGCAAACTAGGAATAAGGTCAACTTCCTAGTTGATCTGATAAAGAGCATCAATAAAATCCTATAGCTAACATCATTCTTAATGAAATATTGAATGCTTTCCCCCTAAGATTGGGAACAAGGAAAGTACTTTACCATTTTTATATAATATTTTACTAGAGTTTGTAACTTGTGTAAAAAAGCAAGGGAAAAAAAGAGGTATACAGATTGGTAAGGAAAAAGTAAAACTATCTATTCACATATGACATGACTGTCTATGTAGAAAAACCTAAACAATCTTCAAAGCAACTACTTAAACTTTAAGTGAATTTAGCAGTCATGAATACATATAAAAATAAGCATGAATATTAGACATTATTCACATCATGTGAAAGAAGCCAGACATAAAAATCTACATAATGTATGATCTTGTTTATAAAAATTTTAGAACAGACAATACAATAGTAAGGAAAAAAATTAAAAACATATCACCTTGTAGGAGGGGATTAACAGGTAATAAACATAGGCGAACATTCTGGAGTAAACAGAAGGAGTTATATATTGATGGAGGTGTGGAGTATGTAAGTATACACATTTGTCACAACTCAAACTGTATACTTAGGGTTTGTGTATATTACTGTATTTAAATTTTACCCTCCAAAAAAAGGAAAAAAAAAAACTATATTCAAGTATTGAACACTGCTTAGTAAATTTTTTTTTCAGTGGTGTAGTTTAAAAATTGTAATATTAATTTGTGTAATTTTAAGTAAATTAATAAACATACTTTAGGTTTGAGCAAATGAGTAAATAATACAATCCAGGTTTCTCTATGTGGTTAAAAGGAGTTATAAGTAAGAAAAGAAGGAAAACAAGAATATATGTAGAGGTGTTGGGTTGAAATTGAGTGTCAGTATGACCTCTTTATAGCAATAATAGATAAATAGATGATGATAGACAGATAGATGATAGATAGATAGATGATAGATAGATAGATAGATAGATAGATAGATAGATAGATAGATAGATAGATAGATAGATAAATAGATAGATGATAGATGATAGATATAATTAGATTAGAGAAAGAGAAAAAGAGAGGTCGAAAGACAGAGACAGGGAGTGAGCCAGGCAAAG
This sequence comes from Saccopteryx leptura, assembly GCF_036850995.1. Taxonomy (NCBI): domain Eukaryota; kingdom Metazoa; phylum Chordata; class Mammalia; order Chiroptera; family Emballonuridae; genus Saccopteryx; species Saccopteryx leptura. The sequence continues at coordinate 71,258,444 of NC_089510.1, read as the reverse complement.
AAAAAAAAAGAAAAAGAGAGATACCTGGTAGTTACAAAGGTAAGAGGATAGGCCGGGAAATTACAACATGAGTAACACAATCTTCCTGTGCCAGCAATTAAGAAAATGCTCAAAGATCTGAAGCAAAATCTGGGAAATTTAATGCATCAAATTAAAAACAATAGTTGATTACAACTATTTGAATAAAATAAAAATCCACACATATTGTATTAGTTTCCTAGGACTGCTGTAACAAAGTATCTCAAACTGAGTAACAAGAAAACCCAGAAATTTTTTCTCACAGTTTTAAGGTATGATCCTCTGAAACCTGTAGGGAAATCTTTCTTTGCCTCTTCTTAGAACCTTTGTAGGTGAGATGCCAGCAATATTTGGCATTCCGTGGCTTGCAGGTACATCCCTTTTACCCTCTACCATCACATAGCATTCTCCCTGTGTGGCTTCATATCATCTTCTCTCTCCTGTGTCTGGGTCCAAATTTTGCCCTTTCATAAGGACATCAGATGTATTGGATTAAGGCCAAACCCAACAGCCTCATCTTAACTTGGTTAAATCTGCAAAGACTTTATTTCCAAATAAGGTCACATTCTGAGGTACTGGGGATAAAGATTTCAAAAAATCTTTTTTTGGGGGGGCGTACAATTATATCCATAAGAAGTACATATAACAATAAAAATTTAAGTAAATGGTGTATAAAGTAAAATTCTTTTCTGTAGTAGAAATGCAACAAATAAGTATAGAAAGAATTATGGAAATAGAAAAACATCAATGAATTCTAAAATTAGTGGGAACATTTTTATGCCATGGGATATAAGTCTTAAAATATCTCTGCTCACTATACTTATTAAATAAAAGGGGGGAAATGTTACCTTTACAACAAAGAAATCTGGTAGACAGTAGTTTAATTAACTGATCAAAGTTAACATCACCAATGTTGGAACAACAGACACTTTATGCCTCCTAATATGAGGCACTGAGAAAGACACATGGCTCCAGTGGTATTATTCTTGCCAAAATGCATAGCTTCTACTGAATCACAATGAAATGTCAGACAAATCTAAATTGAGGGACATTCTGCAAAATAACTAGTCTAAACTCCTCAAAAATATCAAGATCAAGAAAAACTAAAGGCTGAAGAATCACTTTAAAGGAGACTAAAACAACATGATAATTAAGCAATGTATGACCCTATATTAGATCTTGTACTGGAAAAAAGATATCAATAAAAAGCAAAATTTGAAAATGAACTGCAGACTATATGATAGCATTACATCAATGTTAAATTTCCTTGCTTTTAAAAATTTCACCATGACTCTAAAATAATGTCCTTGTTACCAAACCAGTACTTCAAGAAACCTGCTATAAAAGAACAAAGGGAAAAAAAGAATTGTAAGTTTAAAGAATAAAATAGCAATAAATAAGTACATATCAATAACAACCTTAAATGTAAATGGATTTAATGCTCCAATTAAAAGGCATCAGATACCTGCATGGATAAGAAAACAGGACACGTATATATGCTGTCTACAAGAAATCCACCTCAGAACAAAAGATAAACATAGACTGAAAGTAAAGGAATAGAAAAAAATATTTTATGCTAACAAAAATGAAATTTAGCCCTGGCCGGTTGGCTCAGCGGTAGAGCGTCGGCCTGGCATGCGGGGGACCTGGGTTTGATTCCCGGCCAGGGCACATAGGAGAAGCGCCCATTTGCTTCTCCACCCCCAACCCCTCCTTCCTCTCTGTCTTTCTCTTCCCCTCCCGTAGTCAAGGCTCCATTGGAGCAAGGATGGCCTGGGCGCTGGGGATGGCTCCTTGGCCGCTGCCCCAGGCGCTAGAGTGGCTCTGGTCACGGCAGAGTGACGCCCCGGAAGGGCAGAGCATCGCCCCCTGGTGGGCAGAGCGTGGCCCCTGGTGGGTGTGCTGGGTGGATCCCGGTCGGGTGCATGCGGGAGTCTGTCTGACTGTCTCTCCCCGTTTCTAGCTTCAGGAAAAAAAGAGAAAAAAAAATGAAATTTAAAAAAAGCTAGGTTAGCAATACTTATATCTGACAAAATAGCTTTTAAAACAAAAGCTGCACATCAGAGTAATGGCACAGTAGGAAACGATACCGATAAATCTCCCCCAAAACTCAACAAGATCTTCAACCAGAAACAGAAAAACCTATCCTTGGAGCCTCCAGATGTTTTACAATACACCCGAAGGTATGGGTGATCAAAAGATTGGCTAAATATATAATCAAACCCCGAAGGAAATAGGGAATAAGAAATGCTCCACCTTCCTCACTAACCTAAATAGGGCTGCTTTCACTGGGAACTGAGAATATAGAAACTAAGGCAGGCAAAGGGGGTGAATAGATCCAGGCTGCGGTACAAACGGTCGAACCAGGCTGTGGAACGGAGATCCAAGCCAAGGAAAAACTGTGCCTGGGGCAACCCAGTCAATACAAGCTAAGACTCGCAACAAACCCAGACAAAGAAAGACTAGTGGGGCAGCCATTTTCCCCAATCTCCTGGTCGGAGCACGCAGATAGTGGGCGAGAGATTCCTTTGAAAGCCCCAGGAGTGGGCGCCCGTGTTATCCCACAGAGAGGCAGAGTCAGGGGCCCTTGAGTGGGCCAAAAGCGGAATCTCCAGGCCACCCCAGCGCCCTGAAAAAGCTGTGCACGGGGAGGGAGTGAGAGCCAATTCCAATGCTAGAACGTTTCCGTGCGGGCGGGGGTTTCACTCAGAGTGTGAGACTTCTGGCCTGAAATCCTGGTCTGCGCACAGTTAGTGAGTGAGAGTTTCCTCCAAGTGCCCCAGGAGTGGGCGCCCGCCCGTGTTACCGGACAGAGTGGCAGAGCCAGAGGTCTTTGAGTGGGCGGAAGCCCTGCCTGACTATGCTAGCAGCTCTGACTGACTGAGCCTTAACCAGAGCCCTGTGCTGAGTGGGAATAGAGTGGGGAGTTGCCAGCTCTTTAAGCCTCTTACTATCCAGGCAGAGGCAGCAGCAACCCCATAGCTGGATTATCAGGCTACTAATTGAGGAGGAAAGACTAGGAGAGAGGCTCCAGGAACACAAACTCTCTCACTGTCGGAGCCTATAAATGCTAATGAGCCTCGACTGCCAACGAGATTGAAGCACAATACATGACATCGCCATAGAGACTTATCAACTGCAAACCTCTACCTGAGCGTGCCAAAGGGGCAGAACCCGGGGTACAGAGTCTCCGACCAGGAAGAGGGAGAGAAAAGAAAAAGCAAGAAGATAAGCTCTCAAAATCAAGAATAACACACAGACTTTATAACCTATCCCATTTTATTATATTTGTTCATTTGTTCCTCTTATCTTCATTCTTGATTTTTTTTTCCTCCTCCAATTTGGTTGTTTAACTCTCTGCTGGTCTTACTCTCTCCTCTCCTTGAACTACACTACCCATAAGTGTTACATCTCCCATTATCTTTTTTTTCCTCTTCCTTTCTCTCTATGAGGGTTGCACTCCAAAACCCTTAACTCTCTCTCTCTCTCCTCTTTTTTCTTTTTTCTTCTTTTACTGGTACCCTCTTTTTTTCTCTCTCTCTCTTTCTTTTCTGCCTCTATATTAGATTCTTCCCTTCTCCTTTACGTCTCCTCTCATGCAAACCTCAATAACGAACAAATTATCTTATTTGAAACTCAAACTTATGTTTGCGGCATTTTGGGGGATTTTTACTTCAACTTTTTAACTCACCAGCAGTGCCCCCATCCCTGGCTCTCCATTTTATCTAGTTCTTGTTCCACTAAATACAAGAGTAATTTTTTAATTTGTCCCCCCATTTTCCTGTTTCCCTCCTATTCCTCTCATCATAACTCTTATTCAACCAACACCTAAAAGCAAATCATTTTATTCTTGACCCAAATTTTTTCCTTATTTGCTTTTTGTGGGTCCATACCCCCCTTTTTTTTTCTTTTTTCTTTTTTTTTTTTTTGCCCCTTTATTACTTCTCCCCAATTCAGGCCCTCCATTACAGGCATTGTTTGTTCTATTTAGTACAATATAATTCACAGTTCACCACAAGAGTTTCTCAAGAAAGAGGGGAGAGGACAGAAGAGGAAAAAAGGAGAGGGGAATAATTTCCTTTTTTTTAATTTTTATTTTATTTTATTTTTCTTTAATTATTAATTTTTTAAAAACACAACTCTTTTCAATTTTTTTAACTTTTTATTCTTTATTAAATCTCATTAATACTATCAATAAAACCACCCTCAGATGCCATTAAGGAAGAGAAAATTGAATATCATGGATACAAAAGAAAGAGAGGTAACACAGATAGATGAGTAAAATCTATGGAGAAAAAATTTAATATATTGAAAACCTTGGAGTTAAACGACAGAGAATTTAAAATAGAAATCCTAAAAATACTCAGAGATATAGAAGAAAACACAGAAAGGCAATTTAGGGAGCTCAGAAAACAACTCAATGAACACAAAGAATATATGTCCAAGGAAATTGAAACTATAAAAACAAATCAAACAGAGATGAAAAACTCAATTCACAAGCTGAAAAACGAGGTAACAAGCTTAGCTAATAGAAATGGCCAGATAGAAGGTAGGGTTAGTGAAATAGAAGACAAGCAACTTGAGGCAAAACAGAGAGAAGAAGAAAGAGACTCAAAAATTTTAAAAAATGAGATAGCCCTACAAGAATTATCTGACTCCATCAAAAAGAATAACATAAGAATAATAGGTATATCAGAGGGAGAAGAGAGAGAAAACGGAATGGAGAACATACTCAAACAAATAATAGATGAGAACTTCCCAAGCCTGTGGAAAGATCTAAAGCCTCAAATTCAAGAAGCAAACAGAACTCCGAGTTTTCTTAACCCCAACAAACCTACACCAAGGCACATCATAATGAAATTGGCACAAACCAACGGCAAAGAAAAAATTCTCAAGGCAGCCAGGGAAAAAAAGAATACAACATATAAAGGAAGGCCTATTAGATTATCATCCGATTTCTCAACAGAAACTCTACAAGCTAGAAGAGAGTGGACCCCAATATTTAAAGTCCTGAAAGAGAGGAACATTCAGCCACAAATACTATACCCATCAAAGCTATCCTTCAAATATGAAGGAGAAATAAAAACATTCACAGATACAGAAAAGATGAGGGAATTTATCATCAGAAAACCCCCACTCCAGGAATTACTAAAGGGGGTTCTCCAATCAGATACAAAGAACAACAACAAAAAAAACTAACCAAACAAAAAAAAAACAAAGCCACAAGTAAAAGCTCCAAGAAGAACACAATAAAACCAAATTTAAACTGTGACAACAACATAAAGAAAGGGGGGGAGAGGATGGAGATTAACAGTAGCAAAGGATGATGGAGTGCAAAAGTACTCATAAAATAGTGCACTACAATGAACAGGGTAGGAACCCTTTTCATTACTTAAAGGTAACCACCATTGAAAAAACCACCACAGAAGCACATGATTTAAAAGAGATAGCAACAGGCCCTGGCCGGTTGGCTCAGCGGTAGAGCGTCAGCCTGGCATGCGGGGGACCCGGGTTCGATTCCCAGCCAGGGCACATAGGAGAAGCGCCCATTTGCTTCTCCACCCCTCCCCCTCTCCTTCTTCTCTGTCTCTCTCTTCCCCTCCTGCAGCGAGGCTCCAATGGAGCAAAGATGGCCCAGGCGCTGCGGATGGCTCCTTGGCCTCTGCCCCAGGCACTAGAGTGGCTCTGGTCGAGGCAGAGTGACGCCCCGGAGGGGCAGAACATCACCCCCTAGTGGGCAGAGCATCGCCCCTGGTGGGTGTGCTGGGTGGATCCCGGTTGGGCGCATGTGGGAGTCTGTCTGACTGTCTCTCCCCGTTTCCAGCTTCAGAAAAATAAAAATAAATAAAAAATAAAAAAAATAAATAAAAGAGATAGCAACAGAGGAAAGATGTATGGAATACAACCAAATAAAAACAAAAGATAGAAAAATGAAAGAGAAGGATCAAACAAGACACAAAACTAACAGAAAGCAATCTATAAAATGGCAATAGGGAACTCACAAGTGTCAATAATTACACTAAATGTAAGCAGATTAAACTTACCAATAAAAAGGCACAGAGTAGCAGAACGGATTAAAAAAAAATCCAACTGTATGCTGCCTACAAGAAACACATCTAAGCAACAAGGATAAAAACAAATTCAAAGTGAAAGGCTAGAAAACAATATTCGAAGCAAATAACATCCAAAAAAAAGCAGGAGTAGCAATACTCATATCGGATAATGCTGACTACAAGACAGAAAAAGTACTCAGAGACAAAAATGGTCATTTCATAATGATTAAGGGGTCACTGAATCAAGAAGACATAACAACCCTTAATATATATGCACCAAACCAAGGAGCACCAAAATATATAAGACAGCTACGTATTAACCTAAAAAACAAAAACTGACAAAAATACAATCATACTTGGAGACCTCAATACACCACTGACGGCTCTAGATCAGTCATCCAAACAGAGAATCAATAAAGATATTTTGGCCTTAAACGAAACACTGTGGCACCTGGATATGATAGACATCTATAGGACACTTCATCCCAAAGCGACAGAGTATATATTTTTCTCTAGTGTACATGGAACATTTTCAATAATTGACCATATGTTAGGCCACAAAGATAACATCAACAAATTCAGAAAAATTAAAATTATACCAAGCATATTTTCTGATCATAAAGCCTTGAAACTAGAATTCAACTGCAAAATAGAGGGGAAAAAAACCACAAAAATGTGGAAACTAAACAATAGACTTTTAAAAAATGAATAGGTCAAAGAAGAAATAAGCATAGAGATCAAAAGATATATACAGACAAATGAAAATGACAATACGACATAGCAGAATCTCTGGGATGCAGCAAAAGCAGTAATAAGTGGGAAGTTCATATCACTTCAGGCATATATGAACAAACAAGTTAGTTCCTTAACTTCACACCTTAAGGAACTAGAAAAAGAACAAAGACAACCCAAAACCAGCTGAAGAAAGGAAATAATAAAAATCAGAGCAGAAATAAATGAAATAGAGAACAGAAAAACTATAGAAAAAATTAATAAAACAAGGAGCTGGTTCTTTGAAAAGATAAACAAAATTGACAAACCCTTGACAAGACTTACCAAGAAAAAAAAGAGAAAGGACTCATATAAACAAAATCCAAAATGAAAGAGGAGAAATCACCCCAGATATCATAGATATACAGAAAATTATTGTAGAATACTATGAAAAAGTATATGCCACCAAATTCAACAATTTAGAAGAAATAGATAAATTCCTAGAACAATACAACCTTCCTAGACTGAGTCATGAAGAAGCAGAAAGCCTAAACAGAGCAATTAGCAGGGAGGAAATAGAAAAAACTATTAGAAACCTCCCCAAAAATAAAAGTTCAGGTCCAGATGGCTATACTAGTGAATTATATCAAACATTCAAAGAAGACTTGGTTCCTATTCTACTCAAAGTCTTCCAAAAAATTGAAGAAGAAGCAATACTTCCGAACACATTTTATGAGGCCAACATAACCCTTATACTGAAACCTGGCAAGGACAACACAAAAAAAGAAAACTACAGACCAATATCTCTAATGAATACAGATGCTAAAATACTAAACAAAATACTAGCAAATCAAATACAAAAACATATTAAAAAATTATACATCATGATCAAGTGCGATTCATCCCAGAATCTCAAAGATGGTTCAACATATGCAAAACAGTTAACGTAATATACCATATCAACAAAACAAAGAACAAAAATCACATGATCTTATCAATAGATGCAGAAAAGGCATTTGATAAAATACAACACAATTTTATGTTTAAGACACTCAACAAAATGGGTATAGAAGGAAAATATCTCAACATGATAAAGACCATAGATGATAAACCATCAGGCAACATCATATTAAATGGCATAAAACTGAGGACTTTCCACCTTAAATCAGGAACAAGACAGGGTTGTCCACTCTCTTCAGTCTTATTTAACATGGTATTAGAAGTTCTGGCCAGAGCAATCAGACAAGAGAAAGAAATAAAAGGCATCCATATCGGAAAAGAAGAAGTAAAGGTATCACTTTTTGCAGATGATATGATCCTATACATCGAAAACCCCAAAGAATCCACAAAAAGACTACTAGAAACAATAAACCAATACAGTAAGGTCGCAGGATACAAAATTAACATACAAAAGTCCATAGCCTTTCTATATGCCAACAATGAAATATTAGAAAATGAACTCAAAAAAACAATCCCCTTCACGATTGCAACAAAAAAAATAAAATACTTAGGAATAAACATAACAAAGAATGTAAAGGACCTATATAACAAAAACTACAAAGCATTGTTAAGAGAAATTGAAAAAGACACAATGAGATGGAGAAATATTCCTTGTTCTTGGATAGGAAGAATATATATAATCAAAATGGCCATATTACCCAAAGCAATTTATAAATTTAATGCAATTCCCATCAAAATTCCTATGACATTTTTTAAAGAAATGGAACAAAAAATAATCAGATTTATATGGAACTATAAAAAACCCCGAATAGGCCCTGGCCGGTTGGCTCAGCGGTAGAGCGGTAGAGCATCGGCCTGGCATGCAGGGGATGCGGGTTCAATTCCCGGCCAGGGCACATAGGAGAAGCGCCCATTTGCTTCTCCACTCCCCCACCTCCTTCCTCCCTGTCTCTCTCTTCCCCTCCCGCAGCTAAGGCTCCATTGGAGCAAAGATGGCCCGGGTGCTGGGGATGGCTCCTTGGCCTCTGCCCCAGGCGCTAGAGTGGCTCTGGCCACGGCAGATCGACGCCCCAGAGGGGCAGAGCGTCGCCCCTGGTGGGCTTGCCGGGTGGATCCCGGTCGGGCGCATGTGGGAGTCTGATTGTCTCTCCCCGTTTCCAGCTTCAGAAAAATACAACAAAACCCCGAATAGCCAAAGCAATCCTGAGGAAGAAGAATGAAGCTGGGGGCATTACAATACCTGACTTCAAACTATATTATAGGGTCATGACAATCAAAACAGCATGATATTGGCAGAAAAATAGACACTCAGACCAATGGAACAGAATAGAAAGTCCAGAAATAAAACCACATATATATGGTCAAATAATTTTTGATAAAGGGGCCAACAACACACAATGGAGAAAAGAAAGCCTCTTCAACAAATGGTGTTGGGAAAACTGGAAAGCCACATGCAAAAGAATGAAACTCGACGACAGATTGTCCCCTTCTACGAAAATTAATTCAAAATGGATCAAAGACCTAAATATAAGACCTGAAACAATAAAGTACATAGAAGAAGACATAGGTACTCAACTCATGGGTTTTAAAGAGCATTTTATGAATTTGACTCCAAAGGCAAGAGAAGTGAAAGCAAAGATAAATGAATGGGACTACATCAGACTAAAAAGCTTTTGCTCACCAAAAGAAACTGACAACAAAATAAACAGACAGCCAACTAAATGGGAAATGTTATTTTCAAACAACAGCTCAGATAAGGGCCTAATTTCCAAAATTTACAAAGAACTCATAAAACTCAACAACAAACAAACAATCCAATAAAAAGATGGGAAGAGGACATGAACAGACACTTCTCCCAGGAAGAAATACAAATGGCCAACAGATATATGAAGAGATGCTCAACTTCATTAGTTATTAGAGAAATGCAAATCAAAACTACAATGAGATACCACCTCACACCTGTTAGATTAGCTATGATCAACAAGACAGGTAATAGCAAGTGTTGGAGAGGCTGTGGAGAAAAAGGAACCCTCATTCACTGTTGGTGGGACTGTAAAGTAGTACAACCATTATGGAAGAAAGTATGGTGGTTCCTCAAAAAACTGAAAATAGAACTACCTTATGACCCAGCAATCCCTCTACTGGGTATATACCCCAAAAACTCAGAAACACTGATACGTGAAGACACATGTAGCCCCATGTTCATTGCAGCATTGTTCACAGTGGCCAAGACATGGAAACAACCAAAAAGCCCTTCAATAGAAGACTGGATAAAGAAGATGTGGCACATATACACTATGGAATACTACTCAGCCATAAGAAATGATGACATCAGATCATTTACAACAAAATGGTGGGATCTTGATAACATTATACGAAGTGAAATAAGTAAATCAGGAAAAAACAAGAACTACATGATTCCATACATTGGTGGGACATAAAAATGAGACTAAGCCTGACCTGTGGTGGTGCAGTGGATAAAGCATCGACCTAGAAATGCTGAGGTCGCCGGTTCGAAACTCTGGGCTTGCCTGGTCAAGGCACATATGGGAGTTGATGCTTCCAGCTCCTCCCCCCTTCTCTCTCTCTCTCTGTCTCTGTCTCTCTCTCTCTCTCTCTCCTCTCTAAAAAGAAATGAATAAATTAAAAAAAAAACGAGACTAAGAGACATGGACAAGAGTGTGGTGGTTACTGGGCGTTGGGGGAGGGAGGGTGCAGGAGGGAAGGAAAGAGAGGGGAAGGGGGCACAAAGCAAACTAGATAGAGGGTGACGGAGGACCATCTGACTCTGGGTGATGGGTATGCAACATAATTGAATGACAAGATAACATGGACATGTTTTCCTTGAATATATGTACACTGATTTATTGATGTCACCCCATTAACATTAATAAAAATTTTAAAAATAAAAAAAAATTATAAGACTTTGAAAAAAGAAATCAAGAAAGAGTTACAAACAAGTGGAAGCATATACCATGTTCATGGTTGGAAGAATAAACATCATTAAAATGTCTATACTACCCAAAGCAATCTATAGATTCAATATAATTCTTATTTAAATACCAATGGCATACTTCAAAGATATAAAACAAATATTCCAAAAGTTTATATGTAACCAAAAATGAACCTAAATAGCCTCAACAATCTTGAAAATGAAGAACAAAGTAGGAAGTATCACACTTTCTGATATCAAGTTATACTGCAAGGCCCCTGTAATCAAAACAGCTTGATACTGGCATAAGAACAGGCATACACATTGATGGAACAGAACGGAGAACTCAGAAATAAACCCACACCTATATGGACAATTGATATTTGACCAAGGAGGCAAGAGTATACAATAGAGTAAAGACAGTCTCTTTAATAAATGGTGTTGGGAAAATTGGACAGGTATATGCAAAAAAATGAAACTAGACCACCAACTTACACCATTCACAAAAATAAACTTAAAATGGATAAAAGACTTAAATATAAGTCACAAAACCATAAACATCTTGAAAGAAAACATATGCAATAAACTCTTCGATATCTCTCGTAGCAACATTTTTGCCAATTTATCTCCATGGTCAAGTAAAATAAAGGACAAAATAAACAAAACTATATCAAACTAAAAAGCTTCTGCACAGCAAAAGGCACCATTAACAAAAGAAAAAAACAACTCACACAATGGGAGAACATATTTGTCAATACGTCTGATAAGGGTCAATAACCAGAATTTATAAAGAACTACAAAGAGGACATGCAGTTGGCCAATAGGCATATGAAAAAATGTTCAAAGTCACTAATCATAGAGAAATGCAAATTAAAACCACAATGAGATACCACCTCATACCTGTCAGAATGGCTCTCATTAACAAATCTACACACAATAAGTTCTGGCAAGGGTGTGGAGAAAAGGAAACCCTCCTGCATTGCTGGTGGGAATGCAGACTTGTGCAGTCACTGTGGAAAACAGTATGGAGATTCCTCAAAAAGTGAAAAATAGAACTGCCTTTTGACCCAGCTATCCCACTTTTAGAAATATATCTTAAGAATCCCAAAACTTCTTCAAAAGAAGATATGCACTCCCATGCTTATTGCAGCATTGTTTACAATAGACAAGATCTGTAAACACCTGAAGTGTCCATCAGTGGATGAGTGGATAAAAAAGTGGGTTACATATACATAATGGAATATTACACAGCCAAGATAAAGAAGAAAATCTTACCTTTTGTGATGGCATGAATGGACATAAAAATGATTAAGATAAGTGAAATAAGCTATGCAGAGAAAGACAAATATCAAATGATCTCATTTATATGTGGAATCTAATGAACACAGTGAACTGAGGAATGGAATAGAGGCAGAGGTAGGGTCACAGGGAGCAGAGGGACAGCTGTCAGAGTGTAGGGGCATGAGGGTCAGGATCAGAGATGGTAAAGGGATTAGTGAAATTATATATACACAACACATAGATACAGATAACAAGACAGCAAACCCCAGAGGGAAGGGGGGGAAGGAGGAAGGTGTCAGGGGAGGACAGCAAAGGGAGTGTAATAGGGGCACATCATTGGGGGTGAAGGTCTTATTTGAGTGGGACACTTGAATCCATGTTAACACAATACATTAAAATATTTAATAAAAAAATAATTAAAAGAAGAATGTCCTTGTTCAGAAATACAGGCTTAACTACATGTTAAGCATGGTTCAGAAAAAAATAGTAGGCATATGTGTAAAACGTAGAAAGAGAATTTAGAAATGAGGCAAAATATAAAAATTTGATAAATTTGGGTAAAATGTATACAGGAATAATTCACACTATTCTCACAACATTTTAATATAATTTGAAATTATGTTAAAATTAAAATTAAATAAAATCAAAACAAAAAAACAGGTGAAGGAAAAAGAAGTAGAAAGAAAAATAGAATATTAAAGACTTCATCCTTCATAGCAGAAAATCAGTGAATACTGTTTAAAAATAGAAACATTTCAATTTTAAGAATTAATGTTTCTAATGTCTTGATGGTTTTCAAAATCTTTAAGTTTGGAATCTTAAGGGAGTAATATCTTGAGAAGAAACCCATTTATCAAAAATTCTAAAATCTTGCATTTCAAAATCAACTAAATTAGAATAAAATTAAATGTATATTTAATAGCTAGTAGAGTATGATTCCAATCTAATAATATTATCATTTATCTGTCTATCTATCTATCTATCTATCTATCTCTATTGTCCTGCTTATCAATTCATCTGTCAATCTATACACATGCATAAAGGTTTGACTTGAAGTAATGTTCACCATATGTTGTTCTATGAGGTTATTCACAAGCAATTTTTCCTTTTTTGTACCCTTTGCACTATATGAAATTTTGATAATAAGCATGCATTTTTTATCAAAAATAAAGCACATTACTCTAACATATACAATGGCATTTACATTTTGATTCTCAAAACATAATGATACTAATTTTAATCTGATAAAATATTAACATGCTAAAGTCATTTCCAGTTCTATAAACAAACTAAAAAACCAACACAAAGTATCTGCTCCACATTTCAAGAGTAATGAGTTCAATCATGTTAAGGTTATAATTTTGTTAGTCTATTAATTTTTTTCTTCTCAATGCAACTAGAAATTAATTCTTTGTCAGTCTTAACAATTAGTGTTCTTATCTTTTTTCTGAAATAAAGATGACATTAGATCAAAATCTTTTCATTTTTCTTCTTTTAAAAAATTCACAGTAATAGCATAGTCGTGACAAGCATATGATAATACCATCTGCATAGAAAAATACAATTCTGTAATTTCACAACCAACCCTACTAACTACCTCATTGGATATGTGACTAAATTAAAAGTCTTCTCTAACATTTACCCTAAAGTATCCTTTATTTGAATTTTCTCCTATAACCTGTTTCTCTTAGAACATCCTCTGTATTCCTACACACTATTTCTTGTTCTCCGGAAATGTCTAAAGTCTCAAGATTCTCCTCTAAGACATGAAGTTTTAAGGCTGAGAAAGCAGACAGTAGGGGATTGATGTGGTAGATTATATTGCTGTTCATCAACATTTGCTGCTCCTCCCTGCAGGATGATTATACTTACTTAGCCTATTCAACTCAGATGCCTATGTGACCTGCTTTAACTGATGTAATGTGTGATGTATGTTCTTTCGAGAAAGAAGGTAAGAGCCAGTGTATGCCTCTGCCATAATGACTAGGCAATGTTCCAGGTAGAAAAGAGAATCTATTCAGCCTGCATCCCTGAGTAAGATAATGTGGAGTGGAGCTGCAACCAACAACAATGGCCATGTGGTGTGGGCAAAAAACTGTCCTTGGAAACCACTGTGGTGTGGAGGTTGTGTGCTGCCACAGCATAACCTAGTTGATCCTGAACAATCCATGTGGGTTTACTGGTAGCAAAACTACTCACCCTTTTTGAACTGTAGTTTTCTTCTGCATTCGTTTATTTGATGAACTCTCACTGAACTCTAAGCTCCTTGGGAGGGGGGCACCTTATCACAATCATGTCTATACTTGCAGAATATTAGCAAAAGTTGTGACAGTGACAGATCTCTTCTGGTTATCCAGGATCATTGGCTTATAAAAATGAACAGAAACAAGGAATCTATAAAACTGTAATGTTGGGTCTGAATGTATTCTTCTGCATTTTGTAAAATAAATATCAAGTATAGTCAGAAACTCATTACCTACTAGACAAATCAAAGAGTTCTGAATGATTAATGGTCATGTTTTCTCTTCTTTTTTTTTTTTTTAAATAAATTTTTATTAATGGTAATGGGATGACATTAATAAATCAGGGTACATATATTCAAAGAAAACATGTCTAGGTTATTTTGTCATTGAATTATGTTGCATACCCCTCGCCCAAAGTCAGATTGTCCTTCGCCACCCTCTATCTAGTTCTCTGTGCCCCTCCCCCTCCCCCTAACTCCCCCCCTGTCCTCCCAACCCCCACACCTGGTAACCACCACACTCTTGTCCATGTCTCTTAGTCTCATTTTTATGTTCCACCAATGTATGGAATCATGTAGTTCTTGTTTTTTTCTGATTTACTTATTTCACTCCTTATAATGTTATCAAGATCCCACCATTTTGCTGTAAATGATCTGATGTCATCGTTTCTTATGGCTGAGTAGTATTCCATAGTGTATATGTGCCACATCTTCTTTATCCAGTCTTCTATTGAAGGGCTTTTTGGTTGTTTCCATGTCTTGGCCACTGTGAACAGTGCTGCAATGAACATGGGGCTACATGTGTCTTCACGTATCAATGTTTCTGAGGTTTGGGGGTATATACCCAGTAGAGGGATTGCTGGGTCATAAGGTAGTTCTATTTGCAGTTTTTTGAGGAACCACCATACTTTCCTCCATAATGGTTGTACTACTTTACAGTCCCACCAACAGTGAATGAGGGTTCCTTTTTCTCCACAGCCTCTCCAACATTTGCTATTACCCGTCTTGTTGATCATAGCTAATCTAACAGGGGTGAGGTGGTATCTCATTGTAGTTTTGATTTGCATTTCCCTAATAACTAATGAAGCTGAGCATTTTTTCATATATCTGTTGGCCATTTGTATCTCTTCCTGGGAGAAGTGTCTATTCATGTCCTCTTCCCATTTTTTTATTGGATTGTTTGTTTGTTTGTTGTTGAGTTTTATGAGTTCTTTGTAAATTTTGGAAATTAGGCCCTTATCTGAGCTGTTGTTTGAAAATATCATTTCCCATTTAGTTGGCTGTCTGTTTATTTTTATATCAGTTTCTCTTGATGAGCAAAAACTTTTTATTCTGATGTAGTCCCATTCATTTATCTTTGCCTTCACTTCTCTTGCCATTGGAGTCAAGTTCATAAAATGTTCTTTAAAACCCAGGTCCATGAGTTGAGTACCTATGTCTTCTTCTATGTACTTTATTGTTTCAGGTCTTATATTTAGGTCTTTGATCCATTTTGAATTAATTTTAGTACACGGGGACAGGCTGTAGTCGAGTTTCATTCTTTTGCATGTGGCTTTCCAGTTTTCCCAACACCATTTGTTGAAGAGGCTTTCTGTTCTCCATTGTGTGTTGTTGGCCCCTTTATCAAAGATTATTTGACCATATATATGTGGTTTTATTTCTGGGCTTTCTATTCTGTTCCATTGGTCTGAGTGTCTATTTTTCTGCCAATACCATGCTGTTTTGATTATTGTGGCCCTATAATATAGTTTAAAGTCAGGTATTGTAATGCCCCCAGCTTCATTCTTTTTCCTTAGGATTGTTTTGGCTATTCGGGGTTTTTTATAGTTCCATATAAATCTGATGATTTTTTGTTCCATTTCTTTAAAAAATCTCATAGGAATTTTGATGGGAATTGCATTAAATTTGTATATTGCTTTGGGTAATATGGCCATTTTGATTATATTTATTCTTCCTATCCAAGAACAAGGAATATTTTTCCATCTCATTTTATCTTTTTCGATTTCCCTTAACAATGCTTTGTAATTTTCATTATATAGGTCCTTTACATTCTTTGTAATGTTTATTCCTAGGTATTTTATTTTTTTTGTTGCAATCGTGAAGGGGATTATTTTTTTGAGTTCGTTTTCTAATATTTCATTGTTGGCATAGAGAAAGGCTATGGACTTCTGTATGTTAATTTTGTATCCTGCGATCTTACTGTATTGGTTTATTGTTTCTAATAATCTTTTTGTGGAGTCCTTTGGGTTTTCGATATATAGGATCATATCATCAGCAAAAAGTGATACCTTTACTTCTTCTTTTCCAATATGGATGCCTTTTATTTCTTTGTCTTGTCTGATTGCTCTGGCCAGAACTTCTAGCACCACGTTAAATAAGAGTGGAGAGAGTGGACAACCCTGTCTTGTTCCTGATTTAAGGTAGAAAGTCCTCAGTTTTATGCCATTTAAAATGATGTTGGCTGATGGTTTATCATATATGGCCTTTATCATGTTGAGATATTTTCCTTCTATACCCATTTTGTTGAGAGTCTTAAACATAAAATTGTGTTGTATTTTATCAAAAGCCTTTTCTGCAACTATTGATAAGATCATGTGGTTTTTGTTCTTTGTTTTGTTGATATGGTGTATTACGTTAACCGTTTTGCGTATGTTGAACCATCCTTGAGATTCTGGGATGAATCCCACTTGATCATGATGTATTATTTTTTTAATATGTTGTTGTATTCGGTTTGCCAGTATTTTGTTTAGAATTTTAGCATCTGTATTCATTAGAGATATTGGTCTGTAGTTTTCTTTCTTTGTGCCATCCTTGCCAGGTTTTGGTATGACGGTTATGTTGGCCTCATAAAATGTGTTTGGAAGTATTGCTTCTTCTTCAATTTTTTGGAAGACTTTGAGTAGAATAGGAACCAAGTCTTCTTTGAATGTTTGATAGAATTCACTAGTATAACCGTCTGGGCCTGGACTTTTATTTTTGGGGAGGTTTTTAATAGTTTTTTCTATTTCCTCCCTGCTGATTGGTCTGTTTAGGCTTTCTGCTTCTTCATGACTCAGTCTAGGAAGGTTGTATTGTTCTAGGAATTTATCCATTTCTTCTAGATTGTTGTATTTGGTGGCATATAATTTTTCATAGTATTCTACAATAATTCTTTGTATATCTATGATGTCTGTGGTGATCTCTCCTCTTTCATTTTGGATTTTATTTATTTGAGTCCTGTGCCTTTTTTCCTTGGTGAGTCACCAAGGGTTTGTCAATTTTGTTGATCTTTTCAAAGAACCAGCTCCTTGTTTTATTGATTTTTTCTATAGTTTTTCTGTTCTCTATTTCATTTATTTCTGCTCTGATTTTTATTATCTCCTTTCTTCGGTTGGTTTTGGGTTGTCTTTGTTCTTCTTTTTCTAGTTCCTTAAGGTGTGAAGTTAAGTGGTTTACTTCGGCTCTCTCTTGTTTGTTCATATAGGCCTGAAGTGATATGAACTTTCCTCTTATTACTGCTTTTGCTGCATCCCAGAGATTCTGCTATGTCGTATTTTCATTTTCATTTGTCTGTATGTATCTTTTGATCTCTGCGCTTATTTCTTCTTTGACCCATTCATTTTTTAGAAGTATGTTGTTTAGTTTCCACATTTTTGTGGGTTTGTTTACCTCTTTTTTGCAGTTGAATTCTAGTTTCAAGGCTTTATGATCAGAAAATATGCTTGGTACAATTTCAATTTTTCTAAATTTGCTGATATTGTCTTTGTGGCCCAACATATGGTCAATTCTTGAGAATGTTCCATGTACACTAGAGAAAAATGTATACTCTGTCGCTTTGGGATGAAGTGTCCTGTAGATGTCTATCATATCCAGGTGTTCTAGTATTTCGTTCAAGGCCACTATATCTTTATTGATTCTCTGTTTGGATGACCGATCTAGAGCCGTCAGCGGAGTATTGAGGTCTCCAAGTATGATTGTATTTTTGTTAGTTTTTGTTTTAAGGTCAATAAGTAGCTGTCTTATATATTTTGGTGCTCCTTGGTTTGGTGCATATATATTAAGGATTGTTATGTCTTCTTGATTCAGTGTCCCCTTAATCATTATGAAGTGACCATTTTTGTCTCTGAGTACTTTTTCTGTCTTGTAGTCAGCATTATCCGATATGAGTATTGCTACACCTGCTTTTTTTTGGGTGTTGTTTGCTTGGAGTATTGTTTTCCAGCCTTTCACTTTGAATTTGTTTTTATCCTTGTTGCTTAGATGTGTTTCTTGTAGGCAGCATATAGTTGGATTTTCTTTTTTAATCCATTCTGCTACTCTGTGTCTTTTTATTGGTAAGTTTAATCCATTTACATTTAGTGTAATTATTGACACTTGTGGGTTCCCTACTGCCATTTTATAAATTGCTTTCTGTTAGTTTTGTATCCTGTTTGATTCTTCTCTTTTGTTTTTCTATCATTTGTTTCTGTTTGTTTGTGTTCCATA
Source organism: Saccopteryx leptura (assembly GCF_036850995.1). Classification (NCBI taxonomy): domain Eukaryota; kingdom Metazoa; phylum Chordata; class Mammalia; order Chiroptera; family Emballonuridae; genus Saccopteryx; species Saccopteryx leptura. The sequence continues at coordinate 71,239,783 of NC_089510.1, read as the reverse complement.
CTTCTTTCCTCTGTTGCTACATTTTTTAAGTCATGTGTTTTTGTGGTGGTTTTTTCTAGGGTGGTTACCATTAAGTAATGAAAAGGGTACCTACCATATTCATTGTAGTACCCTATCTTATAAGTACTTCTGCACTTCATCGTCCTTTCCTACTATTAATCTCCATTCTCTCCCCCCCCTTTTTTTTTTCCTTTGTTGTCACAGTTTAAGTTTGGTTTTATTGTGTTCTTGGTGGAGCTGTTACTTGTGGTGTTGTTTTCTTTTGTTCTTTGAATCTGGTTGGAAAACCCCCTTTAGTATTTCCTGGAGTGGGGGCTTTCTCGTGATAAATTCTCTCAACTTTTCTGTATTTGTGAATGTTTTTATATCTCCTTCATACTTGAAGGATAGCTTTGATGGGTATAGTATTCTTGGCTGAAAGTTCCTCTCTTTCAGGGCTTTAAATATTGGGGTCCACTCTCTTCTAGCTTGTAGAGTTTCTGCTGAGAAATCTGATGATAATCTAATAGGCCTTCCTTTATATGTTGTACTCTTCTTTTCCCTGGCTGCCTTGAGAATTTTTTCTTTGTCATTGGTTTGTGTCATCTTTATTATGATGTGCCTTGGAGTGGGTTTGTTGGGGTTAAGAAAACTCGGTGTTCTGTTTGCTTCTTGAATTTGAGGCTTTAGTTCTTTCCACAGGCTTGGGAAGTTCTCGTCTATTATTTGTTTGAGTATATTCTCCATTCCATTTTCTTTCTCTTCTCCCTCTGATATACCTATTATTCTTATGTTATTCTTTCTGATGGAGTCAGATAATTCCTGTAGGGCTTTCTCGTTTTTTATTATTTTTGAGTCTCTTTCTTCTTCTCTCTGTTGTGCCTCAAGTTGTTTGTCTTCTATTTCACTAATCCTATCTTCAATCTGGGTTGTTCTGCTAGCTAAGCTTGTTACCTCGTTTTTCAGCTCGTGAATTGAGTTTTTCATTTCTGTTTGATTTGTTTTTATAGTTTCAATTTCCTTGGTAATATATTCTTTGTGTTCATTGAGTTGTTTTCTGATCTCCCTATATTGCCTTTCCGTGTTTTCTTGTATATCTCTGAGTATTTTTAAGATTTCTATTTTAAATTCTCTGTCATTTAGCTCCAAGGCTTCCAATATGTTAAGTCTTTTCTCCATAGATTTTTCCACATCTATTTGTGTTACCTCTCTTTCTTTTGTATCCATAATATTCGATTTCCTCTTTCTTATTGGCATCTGAGGGTGGTCTTGTTGATAGCACTAATTAGAATTAATAAAGAGTAAAAAGTAAAAAACAAACAAAAAACAAAAAACAAAAAACAAAAAACAAAAAAAAACCAAAAAAACAAAAAAAACAAAGGGTAAAACACCCCACAAAAAAAAGCAGTAATAATTTATTATTTCCCCCTTTTTTTTTTCTTTGTTTTCCTTCCCTCCTCTCCACTCCTCAGGGAAATATCGTGCCTATAATGGAGGGCCTGGTTTGCGGTGAAGAGTTCAAGGGGGGAAAAAAAAAAAGGAAGAAAATCTTAGACAAGCATAAGTTGATCTGCCTGCGGGTGACGGTCAACCAAGAGATATAATGAGAGGGACAAGAGGGAACCAGAAAAAAGGACAAAAAAAGGAATAATAAAGAAGAAAAAATAAAAATAATAAGTAAAAATACGTTGTATTAAGTGGAGCAAAGACCAAATACAATGGAGACCTTGGGTTGGGAGGACCCAAAATGCCATAAAAACAAACCAACAAGAAAAAAACAAAAACAAAACCGAAAAAGAAAAACAAAGCCAAAAAAAACCTTGAGTCCCAAATTAACTAATTTGTTCGTGATTGAGGATTAAATGGGAGGAAAGTAAAATGAGAAAAGAAAAAACGAATAGAAAGGAAAAAATAAGAAAAAGAGAAAAACGAAGGAAGAAATAAAAAAGGAAGAGAAAAAAACAAAATAAAGCAAAAAAAAACAAAAGAGGAGAGAGTGAGAGTTAAGTGTCCTGGAGTATAACCCCAAAGGAGGGTGAGGATGAAGAAGAGAAATAAAATGTAACACTTATGGGTAGTGTAGTTCAAGAAAAGGGAAGCATAAGATGGGAAGAGAATAGAAGGACTGAGGTGGAGGAAATAAAGGCAATAAGATAGAAGAAACAAACAACAACAACAAAAAAAAAACCAGTGGAACAGGCTGCAAAGTCTGTGGATTTTTCCTGATTTTGAGATGTCAACCTCTTCCTCCTTCTCCTCTCTCCCTCTTCCCGGTCGGCGACTCTGCACCCCAGGCCCTGCCCCTGCGCCACACCCAGGCAGGGACTTGCAGTTGAGGGGGTTCTACGGCAATGTCACACAATTGGCTTTAGTCTTGCTGGTAGTCAAGGCCTGCCGGTGTCTGCAGGGTCCAACGACGAGAGAGTTCGCCTTCGTGGATTCTCTCTCCCAGTCCCCCCCTCCCAAACCAGCAGCCTGGCGATCCAGCCACAAGGCTGCCACTGCTTCTGCAGTAAGAGTAAGAGGGAGTAAGAGGCTCAAAGAGCTGGGAAATCCCCACTCTATCCCCACTCAGTGCAAGGCTCTGGGAAGGGCTCTGACAGTCAGGGCCTCCAGTGTAATCAGGCGGGGGTGGGAGTCAATTGTTGTCAAGGTGATTGTTCAGCACCTAGCATTCCGTTGGACCTCTCAACCCAGGCTTTCCACACTTTGTAGCCTGTTTTGGCTGGTAAGAAGAGGCACTAGTCTCTGCTTGCGACTAGTGTGGTATAGATCTTATTATCTGCCAAGTCCTTCTTGTTAGCGTTTATCCCTGAATATGGAGGCTCTATCAATCAGAAGTTGCCCCCGCCCCTTTAGCGAGAGGCACCAAAAAAATATCACGCCTCTTGTCTTGGGTCGGTGAACTGAGAGAGATCTTATCAATTAGAACCGAGGGTGCGCAGATTTCACGGGTTAAGTTAATTTTAGTAATTGGGTAGCAGCTGTGCTCCCGAAGGTATTTCAGGCTGCCTGCGCGCGCCCCTCCCCCAACGCTTGATTGTTAGCTTGAATGGCTGGGTGAGGTGCCCCGCCCGCGGAGAGAATCTCCCAAGTAGGGAATACCGCCCTGGGGCCTCTTCCGCTCCCCGTGCGCCGGCCGCTGGGAACGTTAGCGGTGCTCGGTCTGCAATGCTTGGTCTGCATCCAGACCGGGCTGCTCGCCGCTCGCTCTGCAACCGACCCGGGCGCTGCTCGCAGCGACTGGCGGCGGCGGCTGGCGGCGGCGGCTGCCGCTCGCGGCTTCCGAGTGCGGGATGACTTACCACAGGCGCACTTCCTCGCGGCTTGAATGAACGTCCCTGCGGTAGCTTCCTCCACACCCTCGTCTCTCAGATTCGAGTGATAACAGTCCTTTTGCTTTCAGTTTGCTCCGAAGATAAATTTTCCTGTTTTTAGTTGATAAATTTGTTGTGATTTTGGGGAGATCTGTCGGACGCGCTGCTCACGGCGCCATTTCCGTGACGTATGTTTTCTCTTCTTAATGACTAATTATTACTTTTATGTTCAACACAAGAAGTATTTGTCTATTATGTACCAGGCACTGTGTAAGACATTAAGAATATAGAAATAACTATGAGTCCTTCCCCTCTGGATAATAAGACAAATAAGTAAAACATGAGTTGTCCTGCCCAGGTCAGAGTTTTGAATGGTTCCCTAGTGCCCACAGATGCAGCAGACATCCTTTAATCGATAGTTTTATTTGCACTCTGTAATCCAAGAAATCCTGGGAACTAGGCAAGGCTTGATAAAGTCACTCCCTCAAGTGTCACCTGGGATGGTGAGTGAATCCAATATATTCTTGTGAGTTTCCTTACAGTCACTACAGCAAATCAATGACCATGCTCTTTCCATTCTCTCTTCAATTCTTTTCACATTTTATTTCCTCCTTTTCTTTCCCACTGATGCTATATTGCTTCACAACTTCATAACCTTGTATTTCCATCACTTTAATCTTTTCATGGCAATTTATGTTCATGTCCAAGGACTTATTATCAGAGAAGAGGCTGCATGCCTAAAACGGCTCTGAATCCTTGACAGAGCCTACTCCAGATCCCTGTGTGCTCTCAGCATTTCATAAACGCTTCTACTGTGGAATCTGAATCCTAACCTGATAAATTCATTTTTTACAATCAAAATTGATTATGAAGCTAATCCAAAGAAAAGGTTTTGTCTAACTGAAGTCACTTGGAATCTTTATAGTTGCCCCAAATATGAGAACTGCCACATTTACTACTAGGCCATAAAATCCAGCAAGCAACAACATCTAAGCTGCCTCGTGACTCATAACTCAATCCATCAAGAGGATTGTATCAGTTTTTTTTATTTCTTTGTTTGTTTTTATTTTTGTTTTTTAATTAAGTGAAAGCAGGGGAGGCAGAGACAGACTCCAGTATAAGAGAAAGACTCCAGTATGCACCAGGACCAGCAAACCTCCTATGTGGCAATGCTCTGCCCACCTGGAGCATTGCTCTGTTGCTCCACAACTGAGTTATATTTAATGCCTGAGGCACAGCCATCCTTAGCTCCTGGGGCCAACCCATTTGAGCCACGGGCTGTGGGAGGGGGAAGAGAGCGAAAGATAGAGGAGGGGTAGAGAAGCAGATGGTGCTTCTCCTTTGTGCCCTGACCAGGAATCGAACCTGAGGCATCCACAAGTGAGGCCGATGCTCTACGACTGAGCCAACAGGCCAGGACCAGGATTGTATTTTTTCATCTCTAGTTCCTGACTTAGTTACATTCCTCGATATCAGATTACTGGCTCCCTTATGAAGTAATTTCTAGTGTCTCCTTGCACAACCCAACCTCTCTAACCACTATGACACTACTTCCTGGATTATGCCCAAAGTCTAATGATGAACACCATACTCATGTTCCTAATTCACTGTATACCCATATTTTATTTCTCCATATTCCAAGTTTGATTTGCATTTCTTGGTAAGAATTGCCTAGTATTTAGTTTAACTGTTTCAATTGACTTAAGTGAACTGAAAAAAATGAGATAACAAGTTTAACTAATAGAACAGGCCAGATAGAGGAGAGAATTAGTGACATAGAGGACAGGCAACTAGAGGTACTACAGAGAGAAGAGGAGAGAGACTCATGAATTTAAAAAAATGAGAAAGCCCTACAGGAATTCTCTGACTCCATTAAAAAGAGCAACATAAGAATGATGAGTATATCAGAAGAAGAAGAGAGAGAAAATGAAATGGAGAACATATTTAAACAGATAATATACGAGAACTTCCCAAGCCAGTGGAAAGAACTAAAGCCTCAAATTCAAGAAGCAAACAGAACACTGAGTTATGTTAACCCTAACAAACCTACTCTAAGGCACATCATAATGAAATTGGCACAAACCAATGACAAAGAATAAATTCTCAAGGCAGCCAAGGAAAAGAAGAATACAACATATAAAGGAAGGCCCATTAGATTATCATCAAATTTCTCAGCAGAAACTTTAAAAGCTAGAAGAGAGTGGACCCCAATATTTAAAGTTCTGAAAGAAAGGAACTTCCAGCCAAGAATACAATACCCATCAAAGCTATCCTTCAAATACAAAGGAGAAATAAAAACATTCATAGATATAGAAAAGATGAGGGAATTTAAAACCAGAAAACCCCCACTTCAGGAAATACTAAAAGGGGTTTTCCTACCAGACACAAAGAACAAAACAAAACCACAAGTAAAAGCTCCATCAAGAACACAATAAATTCAAATTTAATCTGTGACAACAAAAACAAAAAAGGGGAAAGGACAAAGATTAACAGTAGCAAAGGAGGATGGAGTGCAGAAGCATTCATAAGATAACATACTACAATGAACATGATAGGTACCCTTTCCATTACTTAATGGTAACCATCCCTATAAAAACCACCACAGAAGCACATGGCTTGAAAAAATAAGTAACAGAGAAAAGAAGAATGGATTAAAACCAAACAAGAACAAATGATAGAAAAACAAAAGAGAAGAATCAGACAAGATACAAAACTATTAGAAAGCAATATATAAAATGGCAATAGAAAACGCTTAGATGTCAATAATTACACTAAATGAAAATGGATTGAACTCACCAATAAAAAGATATAGAGTAGCAGAATGGATTTTAAAATATATCTAACTGTATGCTGCCTACAAGAAACACATCTAAGCAACAAGGATAAAAACAAATTCAAAATGAAAGGTTGTAAAACAATATTCCAAGCAAATAACATCCAAATAAAAGCAGGTGTAGCAATTTCATATCTAACAATGCTGACTACAAGACAGCAATGGTAATCAGAGACAAAAACGGTCATTTCATAATGATAAAGGGGACAATGAATCAAGAAGATATAACACTTTTTAATATATATACACCAAACCAAGGAGCACCAAAATATATAAGACAGGTACTTACTGACCTAAAAACAAAAACTGACAAAAATACAATCATACTTGGAGACCTCAATACACCGCTAATGGCTCTAGATTGTTCATCCAAACAGAAAATCAATAAAGAAATATTGGCCTTAAATGAAACACTAGAACAATTGGATATGTTAGACATCTACAGGCCATTTCATCTCAAAGTGCCAGAGTATACATTTTTTTCTAGTGTACATGAAACATTCTCAAGAATTGACCATATGTTGGGCCACAAAAATAACATCAACAAATTCAGAAAGATTGATATCATACCAAGCATATTCTCTGATCATAAAGCCTTGAAACTAGAATTCAACTGCAAAAAAGAGGTAAACAAACCCACAAAAGTGTGGAAACTAAACAACATACTTTTAAAAAATGAGTAGGTCAAAGAAGAAATAAAAGCAGAGATTAAAAGTTACATACAGACAAACAAAAATAACAATATGACATATCAGAATCTCTGGGATGCAGCAAAAGCAGTGATAAGAGGGAAGTTCATATCACTACGGGCCTATAAGAACAAATAAGAGAGAGCCCAAGTAAACCACTTAACTTCACATCTTAAGGAACTAGAAAAAGAAGAACAAAGACAACCCAAAACCAGCAGAAGAAAGGAAATAATAAAAATCAGAGCAGAAATAAACAAAATAGAGAACAGGAAAACTATAGAAAAAAATTAATAAAACAAGGAGCTGGTTCTTTGAAAAGATCAACCAAATTGACAAACCCTTGGCAAGACTCACTAAGAAAAAAAGAGAAAGGACTCAAATAAATAAAATCCAACATGAAAGAGGAGAAATCACCACAGATATCATAGCTATGCAAAGAATTATTGCAGAATACTATGAAAAACTATATGCCATCAAGTTTAACAATATAGAAGAAATGGATAAATTCCTAGAACAATACAATCTTCCTAGACTGAATTATGATGAAGCAGAAAGCCTAAACAGACCCTTAAGCAGGGAGGAAATAGAAACAACTATCAAAAACCTCCCCAAAAATAAAAGTCCAAGACCAGATGGCTATACTAGTGAATTCTATCAAACATTCAAAGAAGACTTGGTTCCTATTCTACTCAAAGTCTTCCAAAAATTGAAGAAGAAGCAATACTTTCAAACACATTTTATGAGGCCAAGATAACTCTCATAACAAAACCTGGCAAGGACAACACAAAAATAGAAAACTACAGACCAATATTACTAATGAATACAGATGCTAAAATACTAAACAAAATATTAGCAAATCAAATACAACAACACAATAAAAAAATAATACATCATAATCAAGTGAGATTCATCCCAGAATCACAAGGATGGTACAACATACGTAAAACAGTTAACGTAATACACCATATCAACAAAACAAAGGACAAAAATCATATGATCCTACCAATAGATGCAAAAAAAGGCATTTGATAAAATGGAAGACAATTTTATGTGTAAAACACTCAACAAAATGGGTATAGAAGAAATATATCTCAACATAATAAAGGCCATTTATGATACAGCATCAGCTAACATCATATTAAATGGCATAAAACTGCAGGCTTTTCCCCTAAAATCAGGAACAAGACAAGGTTGTCCACTCTCTCCACTCTTATTCAACGCAGTGCTGGAAGTTCTAGCCAGAGCAATCAGACAAGAAAAAGAAATAAAAGGCATTCATATTGGAAAAGAAGAAGTAAAGGTTTCACTTTTTGCAGATGATATGATCCTATACATTGAAAACTCCAAAGACTCCACAAAAAGACTACTAGAAACAATAAACCAATACAGTAAGGTCACAGGATACAAAATTAATATACAAAAGTCCATTGCCTTCCTATATGCCTACAATGAAACACCAGAAAACGAACTCAAAAAAATACCAATGGCATATTAAAAGATCCTGTATGCCTCAGCAATCTTAAGAAATAAAAAAAAAGTTAGAGATATTACACTATGATATCAAACTGTACTACAAGGTCATACATAGTAATTAAAATAGCATGGTATAAGCACAAGAAAAGGAATATAGATCAAGGGAACAGAATAGAGAGCGCAGAAATAAATCCATGCCTTTCTGGTCAATTAATATTTGGTAAAGGAAGCAAGAACATACAATGGGGTAAAGACAGTATTTTCAATAAATGGTACTGGGAAAATAGAACACATACATACAAAAAAATGAAACTAGTCAAGCTTTTTACACCATACACAGAATAAACTCAAAATCAATTAAAGACTTAAATGTAAGTTGCAAAATCATTAAAATCCTATAAGAAAACATAGGTAGTAAAATTTCAGACATTTCTCATAGCGATATTTCTATCAATATATCTCCTTGGGCAAGAGAAACAAAGAAAAAATAAACAAATGGGACTATGTCAAACTGAAAAGCTTTTGCACAACAAAACATAAAGCATCCACAAAATAAAAAGAACACTGAAAGGGAGAACATATTTGCCGATGACACATCAGATAAGGGGTTAATTTACAAAATATATAAAGAACTTATACAGCTCAACATTAAGAGGACAAAAAACCCAATTAAGAAATGGGTGTCCTGGGAAGATGGCTCAGTGGATAGAGCATTGTCCTGGCATGCCATGGTCATGGGTTCAATCCCCCATCAGGGCGCATACAAGAAGCAATCAATGAATGTACAATTAAATGGAACAACTTAGTGGAACAGCGAGTTGATGCTTCTCTCTCTTCCTCCTCTTCAACTTCTCCTTTCTCTCTTTTTTTCTCTCACAAATCAATAGAAAAATTTTTAAAAAGGAAAGAAAGAGAGAGAGAGAGAGAGAGAGAGAGAGAGGAAGGAAGGGAGGGAGGGAGGAAAAGAGAAGGAAAGAAGTAGGAAGGTCAGAAGACCTGAATAGACACATTGTATTCAATGTGGACATCCAAAGAGGACATACAGATGGTCAATAGACATGGAAAATGTTCGATGTCACTAATCATCAGAGAGATGCAAATTAAACCACAATGAGATATTACCTCACACCTGTCAGAATGGCTTTCATCAATAAGTCAACAAACAAGTGCTGGTAATGATATGGAGAAAAGGGAACCCTCGTGCACTATTGATGAGAATGCAGTCTGGTACACTTACTGCAGAAAACAGTGTGGAGTTCCCTTAAAAGTGAAAAATGGAACTGCCTTTTGACTCATTGATTTCAATTTTGGGAATATTCTGAAGAAAAAAAAAAAACTAATTTAAAAGAACATATGCACCCCTTTATTCATTGCAGCATTACTTACAATAGCCTATGTTCACTTCAGCATTATTTACCACAGCCAAGATCTAGAAATAGCCCAAGTGCCCACTGGTAGGTGAGTAGGTAAAAATGCTGTGGTACATTTACACAATGGAATACTATTCAGCTATAAAATAAATGAAATCTTACCTTTTTTAACAGTATGGATGGACCTGGAGATTATTATGCTAAGTGATAAGCCAATCAGAAAAAGACAAAAACCATATGATCTCACTTATATATGGACTCTAATGAACAAAATAAACTAACAAACAAAATAAAAAACTAAGGTATGGATACATGGAACAGACTGAAAACTGTCAGAGAGAAGGGGAATGGGGGACTGAATGAAAAAAGGTGAAGGGATCAAACAGAAAAACATATATATATATATATAAATGTGTCTATGTGTTCATATATATATATATATGAACACAGACACAGACAATCTGGTGATAGTCAGAGGGAAAGGGGAGTAGTTAGAGTTGGGCAAAAGGGAGATAAATAAGGATGGAAAGAGATTTGCTTTGAGTGATGGGCGCATTATGATGTTTTGTTGTTATACACTTGAACCTGTACGATTTTTTGAACTAATATCACTCTAATAAGTTCAATTTTTAAAATAGTTATAAGTACATTCAAGGAATCTAGTGAAGACTTCAAAAGCATTAAAAATGATGTAGAAACCATAAAAAACTACTAATCAGACATAAAGAATACACTAACTGAAGTGAAGAAAAATTACAAGAAATCAACAGTAGAGTAGATGAAGCTCAGAATCAAATCAGTGATTTGGAATATAAGGAAGCAAAGAACACACAATCAGAACAGCAAAAAGTAGAAAGAATTTTTAAAAAATCAAATACTGTAAGGAGCCTCTGGGATAACTTTAAGCATACCAACATCCATATCATTGGGGTGCCAAAAAGAGAAGAGAAAGAGTAAGAGCTTGAGAACCTGTTTGAAAACATAATGGCTGAAAACTTTCCTACCTGGTGAAGAAAATTAACATACAAGTCCAGGAAGTACAAAGAGTCTCAAACAAAGTGAACCCAAAGAGGCCCACACCAAGACACATCATAATTAAAATGCACAAGGTCAAAGACAAAGAGAAATTCTTAAAAGCAGCAAGAGAAAGGCAGTTAGTTAGCTCTTATGGGAGCTCCCATAAGAATGTCAGCTCATTTCTCAACAAAAACATTGCAGGCCAGAAGGTAGTAGCAAGAAATATTTAAAGTGATGAAAAGCAAAATTGCTTTACCCAGTGAAACTATTATTTAGAATCAAAGTTCAGATAAAGAGCTTCCCAGGCAAAAAAAAAAAAAAAAAAGCAAAAGGAGTTCATCACCAACAAACCAATAATATATGAAACGTTAAAAGGTCTTCTTTAAGAAGAAGAAAAAAGATTTTAAAATACCAACAATAAAATGGCAATAAATACGTATCTATCAACAATTGAATCTAAGAAACAAAATAAACAAACAGAACAGAAACAGACTCATGAATACAGAGAACATTTTGATGGTTGCCAGATGAGAGAGGTGTTGGAGGGAGGGGTGAAAAAGTGAAGGGATTAAAAAGTACAAATTGGTAGTTACAGAATAGTCATGGGAATGTAAAGCACAGCATAGGGAATATAGTCAATAATATCCTAATAACTATGTATGGTGTCAGATGAGTATGAGATTTATCAGAATGATCACTTAGGAAGTTATATAATGTCTAATCACTGGGGTGTACCCCTGAAACTAATATAATATTGTATGTCAACTATAATTTAAATTTTTTTTAACTTTTTTTTTTAAGTCATATGTGAGAAACAATGATTGAAGCTGATTCCCAGAGCCTCAGAAGCTTGGAACACAGATGAAAGCCAAGAGATTCAAATGAGAAACAGGACAAAGCTGTTGTTAACTCAGCTTTGTAGACTCAGGAGTGAGACAACATAGTTCTCTTAGCCACACAGAGCAGGACAGGATAGAATGAAATGGGTCTGGGAAAATCAGCTCCAAATGTGATGACAGATGAAGAGCTGGAAGCCAGGCAGGATACAAGAGCCGAGTTCCTAACCACACAAGGCAAAATCTCAGCTCAAAGACTAAGGCAGAGACACGAGTGTTAACAGGTGCAAGGTGGAACCCTTCCCCAGTCTAGACAAGGATGCAGGACTTACTGAACATCTATTATGCATTAGGCATTGTTCCAGGCATAGGAGATTCAGTCATGAACAAAACAAAAGCTCTGCCCTCATGGAGCTTTCTTTTAGAGAGAAAGGCAGATAATAATGGAGTAAACAATAAAAAAAATTTTTAAGTTAAGTAGTGACTTATGCTAGGGAGGAAATAATATAGAATAATTTGATTGACAGTAATTTTAGACAAGGTTCAGGAAAGGCCTTCCAGAGGAAGTGGTGATATTTGAGCTGCTACCTAAAGAATGAGGCAGAAGCAGTCATGCACATATATGAGGAACAGTAGTATTTCAGGCAGAGGAAGCAGTAAATGCAAGGACCCCACTGTGGGAGAAACCAGGTAATGTCAGGTAAGAGAAGGAAGTGTGAAATGATTTTAGATGAGGAATTAGATCATGTGGGGTCAGTGAGACAGGTGGAGGAGTATAGATGTTATTATAAGTGCAGTGTAAAGCTGTAGGGGGTTTCAAACTGGGAAATGATATAATCCTGATTTTTGTTTTAAAAAGAGCACTCTGCTCTGTGAAGAATAGTTGAAGGGGTAGGAGCAGAGCAGGGAGGATTTGTTGGGAAGGTATTACCATATTTTAGTGGAGAAATGATGGTGGCTTAGAGCTGGAGAAAAGTTAACACATTGGTAATCTGTTTTAATACACAAACTTTTAGGACTCATTGACAGACTGAATGTGGAGGTAAGGAAAAGAGAATAATCAAGGATGGTTTCTAGGTTTTTAGTCTTAGCAACTGGATACAGTTATCAACATGGAAAAAGAAAAGAACAAGACAGTTTTCAAGAAATCCTAAGTTCCTTTTAAGCTTTATTAAGTTTAAGATGTCTCTTATATCTAAAATGCTGATTGAGCATTTGGCTATGAGTTTAGAGCTCTGGAGCAAAGAGATACTTAGTGGGGAGACATCCATGTGTGCACATGGGATTTGAAACCACAAGGCCAAATGAGAGTTCTGGATGGAGAAGAGAAGGAAATAAAGACAGAGAAGAAGAGACTGCCTGATGACTGGTCCCTGGTCTCCCTGAGCCTTAGAGGCCAAGAAGTGGGGGACTTAAGGAACAGATAAGGATAGAGAAATAAAGTGAGATAATTTGGTGTCAAGGAAGCTATGAAAGGACTATAACTATGACTGCCAATAAGATACACAGAAGGCCAACTGGATGAAAATCCAGAGAGATCCTAAATAAACAATCTACCATCACACTTTAAGGAAAACTAGAGAAAGAAAATCAGAGGCAACCCAAAGTCAGCAGAAGAAAGGTAATAGTAAAAATTAGAGCTGAAGTAAATGAAATAGATAACAAAAAAATGATAGAAAAATTAATATAACAAAGAGCTTGTTCCTTGAAAAGATCAATAAAACCAACAAACCACTGCCTAGACTCACTAAGGAAAAAGGAGGAAGGATAAACAAAATCCAAAATGAAAAAGGAGAAATTAATACAGACATCATACATATACAAAAGACCATAGTAGAATATTATGAAAGATTACATGCCACCAAATTCATCAACCTAGAGAAAATGAATAAATTCCTAGAACTATACAATCTCCTAGACTGAGTCACGAAGAAGTGGAAAACTTAAATAGACCTATAAGCATGGAAGAAATAGAGACAACCATCAAAAACCTCCCCCAAAACAAAAGTCCAGGACCAGTTAGCTACACTGGTGAATTATACCAAACATTCAAAGAAGATTTAGTACCTATCCTTCTCAAAGTCATCCAAAAAATAGAAGAAGAAGCAATACTCACCAACATATTTTATGAGGTCAACATAACCTTCATGCCAAAATCTGGCAAGGACAACACACACACACACATACACACACACACACACACACACACACACAAAACAAAAAAAACTATAGACCAATGTCTCCAATGAATACTGATACAAAAATTCTAAACAAAATACTAGCGAATCAAATAAAACAACACATTAAAAAATAATACACCATGATCAAGTGGGATTCATTCTAGGAGCACAAGGATGGTTCAACATACATAAAACAATTAACATAATATACCATATCAACAAAACAAAGAACAAAAATCATATGATTCTATCAATAGATGCAGAAGAGGCATTTGATAAGATAAAACATCCCTTTCTGTTTAAAACACTCAATAAAATTGGAATAGAACAAAAGTACCTCAACATAATAAAGGCCATATCACCAACTAATATCATGCTAAATGGTGAAAAAATGAAGGCTTTTCCTCTAAAATAAGACAAGGCTGCCCACTCTTTCCACTCTTATTCAACATAGTTCTAGAAGTTTTAGCCAGAGCAATCAGGCAAGAGAAAGAAATAAGTGGCATCCATATCAGGAAAGAAAAAGTAAAGGTATCACTTTTTGCAGATGACATGATCCTGTATATAGAAAATTCCAAAGACTTCACCAGAAAACTATTAGAAACAATAAATCAATACAGTAAAGTTGCAAGATACAAAGTCAATATACAAAAGTCTAGTGCTTTCCTATATGCCAATGATAAAACACTGGAAAATGAACTCAAAAAAACAATTCCTTTTACAATTGCAACAAAAATATAATAATAAAATACCTAGGAATAAACATAACAAAGGATGTGAAAGACCTAGTATATACTGAAAACTATAAAACTTTATTGAAAGAAATTGAAAAAAACACAATGAAATAGAAAAATATTCCATGTTCATGGATTGGAAGAACCAACAAGTTAAAATGGCCACATTACTCAAAGCAATATACAAATTTAATGCAATCCCCATCAAAATCCCAGGGTCATTTTTTAAAGAAATAGAACAAAAAATTACGAGGTTTGTATAGAACCATAAAAAACCTGAATAGCCAAAGCAATTCTGAGAAAAAGAATGAAGCTGAAGATATTACACTATCTGACTTTAAATTATACTACAGAGCCACGATAATCAAAACAGCATGGTATTGGCAGAAAAACAGATAGACCAATGGAACAGAATCGAGAGTCCAGAAATAAGAACACATAGATTTGGACAAATCATCTTCAACAAAGGAGCCAAAACACACAATAGAGACCAGAAAGCCTCTCCAATAAATGGTGCTGGGAAAATTGAAAGCCACATGCAGAAGAATGAAACTTGGTTAGAGTTTGTTCCCCTGCACAAAAATTAATTCAAAATGTATCAAAGATCTAATAAGATCTGAAACAATAAATTACATAGAAGAAAACATAGGTACTAAGCTCATGGACCTTGGCCAAAGAGAACAATTTATGCATTTGACCCCAAAGGCAAAAATAAATGAATGGGACTCTATCAACCTAAAAACCTTCTGCACAGCAAAAGAAACAACAAAACAAATAGGCAGCCAACAAAATGGGAGATGATATATGCAAACAACAGCTCCAATAAAGGGTTAAGATCCAAATATACAAAGAACTTACAAAGCTCAGCAACAAACAAGCAAACAATCCAATTAAAAAATGGGCAGAGGTCCTGAACAGACACTTCTCCCAAGAGGGCATACAAATGGTCAACAGTTATGTGAAAAGCTATTTGAGAAATGTAAATCCAAATTACTATGAGATACCACCTCACACCTGTTAGATTGGCTATTTTCAACAAGATAGATAATAAGTGTTGGAGAGTCTGTGGAGAAAATGGAACCCTCATTTACTGTTTGTGGGAATACAAATTAGTACAATCATGATGGAAGAAAAGTATGGTGGTTCCTCAAAAACTTAAGAATAGAATTTCCATATGACCCAGCAATCCCTCTACTGGGTATCTACCCCCAAAACTTGAAAACATTGGTACATAAAGACACATGCAGCCCCATGTTCATTGTAGCATTGTTCACAGTGGCCAAACAACTAAAGTGTCCCTTGACAGAGGATTGGATAAAGAAGATGTGGTACATATATACAATGGAATACTATTCAGCCATAAGAAATGATGACATAGTGACATTTACGATAACATGGGTGGTCCTTGAAAACATTATACTGAGTGAAATAAGTAAATCAAATGAAGCTAGGAACTGTATGATTTCACAAATACCATATTTCCCCCTGTATAAGATGCTCCCATGTATAAGACACACCATAATTTTGGGGCCAGAAATTTGAAAAAAAAATATATTACATATAGTTATTGAACTCAAGTTTTATTCATCATAAAATTCATACAATTCCTCATCACTGTCAAAACTCCCATCCATTAGTTGTCCTCATCTGTGTCTGATGATGAATCACTGTCTTCATATATTGCCTCGTCCTCAGTTCCATCTATGGAATTGAAATGCCACAATCACTGTATAAGACGCACTCAGTTTTTACACCCAAAATTTTTCAAAAAAGGGTGTGTCATACATGGGGAAATATGGTAGGGAGTATATAAAACTGAGACTCATGGACATAGGATAAAAGTGAAGTGGTTACCAGGGGGAAGGGAATGTGGGGGAGAAGGTAGGGGGAAGGGAAGGTTCTAAATGGGGACAAATATAAGGTGACAGAAAATGATTTGACTATACAACATAATCAGCAGTTTGAATGCTATTGAGATATTTACCTGAAGACTATGTACTCTTTTTGATCAACGTCACTGTGTTAAAGTTAATTTTCTAAATAAAATTTAAAAATTGTTAAAGAGAACCAAAGAAAGAAAGAAAAGAAAGAAAGCCAATGGCAAAACCTGAGTGAGCTACATATTGGAGGCAGACACTGGTGGTGTCAGAGACCTCACATCTGAATGCCTATGTTCATCCAGCAAAATCTATGTGGATGCCTCACTCCCTGGTGAGAAGTGCAGAGGACATGGAAACAGCTATAGGGTGTGTGCTATGGATAGCTAACTATGCTACACTGACCTAGAAAACTCACGTTATCTTTATAAGGCAGCAAGTTCAGAAAGTTCTGAAGTCGGCTTTTAGCCCTTTTTTCTAAATTCTGCTGATGGTGAGCAGCGTTACAGGAAATCATAACACAGCACAGCCACTGTTTTCTTTATATTGGCATTAGCAGGCAACATGAAGGGTTTAAGAAAACTTTGTTGGAAAATTTCCACTTTGAACAGCAAGGGATTAGGTGTCTCTTCCAATTTCTCTCTGACTCCTTCCCTTTCTGAATAGGGAGTTCACTCTTAAGTTGGAAAGCAAACAGCCACAAAAGCATTTCCATATAGAGAGCCACTGGGCATGCTCCTGCCTTCAGGTAGAGTCTTGCAGGTTTCTAACCACAGCCAGTTTTATGTTCTGTGTATCAATCCACACTCATGATTGTTACCATACACCTGTATAGCATTCAGAGGTTCACCCAGCTTAAGCAAATTATATTTTAAAACTGCACTGATTAAAAAAAAAAAAGTTCAGGGAAAGGGATTTCCTAGCTCTCAAATAAAAATGTGCAGTGGAGCGCTTACTAAGTAAACAGAAAACATGGGCAGCTGAGAAATCAATTTAGCTGAACAAACAATGTTCCATGTAATGAACTACTAATTATCCTTTTATGCCATGTCAGTCTGAGTGATTACAGAGCTGTGCAGTTTAATTTGACGTTTGAGCATTGCCTTGCTCCATTAGCTTCATATAAAGCTACAACACATTCAAAAAAGGAGGGGGCTTCTGTATTTATCTGGAATTGAGTAAGCACCTGTATTAATAATAAGAGGAGCACCTCAGAATATTTATAAAAATGCGTTTTTAGCATAAGGATAAAGAAAGCATGGAGACCCTCTGGGAGTCAGGAGATCAAACCAAGTGTCATACAGTCAGTGGCTAAAACTCCTTGAAGCAATGACATGTGCTGGGCTCATCACAGAAACTCCCGCCATTGAAAATGCCACCACCTTCGCACTGAAGCCCCCTTGCATGCCAGGCCAGGCTCCGATCAGCTGCAGGACCCCAGAGCCAGACCAGCAACAGGATGCAGAGTCACATGGAATGAGGAAGGCTCTTATTCAAACTAGACTCATTAAATTGTACCAAAAAAAATTTTTTAATGAAACCTGTGTGGTAGTGAAAATATGATAGAGAAGGAAATGAGGGTGAGAACCCTTCCCCTCACCTGCTTTTCACATTTTCACATGTGGCTAAGGGAGGAAATAGTGATTCGAAGATATCGTCTTACTCTATACAATTAGAAAAATTCACATTGAGTTCCTGCCATGTACCAGTGCTAAATGTAATAGTGGGCGGAGAGTGCAAAAAGATATGATGCATGTCATCAATAAATAAAATCTTAAAAAATAAAAAAAAGATTAAAAAGCCTGGCTTGTGGTGGCACAGTGGATAAAGCAGCAACCTGGGGTGCTGAGGTCACTGGGTTCAAAACCCCAGGCTTGTCAGTCAATGCACAGACAAGAAGCAACTATTATAGCTTGATGCTTCCCACTCCTCACCCTACCATTTCTCTCTCTGCTCTCTCTAAAATCAATAAATAAGGTAATTAAAAAATAATAATGCATAAAGATACAATGCATGTACTTCAAAGTTAGGGCAGCCTTCAATACTTGGGCTATCTTCTATTTCTTCATATTGCTGAGCAAGAGAAACTGGCCCTCACAAGGCAGTAGTTCTCAGCTTTGGTTGAACATTGAAATGACATGGGGGCCTTCAAAACAACAAGGCCCTGGCCAGTTGACTCAGTGGTAGAGCATCAGTCCATTGTGTGGATGTCCCAGGTTCCATTCTGGTCAGGGCACACAGGAGAAGCATCCAACTGCTTCTCTACCCCTTCCCCTCTTGCTTCTCTTTCTCTCTCTCTCCCTCTCCCCCCCCTTCTCTCCCCTTCCTGAAGTCATGGATCAATTGGAGTGAGTTGACTCCAGGTGCTGAGGATGGCTCCATGACCTCCGCCTCAGGCACTAAAAGGAGTTTGTTTGCCAAGCAATGGAGCCACACCTCAGATGGTCAGAACATCACCCCCTAATGGGCTTGTCAGGTAGATCCCCGTCGGGTAGCATGCAGGAGTCTATCTCTCTGCCTCCCCTTTTCTCACTGAATTAAAAACAAAAGAAAAACTAATCCCTGGACCCTATCCCCAGAGATTCTAATTTAATTGGTTTAGGGTGTCATGGAAAAGTCAGGATTTTTAAAGCTCCTCCAGTGACTACAATGGGAAGTCACTGTTGCAATCCGCTGTTCTGTTTACTAAAGTTGTATCTTCAAAGTAGGCCATTTACTCAATTCACAAATATTTATTGAGTACTTGGGAGGCACTTACATGGTGTGGGAAAGATATACAATGGTGATAAAATGATCCCCAAGAGAGGGAAGAACCACCCACCTACCTGTTCAGAAAACATTACAGCTAGAATTGTACAGCACTTCAGAAGAAATGACCCCAGCCAGGGCCCACCAGACTTTGAGCTGTTTCTCCAGCCCCATTTAATAGGTGGGAGGTGAAGCCTGGCAAAATTAAGTGGCTCGCTCAAGTTGGAACATTTAGTAAGTGAAAAACTAGGACTTAAAAGAGTCATAGAATTTTAGAGCCAAAAGAGATCTCAGAGTTAGTTTAACTCAAACCCTTCATTTTTAATTAGGGAGGTCCCTGAGTTCCCAAGAAAATTGAGTTAGGAGGGTTCTGACTTATGGAGAAATTACATATATTTTGAATTAGAGAGAGCCCTAAGTCCAGAGAAATTAAGTGACTTGACCAGTGCCAGTGGTCAGAGGCCTTTTTAAACCTTAATAGCAAAACCCCAATTTCCCAATTCCTAGTTCAAGTTTCAACACATTGCACCTCCAAATGTCAGCTCCGGTCACTGGACAGGTGAAATTCAGTAAGAAACAGGATTTCAGTAAGAAATAGGGTTCCATAACTCACTTGTTTTAGCCCCACATCAGATTGATGATTAAGGAAACAAACCCACTGCTTGGCAATTGGTTTCTAAGAAAAGTAAGCAAATGGAATAATCCTATCAGTTAAACCTATGATATAATGACTTTTCCAAAATCCTAAATCTTCAACCAGTTACACATACAAAGCCTGTTCCTTCTCAATGGCTATACCTAGACTACTTAGGCAAATGTGTTTTTTAGTACTAGCTAAGTCTGGCAGTCCTTGATCCTGGGTGTACATTAGAATCACCTGATGTGCTGTTGAAAACTACCCATGCCTGGACCACATCCCCAGAAATTTTGGCTTAATTGGTCTGAAATAAGTTCTGGGCATCAGTATATTTTAAAGTTCCCCAGGAGATTCCAGTATGTAGTGGGTTAAATTCCTGACTCCAAGAGTTGCCTTCAAATACACTGGACTCCTGATGGCCCTCAGGTGTTCTTTGTCCCCTTAGGAAAAGACCCGAGTGAGAGGAGGCTCTCATATCTCTCCATGGCCTTGCTTCCTCAGGCTCTATTGTGATCCCTCACTAACTTCCCAAAACGGCAGCTTCTCCCAAGCAAGAGAAGATAAGGCCTCGTCCTGAAATGCAACTATTTTTTAATTCTACAAAGTAACTAGCCAATACTCCTCAAAACTATTTGCGTCATGAAAACAAGGAAAGACCAAGAAACTGTTATAGACATAGGAAACATGACACATAACTGGAATACAATATCCTGGCTTGGATCCTGGAACAGAAAAAAAGACATTAATGGAAAAACTGATGAAATCAAAATGAGGTCTAAAATTAACAGTAGTGTACCAATATTGGTCTCTTATTTTTGATAAATGTTCTATGATATTACTATCAGATCATAACATTAGGAAAAACTGAAACTGGTTGAGGGGGTTAAGGGAACTCTATACTATCTTTGCAACTTTCAAAATTAAAAAGTTTATTAAAATACAAAAATTTTAGGTGCACTGAATGAGAGTTTAAGAGCTTGCTTTCCTCATCTAGTTCTAGTCCTACTGTTCACCTTCCCCCTCAGAGTGTTAGCCCTCACTAGTATGGACATTGCCTGTAGTTGAGGGTTCTGTCCCTGTGTTCCCCTTAAATGCCGAAGATCAGAAATGAAGGTGGTGCAAAGGGAACTTGAGCTCTCTCCAGAGGTTAGACATTACCAACAACAATTTTACCAGTGTTGTATATGAATTATCTGGGGGAAATAGGAGTATCGTATGTATTAGAACTCAATGAATCTCAATGCTAAAGAACACAGCTTGGCAGCCATGTCCTGAGACACGAAGCTACGCGGTGTAGCCCACATAACAAAGTTTCCACTGGATTGGCAGCACCATTTTTACTGTCATGTTCTACCACACTCCCATGCATATTTTATGAACTTACTGAATGCAATGTGTTCTCTGCATAGTACATATATACTTCCCAAGTACATTAAAAACAGCTGCTGCCTGATCCCCGGTTTCCCAGCCTCTAAGTCTACTTCCCAGGCCTGTCTTCCAAGACAGTTAGTTGCACTTAAGAAAAAATGAATAAGCCAATAGCAAGAGGTATTCTTCTACCAGATCTCCATGATGTTCTTCGTAAGAGCTCACTGAAGCGAAAAGGAGTCTAACTCCTATACAGAATAAAAGAGAGAGCTAGCTACCTTCATGTCTGTTCAGTCCAAAAAGAATCCAGCTATCTATGATGGCTGCAGTAGTTTTGTTGCTAAATTACAAACCCACTTGGTCCTGATCTGAGTGAGGCCCACTAGACTTATACCATCCTCATCCCACAGGCAAAGAAATGTTCTGGGAGCCTCCTAGACAGTGACTCTGGGAGGTGAAAAAAAATAGAAAGTTGAGAAAAGATGCTGAAGTAGGGCTTTAAAAAGAGGACCTTTTATCCAATTGGATATGTTCCTCTTTCCCCAGAACAGTATAAGGAACCTCAGCTTTGATCACCATGCTGGGGAAATGTTTTCAATCAGTCCTCTCCATCAGGCCTGCTTCTGGCCTTCCATGGGGCCAGAACAGGATTTCCATTACACTATGTTCCAAGTTGGAATCTAGAGTCTGAGTGGTTCCAAATTGGCCCGTGCTCAAACTTGTCTCCCACATCCTTGTGTTGCTTCTGTGCCTATTTCTCCACTAGATTATAAACCCCCATGGAGGAGAGAACCATGTCTTATTCATTTTTCTGTCCCTTGCTGAGACTACCACAATGCCTGTCAAATAGCAAGTGTTCAACAAATGTTAGTTAAATATGTTCTGTAGTTCTGTAAGTGGCAAGGCTTCCTATGGAGCTGATTTATGGCTGCAGTGCCCGTGATCACACCAGGGCGGGGCTCACAGCAGTGCTCAGTCAGACCCAGCTGGAGGACCCTACATGTCTCCTACCCGCCCTGGAAAGAGCAAGGGGTGAGTCTTTGGAGGCTGAGGCAGTGCTAGTAACACCTCAGAATTATCTACCAAAGTCACATTTTCCCTCATCGTTAAGCTTAAGGGAAGTTATGGTTGTAAATTTTCTCCATGGTGCAGAGTTCACTAACTGAAAAGTAATGGTATAAGTATGTCTCATTAAGGAGGCATAATACAAGGGCATGTCCTGCAGGCCAAGAGGAAACAGGCTCTTTCAGCATGATGATATATAGATGACTTGCAAATAGAAGGTGGGGCCACATCACTCACAACAACCACATAGGCTTACTGACAGCAAAGCACAACAAACAAAACCAAGAGGAAACAGTCCTTTATATGAAGTTGGAGTAACATCTTCCAACCTGAGTCCACAAGGATGGAGATAAAAAAAGTCCTCTCTAGTCCACTCCACCCACCCACAGCCCCAGCATTAGTTTCCGTTCTGTATTCTAGGGCTTTCCCCAAAAGCCACCCCCTTGTGGTCCTTCCCTCAGAGCTACCTACCCACTCACTCAGTCTTTTTTCGCTCACACCTTGTTTGCTTTTAAAACATTTTGTTTCCTCTCACCAGAGCTCTACCTTGGGCTAAGCATCCAGGAGGCTTGTCAATCTTCAGCAATAAGCATTTATGTTCCTGGACCCTGAAGGTAGAGAAGTAGAAGCAGTAGAGGACCCTTGGTAGTTACCTGCCTCAGGAAAGGGAATTATGCATTAATCACTCACTTTATACTGCTATGATTAACCTCTTGCTAGCATATCTCCTTTATGTCATCAAGCTAAAATGGTTCAGACTCACTCTTTACCTTTTTCTTGCTACTTTCTTGTTGACAAGAACTTCCCGTGTGTGTGTGTGTATGTGTGTGTGTGTGTGTGTGTGTGTTCTCATTAAATTTTCTTTGAGGGAAGACCCACATCCCTAATGTTTACTTGGTATGTAATGGTATCCCACAATAGAGGTCAGAAAGAAAAAGAGAAGGACAAATACCTAAGACATTCTATGCTTTTATTCCAAGTCCATAACATTATAGATGTGTCATAAATCCTACATAAAATGCCTGTAAAATCCTACTGGCCTATTTGGCAGCCAAAATCCAACAAAATCTGAGTCATTTTATTCATTATTTTCATGTTTTAAGTTACAATTCTCCTCTGTATAAAGGTGCTGGCATGCATCCTTCAGCCAAACTGGACAATTACAATCTCTTCTAATATGGCCTATCCTTTCTGGCCTCATATTAATCAGATTTTGTTCCTGAGATTATGCTGCATAATAAACAACTCCCAAGGTCTCAGGGTTCCATAACAACTGGCATTTAGCTTACACTCACAAGTCTGCATGTCTGCTGAAGTTCACATGGTCTTAGCCAAGCTCATCGGGCCAGCCTGGACACAGGTCAGGTCACTTCCAGGCCTGCCTCCACGTGCCTCCACGCTGGGCCCAGGCTGAAGGAGGAGCAGCTACCTGAGGCATGTGCTTCTCACGACAGAAAGAAGAGGCCTGGCAGAGGCTTATCGTGCCTCTTTTAAGGCTTAGACTCACAAGTATCATGATGTCACTTCTACCCACATTCCACTGGCCCAAGAAAGTTGCAAGGCAAGGCCCAAATTACTGAAGGTAAGGGAGTATGCTCCACCCCATGCAGTCTGGAGATTGAAATGAATAACTGCTCAGTGATCTAATCTGCCACAAGCCTCTACAGCTCTCTCTTTACTATTGCATTTGACGGAAATGCCTTTTCTGTCCATAAACCTATTTAAATCTGGCCCATCCTTCAAATCCCAGTTCAAATGTCACCTCCTCCATCAAATTTTCTGTTCATAGAACAGGTATTAAGCTTTCTTTTTTCCAAATACCTTAATCTGTATAGCTCCAACATTGTTGATTACACATAGAACTATATTACAGTCATTTGTCTGAGTGTGGTCTCTCCTATAAAAGCCATAACACCTTAAAAAGGAACTATGAACAGTTCATTTTTTTATTATCAACATCATCCAATGCCTTTAACATGGCAGGCAATCAGTATATGTTGCATAAAGAAATGAATACAACATACATGTGTACATGTGACTAAGTCAGGGGTGTATCTGCATAAAAGAGGAAATATAATGATAAGGGTTTCAAGCTCTGGCATCAGACAGACCTTGATTCAAATCCTGTCTTCCCTTCTCTTTGGCTGCGTGCCCTCTGGAAAGGTACTTTAACTCTCTGGGCCTCAGTTTCCTCAACTACAAAATGGAGAATTCATCCATGTAAAGAGGTGAGTACAAGACAAACACTCAAAAGTTCTACTATTTTATTCTTACTTACATACACGATAGTAAAAACGTTATTTCCCTTTTTATATACAGTGTGATGAAAATATTTTTTAAATAAGTACATAATGACAGCAACTAAAAAGGAACATATGTCAGGGTAGTAGTATTGTAAGTAAAACATCCTCTTTTTTATATTATTCATGGATAATATGGTTTTGCTTATGCAATTAAAAAAATTAAACACTTATTTTCCTTGGTGTTTAGCCAACTCTGGGGTGGTGACACCCATATGGACCTACCGCTCCACAGAAATGACTTTTTGAACAGATGCTACACGTCAGACCCATTATAAGTACTTTTTTCTAATTCTCATAAGAATCCTGCAGGGCAAGTAATACATGCCCATTTTATAGATGAGAAAGGTGAGATCCTGGGAGGTTAAATTAATTGTTCAGGGCTCTGCAATTAGTAAAATATAAGAAATAGATAGATGGCCTGACTCTAAGTTCAGATTTCCTTCTCCACCCCACATTCCTGCTCGGTCGCTAATTCACAGATAATTGACAGTGTGAAAAACAAATCACAGGCGCCAGGACTGGACTTAGTTCCTAACACCACTCTTGAATAAAAGAAACCAGGGTTCCTCGGAGAAATAGTGAGTCTCGGACTATAGTAGGAAGTAAACAAGAAGAGCCTGGAACATCTTATAGTGCCAGAAAGTAATGATGTACTCAAAAAATTTACAAAAAGAAAATATACACAAAGAATAATGTGATATGTCTAAGGGGCACAAGAACCAACCGAAAGAGCTCCCTGTGGCCAAAGCTATAGCAGTCTGAATAACAAAGTAAAGTAGTATTGCACCATAATCCCAAATATAAAATAAATATTCATGAGACCATAGTGATGTACATAAGTGGCTGAATAAAGAAATAAATGGGGAGAATATATGAATTTCCTATGCATACTTTACCCTCAAGGAGGGAGAGCATAACTCCCCATTCCTTAAGTTCAGGCTGCACGTGGTACCTCCTTCCTAAGACTTCAGTGTGGAAAAGGGAAAAAAGAGTAACCTTACAATGGAGAAACCTAACAAACTACTTTAGCCAAGTGACCAAAATCAACATCAACAGCAATATTATATTGATAATATGGGCCCTTGATATGATGTGATGAGAATGGTACTTTACTTCTCTAGTCCTCCTACCCAAAACCTATAATCCCATCTAATCATAATAAAACCAACCATCAAATTCCACTAGTGGGCATCTTCCAAAATGTGTGACCAGTACTCCTCAAAACTATCCAGATCATCAAAACAAGGGAATGTCTGAGCAATTGTCACAGCTAAAAAGCTAAAAAGACATGACAAATTAATGTAGTGTGGTAACCAGGATGTGATTCTAGAGCAGAAAGAACATTAGGTAAAAACTAGGGAAATCTGAAAATAAAAAAGAACTTCAGTTAATAGTAATGTATCACTATTGGTTCATTAATTGTATCCAATGTACCTATTAAAATAAGATGTTAGGAATTGGGGAGACTGGGTGTGGAGTATATGGGAACTCTCTATAGCATCTTCACAACTTTTCTATAAATCTAAAACTATTCTAAAAACAAAAATTTACTTTTAAAAAATACAGGACCTAGATACAAAAACAAGTTCCAACTCTGGAATTGTTCCCAGAAGAACTTAAGAAAGTACCACCCTGCCTGACCTGTGGTGGTGCAGTGGATAAAGCATTAACCTGGAAAGCTGAGGTCACTGGTTCGAAACCCTGGGCTTCCCTGGTCAAGGCACATATGAAAGTTGATGCTTCTTGTTCTTCTCCCCTTCTCTCTCTCTCTCTCTTTCTCTTTCACACACTCTCTCTTCCCCTCTCTAAAAGTGAATAAATTTAAATAATTTTTTAAAAAAGAAAGTACCACCTGACAAAAGGTTTGATCACTATCACATTAAAAGCTGACTCACCCAACCAAGCAGATAATCTATCTGGTTACCCTAAAAGAGGGACCTATTTCCCAAATCATAAAGCAATTATTCCATGGTTATTTGATGATATCTACCAAAGTCCCTACTATTATATTTTCTCATGGTACACATTGTAAATAATTATTTCAGCAACTACCAGTTCAATGTCTATCTTCCCCATACAGGAAGTTCCAAGAAGGAAGGGACTTCTTTCACTGTGTGTTTCCAGAACTTAGCAATGTGGCACCTAGTAGGTGCTCAGTAATTATTTACTGAGTGCATAAATGTCACTGCAGTCTAAAGGAACAATGGTCAGCACTGCTAACTGTGGCTCATGGTGAGTGACAAGCCGTGGCTTTCTGAAGCTTGAGAGGTCACTGGGACAAATGCAACTCTTTCAGTCTTCCAGTCTCTCCAAGTCCCCAAAAACCATTATTTCCAAGCCTTTCCAACAAGATCAGAGTGAGGCATTTTACTTCTTGTAATCAAATCTTATCCTAGAAAACACTAAAGTTCCCTAAAATCTAAGGAAGTGATCAGATCAACATATTTTCTTTTGTGTGGCCCATCTATTAGCCTAAGAACTGAGCCCATTCCAGGCATCACAAGGAAAACCTAGATTCCTGAAAAAGCACAGCAAACATGTAGCAAAAAGCACTGTGGGGGGAAAAAACATAAGCATAAAACAAATTTCATTAGGGGCAGTTGGTATTAAGTCTCTGGAACATCAATCTTCATTATTGTTATTTTATTCTATCAGTGCATTTCAGGTCACAGCAAGTTAGTAATTTTGCCGTATCTTTCACTGCCTGGCTTTATGTAAGTGCTGCTAAGAATAAAATTAAGCAGTGGGAGAAAAACATCAGTTTGGTGTCTAAATTTAGAAAACTTGATGAATAAATCTATTAAATGCATTGTGGGGAAGAGAGAAGAGTATATCACATCTTATTGGAAAGATAAAATAAATAGAAAATAAGAGGTGCTTGTCTTTATAATTTAGGACAACAGATTTAAATATAAAGCCCCTCCAACTCCTCTTTTTTTTTTTTTCAACTCCTCTTTTATTAACAAGTGAGTATATTGGTTGATCATGTATTTTCATTTATATAGCCCTCAACTTGAGTTTTCAAAAGACATAACCCAAGGCAAGAAACCACACAGATAATAGTTATACAAACTGTGGGCTCAGTATTTACCGGGGAGGGGTAGGACCTTTATGAGATCCTACTGATGTGATATAAATCATCTTCAGAAGATCATGGAAAGCAGGTGCCCCAACGCTGCATAGCAGACATCTGGCAGGCTTTTATCCTCACACTCCACCCTCCCGCTCAACATCTGGCAGCCCCTTCATCCCTTTACCCCACCCCCAATCCCAACTGCCTCCCAACATCTGCCACACACTTCTCTTAACCTCAGAAGCAAATCCAGTCAAAAGCTCAAAGCACAATGTTCCAAGGGTGGTGACCTGGAGTCACATGCTGGGTGGGGGTGGAGCAGGGTTTGTTTTTATTTTTTTCCTCAACTTTAAATGAATACACAATTCACTTAGAAGTACTCTTTCATGTCTAACTGGTTCTCACTGAGAAGCTTGTTTAAAATTAAAATCCATAGTCACTATTAACCTCTTTAAAAAAGTTTTATATTATCCAGGGAATTGGAAGATACTATCAAAAAAATTATGGGACAAAAAACAATTTTATGCTGATGACATCTCTTAAGAACAAAGAGAATTATTTCTGACTGGGGAAAAAATGGACAAAACACTTTATGTCTTGCCTGTGAAGTACAAGTTAGCTATAGAAAGTGTCTTAAGCCTAATCCAACAATATTTTGTAACCTATTTAAGAAAGTGAGTGCTATTTGAATTCCATATTAGTTTGGGAATTCCCTCAAGTCTTCCAACATCTTATGGCACTAACTAGTCTGCAGAATGATGGATCGCACACGTGGTCTCCCCTGGTTCTGAACAGGAAGATGAGTTGCTGGTTGTACTCTCCCTGAAACTCCTCCCCTCACCTGATGTAAGTCACCTGACCCAAGTTTCTACTATCAAACTTTTATTCTGGGCTATACCACTCTGACAGTTTGCTGTTAACCATTTCACGGTATTTATTTTGGGGCTACAACTAAATGAGTTAACTCCCCCCAAAATTCTTCCCTCCTGCCCCACCCCTACACACTCACAATTCTTCATTCCTTGCTTTCTTTAGACCAATCCCTATTCCTTTCCTCAAAATGAAGAGATGCTTGCTTTTCATTTTGCAAGAGGAACATGCATAAAACCATGTAACCCTGAGTGCTCTGGGCACAGGTGAATTCCTGAAGTAGTCTTGGCTTCTGATGAGATAGATATTCCATACTTGAAGCCACTCGGGGTTTTGGATGGCTGCCAAGCTGCTGGATGTATCACAGAGACTGCAGTCCAGAGTTCTATCAAAGCATTTTATCTTTTATTACACACTTAAATTAGTAATTACTTCTGGGACATTATTTAGATTCTGTTGTAGTGTGCAAAGTTTAAATAAGGTTAGTGACAGTTCAGCTGAATTCCTTGCACATATGTTTTTCTGTTTTGTTCTCTGTTAAAATTTTATTTTAGTCCCCAAGAATGCTATAAAACAAAGAGTTACATCAACATTGTTTTCTCTTTTGATTATTACCTAGAGTGGGGAAATTTTTGTGCTTATTAAAATTGCAGAGACAGTAAACCAAGTTAGATTGGAAGGAGACTAGAATCATAAATGATATTTGTATATCAAAGTTATTAGCAGGATATAGTGTGAACAAAGTCTACAGAGAGTGCAAAACAAGCTGAACTATTAATTAATACACATAGAATGGAAAGAGCATTTGAGTAGGAGAGAGCTTTCTAATCCAAGTTCTCCATTATCTACTGTTGTGATGTTAGTCATGCCTCCTTATCTCATTGGGCCTTGGTTTCTCATCTAGAATAAATAGGTTTGTCTGCATACATTGTTTAAACTGTATTATGAAAAAAAATCATCCACAAAGGTAAAGAAAATAGTGTGATTAACCCAGTTTCAAAAAGTATCAATATATCTTGTTTCATCTATACTGCCTTAATTTCCCACCATTCTTTCCTGCTGACATTTTCTAAAGCAAACCCTAGACACCATAACATTTCATCGGTAAATACTTGAGTATTTTTAAGTGATAAAGACTTTTCCCTGGCCCGGGCTGGTTTGCTCAGCCTGGCATATAAATGTCCTGAGTTCAATTCCCAGTCAGGGCACAAAGGAGAAGTGATCATCTGTTTCTTTATTCCCCTCCCCTTCTCTTTCTCCTTTCCTCTCACAACCAGTGGTTTGATTGGTTCAAGTGTTGGCCCCAGGCACTGAGGATAGCTCAGATGGTCTGAGCATCAGCCTCAGGCACTAAAAATTGCTCAGTTGATTCAAGTGACAGCCCCGGACAGGGGTTGCCAGATGGATCCTGGTTGGGGTGCATGTAGGAGTCTGTCTCATTATCTTCTCTCCTCTCACTTAAAGAAAAGAAAATTCTGACCAGGGGTTAGTGCAACGGGTAAAGCACTGGCCTGGGATGCTGAGGACCTAGGTTCAAAACCCCAAGGTCACTGGCTTAAGCACAGGCTCATCCAGCTTGAGCGCAGGGTCACCGACTTGAGCGTGGAATCATAGACATGACCCCATGATCGCTGGCTTGAGCCCAAAGGTCACTGGCTTGAAGCCCAAGATCACTGACTTGAGTAAGGGATCACTGGCTCGGCTGTAGTCCCCTGGTCAAGGCACATATGAGAAAGCAATCAATAAATAACTAAGGGGCTTCAAGTATGAGTTGATGTTTTTCATCTCTCTCCCTTCCTGTCTGTCCCTCTCTCACACATGTGCAAAAAAAAAAGACTTTTGCCTTAACAACTTTAGTATTATTACATCAAAACAAACCGACAAAACCAAAAACAAAAGAGCCAAACACTCAGCAGTAAATCCTTCAATAGACTTCAATTCTACCATTTCCAGGCCCAAAGCCTCTCACAAGCTACTAAGTCAGTTAGAGCCACACACTCCTAAAAACTGAAGCTTTTTTTTAACTCCATTCTATAAAAGAGGAAGAGTTTTAGCATTTTTACCTGATAGCTTCACTGATCTCCAATTCTGGGCTTCAAACCAAAGAGGAACATGAAAAACTTAGAGAGGATTGAGTAAAGAGCCAACCAAAAAGTTCAGACATTCAAAAGAAGGCAGAGTCTTCATGAAACATTAAAGAACTAGAATTATTCTGATCAGAAAGAAGACACAGCAATAGAGCAGATTAGAAGAGCTATTCATTCATTTATGCATCTTTTTCATTTATTCATTCAGCAAATACTAACTGAATACTTGCCTTGCGTCAAAGGCAATGGTAAGTGATTAGAATGCAAATATGAATATGAATGACATAAGACATCATCCACAGCAGTGTGGCAGTAAGCCAGTCTTCATCTTCAATTAGGGAAGAATAAATAGTATAGGAACTGCATATGTCCAGTGGGAAGACTAGCAAATTATTAAAGTGAGATTTCAAGGGACTTTGGGAATCTCCTTTTAGAAACAGGAGAATTTCATTTTTATTTAAGATGGCTCAAATATGTATTGAGGATGAAAAATATTTTAAGTTATCTTTCAATTCTAATATTTTATAAACCCCGACTTGATACTTTGACAAGAAAAGTATAATATTAATATAATACAGAACAGATACTATAATGATTACTATTACCTGATACTTACATCTGTCTGATATAGGAAATTTTCCAATATGTAAGGGCAAAATCACCTTGATAACTGAGGATTGCTTCTCTCTGAAATTGAAAATGTAAAATGTAGCCTGACCTCACCTCTCCAAAGAGAAGTCAGAGGTGTGTGAAATACAATTGGAAGATACATAGGTTGATTAAAACTCATTTCAGTCTTTCTTCCTCCACATTGTTCCTGCTACTGGGATATCAGGCTCTATGATCTGATAACTACAAAATCTATAAGTTGCTAGGTCACCACAGTAATTTTTGTATCAGCAGCTTGAAAGCCCAGTGACTGAGAAAGACCACCTGAGGTAACTTAGACACCTGCAAAGGGACAGCCTTTTGCCGAAGAGTGATATGAGAAATGTTCGCCCTGGTTGACCCCTCTTACTCTTCACCTGTACCCCCAAACCATGCCTTCACAATGATTGGCTGTTGAGACTTCCTATTAGATGAGGCCCTGGCTCTTGACTTTCTAGTCTCTTCCTGCCTCCCACTCACCCAATCAAAGAAATGCCCCTCCCTATGCCCTGTTCACCCAGAGTCATCCTTTATCATAAACCAATTTTTAAAAATAATGTGGATATAAAGTAACTAACTTTGTTTGCTCTCCAAGAATGTATATTTTCATTTTACTGTGGACCTCTTAAATGCTTTAGTTAGTAACGGAGAACAGACATATAACTAGGGCTGCACTTACAAAGCGATTTCAGAATCATTGTCCAATTTAACTTCATGGCCATAGTAGGCCTGTAAGGTCTGTATCACTTTACAGATAAAGAAACTGAGGACCAAACATTCTAAGTAGCTCTCCCATAGCCACCCAACAGTTAGAGGCAGAGTTATTTCTGATTTCAATCTCATCTTTACATCTGGAAACCTGAGCACTCTATACCCTCCCCGGGAGCACCCACAGCACCATCCCCTGCTTAACGGGGAAGTAAGCAGCACTCACCTGACCTTTGCGGCTGGCCTCGAGCTTTCTGATTCTAAATACTGTTGTGCCGTTGTGTTGTTGCCATCATCACTATTTATTTTGTTCTGTTTCCACAATCGCAGCAGAGAAATGCCTTATCCTAAGAGACCTTTCGTTGTGGATATTTGAGACCCCGGTGGTCCCTAAGCAGTAGAGAGGCTTCTGAACAGCACCACTGAGGCAACGAGCCATTCCCCCAAGGCCCAGCCAGCTCTGCACGCCTTCCAGTTTCTATGTAAACCTGGAAAAATTGTTCTCCAGTTCATAAATTAAAAAAAAAAGTCTGATTAAAAACTCTCTCTCCTCATTGTGGAACCTCACCAGCCATGATCTGCATTCAAGCAGGTATGAGCGGGTCGACTGATCCCACCACATGTCAAGTACCTCTGAAAGAAGGTAACTGTTTGAAAAAGATCATTGAAGCAAAACCTATATAAAATATACACTCCTAATTATTTTGACAGCTATTTTATATTATTAGCACTTTGACTCAGCTATTAAAATTAGTCTGCCTAGACAGTGTGTATGCTTTATGTTAAGTTGTTTATTCAGAAAATATTTATGACCACGTGTCATATACATGATGCTGTGTAAATCGCTGAGGCAGACACAGGTTATCTAATCCCCAGTGCCCAGGAGCTTGTAGTCTTGGAGAAAAGATGCTGTAGACACAAGCACCTACCAACCAGAGCAGGATCCAAGTGTCAGAAAAGCGGCACAACATTCCGAAAAATGAAAAATTACCTCCATCTTGAGGCAAGAGAATCAGGCGGGAAGTTTTTGAAGAAGGTGGTATTTAAAGGGGTCTTTTAATGCTGAGCATGATTCCAATGGTAAGAGATACGCTTCAGAGAGGGGAGCCTCTGAGAGCATGTGGGTGGATTGACAGGCCTCCTCAAAGACTGGGAGAGCCCAGCCCAGAGTCCCATCTGGTCTGTGCGGGAGATGGAGGGGCCGTGAGCACAGAAACAGAAAAGACAGGACTAGATCTAGATCAAGGAAGCCTCTTGTCTCCACTACGTTTCAGGTTATTTAGTAAACAACAAACCACCGAAGATTTAAAGAGCAAGGTGCTTTAGGAAGATCGATCTGGCACTGAAAAGAAAAACTTTCTTTGTTTTAAAAGCTACCACAGACTGTTTTAGGCCTATAGTGCTCAAGTGTAACACGTAATGTCAAATCTTCCTCTGGGAAGCGGCAACTGTTACATTTTCGCCTATAGAGAGTACACAAATACCTAGCTAGATTTTGGTAAAGACCTGTAGGCATTTTCAATGAGAGCAACTCCATCCACTCACCATAATCTATTTCTCGTTTTCCCTGAAAAAAGCACTACAATCCATGCCTCTCAAAACAATTTGTTTATCCTTGTGTCCCTAGAAAGTACTTTAGCCATTGCTACTAGCATAGTAACTGCTCAAACTAAAGCATTATGCTAAAGCCTGCAGCCTTTATGTCAAGGTGGCATTGAAGGAGCAAGGCACGTGTCACGAAAGTTAATAAATTCACAAAGCCTATCTCCTCTGGAGTCCTAGCTTTAAATTTAGGTTGCATCATAAATGAAATAGGCTTGGTGGCTTCCACCTATTTATTGCCTGGGAACATTTGTTTGATTTACAATTATAGGACATGATTTGACATACTCAGTGGAATTAGCATTCACTCTTTAGGAGAATGCCCCAACAGTTAGAATTCAAATGTACTGAAGCCTGCCCTGAATTTCTCTATGTCCCCTTTCTCTCTCCCCATTCCCTCCTCTCTTTTTTCTGCTCTCTCCCATTTCCTCAGAGGACCATGCAACCTGGAGATCTGATTGAGCAAATCCAAATGTCTGGTTGTTCCATAATGAATCAAGGAACAAAATGCATGTTTCAGCCACGACTGCTCTGTGTAGCTAGAAGAGGCTGCAGTTATCTGTGCTGCTCCCTAAATCTCTTCATGCAACTACTGATTACACAGCATTGGTTTCAAATAAGTAATTTTCTGGATGAAGCCTCATTTCAGAGAGGGATGCTGAGCACTTAACAGTGCTTTGCTAACAATTATTAAAGTATCACTGCACTGAAATAAAGCAGAACATAAACACATAGACAATGTGGTAACTACTGCTCACAACATGAGAAAATGTCCTCTGTTCCTGAGCGCAGAAGAGTTGGCCTGCTCATTTTAAATCAGCTTAATTCCTGTTTTAGGGGGCCTTGTGACAGTCTTCCAAAAGATAGCTGCCAAAAGTGAGACTATATTTAGTTGTTTATTACACACCAACTCAAGGTGCTGCATGCTGGTAAACAGACAAAAAAAGGCAAAGGGAATTGGAGCTCATTAGCTAGGGAGGCCAGAAAAGCTTTAGCAGAATTCTGAACTGGGAAATATTTGTTAGAGGATTTTGGTTGTGTTATTTCTGAGGACAAAAAAATAATCTAAGCTATAAATGCACATAGCAAGCAGCATAAACTTATAAAGTTTTAATGGACAATGACGAGGCAAATAGAAAACACAGACCCCAAACTTTAAGGCAAATGGAGGAAATCTTTGGTGTCATGATTCTTTGGACTGATGAGATTGACACTCTTCCCCTGGCTCACAGCTTAGAAATGCAAAGACAGAAAATCATTTTGAATTTGGTTTTTCTATTCAGAAGTTACGTATGCCATTTTGGAGTCATCACAAGTTTCAAATGGGGGGTATCCAAGCAAATGACCATTCCTGTAAGTATGTGGCAATACAGCAATGCAAAAATGGGATCATAACAGGCCTGGGAGGACCAGGGAAGCCTCTGCAAAATCCACATCCAACTGAACACATTGCATTTGGGGTTTTTCCCCCGCAGTGACTAATTTTCATTATGTTGAAAGGCCCAACTTAAGCTTAGCCTAGAAACTGCTTCAACTGCTTATTTGTGGTCGGTGCTCTCATTAACAATCACTGAAGAGAGGGAAACAGACATTTAAGAACATATATTTAACTCTATATTCAAAGCCACACATTTTATTTTATCTTTGGGTTTGTTGAAGGTTTGTTAGAGGGAGCAGTTCATATATTCTTTGATTTTTTTGCAACAGAAGTGGAAACTAATTGTGTGTTGCTCTTAAAATCAATTTAAAAAATAGTTTGAAACTAGCCCATGAAATCACATGACTATAGGTGACAATTGGCCCCTAATTGCACCTCAAAGGTTGGTCACTGGCAATTCTCCTATAGTTTCTTTCCCAATATACATACTGTCCCCACAACTACCACCCTCCCCCCCAAAACAAAACATGCAATTTATAAATTAAGATTTGTGGAAAGGTCTAAGTGGAGTAGCATATATGAGTAAAGAGTGCCACCTAATGGACAGGAAGAGAAGAAAATAAGTGAATCAGCATAAATGGAAATTGAGGCCAGCTGTCAGCTTTGGGCCACATTTTGCCCTTACTCCAACCCTCTATGATCACCCATGAGCAAATAAGAAAGTTCCCTCAAGCAGACAACAAACACAACTACAAACAATAAACCAAAACCTGCATGGCTTTTCATCTTCAATTCTCTAGTTCCCTAATGAAGGACCTATAAAAATAACATTTATTGAGCATTTTCCATGAGCCAGTATTTTATAAAATGTTTTATCTGGGTCATCTCACATACTTGTCCAGACAGTCCAATTATTTATTAGGGAACTTGGGTGATTTTTCAAGGTGCAGAGCCTGACTGTGATAGTTCATGCAGTAAACCCACTACTTAGCAAGCACCTCACACACACAGCCCGAGGGCAAACAAAGAGATATTTAAAAATACATTTAATAGCACAATAATAAGATACATGTTAAACATTTACTGTGCTCTTGTGACTGTTTAGGAAATATAAAAATAAACTGACATGGATACTGTCCCTCTAAGAATGTACAGTCTTAAAACCTAAATTTATAGAGTACTTTAAAGTTGGCATTATTTTAAGCTGTCTTCATAGCTCCAAAAGGTAATTATGCCCCTCACCAATAAATGAGGTTTTTTATGATTCATTCAAGGTCACACAGATAAGAAATGGTAGCTCTTCAGATTTAAAAGTAAGTTCATCTTTCCACCTTATGTTGTCTCTTTTCAAAATGCAGCTGTTAAGATCCCTGGTTTTATGACAAGGGGTGGAGGACAAAGGCAGCAAAGCTCGCCTGGAAACTAGTCATAGAAACCAAAAGTGGAATGTCCTTTATTTCTTCCACCATTTCCAAACCACCCCCCACCTGAGAGAAATGACCATAAATCAATTCTTTCAATGGGTCAGATTAAAACAAACCATCTACATTCTGTGGGTCTCAAAAAAATAAGAACCATGGAAACTTCCATAATCTAAAAGAGAGTAAACACAAAAAGCCTACAGCTAACATCATATTTGATGGTGAGAGACATGGCACTTTCCCCCTAAAATAGGTATCAAGCCAAAAATGTCTTCTCACATCATTCCTATCCAAAATCCTAGCTAGTGTAATAAGACAAGAAAAATAAATAGAAGCTATACTGGTTAGATAGGAGAAAATAAAACTTTCTTTTTTGAGATGACATGACTATTAATGTAGAGAATTCCAAATATCTACCAAAAGATAAATACATCAGATCAACATACAAAAGTCATTAATTTCCCACATACCAACAATAAATAACTTGAATATAAAATTGTGAAATAATACCATTTATAATACTACCAAGAAAAAGAAAAACAACTTAGTCATAAATCTAACAAAATACATATAGGATCTGCATGTGAAAAATTACCTTCAATGTGAAAATAAAAACTATCTGGTATATAAAATAAGTCAATAGAATCAGCAACAAAATATATTCTTCATCTTATAAATATTAGGGAATTCTATCAGAGGTAAGACTCTAAATTTCAAAACCCTAGGACTAATGGCCCATCAGATGTTGTCTGGTTCCCCTCTCTTCTGTGCTCTTCTTATAGAATAAGGGAACCATAATCAGGGGTGCACATTCAGAATCCTTAAGTCACTTAAGACAGCCAAGGAAAGAACTAAGAGGGAAAAAAAGCCTTTTTCACAAAAAGCCTTAATACTGTCCAATGGCAAAAAGAAACAAATACAGCATTTCTCCTGCCTCCAAGGTCATGAGGCTCTGCCTTTCTTCAAGTATTTAAGATTTCAAGTATGTTTTTAAATTGAAGAGGTTATCTAAATTATTGAATGGAGCAGAGGATGCAGCTAAAGTTTCCCGCTTACTTTCCACATTATCAGTAACACACACACACACACACACACACACAAATTAATCTGCATACATCATGCATCATAAGAACAGACTTGTATGATGCTTACTCTATGTGATTCTGTGCCAGGCACTTCCATAAGTACCTTACACATACTAGCTCATTTATTCCCCAAGCAACCCAATGAAGAAAGCACTATTATTATCCCCATCTTACATAGCTAAATATAATGATTTCTTTAACATTGCAAAGTTGTTTTTTTTTTAAGTTTCATTTTGGGTTGTGCAACCCATAACGTATCAATTATAATATCTTATAATAATTTAAATACTTCACAACATTTCAAGAAACTCCTGTTCATGAAAAGCAAGGTGTATTGGTGCTCTGGAGCTCTTATGTGGAAGCAGACAAGCAGGAAGGGTGCCTCAGTTGAGGGAAATCTCTATAAATTTAGTGGTATGCTGGTCAGTGTTTAACAACTAGCTCCTCGCTTAAATAAAAGGAAAAAGGAAACAACAAAGAAAACCCTGATTTGTAGTATTCGCCCATTTCTGTGTACAGGCTCACCATTGCCCATCACAAGGTTCACAAAGTTCCTGAGAACTTAGCCAGTGGGAGCGGGCTCTAGCACACCACTGCCAAGCCCATGAAGACAAGCTCCATTACTGTTTTATTTAACCTAGCATCCAGCACAGTGCCTAACAGTTAGCAAGCACTCAAGAAATATTTGTTGAATGAATGAGCAGACAATGAGATGCACTCAGATAAATTAGAAAGAAGTCAGTATACTCTCCTCCATTGGCTGTAACATAATTGGGACATTGTTGCTTCAATGACATCACTATTTATCACAATGGTTGTGATTTGTGCTACAATTTTGTGGAGAGAAGGGGAGTATTATCTCAACACTGTACCTTGTTAATCATAATGCAAGTACTAAGGGAGATAAGATGCCTAAGTATGTGTTTTCAAGAGCAGTAAAAAAAAGAGAGAAATTAAATTTGGTTTTTGTATGATTTAATCAAAGAGAACATACTTATAATTTTTAAATGTTCTTTAAACTCCTATAAGAAAAAAAAATAGGTTTGTTATATAAATCTGAAACTCTAGCCTCAAACCTCTTAAAATATAATTCAGGGGTCTCAAACTCGCGGCCCACAGGTCGCATGCGGCCCGCTGAACAATTTTGTGTGGCCCGCAGACTAATCCACGAAGTTCAAAATATTTTGGATAAAATTAAGTAAGCCTAGGGGCCTACTTGTATTTTTCATTTCTCTAGCATCCTAGCTAGATATTAGCTTAGTTAACAGCAGTTGTGATGCGAACTACAGTTTCTGGTCGTTTTGTGACACTGAGTAAACTGCATGTACGATTGTGCTTGTTGTACTGATTTTTTTTTTGTTTTCAACTGCAGTGAGAAAAGTGTTGCGTAACAGTTGCCTTTTGTAGACCTAGTGCGGCCCACCGAATGCCTGTGATCTTGCTCTGCGGCCCACATGCTGAGTTGAGTTTGAGATCCCTGATATAATTGAAACAATTACTTCGATAACCAAATATTCTTAGGAACTCAATTGTTTCCTTAGAACAAAACAGACAGGGTCTAGCTCTCCACTGCTACCAGGTACATCTAGTGTTCGACCTACGACCACGATTGGTAGTACTGTGAAATGATGTTATAAAAATCTTTAAGTCATATTTTATCATAAGTTCATAAGTTTCCTTATTATTGTTATATATCATAATTTTCTTTGTTCATTTTATGCCATCTCTACACCATTTTGTTTCTTATTTTTACATTCATCAGGTTTAAGTAAAACACTGCATTACCAGTACAACTGGTTTAATATTTGCAAAACATACAAAATTACAAAATACAGGTGTATACAAAAATACAAAATACAGGTGTAAAAAATACCATAGGAAACATTTTCCCAATTGCAAAACATATCAAAATATATAAACATGTACGAAACATTTTATTGGCCACTGGTGCTTGGCTGCAGATCGTTGATGTTGTCATCTGAGGCAGCAGTTGGGGTTACCAGAGTTGGTTTTTTCATAAACATGTACGATCACATTCACTTTCTTTCCTCCTTCGTATTTGTTCATTGATTGCTTTCTCATATGTGCCTTGATCAGGGGGTTACAGCAGAGCAAGTGGCCCCTTGCTCAAGCCAGTGACCTTGGGCTCAAACCAGTGACCATGGGGTCATGTCTATGATCCCATGCTCAAGCCAGCGCCCCTGCACTCAAGCTGGTGAACCCATGCTCAAGTCAGATGAGCCCGCGCTCATTTTCATGTCGAGATTGATGGCCTTTCTTTCCTTCTTGGCAGGCTGAGGCGTAGACAAAGACAATTTCCTCTTGGTAGATATCTTGGGAGGGGTTTGATGAAAAATATCCAAGACACAAAACACAAATTGCTGTACCAAGTCTGGGATTACAGCTGGAATGGTGCATGCGGAGATGGTAGTGCTGCCGGAAGCTGGTCCGCACGGTCATTCGCCCAGCTGGGCAACACTTGTGCTGCCAGACGCGGATCAGTCGTGGCTAGCGATTGTGGTCATAACGTCGAATGGTCGTAAGTTGCATAGGTCATAAGTCGATCAATATCTGTACTTGCTTTCTGCTCCTGGAAATGATTTTCTTGTAGCACTCATTGGACAGAATCTCAGAAGGGAACTAGACATTCACTCATTCATAAATAAATGAACTTACCTCAGTTTGACTACCACCAATGATGTGCACAAACTTCAGATAGATGCAGTGATTGTATAATACCATTAAACTTTTAAGTAGCAAATGAGGAAAAGTAGTAGGGCCCTGACATAACTTAACCTGAGAATTAGAACAATTCAAAGTGTGTAAGCAAATAGGCTAGTGGCTCTCAAACTAAGGTTGCCAGATAAAATGCAGATTCCCAGTTAAATCTGAATTCAAGATAAACAGTCATTACTTAATATAAGTGAAGCTCCCTATATTGCATGAGACATACTTTTACTACAAAAAATAATTCATTGTTTATCTGAAATTCAAATTTAGCAGGGTATCTGTATTTTTATTTGCTAAATCTAACAACCTCATTCCAAAGACTTAGTTGCTTGAAATAGCTTTAAAAGGATCCTGAAATTTCAAATAGATTCAATATTTAAAAGTAAAATAAATAGAGAAAATGTGAAAGAATTCTTTCATAATCTTCGTGCTAAAAGCCTTTCAAACCAACACGAAATCCAGAAGCCATGGAAGAAAAGATTGATAAGAGCCACTCTATAAAAATCAAAACAACTTTCTGGGGGAAAAAAATAAATCAGGTAAAAAACAAATGACATCAAAGCAAAAATATCTGCAACTTAAAACATAGCTAAAGGCCTAATCTCCCACACTTATAAACAGCACCTAAAAATCCATTAGAGTAAAAGAAAAATCATTTACCCAATTAAAAATTTATCCAAAGATAGGAACAAAGCATTCACAGAAAAGAAAATAGATATGATTCTTAAACAGCAGAAAAAATAGATGTCTAACGTCACTCATGGTAATAAAAATGCAAATTAAAACTAGGTGAACTTGAAGATATTTTCTTCCACCTAATAGATTGGCAAAAATTCCAAAAGTTTAATAATAAACTATGTTGGCAAGACTGCATGAAAATAGCATAAAGGGCCCTGGCCAGTGGTTCAGTGGATAGATATCATCAGCCTGACATATGGACACCCTGGGTATGATTCGCGGTCAGGGCACACAAGAGAAGCAACCATCTGCCTCTCTTCCCCTCCCTCTCCCTTTTTCTCTACCTTTTCCCCTCCCACAGCCTCGATAAGTTCTAGGTTTGAGCACTGGCCCCAGAGGCTGAGGATAGCTCAGCTGGAGAGTGGCAGTCTCAAGCACCACATTGATTCAAGCATCTGCCCCAGACGAGGGTTGCTGGGTGGATCCCGGTAAGGGCACATGTAGGACTCTGTCTCACTATCTCTCCACCTCTTACAAAAAAAAAAATAATAATAGCACTTTTATATGTTGCTGGTGAGACTACAAATTGGTGGAATTCTTATGGAAGGCTACCTGACAGTGTCTATCAAAGCTTCAAATACATATCCCATTTACCCACCAATTCTACTTAGGAATTTTTGCTACATGTATACAAATGTAAAACATATTAAGTACAGGGATATTATCTGTAGCATTGTTGTAATGAAGAAAATCTGACAACAACCTAAATGCTCATCAACATGGAAGTGATTAAATTATGGTATATCCATGTATAGAACACTATGCAACTATAAAAAATATATTATAATTAAGAAACTATTCATGCACTGATACTGAAAAATCTCTAAATTGTAAGAGATATTTTATTATTTTGGAAAAATAAAACAAAAGGCATATTTATGGCTATATTGGCTTCTATTTGCCTTAAAAATATCCCTGATAGGATAATAAGAAGTTAATAATAATGGTTACCTATCATAGTGATGGGGTGGTTGCATAAAGGACATGAAAGGAAAAGAGTCTTTTAAAAATACTTTTTATAAGTTTTATACTGAAAACGTGAATGTATTACCAAGTCAAAAAGTTAAAGAAAAATTATAAAAATAAATGTATTCTGATTATCCTGATATTATTGTTATCCAAAAATAATAGGGCCTGGAGAAGCATGTTACATTTACTATGTGGTTTGCGCTATTGTATGGTCATTATTTTTAAGATTTTTATTTTATTAAATTTAGAGAGAAGAGAGAGAAAGAGAAATGGAAGGGGGGAGCATCAACTCATAGTAGTTGCTTCTCATATGTGCCTTGACCCGGCAAGCCAGGGGTTTCGAACCCATGACCTCAGCATTACAGGTCGATGCTTTATTGGATGGTCATTTGGACCAGTGATTTTCAACCCTATTCATCTCATGGCATACATAAACTAATTATTAAAATTCTGTGATGTACCAAAAATATATATTATTTGTCAATCTGACTAAAAAATAAGTATAATTTTAATTCATTCACACTGAGAAGCTATTGTTGTGTTGACTGTTGTCATTTTTTATTTGACAATCTAAAGGAAAAAAGCTCAGAGCCCCTGGCTAAATAGGCAGGTATTGCATGTTTTAAAAATTCTTGTGACACGTCGGTTGAAAATCATTGATTTAGACCATTATCTCTTCACTTATTCAATCATTTATTGAACACTTACTATAGAATAAGTCCTATGTTGAATACTTATGGCACAGATATTAATAGTATAACATGATTTCCACCCTTTCTGAACTTCAAGTTTGGTTGAGAAAAGATGCTAATAGTTCATCTTTTTGGAATGCTTACTCTATGGTAACCTCTGTGCTATGCATTTATGCAATTTATCTCATTTAATTCTCACAAAACCTCAAAAAAGTAATAATCATTATTTTAACTGGAGCTTGGGGGATAAGAAGACTTTTCAACAGAAAGAATGATGAAAATTCACCCCTGCAAGTGGAGGAAACAACAGGAGCCAAGATAAGAAAGTGAGAATAATTTGTCAAGTTTGTGTGACTATCATCAGTATCATGGGGGGATGAAGGGCTGAAAAGTTCATTTGGAGCCTTAACCCCCTGGACTAAAGGGTATGGAATTATATTCTAATAAAATAGGCAAAGACAATATCCGATACTTCTCCCTGCTTTTATTCTGGCTACTCGAGATTATAGACTAACGTTTTAGCATAAGAACAGGACAGAGACTCTAGAGTAGAATTCGGCTTGAAAAAAACCTGTGGGTTCTCCCAGATACCTTGACAAGGAATATATCACATTATAGATCCATTCAACATGCACCTACTAAGTGCCAAGCACTGAGCCAAGTGCTACACATTCCTTGGGCATGAAAGTTTATGGTTTAGCAGAAAAGAGAGACTATTAAATGAGCAATTACAGTTTAGTGACATCAGTATTTTGGTCTGGGAAATGTGGAGCGCTATGAGCAGTGAGCAGAAGCCTATGCCTTAGTGTAGTGTAGCCAGGGTCCATTCCAACCCCAAGGAAATGCCTCTGAGACCTGAAGCACTAGTATAATTAAGCCAAGGAAAGTAGGGAAGAGTGAAGAAGGAACAGCATGTGCAAAGACACAGAGATAGAACAAAGCACAGCTTGGAGAAATGAGAGAAATCCAGTATGGCTCAACTGTGAAGGAAAACAAGTTGGTTTTTTCCCTTTTTACTATGTTTCTTTCTCTTTCTTTGTGACCCACTTGTCTCTCTCCCAGTAATCTTAGAAAATAAGTAAAGAAGTGAAAAGTAAGAAGGTATAGATTTAGAAAAAGGCAAAAACTAAGTGGAAATGGAAATAAGGAGGAAGAGAAGAAGACAAGAGGAAATGACAGAGCAGTGAAGAATGGAGAGGAAAGAAGAAAAATGCGATGGGGAGGGAACAAAAAAAGGTGTGATGTAACTGCTCACATGCCTAAACCATATGGCACTGGTAGAGATTAAAATGCTCTAAGAACAGCAAAACCGAAAAGCATGTTTGAGAAAATTCTTTAAAAAAGGATAATAAAGAAAACAGCCATTATGCATCTGCAGGATATACTAGGCATTTTCATTCATGGGATCTCACTTAATCCTCACAAAAGCCCTACAACTAAGGTTTTGGAAATCTAATGAGTGGCCCACGTTTACAGGCTGGTCACTGATGCTGACGTTCTACTTGAAAATCTGTGCTATTCGAGACAGCAAGAGAGCAGGAGCACTGGAAGGGGACACGCCGGATAACCCGTCTTCCTCACTGGCTTGCCCACGGCTTCTCTGAACCTGAGAGAGGAGTCATCTGCATTCTGAGATAAAACTCTTGGAAATTACACAGTATTAATATTTTAAAAGTATCTTTAATCTACTCCTGGCTATACATATTATCCATGATAATAAACTCATGGGAAACAAGAAAAAAACAGATACCTGTACATGAACTCTGACACAACCTCAGATTTGATAATAGTTTCTCAATAATTTCAATTAAAACACAGACACAAACACACACAGGTCATAGGGGAAAAGAGGCATAGGCACAAATGCTTAAAAATGCAGAATTATGGTAAGTTAACCATGACTTCATTTCATCCGACTATGAGATACAGTCCAAAATGGCAGGAGGAAAGAGAAGATACTGAAACAGTAGATGATGGGCTAATTATATAATCATCTGCCTCCATTTTCTCTTTCCATGGATACCCATACTTAAATGTTTGGTGTTTGTCCTTCCAGACTTTCCTCTATGCACATATTCACAAATATGAATATATATACACACAAATAGAAAATGTGTATATATTGATGATATATATATATATATACACATGCACATATATCCACTTATACAGAAAGTTTTTTAACAGCATAATCATACTACACAAATTATCATCCCTTTGCATAT
Organism: Saccopteryx leptura; assembly: GCF_036850995.1. Taxonomy (NCBI): domain Eukaryota; kingdom Metazoa; phylum Chordata; class Mammalia; order Chiroptera; family Emballonuridae; genus Saccopteryx; species Saccopteryx leptura. Next base: position 71,195,131 of record NC_089510.1, on the reverse strand, counting down.
TAAATATAAAAATGTATACTGGATTTCCCTGATTTCTTTTACTTGATGAGTAATAATACTCTGCTACATGGATACACCATCATTTATTTACCAATTTCCTTGTTAATAGACTCACAGTGACTTCTGTTCTTATAAATTCAAATAATGCTTCCTTAAGCATCTTTGCAATTACACCCTTGCACAATTATGCATTTCTGTAAATTAGCTTTCTGGAACTAAAATAACTGGATCAAAGTGTTCATACTTTTATAATATATATAAATACTGCCAAATTGCCTCCAAAAACCAAACTTTTTAATTCTTTCACCAGGATTTATGAGAACTAAACTTTTGGTAAAACCACTACCCTACACACAGAGTCTCATGTTATTACAAAAATCATTTGTTCCACAAATAGTTTTCTCAAAGGGCCTTCACATTTAGGTTTTATTATAAGTAAATGAAAAGCTGAGAAATTTTGAAACTGGCTACCCGACAAGGATTCCATCAGATTCTCAGTACAGGTAGCAGAAATAGGATGGGCTGGGGCCCCAGCTGGTCCCCTAAAGCCAGGCAAACCCTGAAGGCACACAAATGGTAGCAAAGTCCAGAGTGGCAATTCTAATGGCAGCCATCAGGCAGAGCCAGCAGTTCGAACTGGGAGCTTGACTCATAGGAAACATCACGTGAGGTTAGTAAAGACCCACACAAGTTATCATCATTCCCTCAACTATTTACTGAGCAACTACTACTATGTTCCTGGCACTGCACTAGTCTTGGAATATATAAAAATAAATAGAATCTTTTCCCCTAACATTACAGGAAATGTGCTTCTAATTTAGTGAGAAACACTCTGTCTTGTCTTCTGGAACTTCTAAATGCTAACCGGTTCCAGATTTCGTTCTGAGCCCTCCCCTCACTGCACTCTACCCCTAGCTCCATCTCTTCTCTTCACCTGGCACAACAGCTTCTATAGTCCAAGTGCAACAATGGGGTGATGGCCAGGATGGAAGGGGAGATGTGGGAAAACACAGATGCATTTTAGCCCATTCGAGGTCTCCAACCAGGGCAATGAAAAGTCATTCACCTTTGCTTCTTCCACAGTCATGACTCAGCTTCACTTCATAGTTTTAGTTCTTTAGCATGAACATTTAAATGCTTCCTGTTATCCTAGGTGGCTTAGGACAATTTGGAATTGTCACTCAAATTTAGAGTTTTATGTTGTTGTTTTCTTTGTTTTGTTTTGTTTTGTTTTACGATCCACCCTTTGTACTTGCAAAGGGTGAACAGAAAGCTACTGTATTTCTTTAGGACATTTACAAACAGATTTAGAGAATTTAAGAGAGCAAGTTGTGTGTTTTTGTATCCATGGAGACAGGGCTAGGGGATGGTTCACCCACTGCATGTAACAGGTAACCTAAAGCGGTCTCTGGGGAGGACCTCACAAGGTGACACCTCAGGCTTGTCAGGACACTTCTCCGCACCATCACATTGCCAATTTACAAAAGAGGGGGAACTCATATTTTCTTAGATAATTACACTGAACTGGCAGAATGACTAATCCATCTGTTCAAAGCCATCACTTGTATTCTAAAAGTAACCTTGGTCTCTACTCAAGATCAGAGTAGGATCTCAGCCCAAGGTTAAAGTGGCCCCCCAAAGCCCCCCTGAGGTGCTACAGAAAGGGGCAAGAGTACTCAGTTAGAAAAGCTACATTCTCTTTTCTGTTCTGATACTAGATTGGTGTTTTAGAGACTCAGCAGCTTCATACCTAAAATGGTGAGACAGTCAACATCTCCTGGGCCTCAAAGAACTGTCATTATGATGAAATAAGAGAATACATGAAAAAGTGCTTGTTGCTGCAAAGTGCAATAACTATCTATATAAGAGATGATGAAGAAGAAGATAATGATGATAGAGAATGTGGTGGAGGAGGGTGGGTGTGGGGGAATAGCTAGAGTCCACCAACTAGATAAGGATGGTCAGCATATTATTCAGTTTTGTTCGTGTAAGTGCATTAACTCTCAACTGTAAAGCTTATTATTATACATTTATTGTTCTAAATGCCTACTTTACTTTTAGAAACCAGAGAGTAACCCAGACACAGTGTATCACTTCCTTGGGTTCAGAGAGCCACATTCAGCATTTACAGACTAAGTGGCTGGGCCCAGTAGATGTGCCCATGGATATACAAAAGTAAAATTATGAAAGCTTCAAGTGGAAAAATGCTGAGGCCACACATGTTGTTTAATCTTTGTTCTAAATAACCAATCTTCAGGGAGCAGCAGGAAGAAAACCACCACATACTCTTGCTAGTGACCCAACTGTCTGGGTGCGTACAAGTTCATGGAAATGCCTGCTTTGCTGGGAAATGGACTGGGTTGACCTGGAGGGACACTAAGGAATAGTCCTCCTCCATGGACCCCTAACTGTAAACCTCAGCAGTCTTTTTCTCTTTTTGTTAATTGAAAAAGCTAAACTCCTCCTGCCTCGATCCTGTGATTTCCACAGTGGGTCCTAAAAAGCTACAAATAAAGCCCTGAGGCCTGCTTAAGCCAACATTTTTAGAATTGGCTTGCTTTCCAGAACCAATGCGGGGAACAGAAAGAGTGTGAGGGAGAAGGGGTTGTGAGTAGATGGGAATACAGATATAATTCCCTGTATAAAATTATTGCATAATGGAACTTTTTGCAAAACTAGAGATTATGTAAGACATAAAAGCAATGATTCCAAATCAAAGCACTTTATATGTCAAAGTAAGTAAAACAGTGGTTTAAAACACGCGCACGCACGCACACACACATACTGTTTTCTAAAGTGTGATATTCTCTGCCTGAGCCTTTTCTTCTCACTTGGCAGCCCTGTTGTGTACATGATCTCTACAGGAATGCAGAAAAACCACCTGAGGGAGAAAATTACTAATCACTAAAAATTACTAATCACTCTCTCACACTAAACAAATCCCACCGGGAGGTTTTTAGTTACACATCGGGATATGGGCTCTTTTTTTTTTTTTTTCTTCTCAGGTTAATAATACAAAGGCATACAAAATAAAAAGGAAGCATGTCACATCTTAATATGCATTAGTGGGGATATTTTTACATGATAGCATCTAGGTCTCAGTCCAAAATAAAGGCAAAGTAGACTGAAAGTCTCTAATGCCCACCACTGGGTCTCCCAGAAAGAAAAGAGGTTGGAGAGAGAATCGTACTTCCCACAGCACTGAATACAAGGCCTATCATCCCCCGGTGGTGGCCCCTATCACTTACGCTAACATTCAACAACCTTATTTTCACATGATATTCAATTCACAAGCTCATCGGGTGCCTGTCATATATTATTTCATTAAATAGATTAGTGTGTTATTTATGGCGGTACCCACCAATTTATATCATATCTTTATACTGTTTATCTTACACTTGTTTATCTTTTACTGTTTCTTTAGTTCATTGTAAATAGCCTAGGCCCGTGTACCACTTAGCTGATCAGAAGGTGAGTGTATCCAATTCAATGGTCATATTACAAATGAGAGAAATTAGTAGAAGCAGTAGAATTCAGAGTTTCTTTCATTTGAGTGCCCCTTGGGTTCTTTTTTCTTCTTTATTATTATAGTTTTGGCTGATTATAAAACATAACACCATTCACTATAAAAAAAAATGTTTAAGTAGGTCAAAGGTGTATAAAGGACAAAGTAAAAGTCACCCTCCAATTACCTTCTCATCCAAAAACCATTATACACAAATACAGTATTTTTATGTACATTAATATGATTATAGATATAAATATAAATATATCCATCCAAGTGGAATAATACTAAACAAGTAGTTCTATATAATTCACTTTTCATTTAACAATATATTCTAGACATCTTTCCATATCAATAAATATAGAGTTACACCTTTCTTTTGAACAGTCACTGAGTATTCTACATATTTGGGGGTATATCATAATTTATTTAAATAATTTCCTATTAATGGACATGCATCTTGTACCCCATTTCACTCTTATTAATGAAGCTGAGATGAACAAGCTTATAAATCTATCTTCAAAGAAGCAATCAATGAACAACTAAAGTACTATAACTATGAGCTGATTATTCTCATCTCTTTCCCTTCCATCTATCTCTCTCTCTCTCTCAAAAAAAAATCTACCTTTAGTACCTTTCTGATTTTCTCCTAAAATAAATTTCTAGAAAAGGAATCACTTCATCAAAAATCATGATCATTTTAAATTTTAAAATGTATCTACAATATATTTTGTAGAAAAGTTGATCCAATATACCCATATTCTCATAAATACTATATATGATCAATATTTTTTATCTTTGTCAATCTGATAGATAGATAATGATCAAGTATACTGTCATTCTTTCAGGTGCATTTCTTCATTACTGAAACAATATTTTCAGATTACTACCCATTAATATTGTAATAAAACTTAATTAAAAATTTTTTTAACTTACTTATTGATTTTAGTAAGAGAGAGGGAGAAAGAGAAAGAGACACAGGAACATCAATCTGTTCCTGTATGTGCCCTGATCAGGGATTGAACCAGAAAACTCTGTGCTTTAGGCCAACACTCTAAACAAATGAGCTATCCAGCCACAGCATGAAATCTAATCTTTTAAGGTTAAAATTCATCACATGATATTTCACAAATGGAAACTACCCATGCTTTTATTAGCTACTATCCATTTACCACAACATTAAAGAGTCATTCTTATTTTATAAAGATGAGTCCAAAAAAGTTAAATTCGTCAACCTGGAAATGCTGAGGTCGCCGGTTCGAAACCCTGGGCTTGCCTGGTCAAGGCACATATGGGAGTTGATGCTTCCTGCTCCTCCCCCCCTTCTCTCTCTGTCCCTCTCTATCTCTCTCTCTCTCCTCTCTAAAAATGAATAAATAAAAATATAAAAAAATGAACAAAAAAGTTAAATTGATGGCTAAAAAAGACAAGCCTCCTATTACTAAATCTACCTCTGAAAAAGGTACTATCACTACCTCTGAATGGAAAAAAAAAATGAATGGGAGACATTCTGTGCTCTAGACAGGAAGTAGAACGTAGAGATATTAAATGATTCACATCTATCCCCATTCTAATTCAAGCCGTTTAGCGTCCAATTGCATATACAACCAAAAAAACTGACAAAGCATTGAGTTTATGTTCCAAAACTCCCCAACCCAGACCACTTGTGTAGCCCACAAGACTGGCACCTGAAATGCCAACAATAACTGTGCTTTGTCTTCACTTCTTTAGTGTGCAGATCACACTCAGTGCTGGTTCAACTCCAGGGAAAGACGAGCCACATCTAGGGGCAACCCACCTCTGACCCATGGCTCTAACAGTGAATGGAGTTAACTGAATAGAGTCTTTCAATATTTAATTTTCTACCAGAAAGACAATAAAGAGGAACTACCTGAGAAAGAAAATGTAGCCAAGGATGCACCTCAAAGAGCAAAGGAGGAAGAGGCAGGCAAGGGTATGTGAGCATGTGCACACATTAAAATTCTGCTTCCTTGTGACATCTGCCTTTTGAATTACATTTTGGCACTCAGAGTAACAACATCTGCTAAATACCCTGTTGAAGGTGTTTCCTTCCTCCATCCCAATCCCCACCTCCACATCCACTGGCTTTGTTCCTTTCCCCTCTTTATTTGGAAGCTTGTTGAGGCCTCCCAGTCACCACCTGTGTGGCAAAACCAGCCCTCCCTCCAGATCAGTCGCTCTGCAACAGTGCACAGGTGTGTCCTGAACAATCTCAGCATTCTTGTTTTTCACTTAGGCAGAAAGAAAACAAAGAGGCAGAAGATTAAGTTATACCCAGGTTATACCCAGGTCCAAACAGATGAGAGAGAGACAGCACAGGAGAAGCCATAGAAGCTAGAACCACATTTAGGTAAATGATACTGGGGGTGGGAGGTGCCTAGTGATGTAACTGGGATCAAAATAAATTTAAAAATTAACAATGAGAGAGACAGAGAAATCTGACTTTCTGTGACAGCGCCAATTAATTGTAGTTTCTACAGAAATGGCAAGTCTATAGTAAATCTGATTATATTATTGGTGGGAAAAATAGAACTGACGTGTATTGAGCACACCTCCTTTGTGCCACAGAGTATTTCTACCAAGACATTAGGAAGTTTGAACCTCGTCTCTATGACCGAAAATACATGAATTTATAAAAATGAGGCTTCCCATTTTCTGCTCCTGCCCCTCACCGGTTTTCTGGCAGTTTCTGATGGCCTCAGCTCTGCCATCTTCCAATGTGAAAACATTTCTCTGATCCACTTTCATGCATACACACACATTGTGATAATAAATATGAAAACTCTGAGATCTTCGGAAGGCACTACACAAACCCAAGGATCATTGAGCCTTGTCGATATACTGTGTAAATCCAAGGAGAGAATAACTACAATATTATGTTGTGTTGAAGGAAAGCAAATTAAAATCCTTAAAGAAGAAATATTTTTTTTTTCAGTAGAGGACAGCAGGTTCCTTCCTTCTTCCCTCCATTTCTTCCTTCCTCCCTCCCTTCTTCTGTCTCCATCCCCCACACACCTGCCCTCCTCTCTCAAGGGCTGACTCCCATGTTGCAAACATTTCCACAACCTTGGGCAACTGAAATACTAGTCCTTAGCTACAGAGTATTACTCATTCTGTGTTTGCAGTTTTCTCAGGCATTGGCATGCTGGGGCATCAGAAAATCCCAGGGAAAAAGCCAGAGCAATTAATTCTTCTTATGTCTACAAGAAGAAAAAAATGTTTGAAGTAAACCACCTCAGCCAACGTGAATAATTCATAGCAGTTTTTAGGAGGCTCCCACTCCAGGAAAACTCCTACTTAGGTTTGTTTCTGGGATTTTTGTCCCTGAATATGGATAGCAAAACTGCCCCAGACCATTTCTGGTAGAAATTTACTCTTGCTAGCTGAACGTTTGCTGGCTGCTCCATACAGGCTGGAAATGTAGGTGGCCTCAGCTCAGAGGTGGAAAATTTAGGAGCATGAACATACAAGCTTCAGGATGCTGCTGTCACACTAATGACAAGTGATCTGAATACGGTCCTCCTGAAACTTTAAAGTTGCTACTGAGTTATGACAGACCATAGAACTGAAAAGAAGGGAAGGGCAGAATTGGGAGTTACATAGCACTGTGGTTCAGAACACAGGCACTAGGACTACTTGGGTTCAAATCCCAGCAGAGCTATATACAAACACTATAACATTGAGCAAGTTATCCTCAACTTTACCTCTCTAAATCACCATCTCTTCTTCTGTAAAATGAGCACAGGAACAGGACCTCTCTGGTGACATTACTGCTATAATCTAATGAAAGAGTGCCTGTGAAGCTGTCAGCTGCACATTGCCAGAGTCAGTGCTTGATAGGTGGTAGCAGTGGGCATTATTGGCTAGTGTCATCCTTTGGGAGAGGACACATGACTAGCCCAGCATCTCCCAGCTAATTAGCCAGGACTGCGACTCAGTTAAATTTACTTCCTCCATTGCTACCTCTGCCACCAACCGGCTCTGCTGTCACCAGGCTCAACTGATGTAGAGAAACAAGTCAGTTTCCCATGCAATGCAGTCACACCCAGCTCTACTTGCCCCACCTTTTTTTTACCCCAACTCTGCCCTGCCCTGCCCTGTCCTTTGCAGCCACCCTGGTAAGTTTCAGTGGGAGGCTCTAGATGACCCAGGTCTGAGCACTCGTCTAACTGGATAGAGAGGCCAAGGTCCAAAACCAAAGCCTTGGCCCACAAATCCAGGTTGAAATTGCTGCCATTGCCAGCCAAAGACAGAGGCTTTCAAACCAAGGGAAAAGGGAGTGGAAACAAGCACGTAGTCCCCAACCAGCTCTTGCCATGATAAGTAAGAGCTTTATCGAGGTAGTGTCAAAAAATAAGAATCTCAACAAACAAATTACAAAAAACACATCCACATAAAAGTGGAATGGCAAGGCAAGGTGCCCAGGCCACCACCCCTAGGATTCCTGAGCCATAGAGGCAGTGGTTGAGAAGGGGCGAAAGAGCACAGGGAGACTGAGCGGGTGCAGGTCTAGGCAGAGAATGTCATGTTTGCACCTATCAGGCTCACAGAGAATTCTGCCCTCCATTCTGGCCCCTACAGGACAAAAGATAAACACTGGGATGTGTCCAGGAGATCACAACAGGATAGTGGTGAGTCTCAACACTGCAGGGGAGGAGGAATAGAAGTAAGATTGTAGGTGTTTGTCCTGGAAAAGAGACGTGTTGGATGAGATATTTCAGCTTTCTATGAATTGGTGAAGTTTGCCCCGCTAGACCAACTTTGTCTTTATGGCTCCCACAAGCAGAACTAGGCTTGGTGTGTAGAACTTACAGGCAGGCGAATTTCAGCACAATATTAGAAAGGCACCTCCATCTGACATCCAAAGCTGTCATGAAGGAACTCCTACAGGCAGGATTCTGCACCAGGTAAGGGGGCAGAAGATGAAAGAGATGACCTCTGACACCTGCGGTCCCTTTTCATTCTGGAATAGTAAAACAGGGAGAGTCAGTGAGTACACCCAGAGCTACTTTTCTTCATAATTAACGCCAATTTGTTTCCTCCCCTGTTCACACCACTTGATTTTTTTTCTAAATAAATAAATGGGACATAATTGTTTCCTAACCCTCAGGTTCAATAACGTTTAGAGGGTGATTATTAATTTGCTGAAAACACTGGGTTTCCTCTCTTTCTTATTCTAATGTGTTGAAAACACAGAAAATAAGTACCGTATTTCCCCATGGATAAGACGCACCTGTTTTCAAAAATTTGGGGGTCTAAAAACTGGGTGTTTCTTACACAGTGGTTGTAGATTATTTTTACTTGATTTTCCACTTTTTCGTGCTTGTTTTTGCACTCATTGTTGAAGACAGTGATTCGTCATCAGACACAGATGAAAATAAGCTAATGGATGGGAGTTTTTGACAGTGATGCGGAGCTGTATAAGTTTATGATGATTAAAATTTGAGTTCAATAATTTTACGTAATATTTTTTTTTTCAAAATTCGGGCCCCAAAATTAAGGTACGTCTTATACATGGGGAAATGTAGTAATTTAAAATTTTTTAAGGGTCAAGATTGAGAGATTCTGTCATATATATTTTTAATTTCTCATTTAAAAAATAAAACTAAAAAGCAAATATACTGGAATATAATGTTTGAAATATATGGGCCAAAAGGAGAGTGTCTTAATATATAATATAAACAGTTCATATTAATTGATATGGAGACAGTCAGCAATAGAAATGAAATAGATCCCCATTTTTTTTGTTGTAGAAGAAACACAATAAATTTTATACACAAAGGTGTTTGCTTCGATGCGGAAGAGGCATTCTGATCTGTTTCTGACCTCTTTAGACAGAAACAATGACAGCGGGAGAAGCTCAATTACAGCACAATTACTTATTTGAGATGGGTTCAGTGGGCAGACCCTCTTCTGATCTTTAGTTGTAGCATTAAAAAAGAAGCTGTCACAATTTTGCAGAAAGATGTCTTACAAGGACGTCAAAAACAGCACATGTTTTATTTGCTGAAATCTAAATTGTATTTTTCTGAGAACAATGCAGAGAGGTGTTGGAGAGAGGTACTAAGAAACAGTAGACAAGAGTCACAATTTGCTATTTTCAGATCTTTGCAAGAGAGACATAAATATCATTAGATGCCTAGGGCTCTCTAAGCCTATACTAGAAATCTAGCCAAGGGTCTCTGCAACACATAATTTCAAACAGATAATTTCTGCTCTACATTGCTTATAATATAGGTAGAATTTAAAAAAAAAAAAACCACTAAAATTACATTTTGATACCTATAAAAAGCTAGTGTGGAAAGTTTTGTTTAGGAAAAGCTTCCAAGCATCAAGTTAAAAAGCATCCCTGGGTATCTTAAAATCTCAATGTTATGTGCTTTCCTTTTCCCCATCAGTGAGAAAAAGTTAAGGGTAACTAAGTGTCAATCAGAGAAAAACACTGTGAAGAGGAAGGTGTGGGAGGAAGGTGGACATGTTCTCTGAATGAGGGAAACTGGAACAGAGGGACTGAGGTGGTGGGTAGCACAGCAGGCATGGCATGGGACAAAGACAGAAAGTATACGTATAAAAAAAGAGGCAGAGAAGGAAATAGAAGGGCTGGAAAAAAGAAGAAAATGAAGGGAAATTTTCAGTATAGCAGGAGAAGGTGTATCTTCCTCAGGGCTCTTCCCTGATCAGTTTCCCAGATGTCCAGCTCCTTGGAGGCAGAAAACAGTCCCCTGTTGAATGCTCCTCCCTCCCAACCCTCACTGTTGACTGAATGCTGTTGATTGGAATTGAAGTAGAGAACAATGAAGTTGTCCTTGTATTCTCTTTTTCATTTTAATAACTTTTTATTATTGAGGTATGTTAATTATAGAAAATTAGAGAGTGCAGAGGAAACAAAAGGAGTAAAATAAGAATCACCTTTACCTACTTCTCACTTAGTAGTCTCAGTATAAATCTTCCTCTTTTTTTGAAATTGTTTTTGTTTATAAAATGAGGGCCGAAATCAATGAGCAATTACCATACTGTTTCAGATAAATTTTAAAAATGAAGAGTAGAAGACATTTGACATCATTTTCTACATCTTTCAATGGTGTAAAACTTTCAATTTACTGTTTCTTTTTTTAAAAAGTCAATCCTGATTTTGTCAAGAGCTGGCACAAGGGGATAGGAGCCAAACAGAAAAAGAGGAGAAAAACAGAAATTTGTATAATTAAGAAACTGAGTATACTACAGTCCGTCCTCAGGTTACGAATGAGACAGGTTCTGTAAGTTTGAAAATGCTTAAGTATTTATAGGCACAGAAAAGTAAAAATAAATGCTATGTTAAGACAAACATCTGTCTAGGTTTAATTTAAATGTATCTGTTCCAATTGACATACAAATTCAACTTAAGAACAAAACTACAGAACCTATCTCATTTATAACCCGGGGACTGCCTGTACTTTGAATAAGCAAAGTATATCTGTATAAATTACTTTCAGTTGATATAAAAGGTAGCATATTATTTGCTTAAAACAAATGTACAACTGGTTAAGCAAATGCCATTACTCTACAGCAGCGGTTCTCAACCTGTGGGTTGCAACCCCGGCTGGGGTCGAACGACCAAAACAAAGGGGTCGCCTAAAGCCATCGGAAAATACATATTTATTATACAATACATTTTAAAATAAAATATGTATTTCTGATGGCTTTAGGCGATCCCTGTGTTTTGGTGGTTCGACCCCTGCCAGGGTCGTGACCCACAGGTTGAGAACCGCTGCTCTACAGGTTTCAAGGTAACTATTTTTATTTCAATCCTTATTAGAGCTTGTACTACATCCCAACACTTTCTTCTGAACCAGTCTAAGGGCATTCCCAAGAAACTACATCTAAACGGACACCTGAGGGATATGTAGACAGATATGAACAAGTTCACAGGTGGGCCTGTGGCCCTGTAGGAAAGAAAGAGGGTTCCAAGCAGAAGGAATAGTGTGTACAAGAGGGAGGGGAGCATGGCACATTCCAAAAAGGCTTCACTGTGGGGGGCGGTGGAGTTTCAGGATGAGATGGCATGAGACGAGGCTGGCGAGGTGAGTCCATGGTGCAGGGTGTCACCTAGCTCCTCACCAGGTCTAGCACAGCACTTGTTCCACGTGGGCAATTAGTCATAGAAGCCATTTCTTAGTGAGCCAGGAGGAATGCTATCTGGAGGGAAAGCACTGATCTGGAGCCTTCTACAATACATTGTAGCACTCTGCCACAAAGCTTACCATTGCCACCATTGTGCAATTCCTGAAAATTCTCTCAAGGCTGCTCAGAATCAACAAGCAAGTGCAATAGCTAGGGAGCACTGCTACAGCACTCACTATGATCCAGACATTGTGCTAAGAGCTCTGCATGAACTGACTCCTTTAATCTTCACAATAATCATATGGAGTAGGTACTATTATTAGCCCCGTTTTATGGATTAGAAAACAGAGAAGTTAAGTAACTTGCCCAAAATCACAAAACTGGCAAGTAGCAGAGGAAGGAAATTTGGCTCCAGCAGCCAGGCTCTTAAAGATGACCCCACACACCCTCTCCATGGGCATGAAGTGCCTACCATATGGGCTGCATTTTGCATCATGTAAAACAAAGCAGAGTGGGGAATGTGTCCCGGGGACAAGGGGGCTCAGATAGTATTCAGTTACAGAAGACAAAACTATGTGGCGAGTCCCTTAGCTAAACATTTCGGTAATTCAACAACAGGTGTGCCTTGCTCAGCGGCAACATGGTGATAATGATTCCCTCTGGTGTTTGTATAAGGTGCTGTCGGGAAGCACTTCCCCATGTTGTCTCATGGCCATGGTTGTCACAACAACCCTGTGAAGCCAGAAAGACTAGATTATCCTGAGATTGAGACCCTGAAGAGGTAAGTGACTGCCAAGGGCACAAGCAGGGAAGCCCAATCTCAAATGTTGGGGACCTGAGCCCCGCCAGAGGCTCTAGGGAGGCTCCCAGCACCTGCCCGGCCGTGGAGTGGACTTTGACTGGAACAACTAGAAGCTACCTCATTTTCTAACTTCTCTGCCTCAATTTTCTCACCTCTGAAACAGGGATTATACTATCTACAATATACCCAATGAGGTAACAGGGGACAAAGTTCACTCAACAAATTCTGTTTCCTTTCTTCTGTTAACTACAGGTATCTTCCATGAAGAAGGTCTATGACCCATTCATTTTTTAAATTAAATCATAGTTTAGATGTTATTCTATAAAGGAAAAAATAGCCTGAATATTCAACACTCCTTTCTTTCCCTACCACCATTGTCACAAATCTCTATCTTCTCTGGTTGGGGATTTCTTAAAGTAGGTCCCTTAGAGTAGAGCTGCCAGAAAATGTGCATAGTGGGGTTGGGGGAGCATGGAGGGCACAGATCCGCCACCACATTTCTGAAGGTGGCAGAGTGGTTGTAGCTGGCTCAGATGCAAACCCCCCGTGTCCAGAAACAGGCAGACATGGATGGGACTTGCTCCAGAGTCGTCCCCAGAGACAGCACCGGATCCTCCTCTTTCTGAAGCCCCACCCAGCGTGCAGGCCATTGGGTCACAGTTTGTTCTTCCCCAGGCCCCAGGACTCATTGCGCCCAGAAGCATAAAAACCTGCACATTGGGGTAAGATGCTCCACCGCACATTTAAACCCCCAGACACAAGCATCACAATCCTGCCACTGGCCCTCGGGCTTCCTTCCTGCAGCCAAACCCGCTTAAGTTTGTTCTTTGCTGCCCTGCGGAAGCAACCACCAGAAAATACTGGAAACTGAGGAAATTCATGGTCATCTTAAAAAGTATATTAAAAAGAAACGTATGTCATGCTTTTTATGTGAAATAAATTCAGACACTGAAATGTCTGGAGGAGAACATGGGTCTTTGAATAGGAGCCTGCAGCAGGGAGAGAATGAAGGGGAAAAGCCGAATTTTGAAAATAAACACATTTCTTTCTTTTAAACACGGCCTGTTCAAGCAAGAATAAGCAGCCTCCAGCAGCATCCTCTCCTCTGCTCTATGGCCCCCAAATCCGGGGAGGAAGAAAGGGTGTAGTTTGCTTTGCATCTTTCTGCTGTGCCCTGCAGCACCTGATTGCCCAGTGGGCTCACCCCACACACACAGCCTCGCTCAGGCTAGAGGGGAGGCTAAGCCAATGAAAAGAACGCCATGGGCAAGTCAGCGAGCAGGCTGGACACCTAACAGTGGAAGCCTTTTCAGAGGCAGTCAATGAGAAGTAGTGGTCGATTTGGTTGCAGAGGGTGCAGTATTCATGGGAGGATGGTCAGAGCAGGCACAAGGGACTGTCAACCTTTGGTTATAGACAAGAACTCCATTATCTTAGAGGGTGGGCCAGAGAATAGATGGCCTCCCTCTTCCCTGACTCAAGTGGAGCTCGGTTCACCCTGCTTTGAAGGGGTAGGAGGAGAACATCACTTACAAAAATGCCTAGAAAGTTTGCAATAGGCGCTTGTATCCCATCCCCCATCGCCCCATGGGATCCTGTTATCTAGCTCTACCTTTAAATCCCACACTTTCCAGGAAGCCTCTGCAGATCCCTGAAGACAGACTCCTGGGTCTCTCATACAAGCTGTTTCCCTTCAACCGTGTGCACTTGACTATGCTGTATTTTAACTATTTTTGGACTTGTCTCTCTCCTACCCCTGGCTTTAACTTCCTTAAAGGCAAGAACTGGTTTGTTCACTGTTGTATCCCTGCACCACTTTATGGGCATTCAATAAACACTGGTTGAAGGTTGACATTTGAAAAGAGAAAGAGAGATGTTATGCACCTACTACCCACGTAGGTGCCCTCAATTGCTCCTACCCACAGCCCACGCCTACTCATGGCTTTCCTTGGAATGCTCTGGGTCATTCCCATGAAAGGAAAATATTAGTATATGAGTGTGATTATGAGCTGTAACAGGTGAAACATGGGCTCTGGTGTCGGAACAGATCTGGTTTGGGATTCCAGGTTTTACCAACATGTACTATCTGCACAAACTTTCAACAATTTGGTAACTTCTCCTAACGAACTTTCTGCTGAGAACATAAATAAAGACACAATATAAAGAGCGAATGAAATAAATTATCATGTGACAAGTGACCCATGAGGTGTCAGGCCACACATGCCCTGCCCCTCGGTTTTCCCCCTGCACCCTTCCACCCAGCTCTTCCAGCGAGACCCTGGCCTGTGCTGCACCCGCCTCTACAGCAGCCCGCTGCTTCTCACCGCGTACAATGTTTGTTTTATTTCTCCAAAGGCCTAGCTCCTAAAAAGCAAGATTTAGGAGGATACAGGCTGAATGGGTCTCTCTTTCAGTTCCTCTGCTTTTGCCTTCATGCTCATCAGAAACAAGAGCTATCCACAAAGGTGGGACAAGTGGCGAGAACAAGTTTAGATGCTGATTTAGAGGCCACAATCCTGCACCCTCAGACCAAGTCCCAGTGAGGAGAGGCAGTGCTTGAGGTGGGAGATGATAGAACAGTTTTGGGGAACCCTGTAAATGAGGAAAAGCTGTTTAGTTTTATAATTTTTGAGGTCACCAAGATACCTCCAGAATAAAATGTCCTCACTTTTGGTTTTAAAAAAAGACTCCACATAATTCCCACATCCCCAATTCCCAAGTCCTCATCACAGCCTGGAATGTCCTACGTGATCTGATGATGTGACCCTCTTCCTTCTCTAGCATCCTCACCATTCTTGGAAGCGTCCAGCATGTTCTCACCTCAGGGATTAGACATTTGCTATTTCCAAAAACCTACATGGTGCCGTTGCTTCCTTTTTCTCAGACCTCTAACTCAAATACCACTTTTTCCGAGGGGCTTTCCTTGATCCCACTGAATAACCTCATCCCTGTCGCTCCCAGCCCCTTACCTTGCCTTATTTTTCTTCAGACTCCCCATTGTCTAACATTAAATGATGGACTCATTTGGGGTGGGTTTTGTGGCTTTGTTTGGGGGGGGTCATTTTTATCTGTGAGGAGAAGGATTTGTCTGTTCTGATTGCTGCTGTAACACAAAACTTAGCAGTGCCTGTCACAAAAAAAGTGAAATCTGTTGAATGAATGAAAATTGAATCTGTGCTGTTCTTGCTTCGGTCCACGTCTCTTCAGGTGGTACTCATCCATTCTAACAGGGAAACGGAGATTGCTTTCTGGACCCAAAAGATAGCAGTGATGGACATTTTGGATGTAAATAAAATGAAACCTCCTACCTTCGACTAATTATAAGACACTATTATAATTAGCTCATTGTTAAATTAATCAGCAAGCTTTTGCTACCTCAGGAGTAAAGTTTTTCCCAAATGATTTTGGCACTGCTGATAAACCCATGGGCAATGGACTATATTTGGCTGCCAGCAAATGTTAAAGAAATTACTTGTTTGGTTAAGATGCTGGTAAAATGTATTGAGACTTATCTTTTTAACTTATTGGCATGAATATGACAAATTTCTGACTGCAGATATTTTTATAATCAAATGCAGTCTATCTGGAAATGTTCCCTATGTTGTTCGGAGTGGTAGTCACATATGTTAATACATTTATCAAAATTCCTTGAGTATTATACTTAAGACATATGCAGTTAACTGTATGTGAATCTTACCTTGATTTTTTTTTTTTACAGAGACAGAGAGAGAGAGAGAGAGAGAGAGAGATAGGGACAGACAGACAGACAGGAATGGAGAGAGATGAGAAGCATCAATCCATCAATCATTAGTTTTTCATTGCAACACCTTAGTTGTTCATTGATTGCTTTCTCATATGTGCCCTGACCATGGGGCTACAGCAGACCAAGTAACCCCTTGCTCAAGGCAGCGACCTTGGGTCCAAGCTGGTGAGCTTTACTCAAACCAAATGAGCCCGTGCTCACGCTGGAGATCTTGGGGTCTCGAACCTGGGTCCTCCGCATCCCAGTTCGACACTCCATCCACTGCGCCACCACCTGGTCAGGCTTACCTTGATTTTTTAAAGTATAGCCCTAAAGTGGTTAAAATCCCATTGTACACAATGCATGTTTTAAGAAAAACAATTTGTAGAAGAAATTTATATGTTTATAGTTAGTAACTCTATCAGTTATGGAAGTATATATAAAGGACTACTCTTTGCACTATATTTTCTGTCTGGAAGTTTCTAACTAAAAAGCACTATGTAATATTTGTCATTATCCTCATCAGCATATTTTTTAATTTAAATACAAATCATCTTGAAACTATGTTTGCTACCCTTATGCAGTAAAATGCAAAACAATGGGTAGCAAAAACTATCCCCTCAAATCTAAATACAATCTTACAGCACAATCTTTTTTTGCAATAATAATAATATATGTTCATTGGAAAATATGTAGAAGTATAAAGAAAACAAAACCATCCACAATCTCACCAATCAGAGATAACTACCGAACACTTGCTGTACTTTTTCCAGTACTCTTAAAATATATTGGGATTATAGAAAATAAATTATTTCTTGATTTTTCACAAACATATTATACTCATTTCTTCAGGTAATTAAATCTTTCTTAGAAACAGAATTTTAGATGGCCACATAATATCCTATTGAACAGACACCCAGCAATTTACTTAACCACTGATCTCTTAGACTATTGTTTTTCACCAATTAAAAATAAAACTGTAATGAATATATATATATATCTTTGTGCAGCTGAATATTTCCTTAGGAATAAATTCCTAGACATGAAATTAGTGGGTATTGCCATCTTTTTAAATTTTCCTCCAGAAGAGCTGGCTCACGTGTGCACGTGTCTTCCCAACTCTGCATTCAGTGACATCAAGTTGATACCTTGAAATTGGCCATAAGAGCATTTAAATCCTAGAAATCAGTAAAACACTCCAAATGAGCATGTTTTCTACCCACTTGCTAGTTGCTAAACCTTTAGGAAAATGTACCAGGTGTGTTGAAGAATTCATTCTCACCTGAGCACTGGATGCTACCATTAACAGACTGATTATTTTACAGCACAATCTTGACTGGAAGCAAAATGTACTTGAATACTTGCAGTTGCTAGGAGAATTTGCATAGAGAAAAGGTAAATACCTTAATTGGAATTAAGCCAGGTGAAACCCCTATTCCTCAAATGGGGAAATAAAGACATCTGCAGGTAATTAGCATAATCATTAACACAAAGGGAAACACAAGGTAAAAAGCCAAGAATGCAGCTACTCAGCTCAATGCTGGGAGTAATATTGTGAATCTCGAGTTTCAACAGTAAGTCAACTCTTAAAATTATTCCAATACAATAACTCTATAATATATACTGCTCACAAAAATTAGGGGATATTTTAAAACTAATATGAAGCTATAAAATTTTCCCTGATTTTTGTAAGCAGAATTAGGAGATATTTCAAAATGAATATGAAGCGATAAAATGTGCCCTAATTTTTGTGAGCAGTGTCTATTTCTGTGTCTAAGTTACCAAATCACAACCTATTTCAAAATAATAAAAAAGAAATTTTCCCAAGAGGGGGAGTTACATAAAAGAATAAATGTTCTTCTACTTTCAATTTCACTAAGATAACCTAATACACTACCAATTGCAATATAAAAAGTTTTTTCATTATATTTTTATTAAATAAGTCCTTTTCAGGAAGAGCTTGAGTATATGAGGCTGACATTCTTTCCTTTATTAGTATTTGCTTTGGCCATCAACTTTCCGAACTTAAGTACTTCACAGCCCATCTTACCGTCAGAAACCTCCTGATTCACGCTTGTTGGCAGACGTGTTTATGGGTAGGCTACTCCACTGCCATGTGAGCTCTGTGGGGCGGGACCTGGATTCACCCGTCTTTGTGTGTCCCAGCATCTAGAATAATGGCCAGGTACATAGCAGGCAGTGAAACTGACCAATCCGGCCACCCCAATGGTGAGTGTGTGCCCTGGGAAAAGGCTGTGGGAAACACTGAAAGAGCTCTAGCACCTTGGGCCCCAAAGCAGCTGCATGTGGGGCCACTCCACAGAAACTCACAAGGGATGGTGTAATGACTAGGCAAGTGGTGGACCACAGCAGGCAATATAGTGGCAAGAGGGGTTGGGGATGGGGTGAGGTTGGAGGGAGGGGGTAGTCAGGCCATGAGGAGTGAGGAGAGGGCCTGGATTGGCTGAGGTCTGAGGAATATGATGATGCACAGCAGGTCTGAAGTGGTTGACCTGGGCAAAGCATGCAAAAGCATGGCTTGGACGCAAATGACGTCAGCAGCACAGAGGGGCCATGAGGCAGGGCCTAAAGTAGAGCAGAGACAGTGACACAAGAGGCAGTATGAGACACAGTAGACTGATTCATTGGTAAGGCCAGAAGACATGTAGGTTACACCAGAAAATATTGGAAAAAAATAATATCATGCATCAGTAATGCACAATCACCATTACGTGTGGGCATTTCACTCCCAGTCCCTCTTGCTAGCCCACATGCTACACAAACATGTTAGATCTTAGGGAGAAGTATAGCCACTTCCCCTGGGCCTGTGCACCATTCACACACATTCTCCAGACACTCTCTCCAGTGTCCCGCCCCATGTCTGTCCTCACTCTGTTCCTTCTTTCTGAAATACCCTTTCCTTTTCCCATTTCCTGTGACTAAATTCCACCTACTTACCAAAGGCCAGCCCAAATGGTGTACTGGTATAAGTTCAACTGTTCATGTCCTTTAAGGACATGAGTCTCTTTGAGGTAGGGTATTAACTGTATCCTCAGAAAGTGGCAGTGAGGTGTAATAGAAAATTCTAAGCTTTGGAGTGAGAAACATCTTGGTTCAAACTATCAAAAATCACACTGATACAGACAGTATCAGGTGAACTGTCCACTCAGTTTCTCTTCTGCCATTATCCCATGGATCAGATTTGATTGGCAGTAAGTTTAAATTCTTCAAAGGTGGGAGGTGGGCTTCTGTGATGGCTCCTTTGGCTTACCAAATTCCAGTGGACTAGATATAGGAGCTGACTCTGGTATTGTTATAAGCCCAACATTTTCTACACAACATTCCTCATATTCTGCTCAAGGTTGCAGGCACAAGCCACCACTGCACAGGTGGACATCTGGACTTGCTGCATCAAATGGCGCTCTATTTGAAGGCAATAAAAGATGAAGCCAGATTCTGGTGTTCACTACCTACTTTAAAGGCCCCAGAAGTCCTCCAGTGTCTTGGTGTGTAAACACTAGGGGAGGAGTCGGGCATTGTTTTGTGTTTGGATGATGCTCCCAGCTCCCATGCTAGACAGCATGTTTCAGGTCTTGGCTTTGATGTCCAGAGGCATCCTGGAGGTCCCTAAAATATATTAGATACTGGTCAACTGCCAGGGCCCTGATAACATTGCAGAGGTGCCCAGAGGTAGCAGAGGTAAATAGCTGCTCCAAATTCAGATGTTCTAACCAAAGTTCAGTTCTCATTACACGAGAATCTCCTTGTGTGGTATATCAACGTCTCTTAGAGCTCCTGGTGGCAGTTTTACTGGACTGTTAATGTAGATTAAACAAGATGGGTGGATTTAAGGGTCTAGACCAGTGAGAGTCAGCTCATACAGTAGGACTTCCGGGTGACCCACGAGGGCAGACTGGTCATGAGGACAATGATAACAACAGCTAATATTCCGCAGGCTTTCCACGTGCCAGGCAGTGCTCTATCCCACGCTGAACCTACTGCTATTACTGCCACTTTATAGATGTAGAAACTGAAGCTGGGAGACACAGTGATTTCCATAACTCCACACAATGAGCTAACACCGGAGGTGGGTGGAACCTGAATCCAGAACCTGCCCTCCAGACCAGGCCGGATACAGACAGGAGAGGGCCGGGGCAGCGCAGGGGGATGAGGGCAATCTTGATGAGAACATCCTCTACCCCAGCGTGTTCAGTCAGTGTGAGAGAGCTTGGTCAAAGATCAGAGTTAAGAGGAGAGGGACTTACTCCAGATCACCCAAAACCCTGCTCCTTAGCCCTTTCTAACCCTATTCCATAACACTCTGAAACTACGTTGGTACAGCTGGCCATTTTTCCACCTCTAGGCAAAACAATCACAATTTTGAGGCCAACTTACACCAAGGACAGCCCAGATTTATGCCTTAGTGATGCTAAAGGTTCAGGAAGCTTACTAGTTTGGAAGAAAAGTTCTACTTAACTCTGTGCTTCTTTCAACAAATACAAGGCAAACCATGTCACCTCCCTGGGATCATACATCGTATGTCCTACTATAATTGCACCTGCAGGAGAAAGCACAGCGATATCTCGAGTTGCAGGTAAATTGCTCCTGGTGCAGCTATTATAGGATCAAAGCAGCAGGAATGCCATCAGGACCAGGTGTCCTAAGCCAGTGGTCTCCCCCCAGGCCGCGGACCAGTACCAGTCCATGGGCCATTTGGTACCGGTCCGCAAAGAAATAATGAATAACTTACATTATTTCTGTTTTATTTATATTTAAGTCTGAACGATGTTTTATTTTTTAAAAATGACCAGATTCCCTCTGTTACATCTAAGAATCACTCTTGACGTTTGTCTCAGTCATGTGATACATTTATCCGTCCCACCCTAAAGGCTAGTCTGTGAAAATATTTTCTGATATTAAACCGGTCCATGGCCCAAAAAAGGTTGGGGACCACTGTCCTAGGCTATACAATAGCATATGAGTTTACTTGACTGTGGCATGAGGAGGAGGCCATCGGGCTCACTATCAGTACGGCATGTCCATCTTGTAAGGTATTTTTCCCCACCAAGAAAGAAGGAATGGGCCGGAGCCACAAAGTGTGGAATAATAAAAGGCTTTATTGAGTACAGCGCGCATCCCGCCCGACGAGGTCCTCTAGTCCCAGTGGACAGAGACCAGAGGAGTCGCAAGGATTAAACCACATGAGGGATATTTAAAGGGTCCCTAGGGTGGGCGAGCTAATATGACGTAGTGAAATCTCACTGGCTGATGGAGGTGTCGCTCTTTTCCAAAGGGCTCCTGGGAAGTTTCTTTTGGCACGCTTGGTTGTGGGCGGTCCTAGCCAAAGTTTCCAGGAGGGCCTGAGTTCCCCACATGACTATCCCCCATTATCTGCCAACCTTACACATCTGTGACCTATAGAGGATTCTGAGGCCTCGAGTTGAGTCATCCAGTCCTTCAAACCCAGGCACCGAGCCCAGGCACACCTTCTAAAGCTACCCAAAAAGGGCTCTATACTCCCCCACAATCTGCTGCAATTGGGGAACTAGGAAAGTCCTTAGTAATGCCAGGATTTCTGAAAATAACTGTCTGACACTGCCTCCTACAGCTTCATGGCATTGGGCTCAGACCCAGGGGAAGATGGGAGCCAAGACAGATACAAAGAGCCAGGTCCAGATAAGTGGGTAGAGAACAGAAGAGAATCCACAGTACAAACTTAACAACATGTAACAGGAGTACAGGAAAGGTTTTCAAGGCAGAGCCCAGGTGGAGCCCAAGAGCTGAAACAGAGAATCAGAGCTGTTGATGCAGCAACCATGACTGAGCCACGGGCAGGGAAGCCCAGACAAGGGCGCCGAGTGTGTTCTAACAAATATTCATCAACTCCAGTTCATCCTCACACTATTTCTGACAAAACTATTGTTGTTTTCACCCATTAAAGGCAAATAAAGCAATTTATGTTTGCCCATTCAGTGACACAGAGACAGATGGGAGTTGAGTTTCCTTTTACTTGAGGGTTATAAGTAGTTAGGATATATGTCTATCCTTTGTATACACATCCTACATGTTTTACTGTATATACATTAATCAACTGTATCCACAGGTAATGTACACACAATATCTGTAAAATATATACATAATACATCTGTAAGAATAACTATTTAGTTGATGAAGACATCAGAAGAGAGACATAGAGACAAAGAGAGATTGAAAGCAACAAAGACACAGAGAGGAAAAGGAGTTAGAGACTGAAAATATGAGCGAGACCTTCAGATCTAGAGTTCTCTGTGCAGGAAGAAACCAAAGTCTTGTTTGTTTTTTGAGAGGGGTGGTACACTTTGGATTCAGAGTGCCGTGTCAAGAAAACAATGTCCACATGTCTGGATTATGTTTGGTTTATCTGCACCCTCCGATCTTAGTGCAACAGGATTTGCCAGTGGACCATGTCCACTGGAACAAAGACATAGAAAGGATGCACATTCCTTCACACACACCATCACACAATGACCTTCAGGGTCCAAGGGCCACTTCTGTCTGTGGCAGGTCCATCTCCTGTCATTAGGCTTCCATGCCTTCAACCATGAAGAGGTGACTAACAGAGAGAAGGAAAAGAAGCTTGACACCCTTAGCAATTTAGTAAAAGCCCCTCTGCAGGTATATTTTCTTTAGCACTGCTGTTTTCCATCTTTATTACCCAAGGCTACACTTGACTACAGGTGAAATAAGGGCTACCATGATTATAATCATTATGCTTCAGGATGTTATTGTTTGTTGATGTATATGCAGTATGGTTACTATCTTCCTTTGCTAGATACAATGCATTTGGGGAAGGGGTCCTAACTGCTAGCTGATATCACCACTCAGTGTCAGAGTGCTAGGGGATGCATGCTACTCTTTAGTGTGGGTCACTTGAAATGATAAATGTTGGAGGATGTTAGATTAGATTTTCCTGAAATTCTAGCTTTCATTTGTATAAGTAATTGTCATCTGATGCTTAGCAAGAGCATTCAACTGAAATGAGCAAGAATCTTGGGTTTCAGACAGAAATGACCATTGAGATCATCTGTGTCAGTGGATAAAGGTTGCCAAAACTCTTCTATTTTTTTTTAAGAAGTCTAAGGCTTGGTGAACAGGGCCTATATACCAATGTAAAAATGATTAGTGAAAGAGGGGTCAAAGCATTACAAGGAAACTTAATTTTCATTTTAATAATTTTAAGGAAATTAATTCATGAGAAAATTAGTTTAAAAGACAAATGAGTTGACTTTCACAAGCTGTCCCAAATCATAATAACCCATCACTTTTTAATTTATAAGAGTATGCAAAAGTAATCTGATGAAAAGTGTCTCCCCTTCATCCCTACAGACATTTTTCTCTGCCCTCATTTTCTCCTCCCATTTATCTTTTCTAACTCACCAAAGAATATAATTATTCACATAGAGAGAGGATTTGTGACCCCAACTGTCTTCTGAAAAATCCCATAGGAATACATAGTAGTACTGAGTGACTATACTTATTAAAGTTATTTTTGTAATCCAGAATTAATCTATTCTTTCACTGATTCAGAACATATTTATTGACTAACTACTATACCTGACATTGTCTATGCTAAGAATGCTTGAGGAGTACTTTGACAGGTTTCCTGTCTTCATGAAACTTATAGTTTGCTGAGAGAGAAGACACTAATCATAAAAAAGTGAAAGGATTAAACAAAGGGGAAAAATAATCATAGACACAGACAACACTGTGGGGGTGCAGGGGGGAAAGGGGGTGGGGAGAGGTGGAGGAGGGTAGAGGGGGACGTATGGTAATGTAGAGAGACTTGACTCAGTTGGTGAACACACAATGCAATGTACAGATGATGTATTATAGAATTGTACACCTGAAATCTGTATAACTTTATTAATCAATGTCACCCCAATAAATTCAATAAAAAATTTTAATCACATAAATAAATGCAAAGTATCAATTCTGGTAAGTGCTATGAATAAGAATTATATCATCCTAAGAGCTTACAGTCAATGGATTGACCTAGAGATATCAGATGATATTTCCTTAAGCAAATGACAATTGTAATCTCAATAAAGAGAGCAGAAGGAAGATTCAAGTTATAGACACTGGGGAAAAGGGAACTATATATAGAAAGACCCTGTGGCAATGGGAAATATGATACATCTCAAAAGTTAAAAGTAAGCCAGAAACTGCATTAGTCACTAGGGAAATGCAAATCAAAATCAAAATGGAATTCCACTTCATAACTATAATATAGCTATAACAAAAATGATGGACATAATAAGTTGGCAAAGATGTAGAGAAGTTGGAACCTTCATACATTGCTGGTAAAAACATCAACTGGTGTGGCCACTTTGGAAAACAGTTTGGCAGGTCCTCAGAAAGTTAAACATGGAATTACCATAGGACCAAACAATTCAATCCTAAGGTGTATACCCAAAGGAATATGTTCACACAAAAAATGTGTACATGGCCCTGGCCAGTTAGTTCAGCGGTAAAGCGTCGGCCCGGCATGTGAATGTCTGGGTTTAATTCCTGGCCAGGACACATAGGAAAAGCGCCCATCTGCTTCTCCACCCTTTCCCCCCTCTCCTTTCTCTCTGTCTCTCTCTTCCCCTCCCGCAGCCAAGGCTCCATTGGAGGAAAGTTGGCCCCGGGTGCTGAGGATGGCTCCATGGCCTCCGCTTCGGGCGCTAGAATGGTTCCGATAGCAGCAGAGCAACACCCCAGAGGGGCCGAGCATCGCCCCCTGATGGGCATGCTGGGTGGATCTCGGTCAGGTGCATGTGGGCATGTGAGAGTCTGTCTGCCACCCCATCCCCCCTTCTCACTTCGGAAAAATACAAAAAAAAAATGTGTACATGAATGTTCATAGAAGCTGTATTCATAATAGCCAAAGAGTGAAAATAACTTAAATGTCCATCAATTGATGAATGAATAAATAAAATGTGCCATACAGTAGTCCCTCGTCTATTGCGGGGGTTAGGGTCCAGAACCCCCTGCAATAGGGAAAATCCACAAAGTAGTGACCCAGGGTTTTGAACAGGCAAATAATAAATAATAATAATTTTATATATAATTATAAATAATAAAGTGTTTATTTTATTATTTATATTTTAAGGCTTTATAAACCCTCCCCACACTCTTATAAACCTTTCCCACACTGTTATTAACCTTGTCCACACTTATTTTGCTTATTTTACCACAAAAATAATTAAAATAATAAATATATAAAAATACATATATACAGCAAATCTGCGATACAAAATTAAATATATACAATTTTAAAATCCACGATACATTGAGACCGCAAAAAGTGAACCACGATATGGTGAGGGATGACTGTATCCATATAATTTGTCATAAAAAAAAGTAAAGTACAAATACATGAATGAACCTTGAAAACAGTGTTAAAAATGAAAGAAAGCCAAACACAAAAGTCTACATTCTGTTTATACGGTTCCATTTATATAAAATGTCTAAAACAGGCACAGGCATAGATGCAGAACACCACTCAGCAACTGCAGGGGCGGAGGGAGGGGAGGGGAAGACTGCTGGAGGACTTCTCATAGGCTGATGCAAGTAGTCTGCAGTTAGACAGTAGTGATGGTTGCACAACCTTGAAAATATACTAAAAGGCCTGAACCATACACTTCGAAAGAGTGAATCTTATAGTATACTATAACCATAAAAAGTAAATACCAAAAAGAGTAGATAGTTATTGAAACACACACACACACACACACACACACCTACTTCTCAAGGACTAACATTAATTTTCAGAGGCATTATAACTAGAAAGCAAGAAAAAATTATTTTCCTAACTTCTTCCACATCTTGCAGTAACAACCACCTCACGATGGAATTGGTAGTTTACATTCTTATGGAGAACACTTCTTTTTAGTTTCTTTTAATTCTTTGCACCTAGCCTATTTTAAATTGTGCTCCCTCAGGTCTGCCCCAAACAATAAACAGTCCCATTGTTGAGTCACATATCTTCTGATAATTACCAAAAGACTCAGCTTCTAAGAGGCCTCATCAAATTTTTCTTGCATTGATTCTGCTAGCAAAACATAGCTTGGTTCTTCAGATTCTTAGAAAAATACTTAGAAAAAAAAGAGTTGCAATGAAAACTTCAATTCTTAAATGCATTAAACACAACTAAATTCACACATAATTTTTAACATCATTGAGTTTTCTCATAAGAGATCTCTCAAACTTTAGAATTTCCTAAAAGGTAGCAATGGATTCCATGTGCCATTTTCAAGATTTTTAAATGTCTAAAAAAGATTATGTACTTGGTCACCATAAGAGAGTCTATAATATCTACAAGTTTCTTTGGTTTGGGTAGGAATTATAGCAATTCAGTGTTTAATATATATTGTTCACATTCATCACAATGGTTAACTGGTAGCTACAATCGCCACTGCTCATAATTGTTTAATAAATACAATTGAATGAGGAAAATAATTTCAAAATTTGTAGATGATAGGGCAGTTGGGTGATAGGACTTTCTCTACTAACAATGTTGGAAATACTATTTCTATGTTTTCACTGGAATTCTCTGTCCCCTGAAACAATGCATTAAATAAAACAGTTGCTTTCTGGTTTAGTAGTCATATAAGCAAGCAGTCTTCTCCTGACAAATTTTGGTTTTGTTTTCTGTGTTTGTATTTACTATTAAAAATATTTCTTCTGTTGCATCTACAAGGTTATAATTATTAGGTATTCCAATTAAAGCCGTCTAAGGACTCACCTATTGTTGGATGATTTTGAAAACATGCTGTTTTGATGACTATGATACTATTAATCAGCTAATTACCATCACTGGAAAAATATATGTCCAAGAAGTCTTAAAAACACCTTCTGAAAGCAAAGTAATTAAAACCCTTAAAATGATTATGCTATTTGCAGATAAGATGCATTTTTGTGTGTAATTGCTCAGCTCCAAGCAATGGCAAAAATAAGCACAGGACCCCACAGGACTATGTCACCTTGTTGACTTCTAATGTTTTTGTGACATTCCCTCCAATCTCAGCACAAGGTATGTGTCTGTCAGAAATGGTCAGCTAAAGGATAAGCTGACACAGCTCTTCATTCTATGGGTCACTGGCAGAACAGACAGGTTCAAATATACCAGATGTTGGCTCTAGCTCTTCCTGAATGCCTTTCTTACTTCATTAAGCTTTAAGCATAGCTGTTTGTATAGGAAAACAACACACATAGGCACTCAAAAATATAAACCTACTGTGCAAATGAAATAGATCTGTGTAGGAATAATCTAACAGGCTGCTTCTTAAGAAAAGTTTTTGCAAGACTGAGATAAGATATTTTAACTATGCTTTATTTTGAACTGTGTTTTATCCATACAGTCCTATAATTATGACACAGAGGTAGATCCCAATGTGGTCACAATACCTGTTCTCCTTCCCTAAATTACACTCATGCATGCAGATGATATCAACCAAAATTCATCAAAACAAGTTATGACCAATAAACTATATTTAGCATTTTCTCAACACATAAGTGTCTGATTTAGTACCATGGCATAGCATTACTCTGGGAATGATTGAGAAAGACCAGCAAGTAAAAAAAGGACAAAAGATGCATGACTTGGAATAAAATGAAACAGTCCCAAGGCTAATGTTAAACAAAGTTGAACATTAAGTATTAAGTGTAATTGGCAGTCTTCCTTCCCTAGACAATCAATTATGAGACTCCCCCCAAGTTCTGGGAGACTGAAGGCCCCAACTTTTGGGTTCATCACTTCATCTTGAGTACCTGGAATATAGTAGGTGCCTATAAATATTTGTTGACAAATAAGTGGAGTTTTAAAGAATCTTAGAAAATCTTTCTAGACAAATACTTCATTTCACAGAGGGGGGAACTGAAACCCAGAGAAGTCAAATGATTTTCCAAAGTCACAAGTACCTGGCAATGTAACCCCAGTGCTTCTGGAAAATTTCGCTAGTGTTTCTTGGGGGAGGGCCTTATCCTCCAACCTCAAAAAAAGGTATTTATCCTTTTATTCCAGAATTCTATTTCCTATGGAAGTTACAGTTAAAAGTGGCCACCCCTAATCTGAGATGTGCTTTAATCTTATTACACATTCCTGTGGCACCGGAATAGTTTCTCAGAGATGCTCCTTCCCACTCAGATTGCCCCAATTTATACTCCTCTTGAAGTGATAATATTTGCTAATGAAAGATGAGGGATGGGCTCAAGGTGATCCTGCCAACCCAAAATAAAAGAAAACGTTGTGAAGATGGAGGATTTTTAAAAGCCATTTTTGTGAAATAGAAAATATAATTGAAAGCCAAAGCTATATTTAGACAGAAAAATCCTATCTCAATGCCTGGTTTCCATGGTGTTGAAATGTAAGCTAAAGGGAGGCATTTCCTTTCTCATTTTAAATATGCTTGACTGGCAATGGCAGAAGACTTTGTCATCAGACAAAATAGAATATTACCATTTGTACAGGGTTTTATAGTGGAAGGATGCCATTTTATAAACTTAAAATTGAATATTACAGACATAAACCAATATATAAATTCTATAGACTGTATGACAGGGTTTAACATACCTGTATGTTGTATTAGAGCCAAAATAGATATGTCCACAAACCTATGGGGCTGGACTTCAACCTTTTAAGACAATGCAAATCAGACCCAAAGGCAAAATGTTTGTCTTCTCATCATTATGAATATTCCAGCGCATGTGGCCCTAGATGAGCCCCATTCAGACCAGGTAGAACATACATCCTGAGATCCAGGACCATACAATCAAAGACAACTCTAACAAACTGTACCAAGTGGCACAGGAATAATTAGATATACAGAAACCAGAGCAATTACCATACTTGTCCCCATTAATTCCATTTACACACAGGGAAGTGGAAGGAAGGGGAGAATAGGCATGGGATTTATTAATGTGGACAGCCTGAAGCCTGAAAGAGCTTGTGACCTACTGCAAGAGTATTCAGGATGACATCATGACCAGTACTGGGCATTCCAGAAGACCCTGACTGCAGGGTAATTTGATGAGCACATGAAGTGAAGGTAGTATACACAGGAAACAACAGCCTAGGAAAGACATCGCAGGAATGAGATTGAGATGTTCTGACAAGTTACTGGATAAATATGCTTGTGAAGCCTGAGGGTGTGAGCCTATGAGGAAGTGGAGATCGATGGGGGAAAGCATAGCAGGTCATACCATGGAAAGGACAGCTGCCTCCCATGTGAAGGGTTTGGTCCCAACCCCACTAAGAACATCTACTAAATTTCTAGTTTACCTGCTGATATATTTGAGAATTCAGGAGTAATTTTCACTTTGATAATCTTGGTCCCCACCCAGGATATAAGCACTTTAGAGGTAAGAACAATAACTTCCTGTTTCATTTTTGTTGATACATATCTGGAGTGGGGAAGCGAAACTGGAAAGTCAGACACTTGGCCAGACCTGGGAACCTCGGAAATGCAAACAGCAAAGCTCAGGGAGTTACAAGATCTTAACTGGAAGCTCACTCCAGATCCAAGGAAGCAATACCAATCTGGTCATTGTCACCATCAGGAGTCCCTGGTCCCTTAATCTGGTATTTAGTGACAGAGTTGAAATCAAATATACCTCTAAAGAAATTTCTGATTTCCCCAATAATGTTTGCAAAACACCCTTCAAAAGACACTTACCATTCCAGAAATGGTTGAGGTTCTTTTTTACATGGCCCTATAAACACCCGTTCTGGCTCAGAAGGCTCTCTGCAATTTTTTCCTCATGCTCTGCCTTGTGTTATTACAGTGGAGTGTCTCCCTTCCAACTCCCCATAACACTGGGCTGTGGATTCCATAGCACTTCCCCTGGGTGGCCTGCAGTATCACCACCAACAAATTCAATGGTCTGTTAAAGCTCACTGGTCTATAAATCCACAATTTTAGTTATTTTTCCTTAAGTGGGATTATATGTACATATGAAAACTAGATTTTGATGAAAAAATTTAATGGCCATATTATCTTTTTTCCCCTCAGCTACTGCTACTGGAAAAAAATGTTTCCATTAAAAGCTATCTGGATAGCTAAAAGATGCTCTGTTTTAAGCGAAGGAAAGTGAGTTCAGATGAGAAAAAAAGTGGATTTTTTAAAATAAATTCAGAGCTAAAACAAATGTATGATATTTAAGATTCAAACTCTATTTTTTTCCATCTCTAAATTTATTTTTTTCTAGAACCAAATTTTATACAGATTGCTATACATCATTACTTCATCAGGGTCCAGTTCTGTGAACTGGTATATACTTAGCAAATGCTCTATGAGCATAATATAAGGAAAAGAGCAGAGTTTTAGAAACCACAGTCAGTAGAAGCATAAACAAAAGAATTTAACTCTATATTAAATTTTAAAAAATCATGACAATTGTTTCTGTGCAGGAAAGGTTGAATGTGAAGAATTTGGATGGGGTGAAAATTATAGCAATTCAGTGTTGAATCTATTATTCAGATTCATCATAACGGTTCATAATGGTTAACTGGTTACTACAACTATGAAAACCTCATAATTACTTTAAATACAAATCCAAATTTTTCTTAATTTGCTCACAATCTTTGCCTTGACCCTCCCACTTAACGTAATACATCTACCAACTTTCAATTTCAAGAACAGCAGATTAACAGAACGCTTAGCCTAAATACTAGGGTAATGTTCAAAGTGAAGTAAATAACCAATTTAACAAAATACAGTACTACCCACTGACAGCTTTACAGTATTCCCTTTTTGAGTTTTGATTGTGTCATTCTTGATTTCCCAGTTAATTAACCAGTTGCCACTACAAACAGAATTTCCCTGTCTTAATTAAATCAAATGTTGAAAGTTTTTTTGATTCCAGAAGTGATTCTCAAACTTGACTAAGCATCATAATCAGCTGGTATGTTGGTTAAAATACAGATAGCTGGGCACCACCCCTCAGTATTTCTGATTCAATGGGTATGAATCTGCATTTCTAGGAAGTTTTGAGTTGATGCTGATGCTGCTGGTCCAGGGAGGACACTCTGAGAACCACTGGATAAGAAGACATTATTGTTGACTATTAACAAACACAAAACACTTCACCTCCCAAAATTACCAGGATCTGTGGTTTTTCAATCAATATTTTGTTGTAGTAGTTGTTGTTGTTATTGGCATCTTCAGCAACAGGTTGTTAGACCAGAGCCAAGCCACTGTTGAATCTGCTGAGGGGTTAGGGAGTGTGGTGGGAAAATCCAATGGAGTAGAGAAAGGAATCTAAAAGAAACTGACAGGATCAAGTCAACACTATGAACTAAGCTGCCCCAACTCTGAACTCCATTAGAAAATCTGACAGCTAAAGGCCAAATCTGAACAATACCTTACTTTGAATACCTGAAATACCTGACTCTGTCAAGATACAGGTTGAGTGTGGGAGTCCAGGAGTTGTGAGGCAGTGAGGAATGGGAATCAAGTCTGGGAGACAGCTACTAGAGAACAGGGTGGAAATAGTGTGAGTACCAAACCAGGCCAAATTTCATTCCAGTTCCAAGAATTTCATTAGAATGAATAAAGAAAGGTAGCTTCTCCAGGTATTGTAGGTGGTTATGACATAACCCTAGAAGGAGATGAAAAATTCTGAATATTCAAAAGTACTTATATCACCTGAGGAACTTTTTCAAAAATACTGATACCTAGATGCCACTATGGACCTTAAACAGAATACCTAGGATGAAGACTGAATATTAATATTTTTTTAAATCTCCCAGGTGATTCTGATTGATAGAAGATTGAAAATCACAGAGATAGAACAATACTGCATGTTTAGGGTAGTATAAGGAATCAAAGAAGGAAAATTGAAGGAAAAAAATACATATATATATTTATATATATCAGTAATTTTAAAATAAAAGCTTTGGTACACTAAACTTAACAATTTAAAGATTAAAAAAAGATATTGACATATTGGACAAAAATACAAAGATACACCTTGGCCAGGTAGCTTAGTTGGATAACTAAGCATTGTCCCAATAAGTCAAGGTTGTGAGTTTGATCCCAGATCAAAGCATACAAGAATCAACCAATGAATGCATAAATAGGTAGAACAACAAATCAATGTTTCTCTCTCTCCCTTCCTCTTTCTCTATCCAACCAATAAAAAATATTAAAAACGCAAAAGTTCAAATATATACTATTTTTAAGAAAAACACTAAAAACAAAGTAGAAATCTATTATTCCTAGAAAACAGAAATCTGGAATTGGTGTATTATCAACCAAAACAGAATTTGACAAGCATAATTAGAGATCAGATGTTACCACATAATAATAAAATGCTCAATTGTTTAGAGTACTATAATAATTTTAAGTTTATATGCACCCAATAAAATAGCCTCAAAATGTATAAAGCAATTATTTGATAGAACTATATGGATAAATTAACAAATCCATGCTCTATTCAGAAGTAATTGCCAATTCAAAAGATTCTATTTGAAATAGGCCAGGCAGAGAAAGACAAATATCATATGATCTCACTTATATGTGGAATGTAATGGACATAAGTGAACTGAGGAACAGAACAGAGGCAAAGGCGGGGTCACAGGGAGCAGAGGGACAGCTGTCAGAGGGAAGGGGGGTGAGGGGATGGGATCAGAGAAGGTAAAGGATTAATGAAATTATACATAACACATAGATACAGATACCAGCAGAGCAAGTCTTAGAGGAAAGGGTGGAGGGAGATAGGAGGAAAGGGGCAAAAGGGGTGTAAATAGGGGCATGGGGGGGGAGGTGAGGGGGTTATATTCAGTGGGACACTTGAATCCATGTTAACACAATAAGTTGAAATCAATAAAAAAATTTTATTGATTTTAATTTATTATGTTTACATAGATTCCAGTGTTGCCCCAAATGCATTCCCCCTCCCCTGTATTCCCCTCACCATCTCCCTTGCCCCCCTCCCCACAGTGCCCTCCCCCCTTCCTTTCAGCTTCATTCCATCCTATCATTCCCTTTCCCTCTGTCCTCTTTTCCTCTGGTCCCTTTGATCTCTCCTCTGTCTCAATTCCATTCCTCAGTTCACATTGTTCCTTGGATTCCTCAAATGAGTGAGGTCATATGATATTTTTCTTTCTCTTCCTGGCTTATTTCACTTAACATAATAGTTTCCAGGTTCATCTATGTTGTCACAAAAGGTAAGATTATTTTAAAAGAACTGCCCCACGCAATGGTCAACATAATTAGTTTCTCTGGAGAGGATAAACTTAAACTGACTGACTATCAATAGTGGTATAATATGTCAGAGAAGTTAGCATACATTTTTTTCATTATGGATACAGAGTGCCAAATATACCCAAAATCAGGATGAAAGTTTTAAATATGAATAATCTACTCCATCTTTTCTATAAATATCTTGAATGAAAGGTAATTTTCTTTTTTTTCTTTTTTTCTTTTTAACTTTTAGTAAGAGTAGGAGAGACAGAGAGACAGACTCTCACATGTGCCCTGATCGGGATCCACATGGCAAGCCCACTAGGAGGCCATGCTCTGTCCATCTGAAGCCATTGCTTCATTGCTCAGCAACCAAGCCATGTTTTAGCACCTGAGTTGGAGGCCACGGAGCAATCCCCAGTGCCCGAGGCCTACTTGCTCAAACCAATTGAGCCATGGCTGTGGGAGGGGAAGAGAGAGGTAGAGAAAGGGAGGTGGAAGGGTAGAGAAGCAGATGGTCGCTTTTCCTGTGTGCCCTGACTAGGAATCGAACCTGGGACATCCACATGCTGGACTGACATTCTATCACTGAGCCAACCGGCCAGGGCCTGAAAAGTAATTTTCAACAGCAGCTTGGATCACTAACCTGGACTGCTGCCATAGCATATCCTAACTGTCCTCCCATAGCTCTCATTCTTTACCTGACTACCATTCAGTACTTCAGCTAGCACTGTTTTCTTTCATAACACTTTACAATTTTGCTCATAATTTATAATGATATTCATAACTCTATAATTGTATGTTGATTTCTATACTCATTACTCTCTCTCTCCCCACCACCACCCTCTCTCTCTTAGAAAATATAAGCTCCATGAGGACCAGGACTAAGTCTAATTTTTTCAATGGCACATATCTAGCACTTCACAGTGTGTCTCAGAGTTGGAAGACATTTAATAAATGTTTATTAAGGAATATATTCAGAGCATTCAGAGCAAGTAAAAGACTAAGAAGCTCAGCCCCTACTAGGTAACTAAGAGTTTATATTTCACCAGAAAACAATCATCAACTCAATTAAGTTTTGTTTCAAAACTATAAAGCAAAATAACTGTGCCATCAACTCAATAATAGACAAAGGAAAAACACATTTCCTATTTTTTATTCTCTGCCAGATTAAAATACACCTTTGAAGCATGTTGGAATAAAAGCATTGAGACATCTTCAACTACCACAGCAGGCGACAGCCCTGGAGAGGCTAGATAGATACTACTGTATGTTAGCAAAGCTATAATTGACAATTTGACTGGAACTTAGTCCTTCAAAAAGGAACAGGTCTTAGTAAGTAGGCAAATCTATTTATAAGCTTTGTCATAGCTACCAAAGTGACAACACAAATATAATTTGGTAAGGTGACTCTACATACTCTAAGATACAGTAATACTGAGAAATTTAAAAATTTTTATTCTTTCTTTCTTCTGGAGGAAGTATATATATATATATATATTTGAATATATGGGGGGATATAAAAGAAAAAGAAAGTCAAGACAGCTTTGAACAAGATGGGGTCAACTGACTTACATGAAGACAGAGTTAACTGAATTGTACACCAGCTCACTTGGGAAGCTTTGGAACAGATGGATCAGTTTCATACACTGTTCTTGGTTGGGAAAAGTCTTCTTAACTGGATACTTAATATAGAAAAAGATAGTTATTCTTCCATTCACAAACAAAAAGGGATCACACTGCTATATGCTACTGTTCCTTAAGTAATGATTACATATAATAAGAAGGGCTAAAAGGATGAGCATAAAATTATAAAGGGGATAAAATTTCAAGTATTTTCTTCAGTTTTTCTGCTGGGACCTATCTACAGAAATAACATTTCAGTGTGTTAGATATCAAATATGCCTGACCAGGCAGTGGCGCAGTGGATAGAGTGTCAAACTGGGATGCGGAGGACCCAGGTTCGAGACCCCGAGGTCTCCAGCTTGAGCACAGGCTCATCTGGTTTGAGCAAAGCTCACCAGCTTGGATGAAAGGTCGCTGGCAAGGGGTTACTGGGTCTGCTGAAGGCCCACAATCAAGCCACATATGAGAAAGCAATCAATGAACAACTAAGGTGTCACAATGAAAAACTGATGATTGATGCTTCTCATCTCTCTCCGTTCCTGTCTGTCCCTTTCTTTCTCTCTCTCTGACTCTCTGTCTCTGTTAAAAAAAAAAAAAAAAAAAAAAAGATATCAAATAGTGCTCTGGATATCTTTATATTGTTCTTATAGTTTTGGTTAATATATTATAATAAGACACAAAATGTCAATATTGTAAATAGAATTTATTGACTACATGAACACTTTACCTTTGAAACAATTTCTATCCTCATTTTCACTTTCATTTATACAAGTTTATTTGTTCAGTTTATGTTCAAAACAGAACTTGTTAACTTCTTTTTAAAACCAGTTTTTACTTGGAATTTCTATGTCATGGTTCACTGTTCAAGTTTAGAAAACACAGGGGCCATTTTTTTATTTGTTCTAGTTGCATGTTGAATGTGTGTCTGTATAATGAATTCTGTTACTGATGCTTAAAAAATGCTTCTTATATCTAAAATGTATGTATACCATTTATTCAGTAATTCTTTTCTGCTAAAGAAAAATCATAAATAAAAGACAAACTGGACAAAGACATTTGTACCAACATTATATAAAATAGTAAAAAATTATAGACAATCGCTGACACATATATGTATCAGTGGCAAATGAATAGATTGCTATATACATTAAAGGAAATACTTTTATTTTTGCAAAGATTATTTACTATGTGAAAATACTTATTAAATATATTGATTGATATATTGAAAAAGACTGAAAATATATATAATAAAATATCAACTTTTTTACATTTCTGTATTCACAAATTTTCTACTATAATATGTATTTTTTAATTAAGGGGGAAAGTAGGTTTTTAGGAAGGAAAGCTATGAGAAAGAGAGGGAGGAAAGAAAGAGGGAGGAGAGAAAGCAGGAGAAATTCTCAGATGTATTCCTTCCTCTCTATTATAACTTGAACCCCTGAAATTCAGCCCCTGGTCATGGCACTTCTGAATTGCCATATGGCTCCAGCACCTCTTCCTCCCACCTGTACACCTACTGCTTCCAGATTGTTCTTCCTCTGATCAAGAACTTTACTGAGGCCCTGGCCGGTTGGCTCAGTGGTAGAGCGTCGGCCTGGTGTGCAGGAGTCTCAGGTTCGATTCCCGGCCAGGGCACACAGGAGAAGCACCCATCTGCTTCTCCACCCCTCCCCCTCTTCTTCCTCTCTGTGTCTCTCTTCCCCTCCCACAGCCAAGGCTCCACTGGAGCAAAGTTTGCCCGGGCTCTGAGGATGGCTCTGTGGCTTCTGCCTCAGGTGCTAGAATGGCTCTGATTGAGGCAGAGCGACGCCCCAAGATGTGGGCATGCCGGGTTGGGCGCATGCGGTAGTCTGTCTGACTGCCTCCCAGTTTCCAGCTTTGGAAAAATACAAAAAATTAAAAAATTAAAAAAAATAAAAATAAAAATAAAAAAGAACTTCACTGAGCTCACACTTTTCTGCCAAGAGTAGAATGAAATGCATGCTCTTGCACTGTACTAGTAGCAATACCTATTGGTACAAACTTTCCTTAAAGTAATTTAACAAAACATAGCAATGACTTTAAAAATATTCATATATTTTAGACCAAGACACATCCTTTCTAATTTCTCCTGTGGAGAAAAAAATCAGATAATTTTTAAATCATTCCCAGGGTGGTGTCATATATTAGAAGAGAAAAAATATACAATAACTTAAAAGTCCAACAGTGGTAGATTTACTCACTTACAAAATCACAAAATGTGGTATTATGTGGCCATCAAAAATCATACTTCCAAAAAAATAAGCAACAGCATACAAAACTGCTGATAATGAAATATGAAAAGCAAGTTACAAAAGTGTATATATTTTAATTAGAAAAGTAAATATTTACAGATAATAACAAGTGTTGGAGAAGCTGTGGAGAAAAAGGAACCCTCATTCACTGCTGGTGGGAATACAAATTAGTACATCCATTATGGAAGAAAGTATGGCAGTTCCTCAAAAAATTAAGAATAGAACTACCATATGACCCAGCAATCCCTCTACTGGGTATCTACCCTTAAAACTTGAAAACATTGGTATAGAAAGACACATGCACCACCATGTTCATCCCAGCATTATTCACAGTGGTCAAGACATGGAAACAACCAAAGTGTCCCTCAATAGAGGACTGGATAAAGAAGATGTGGTACATATATATAATGAAATACTACTCAGCCATAAGAAATGATGACATAGTGATATTACAACAATACGGATGGACCTTGAGAACATTATACTGAGTGAAATAAGTAAATCAGAAAAAGCTAAGAACTGTATGATTTCACACACAGTTGGGATATATAACTGAAACTTATGGACATAGATACAAATGAAGAGGTTACCAGGGGGAAAGGAATGTGGGGGAGGGGGAAAGAGACTTGTGTAAATGGGGAGGAGGGTTGGGGGTAAGAGTCGAAAGAGGGATAAATATAAGGTGATGGAAAATGATTTGACGTTGGGTAATGGGTACACAACATAATCAACAGTTCAAATGCTATGTTCACCTGAAACCTATGTACTCATATTGATCAATGTTACTCTGTTAATTTTCTAAATAAAATTTTTTAAAAAGAAGAAGGAAAGTAAATATTTGCATAGGGAAAATAACTAGAAGGAAATTATCTCAGGGTGGTAGAATCATGAAATATTATTCTTTTCTCTCCTTTGCTTATGTCTATTTTCCAGTTTGAAGAAATAAATCTATTTAGTCAACCTTGCCTTTACAACCCACCCCTTCAGTCAGATGGTTTCCACTTGTCCCTCCATGTTCTTTTGCTTCTCAGCACCTTTGCATACACTGATTCTCCTATCTAAACTTCCCATCTCCTTTTTCTCCAAGACCATGTTTCAATCTCTCCATCTCCAAATCAATAAAAGTTTCCCTGGATATGCTGACCTTTAACTCTCATTTCTTTCTCTGGCCCTCTGTCATTCCTCAGTTGCTGGTATTATTTACCACTTATCAAGGGCGTGGAATACCTCTTTTAGTTCCCAGACCTCCCTGGGAGAGTTACATTATTATATCCATTTCGTTGATGAGGATACTGCGTGATCCAGAGTGATTAGGTAACTTGTACAAGAGCACTGTTTCATTGCTCTTTAATTATTTCATGTCTTTACATGCTTTGTCTCTCCACCAAGATTATAAGCACTGTGTGTTCAAGGATCTCATTTTAGGCAACAGTACCTGACTTATCTGATATCCAGAAATTAGTTTTTGCCATAAATGTATTTTCCAAACAATTGTTTGCTTTAATTATCAAATGATATGTTGTGTTAAACATGTTTAACCATTTTTAACAATTCCTGGCCTTCTTAAATTGAGTCTTGCGAGCATAATTTACTTTTTCTCTAGTATGTATTATCATTATAAATATTGCTTATGATACAGTACTGTAACATAGTGACACCCTCAGAGAATATTGGGGAATTGATTTTGCCCTTGTACCAAACATCAGCTGCAGAGTCTTAGTGTGTGTTACACTAAGTACTACCAGTTGAGATACATGAATCAATCCCTTTTCTCTCCCCCCTTTTAAAATGGACAAATGAGCTCATTTTAACAAGTATGATGTCTAGGCATTTTTAGTTGTATCTGTCTATTAAGAAAAAAAACTTAATAATGACACACTACAGCTGGGCTAATTGTAATTGAAACTGTAATAAAAAAATGAGCAATTTAAAGAATGGGTCAGATAAAAAGAAATCTGTTCTATTTCAAGATCCTTACACAGGAAATTGCAAATTTCCAGTTAAACTCTCAGGTAGGCATAGGGAAGTAGATAGGTAGGTAGGTAGGCAGATGATTGATAGAGAGGTAGATGATGCCTTCATGTATTACATACACTCAGACACACACACACAGCAAAGTACACTGCTACTGAAAATCTATTCACACCAATTTGTTGTAAGATTAGACTCAGGTTTCTGAACTTGCCTTATGATAATAATTACGTGAGGCCTACTTGAAATATTCAATTTAATATTTGAAATATTCAGATTCTGGTCTAACCCCAGGAAACCCTAATTCTGATTATCTGAGTTGGGGCCTAAGAATCTATTCTTTCTTAATAAGTATTCTAGGTAATTCCAAAGTCTCTCTCAAGACTTGAATGAATTAGTCAAGTAGTGTGGTCTCTGAGACCCTACATATGAAAGTATTTTTTTCCCCTCCATGAAGGAGGCTACCTTGGCTATAGGACCTTCTCCCCTTATTGGATAAATGTTGAGAGCTCATAAGGGCCTGTTCTAGGTGGTAACAGTGAACATACAAATCATCTGTCCTTATGGTGCTCATATTCTACTGAGAGAAAAGAAACAGTAAAAAAAAATACACAGTAAAGCAGGAAACGGTAAGTGCTATGTAGGAAATAAAGCACAGAATGGAAGATAAAGGGTGATGGGGTGGTGCTCTTTTATTAAAATACAGGGAGTTAGAAAAAGCTTTCTTGATAAGACAATAAACAAAGACCTGAAGGCAGAGAGGGAGCCATGTGAGAGACCTATGAAGTAAATCCCAGGCCAAAAGCAAGGAAGCCATTGTGACTGGCAAGGTGTGAGCAAGGGGAGAGGGATCACAGAGGCAGTGAGAGGGAGGAGGGACCACAGAGGCAGTGAGAGGGGGGAGGGATCACAGAGGCAGTGAGAGGGGGAGGGATCACAGAGGCAGTGAGAGGGGAGGGATCACAGAGGCAGTGAGAGGGGAGAGGGATCAGAGAGGCAGTGAGAGGGGGAGGGATCACAGAGGCAGTGAGAGGGGAGAGGGATCACAGAGGCAGTGAGAGGGGAGAGGGATCACAGAGGCAGTGAGAGGGGAGAGGGATCACAGAGGCAGTGAGAGGGGGGAGGGATCACAGAGGCAGTGAGAGGGGAGAGGGATCACAGAGGCAGTGAGAGGGGAGGGATCACAGAGGCAGTGAGAGGGGGAGGGATCACAGAGGCAGTGAGAGGGGGAGAGGGATCACAGAGGCAGTGAGAGGGGGAGGGATCACAGAGGCAGTGAGAGGGGGAGGGATCACAGAGGCAGTGAGAGGGGAGAGGGATCACAGAGGCAGTGAGAGGGGGGAGGGATCACAGAGGCAGTGAGAGGGGGAGGGATCACAGAGAGTGAGAGGGGAGAGGGATCACAGAGGCAGTGAGAGGGGGAGGGATCACAGAGGCAGTGAGAGGGGGAGGGATCAGAGAGGCAGTGAGAGGGGGAGGGATCACAGAGAGTGAGAGGGGGAGGGATCACAGAGAGTGAGATGGGAGAGGGATCACAGAGGCAGTGAGAGGGGGGAGGGAGAGCTGCTGAAGCAAGAACCACAGAGGAGTCTGGGCACAGAAGTGATGCCATCTGACCAATCTTTCAAAAAGATCATTCTGGTTGTTGTGTGGAGAACAGACTCATGAGTAGATTCTTGCAGTAATCCAGGTGAGAGATCTGGCTGTCCTGGCCCAGTTTCTGGGACACAAGTTCACAGGTTTGTTTCTGTTTCCTCTCATATGAATTAGATTATAGGAATTTTATCTCAGTCTTCAATGGATACTATATTCTACTGTCTTTGGCTTTCACGGTTCAAAGGAAAAATAAATAAGGTCATTCTGACACTTTTTATTTTTTTACAGAACTGTCCTTTTTGTTTGGAGGATAGGAAGACTTTCCTGTTTACACTTGAGCTAAGATTTCTAATGAAGCAGAGAAAAGACGTATTAAGTGGGATACCAAAGGAAAGAGATAGGTTGTCAAAGGTAAAAAAAATACAAAGTTAAAGACAAGAAAACTATTGGAAGCCTTGATCCTTGGCACATAAGCAAATGCATAGAGGCAGAAAGTCAGTTCAAAGGAAGTCTTTCTCGGAGCCTTCCTTACCTGGCTCAGGGTGGCTGTCCTTCCCCCACCAGCTCGGCTCAAGCCATTTAACCTTGGATCACAGTTCCCAAGCTGGACTGACAACCTCTGTCTTCTGTTTTCACTATCACTTTCCTTTGCAAAAAAAGTATATGGTCAGAATTAGATTTGGAGATAATTTCATTGGCCAACATTTAATTTCTTTCTGTCTCTTTTCATCTCTATTTATAAGCATCTGTTCTAGATACTTACTTAGTACTTAGATCTAAGTGTCTAGTCACACATATCTGTGGCCCTGAGAGAATTTGACTATATTTATTCAAATGTATAAATA
Organism: Saccopteryx leptura; assembly: GCF_036850995.1. Classification (NCBI taxonomy): domain Eukaryota; kingdom Metazoa; phylum Chordata; class Mammalia; order Chiroptera; family Emballonuridae; genus Saccopteryx; species Saccopteryx leptura. Next base: position 71,153,443 of record NC_089510.1, on the reverse strand, counting down.
GATATTCTGCTTTATTTAGATGCATTTCTTGATTTTTTTAAAAATTTCATATTTGGCTAAAAGCTGAGTTCATGTCTATAAAAAGTCAGTCTCATTTTGGATATAGGCAGGGAAGAGCCTTGAAGATGGTATTTATGCCTTGAGCTGTTTCGTAGGAGGAGAGGAGAGGATGAACAGTCTGGCTAAATACAGAGTGAGGGAGCTAGGGCTCTTCCATCCACTGTGGAGGGGGAGGGGAGCACAGGCTCCAGGAGGAAGTAAGTAGGTGTCCAGTGGGAGATCACTGCAGGAAGCAGGACAGCACTTGATAGTGATCCACAGAAAAATAATTCAATAAAGACAAGGTACTCCTTCTCTGTCCTCAGCAATTGGGATCTGTCTTGCTTTCACTCTTTCCCTGTTCCTCACAATCACCACATTTTTGTCTCTCATCCATTCTACAACATCTTCATCAGCTATTTCTGTGTTTTTAGATGAAGAAACACTTCAATGCATGTACTGTGCAAGCTAGAAGATACATATGTAAGTATGGGTGAAGCTAATTGACCAAGGGACATCAGGAGGGACATGAAGACCTAAAAAACAAAGTGGGCAAGATGTCTCTCATCCATTCTACAACATCTTCATCAGCTATTTCTGTGTTTTTAGATAAAGAAACACTTCAATGCATGTACTGTGCAAGCTAGAAGATACATATGTAAGTATGGGTGAAGCTAATTGACCAAGGGACATCAGGAGGGACATGAAGACCTAAAAAACAAAGTGGGCAAGATGTCCAGTCAGTGGACAGAAGTCAAAGATGAACAAAATCTAAAGAGCCACCTGGAGAACAAATGGGGAACAGACACTAAAATGCTCTTCCCAAATCAAATAGAAAACAGGAAGGCTATTCCCAGATTGGGGGGGGGGGGGGAGTAAGCAATGCAGAGGGAATTGCATCCAATGAGCTAAAGCAGGTCCAGGCACAATGGGGGTTCCCACTGAAAGTTTATAATATGCCCACCAGATCTAGTGGGAAATCTCAAAGGGTGCCATCACTTTCAACCTTAAAATCCCCTTCTTCTTCAATGGAAACATTTATTTTTAAGAATACAGGAACATTAACAGTGTATTATAATCAGTAGGACATTTGACACTATGTCAACACAATAAATTAAAAATAAAAAAAATTTAAAAGAATCAGGTGCATTAAAATATTCATGGTAGAGGGTTTTTGATGGCAAAGGGGTATCCCAGGGGTATCTTCTGGTGCTGCATTGTCACCTTGTGTGGAACTTTCTCCTTCACTTCATTCTTCATTAGGTTGGAATTGGGATAAAAGAGCAGAATGGGTCATAAGGTCCTGTTCCAAGTAATTAGAGAGTTTCTTCTTTTATCTAAATGTACCTTGTTAAAGTATATCAGTGTCAGCCAGGTTAATTGGAACTTTAATACATAATTGATGTTAATTTATGGCCCTTTTTGTTCCAGGATGCTACTGCAGACCTTAAAGTCAGGATACAGTTTTCTTGTTATTAATTATATACAGAAAGCCAATATCCCCTTTGAGAAGAGACTCATGTCATCTGTAGCTTATTAAAGATACAATGTGTCAACCATAGGTCACTTTGACTGAGTAAGTCCTCCTAAATTCCATATTACTCTATAATAACATAATACACTAATCACAGTACGTGAAATTAGAGTTTTGAGCTAAGGCTCATGCATACTGTATTTTAAAGTGTTTAGCACACAATGTTAAAAATGTACTTTATTTCTATAGACTCTCTGTATTCTGCAAGGCCACACAATCTTAGTCTCACTTTGGAAATCAGTACACCACCTGGAACCAAAAATGCCTTCAAAAACATAAGCAATAATACTGCCATAACTGATGTTGCTGTGAACATAAATGCCAAATTAAGGCTATGAAATCTGGATTTTCCTGCAGAATTTTCATTGCAATTCTAATTCTTGTTAACAATTTCTTGGGGACAGAGTGAGAAAAATGGTATGTCTCAAATCCAGTAGAAAGTTCTTTATTCTAAATTTCTTCCACTATGAGAACTAATGCTGACTTAATAATTCAGTAGGCACAAGTATAGAACCATGTAAGAACTGTAAGCCACATAAGCCCATATATTGTCCACAGTGCCTTTATCAAAACCTCTAACTAGAAATTGAGGGAAGGGCTATGCATCTGCTTGCTGAATAGCAGCCCTAGATTTGTCAATGGTTAAAAGATGCTAAATTTGCCTGACTAGTGATGGCACAGTAGATAGAGCATCAACCTGGGACACTGAGGTCCCAGGTTCAAAAGCATGGGCTCATCTGGCTTGAGTGCAGGCTTGCTAGCTTGAGCACATGGTCACCGGCTTCAGTGTGAGATCATCAACATGATTCCATGGTCATTAGCTTAAGGCTTAAGATCGCTAGCTGAGTCTCTGGCTTGAACAAGAGGTCATTGGCTCAGCTGGAGCTCCCTGGTCAAGGCACATGTGTAAAACAATTAATGAATAAAGTGACACAAATACTAGTTGATGCTTCTCATCTCTCTCTCTCTCTCTCTCTCTCTCTCTCTAACTCATACACACACACATACAAAAAAAAAGATGCTAAATTTACCAATTTCACCTAGTGACTATACTATTTCAAAGAGTGAAAAATGGAGGACTTTATATAAATCTAATGCACTGGATTTTTTGATATGTCACCCTGTTTTGTTCAACGTAACATTAGCACCATGTGATCAAATATGACATGATGTGAGATACAGCAGGGGTGTCTCACAATGGAACATGACACAACATGATGTGTCAAGTTTCTTTTGAACCTTTCTTGGGATCCAATATCAGCCAAAAGGAGGTCATTTTAATTATCAGATGATTAATTAATTAGATAGTTAATTGTCAGAGGTAGATGAATCCAAAGACAATGTGGTTCTGCACATGCATGTTTGTACACAGAGGGAAACATGACTTTTTTAAATGTGCTGATTAAATGAAAAGATACTAAAGTTTAAGGATTTGAGTTATGTCTTACTCAAGTAACATTGATGAAAAGCTACTACGTATTATGCCAGATGCTCTGTGAAGCATGCTCAGAAGTAGAAAATCTTTCCTGCCCTCAAAAAGCTGATATTTGAGTTGGAAACACGATGCCTTCCTAGAGACAATCTGGACATTTAAAGAGTGCTTAATAAATATTTTTTTAAGTTAACAACAAAGGAACAAGTTCTAAGGCAATGAGTAAAAAAATATGAACTATACTCCATATACCCTAGTTCTTTGCCACCACTTGCTTTTTAGGGGAAGCTACCATATACCAGGAACAAGAGCAACTGGCATAGCAAAGGATTTTTAAAAACATAGTAATGGGCTGACCTGTGGTGGCACAGTGGATAGATAAAGCATCAACCCAGAATGCTGAGGTCACTGGTTCCAAACCTCAGGCTTGCCTGGTGAAGGCATATACAGTGGCACAGTCTAACATCTGGGTCTAACACTTGACTCTCAGCTGGCCCTTTGCATCTGCAGATTCAATAACCACAGATCAAAAACAGTCTTTTCCAAAAGGTTGATAATCCACCGTTGGGAATGCAAAAAATACTTTCCTCAATCCAGGGTTGCTTGAATCCGTGGCAGTGAAACTCACAAATTTGAAAGATCAACTGTATTTATTGGGGGGAGGGGGGATCTGCATGTCAGTGGACCAGTACAGCACAAACCTGTGTTCAAGGTCCACTGTAATTTATCACACCATAAAAAAAAATTCTCCCTCAGCCTCATCCACCCACCTCCCTAAGCCACTACTGCCTTAACACTGGACTTCTTTTCTGAACTTCAGATTCATGTATTCAACTCCCCATGTAACACCTCCACCTGGATGTCTAAAAGGCATCTCAGAGATAACATGGCCCAACTGAGCTCCTAAACTTCCCCTCAAAGTTGATATGTTTAAGAAATAGTAGGCCCTGGCCGGTTGGCTCAGTGGTAGAGCGTCGGTCTGGAGTGCAGAAGTCCCGGCTTCGATTCCTGACTAGGGCACACAGGAGAAGCACCCATCTGCTTCTCCACCCCTCCCCCTCTCCTTCCTCTCTGTCTCTCTCTTCCCCTCCTGCAGCCGAGGCTCCATTGGAGCAAAGATGGCCCGGGCGCTGGGGATGGCTCCTTGGCCTCTGCCCCAGGCGCTAGAGTGGCTCTGGTAGTGACAAAGCAATGCCCCGGAGGGGCAGAGCATCGCCCCCTGGTGGGCAGAGCCGGGTGGATCCCGGTCGGGCGCATGCGGGAGTCTGTCTGACTGTCTCTCCCCGTTTCCAGCTTCAGAAAAATACAAAAAACAAACAAACAAAAAAAAGAAATAGCTAGCAGTCTTCCTCATCTTAGTGAATGGTCACTCCACTCTCGCAACTGCTCAGATCAAAACCTGGACTCCTCTCTTATCAGCAAATCTTGTCATTTCACTGCACCTACCTTTGGACTTCTCACCAACTGTACTGCTATCACCCTGGCCTAAGCCATAATCAGCTATTTTCTAAATTATGCAATAACTATCTTTTTTCTTTTAAGTTGGAAAAGAAATAAAATTGTCCTTATTTACAAATAACAGAAGACAAGGTCAACAGTCAAAAATCAATTTTTCCTATAATAAACAACAATCAGAATGAAAAAAATTTACAATAGCATTGAAAAACTTTCGCTAAATTAATTCTAAAACTTAAGCATAAATGCAAAGTATCTAGAATAACCAAAATATTAATCACTGAATAAAAATATGGAAGACTCACACGACCCAATTTCATGACACATCAAAGCTACAATAGTTTTTTTTTTGTTTTGTTTTTTGTTGTTGTTTTATATTTTTCCGAAGCTGGAAACGGGGAGAGACAGACAGACTCCCGCATGTGCCCGGCCGGGATCCACCCGGCACGCCCACCAGGGCTACGCTCTGCCCACCAGGGGGCAATGCTCTGCCCCTCCAGGGCGTCGCTCTGTCGCGACCAGAGCCACTCTAGCGCCTGGGGCAGAGGCCAAGGAGCCATCCCCAGCGCCCGGGCCATCTTTGCTCCAATGGAGCCTCGCTGCGGGAGGAGAAGAGAGAGACAGAGAGGAAGGAGAGGGGGAGGGGTGGAGAAGCAGATGGGTGCCTCTCCTGTGTGCCCTGGCCGGGAATCGAACCCAGGACTCCTGCACACCAGGCCGACGCTCTACCGCTGAGCCAACCGGCCAGGGCCAACAATAGTTAAGACAGTATAATATAATCATCCCTGGGTATTCTCAGAGGATTTAAGAGCCTCCCCCTCTCAAGGATACCAAAATCTTTGATGCTCACGTTCCTTATATAAAATGGTGTGGTTGCATATAACCTATATATATATATCTTCCCACATACTTTAAATCATCTCTAAATTACTTATAATACCCAATACAATGTTAGTGCTACGTAAATAACTGTTATATTGCATTGTTTAAGGAATAATGACAAGGAAAAGTGTACGTGTTCAGTATAGACTCAACCATTGCAGACCTCAGTACATAGTACCTGTCAGTGATAACAACTTTTCTCTTCCAAATATACTGCTCACAAAAATTAGGAAATATTTTATCACTTCATATTCATTTTTTGAAATATCCCCTAATTTTTGTGAACAGTATATTTTTGATCTGCAGTTGGTTGAATCCACAGATGCAGAACCTGTGAATATGGAGGTCTGACTGAATTTGGTGTAAGGACAAACACCTCTGAAAAACTGAAGATCCTGAGCTCAGCCCGTGTCATTAGAGACTTGAAGTAGCAGTTGGTCAGAGCCTCAGCCGCTGTCACCCTTTACTCTGCATGGAACAGCAACCTCTTCTCTAAGTGAATTCTCCTCTGGTATTATGTTCTTAGGGGGTTCACCATTATTACTGTCTTCTCTTTCTGAGGAATTCTGGAAAGCCGTGAGTACACCAGTCCCAGCGTTATACAGACATTGCCTGGAAGGAAACGCTCCGCCAGACTGGAGCAGCCCAGCCAGAGAGACCGGGCATAAAGCACATAAACCTGAGCACGTCTTCCTGCAGCGCCTCCTCAGCGGGGGCCACGCCAAGGGCCACAGGGTCTGCACCCCGTGCCCCGCAGGGCTGGGCCGCCCCCATGGTGCCAGACTGTAGCCAGTGCAGCGCCCGGATCCCGCCTCCCCTTCCTATACCTACAGCCCCCACCCTGTCTTACCTTGCAGTAGCCTTCTAATTAGCCTTTCTAGAACTTCCACCCTTGTCTTCCTTCAACTGGTTCTCAACACAGTAGCCAAAGTAATCCTTTAGTAGTTAGATGGCGTCTCCCCACTGCTCAGAATCCTGCAATGACTCTCCATGCAGACAGTCAGGATACTTGAAATGGTGTAATATTTTCTGTATAACCTGAGCCCCAGTTACCACTCTGACCTCACCACCTTCTGTTCTTTTTATGCACCTCACTCCCACTGTACAGTCTCCTAGCTATTTCTTTAACATGCTAAGTTGCTTCCGCCTCTGGATCTTTGCACTTGCTCTTCCCTCTGCCTGCAACACTTACTCCCTGGAGATCCTCAAGGCCCACTTTCTCACCTTCTTCTGGTCTTGGCCCAAGTTCACTTTCTCAATGAGGCCTTCCCTAATGCCTATATGAAACTGCACCTACCCCACAACACAAACCAGACACTCTGTATCTTCCTGCCCTGCTTTATTTTCCTCTATAGCAACCACATCATCTAACATACCCTATGTTAGCTTCATGAGAACAAGGAGATTTTTGTCTGTTTTTTTTTCACTGTTGTATCCTCAGGCCTAGAACACTGCCTGCTCTGCAGCAAGTACTCAAAACTATTAGGGAAATGAGTAAAATTGCATTTCAAAAGCTAAGGCTTAGGGTTGGTGAGAGTACAGGGCAACAGTTAATTTCATATTCTTCTGATAAAAATATAAATTTTAACAAATTTCTGGTGGCTAATTGAAAGGTTAGAATCCAAAACACTAAAAACATTGGTATTTTCAACCCAACAACTACAGTTTTATAATGAGCCAAGAAAATTATCATCAATGTGCAGGAAGAAAAAAGTTTGTATAAGAATATTTATTGTAGCACTATCTGCAACAGTCAAATAATTATGAACAATCATAAAAGTCAAAGAGAAGGAGTTCGGTAGGATAAATTGTACAGTACAGTATACCTATATGGTGGAATTTTATTCATCTAGTCATGATACTTAAGAAGATCACATAATGGCCCTGGCCAGTTGGCTCAGTGGTAGAGCGTCAGCCTAGCGTGCGGGGGACCCGGGTTCGATTCCCGGCCAGGGCACATAGGAGAAGCGCCCATTTGCTTCTCCACCCCCCCCTCCTTCCTCTCTGTCTCTCTCTTCCCCTCCCGCAGCCAAGGCTCCATTGGAGCAAAGATGGCCCGGGCGCTGGGGATGGTTCCTTGGCCTCTGCCCCAGGCACTAGAGTGGCTCTGGTCGCGGCAGAGCGACGCCCCGGAGGGGCAGAGCATCGCCCCCTGGTGGGCAGAGCGTTGCCCCTGGTGGGCGTGCCGGGTGGATCCTGGTCGGGCGCATGCGGGAGTCTGTCTGACTGTCTCTCCCCGTTTCTAGCTTCAGAAAAATACAAAAAAAAAAAAAAGAAGATCACATAATGACACAAACATTGTTAATAAAAGTTACCATATATTAAATAAAATTTTGTGAAATAATATATGCAGAGAAGATGATTGGGAGTAGATATCTGTTTATCTGAGGATGGTGAAATTAATTATACATAACTTACTTTTTTGTTTTTGTGTATTTTTTAATTGGCAATAATGAATAGGTATTACTGTTATAATAACAAAGTACAGCTAATATCAATAGTTAACATCTACTGAGCATTTACTCTATGCCAAAAATTTCTTGTGTACCATCTCATTTAATTCTCTAAGGGGTACTGTGAGGTACTGTCTTGGTCTGTTTGACGGCTATAACAAAAACATCATACACTGGGTGACTTATAAACAACGGAAATTTGTCACAGTTCTGGACTTTGGGAAGCCCAAGACCAGCTCAAGGCCCAGATCTGGCGTCTGGTGAGAACCTGCTTCCTAATTCATAAGTATCATCTTCTTGCTGTGTCTTCACACTGTGGAAGAGCAGAGGACACTCTGAGATTGCTTCCATTAGGTAATGAATTACATTCATGAGGGCTACACCCTGACCTAATTACTTCCCAAAGGCCCCACCTCAAAATACAATCATGTTGGGGGTACATTTTAACATATGAATTTTAGGGGAACACAGATAGTTTATAGTAGGGATGTACTATGATTATCACCATATTGCTGCTTTGGAAATTGAGGCTTAATGGTATAAAATTTTGTTCAAGTTTCCAGAGTAAATGGCAAAGCCCTTTACTGTGTTAGTTATCTCTGACACCAAAAATCTGTTCTCTTAGTTATCAAAGGGGCATGATAGATAAGAGGTGAAGTATTCTCTTTTCTTTTAAGATCCAAAGTGGACACACACTCAAAGCCAACTGGAACAAAGACCACCAATTTCATGTGACTGTTCCACTTCAACTCTGTTAGCAACTGCCACAAGCTCCTAACCTGTCTTTTGACTCCCCTTCCAAAGCAGCAGCTTCTCCTATGACACCCTGTACTTCACCTTGCATAAGCTGGGGCAGAATACCATGCATGATTACTGTGAATATCTCAGGACCCACCCAAGCATCTCTGTGGGTAGGGAATAATGTATTAGGAGACTCCAGAATTACAACCATTTAAGTAGAAAATCCAAAACGAAGGATATTTACAGTGTATCAACTAAAAATATGATTTCTTTATTGAGATCTCTGACATCACTGAGTAGAAACTTAGCAGAAATGGGTAATCAGTTTAAGGCCAAGGATTAATCATTCCTGCTTAAGAGTGAAGGAAAATTCACAAGATGAACTGACTGTTCTATTTCCATATAACTATAAAAGGCCTCTAACCTTTCAATTACTACATTAAATATGCAACAATGACTAGTTTCAAGGAGAAAATATTTACTGTAGTGAATGAATGTTAAGAAAACACCACTTCAAGGGAGAGCTCAAGTGGCAACATAGGAAACTCCTTGACCTCCCTCCTCCCATGGACACACTGAATGGACAGCTACACATGGAGCAATTCCCTCTGAGAGAATTCTAGAAACTGAGTGACTCCTACACATTGAAACAGGTAGGAAAGCCTGAGACATTCTCTTGCCATAAACCCCACGCCCAACATAGCACCATACAATCAGGAGAGAACCCCCAACTACCAGCTTCTCCCTGAGGAGCAAAGGGTTTACACTGCATATCTAGCACTGTCTTCTAAGGATCCCATTCAAGGAATGAGTCCCCAAAACACCTAGTTCTGAAAACCAGTGGAGCTTGAGTCCATGAGACCCACTGGATTATAGCACACATAGAAACAGTTCTTTACAGGAGCACAAGCACTCACCACTTCTGTCCCCCCAGGGCTCAGTGCACAGGGAGTAGGCAAAAATGCCCATCTCCCAATTTTTCCCTGGAAGGGGCTTAACAACATAATTTCCCAGCTCTTGCCTGTGTCTAGCTTCTAATCAGCCTCCATCTAGACACTGACAGTCATCTTCCCCTTCAGGACACTGACAGGTCTTGGCACACTCTCAAATACTGGCTGCCACAAAGAACAAAGATGGTAGCTTGGATAATCACAAAAGTTTGAGAGACAACCTGGAGTTTGGGCTGGTCTGATTGACAAGATTGGTCTCCTACATGAGATCAGTCTATCAAGACTAGGAAGAGTGGTTGTTTTATCTAATGCACAAAAACCAACACAGACAGCCAAGGAAAATGAAAAAACACAAAGTGTGTTCCAAACAAAAGAACTAGAAAAAGAATAAACTATACCCAAAGTTAACAGAAGGAAGAAAATAAAGATCAGGGTGGGACTAAATGAAATGGAGACCTAAAAAACAAAAAAAGTCAATAAAACTAAGAGCTGGGTTTTTCTTTAAGATTTTATTTAGCCTGACCTGTGGTGGCGCAGTGGATAAAGCGTAAACCTGGAAACACTGAGGTTGCCAGTTCAAAACCCTGGCTTGCCTAGTCAAGGCACATATGGGAGTTGATGCTTCCTGCTCCTCCCCTTTCTCTCTCTCTATCTCCCCCCATCCTCTCTAAAATGAATAAACAAATAAAATTTAAAAAAAATTTAAAAAAAAAAAAAAAAAAAAAAAAGATTTTATTTACTGATTTTAGAGAGAGGAAAGAGGGGGTAAGAGAGAGAGAGAGAGAGGTGGGGGATGAGGGGAGCAGGAAGCATTAACCCATAGTTGCTTTTCATATGTGCCTTGACTGGGCAAGCCCAGGGTTTTGAACCAGTAACCTCAGTGCTCCAGGTCAACACTCTACCCACTGTGCCACCACAGGTCAGGCTAAGAGCTGGTTTTTTTTAAAAGATAAAATCTATAAACCTATAGCTAGACTAACAAAAAAAGAGAGAGGACTCAAATAAATTAATCAGAAACAAGAGAGGAGACATTATAACTGATAACAGAAATACTAAGGATTATAATAAATTACAATAACCTACACACCAACAAATTAAATAATCTAGAAAAATTCTAAAAACATATGACCTAATAAGACTGAATCATGAAGAAATAATAAAGAGATCGAATCAGTAATCAGAAATCTTCCAACAAATAAAAGTCCAGGACCAGATGGCTTTGATGGCAAATTCTACCAAACATTCAAAGAATTAATGCCAATCTTCCTCAAACTCTTCCAAAAAATAGAAAAGAAGGGAACACTTCCAAACTCATTTTAGAAAGCCAACCTTACCTTTATAAAAAAGCCAAATAAGGAACTATAAGAAAAGGAAATTACAGGCCAATATCCCTGATAAACATAGGTGCAAAACATGAGCAAACCAAATTCAACAATACATTAAATATCAACAAAATATTACCAAATTCAACAGGACATTAAAAGGGTCATACACCATGATCAAATTGGATTTATTTCAGGGAGTCAAGGATGATTTGACTTCCATTAATCAGTAAATGTGTGATATAACATATTACCAAACTGAAAGATAAAATCCATATGGTCATATCAATAGATGCAGAAAGAGCAGTTGGCATCATTCAATATCTTTTTATGATAAAAACTGTCAACAAACTAGGTTTATTTTTTTTTTATTTTAAAGAAAGGAGGGAGGAGAAAGAGAGAAACATTGAATTTTTGTTCCCCTTATTTATACATTGATTGGTTGATTCTTTTTCTTATTGATATTAATTTATTGTGTTTACATAGATTCTAGTGTTGCCCCAAATGTATCCCCCCTCCCCCATATTCCCCTCAACATCTCCCTTGCCCCCTCCCCATAGCGCCCTCCCCACTTCCTTTCAGCTTTATCCCATCCTATCATCCCCTTTCCCTCTGTTATCTTTTCCTCTGGCCCCTTTGATCTCTCCTCTGTCTCAATTGAGAACATATTCGACAATACATCTGATAAGGGGTTAATAACCAAAATTTATAAAGAACTTGTAAAATTCAACACCAGGAAGATAAACAATCCAAACAAAAAATGGGCAAAAGAAATGAATAGACACTTCTCCAAAGAGGACATACAGATGGCCATTAGGCATATGAAAAAATGCTCAACATCACTAATCATTAGAGAAATGCAAATTAAAACCACAATGAGATATCACCTCACACCACACACTAATGGTGCTCATTAACAAAACAACACAGAATAGGTGCTGGTGAGGATGTGGAGAAAAGGGGACCCTCCTGCACTGCTGGTAGGAATGCAGAATGGTGCAGCCACTGTGGAAAACAGTATGGAAATTCCTCAAAAAATTAAAAATCTAACTGCCTTTTGACCCAGCTATCCCACTTTTAGGAATATACCCCAAGAAAACACCACTCCTTGTTTCAAAAGGAGAAATGTACCCCCATATATATGGCAGCATTGTTCACAATAGCAGAGATCTGGAAACAACCCAAGTGTCCGTCAGTGGACGAGTGGATTAAAAAGCAGTGGTACATATATACAATGGAATACTATGGGGCCATGAAAAAGAAGAAAATCTTACCTTTTGCGACAACATGATTGGTTGATTCTTGTATATGTCCTGCCCTGGGGATGGAATCCACAACCCTGGCTTATGATGACGATGCTCTAACCAACTGAAATACCCAGCCAGGGCTAACAAACTGAGTTTAGAAGAAACATATCTCAACATAATAAAGGCCATATCTGATCATCTCACAGCTAACACTGAATTCAGTGGTTAAAAACTGAAAGCTTTTTCTTTTCCTTCTAGGAAAGAAGACAAGGGTGCCCACTCTCAGCACTTTCATTCAACATAGTAATAAGAGCAATTATGCAAAAAAAAAAAAAAAAAAAAAAAAAAAGCACTCAAATCAGAAAAGAGGAATTAAAACTGCCTCTCTTTTCAGATGAAATAACATTATATAGAGAAAACCATAAAGGCTCCAACAAAAAACTGTTAGAACTAATAAATAAATACAGCAAAGTTGCAAGATACAAAATCAATGTACAAAAATTAATCCTTCCCCTGATACATCTGGCGCTTATTCTCAGTAAGATCTCAGGTTCTGTTACCCACTAAGAAAGGCCTTCCCTAACTATCCAGCATCAGCCAGAATCTCATCTCACATGCAACTCTCCGGCATTCATTTTCTTCACAGCACTTTTCACCATCTAAAATTGTCATATTTACTTCTGTCCTTATTTATGTATTTTCTGTTTCCTCCTGCTAGAAAGTCAATTCCAAGAAAGCACCATCCATGCTTATATTATTCACTATATGGACTTGGCTTCAATAAATATTTAGGGAATAAGCAAATGAATGAAAGACAGGCAGAAAGAGGCAGGGCAGTGTTGACAAGGTGTCCAGAAGGACTCCAGGAACGCAGAGTGTTTTGAAGAACAAAGAGTGGTAAACCACTCAGTCTGATTTTGCTGGCCCTCCATGATTTTTCTCACTGGGAAAACCTACCTACCTCAACCTCTGCCAAAGCCAAACAAGTTACCCAGAAAGCAATGCTAAATTCCTATTGACTTTAATAAATTTGTTTTTAGACAATTCCTCATGATATGTATCACTTCTGAATAGAAGCTAATTGCCAGTGCAGGGTTCAACAGAGGTTTTCCTAGTTCAGACCAGCAGTGTCCCAGATAGGCTGCTCTATGTCTAGAGGAAGAACAGACCGAGGCAGAGCTGCAGATAACCCTAACCAGCATTGATGTAAGAGGGAAAAACCTACTCTTGGCAAATTACTCTCATCTCTGAGCCTCAAGCCTAACCTAACAAAAGTATGTAGAATGTGGAATCTTGTCGGCTTTTGTGATTTAAATGCTATCGTGTTTACCTTAAACAAGTATTTGGTTTCTATATGATGCTTTTATTTCTGAGACTGCTTACGCAAAGAAGATAAATTTAAGGCTTAATATTTCTCTCTCTCTCTCTCTCTCTCTCTATTAGATATCCATACTCTCACAGTTTTAAATCATTACTATTTGGAATACTTGCACCCCATTTCCATCCCATGGTCACTAACACTATGTCATTTCAACCACAACCAAGTAGTACATCAAAGGGGAATATATGTTCAGTGAGAATGAAATATATTCAGAAAACCCCATAATAAGGAAAGATCCTTTTCCTACTCATATGTTTACTAATGATGAACGAGAGAAGAAAACGGCATATGGTCTTTCTCCGGTATGACAAGAGGTCTTGGTCTAGTTTGTAAGACTAAAACAAAGCTTGTAATACCTCTCTACTTGGTGTATTATGTTTTTGAAAATCCTCCAAGGTCAAGGAAAAACTTGGTAAATAGGCAAAGGAAAATGTGCTGTCTAAAATAAGTAAAACTGCCTCAAATCTTAGATTGCACTGCTTATAGCAAATTAAATTTTATGTGTGATGGTGTCAAAAATACATACTTAAGAAATTATTTTTTTAAGTTATAGAAATCAAAAAGTGCTCACACACATCATAAACATATATTTTGTGAAAGGAAAGGAGATTTTCCACAAATGTGACAAAAGATAAAATTCTTACCATGTAAAAACACAGTTTGCATACTAATAAGAAAGAAAAGACTGCTCTCACAATAATAAATAAACAATATGAAAAAAAGCAACTGACAAAAGGAAGAAATTCAAATGCCCTATTAACACTTTTTCATCCTTTACTTTTTTGTTCATTTAATCAACAAATATTTATTGAGTACCCAGTATGGGATTGGCATTACACAGCATACCAGGTATATAGTGATGAGGAAAAAATGGCCCTGCTTTGCAAGAGCTCATCATACAATATTAAACCGGACTTGTTACCAAAGAAATTCTAATTAAAATGGTGTTTTACCTATTAAATGCCTTCAATTTACATTTTATAAATTTGACAAGGTACGCTAAGAAGTTTAAATTTTTTCAGATGCCTCGTCTTGGTAGTTTCATCACCTGGGAAATTTCCCTAATGGAATCATCAGAAAGATGCAAACATTCGTGCACAAGGATGGTAACTGTGCTGTTTATAACAGCAGAAGCTGGAAACACCTTAATTCAACAATTGGTAACTTTTTCTAAAGACATTTAATGTCTTTAGAAAATTCTCACCCAAAAAATTTGGCTAAAACATTCATGACCCAAAACTGGACATAGTGATAACATGATCTTGATGTGTGGAGATATATATATATATATATATTTTTTTTTTTTTTTTTTTTTTACATGTTCTACAAGTTAAAGTGTTAGAAAAACACTTTTAAAATAACCAACATGAGTACTTTTGACAACGGTGCTATCTTGTGAGTTAATTGTCAAACAAATGTAAACATGCTTTTTTTAAATGTTCATAACTTGGGTATATTTTGAAGCATATGGGGGTTAAAAAAATACTCCTTATTTTGGAAGCAATATACACCAATCCTCTTAATTGCTTGAGCAGTAAAAATGCTACTTAATTGTTTACATTGTTTTTAAGGGAAGATTCTAAGTTTAGCTGACATTCACCTCTGTCTTTATAAAAGAAGCATAGCCTATGAAATCGCTTACAGCCCCTGATCACGGAGTCCTGGACTCAGACCTGGGTTGTCCACATTGTGTCCAGACTCTCGGAGGTCCCCAGCCCACCCTCTGTCTGCAGGAGGCAGCCTGGGCCACAGCTCCACTTCCTGCCTGGGAGAGGCAGTTGGCCTTCGTCGGCTTTTCAGAAACCTGTTCGAGCCGCTCCTTTCTGGCTGATCGTTCTGATTTACTAAATATTTATTTAGCTCTCTGAGAACTCAGAACTAATCGCTGCCACTTCTCTTTAATAATAAATGGTGAACTTCAAATGCGACAGAACTCCACCGACTAATCAGTACTCGCCGGGAGGTGCACAACTGCAACCCGCCCGTGGACATGAAAGGCTGAACATTTCCTGCTCCCGATCGCGCTCCCAGAATAAACTTGCACCGAGTGGAAGCTGCGGCTGCGGCCGCCCCCGCGCACCGGCCGCGGGAGCCAGGCATCCATCTGCCCGCGACCGGCGGTCCGTCCCTTCCCCTTTCGCCCCAGGGACCCTCAAAGCCGGCCGCGCTGCCGGCTCCACAATCTGGACTACGGCTCCCCTGGGCTTTTAATGGTTCCTTTTAAACTTACTGTTCAGTTGCAAACCAATTAGCCCTTTCCATTTGCCCCGGCGAGCCCCGAGAGCGGAGAGTGCGCTGCTCGCCCCACGCCAGCCGCAACGCGTGGGCTCCGCGCAGTGGGCTCCCCGGCCGCCGGGCCTCCACTCTGCTAAAAGGGGGTCAGCGCGCCGGCGGCATTTACACCAGTATTCTAGGCTTTTGGTCTTCAAGGTCTTTTTTATTATTATTATTTACTAAGAAAGGTAGGGGTCGCCCCTTTGATGGTTGCATTGTGTAATGTGAAGTGTAAGGGGCACCCCACACACTTGTATTTTCATCAAAGCAGCGTGGGCCCACCTTCATCCATTGCTGATCTGGAAATGCCCCCCAGCCTTTGGAAATCTTGAAAGATTTTTGTTCCAGACACAGGAATAAAGATATTGACTATGTGTTGGGTCATAACTCGTATTCATCTAAAATTCTGTTTACCCAAGATATAATTTGAACTCTGTATCGCCCGTTCTGATGAAGGCCTGAGCGTTTGAGCTGGAGCTGACTATAGTTTTCTGATCAAACTATACTAGCTTTAAATGAGAGCTGTAATATTCCCAAATTATTCCATTTTTTGTATAATTATTTCATCTCTTGTGTACTAAAGACCCAAACAGATCTTTAGTGAAATTTCTTTCATATTTAACACAGTTCTGTTACTTTTTTCGAGGTGAATTAATTTAGAATAGGTTGTTAGCAACATAGGAATTGATGTTAAAATGGTTTTGCCTCCTGCCCATGTACTTTTAATTTTGCCCATTTAATCATCCCTTGGGCTGGAGAAAAGATCGGAAGCACTTGTTCTCCAACTGCTCTCTGAAAAACAGCGGCTTTCCAGTGACGAGCTTGGAGTGCCCCTCTGTGGAAGACGGTGAGCACTACAATTTCTTTTCCGTAGGTGAGTCGGTTGCTACTGCTGGTTTGGGAACTTGTAGTTCTTTAGCTTTGGTCACTATCATCAGGTCGGTTTCCGTCAACATCTGTGAGTGGAATCTCACTCCTTTCTTTCCATGGAAAACATAAATATTTGTTTAAAATAATGAATGTATGAATCTTTTTGTTTCCTCTCCTCTCAAAGCTATCCAGCTGATAAATGGAGAGAACATTTATTTTCGCGCAAAATCCATAGCTGTGTTAGTCCCCATTCTGACATTTAGGAGCAGGTAGAATGAAATGACAGTGAGCACAAACGGGTGTTATCTCATGTGCCAGCTCTCAGTAATTGGCAGTTGCTGCCGCAGAATGATACTGAGGCCAAGTTTGGGTTCAAAAGGACAAGAGTTATGTGCTGCCTGAGCAGGCGCAGAAAGTTAATCACTCCATTGCCTGAACCTGTATTATTGATATCTATAACAGTGTTGGCCATTGGCTAAGAGTCATGAATTTTAATTTTTTTTAATTTAGTTCAGATTTTGTTTCCATCTCAAAAGTTAAAACAGTGTATTCATCAGATCCTTTAATCCTGCCAAACAATAAAAGCTCTTTCCACATAGTTATTGCTATATCTTCTGTCCTGTTTTTCCAGATGATTACTCATTCCATTCTTCATGTGCTGTTCTATTCCTTAAACTTGCTTTTATCTATGTTCCTGTATGTGCTGGTGCTCCCTAATCATGCAGTATTTAAGTAGAAATGGGGGGGGGGGCATTAATAATTATGGTGGTATACATTGACCACCAACTTATATCATTCACAAAAATAAACTCAAAATAAATAAAAGATTGAAATATAAGTCGCAAAACCATAAATATCTTGGAAAAAAACATAGGCAGTAAACTCTGATGTTTCTAGTAGCAATATTTTTGCTGACTTATCTCCATGGGCAAGTGAAATAAAGGACAAAATAAACAATGGGACTATATCAAACTAAAAAGCTTTTACACAGCAAAAGACACCATTAACAAAATAAAAAGACAACCCACACAATGGGAGAACATATTTGCCAATACGTCTGATAAAGGGTTAATAACCAAAATTTATAAAGAACTTCTAAAACTCAACACCAGGAAGGTAAACAATCCAATTTAAAAATGGGCAAAGGAACTAAATAGACACTTCTCCAAAGAGAACATACAGATGGCCAATAGGCATATGAAAAAATGTTCAACATCACTAATCATCAGAGAAATGCAAATTAAAACCACAATGAGATACCACCTCACACCTGTCAGTAAGGGTTTTATTAACAATCAACACTTAATAAGTACTGAGGAGGGCGTGGAGAAAGGGGAACCCTCCTGCACTGCTGGTGGGAATGCAGACTGGTGCAGTCACTATGGAAAACATAATGACGTTTCCTTAAAAAATTAAAAGTGGTCCCTGGCCGGATGGCTCAGTGGTAGAGCATCAGCTTGGCATGCAGGAGTCCCAAGTTCGATTCCCAGCCAGGGCACACAGGAGAAGCATCCATCTGCTTCTCCACCCCTCCCCCTCTCCTTCCTCTCTGTCTTTCTCTTCCCCTCCCGCAGCCGAGGCTCCATTGGAGCAAGGTTGGCCCGGGCGCTGAGAATGGCTCTATGGCCTCTGTCTCAGGCGCTAGAATGGCTCTGGTTGCAACAGAGCGACACCCCAGATGCATCGCCCCCTGGTGGGTATGCCGGGTGGATCCCGGTCGGGCGCATGTGGGAGTCTGTCTGACTGCCTCCCCATTTCCAACTTCAGAAAAATACCAAAAAAAAAAATTAAAAGTGGAACTGCCTTTTGACCCAGCTATCCTATTTTAAGAATATATCCTAAGAATACCAAATCACTGATTCAAAAGAAGATATGCACCTCATATTTATTGCAGTATTGTTTATAATAGCCAAGATGTGGAAACAGCCCAAGTGTCCATCAAGTGGATTAAAAAGCTGTGGTACATATACACAATGGAATACTACATGGCAGTGAAAAAGAAGGAAATTCTACTTTTTGCCATGGCGTGGATGGACCTGAAGATTATTATGCTAAGTGAAATAAGCCAGGCAGAGAAAGAAAATGATTATATGATCTCACTTATATGTGGAATCTAATAAATAAAGTGAACTGAGGAATGGAATAAAGACAAAGGTGGGGTCACAGGGAGCAGAGGGCAACTGTCAGAGGGAAGGGGGATGAGGGGATGGGATCAGAGAGGGTGAAGGGATTAGTGAAATTACATATACATAACACAGAGATACAGATAACAGGACAGCAAATCCCAGAGGGAAGGGGGGAGGGAGTTAGGGGGAGGGGGGCAAAAGGGGGATAATGGGATAATGGGGGACACAGGGGTTGAGGGTGTTATATTGAGTGGGACACTTGAATCCATTTTAACACAATAAAGTTAATAAAAATTTTTAAAAATAATTATGGTGGCATAAACTGGGGCTAACCTAGGCAAATTGGGAGATGTGATCACCCTACTTCTAAACTCTATCATTTAAAGGCCAGGGCCACTGTGCCCTCCAGATGTGATGAACAACATGATAAACTCACATCTCAATAAATGTTCTCTGGAAACAGTGTCTGTGCTGCCTAGTCATTCACTCGTTTGCTTGACAGCACTTTTGTCGAACTACTGATTTCAGGCTCTTGGCAAGCTTCCAGCTAACTGTGGGAAGACACTTAGGTATCTACCACAGAAGGTTGCCTCCTACTAGACCCTCAGAAGTCGAGTACAGGGATGACATTTTAAGTACCAAGAAGCCCAGAACAGGCAAGCTTCCACTTTACACAGCTGATATGTCTCTGAAAAAGTGTACATCAGATGAATCACACTTTTTTTTTAATAATAAGTTTTCTTTTTTTTTTTTTAATTAATTTATTTTTTACAGAGACAGGGAGAGAGTCAGAGAGAGGGATAGATAGAAACAGACAGACAGGAATGGAGAGAGGTGAGAAGCATCAATCATCAGTTTTCCATTGCCGTTGCGATACCTTAGTTGTTCATTGATTGCCTTCTCATACGTGCCTTGACCGCAGCCCTTCAGCAGACTGAGTAACCCCTTGCTAGAGCCAGCGACCTTGGGTCCAAGCTGGTGAGCTTTTTGCTCAAGCCAGATGAGCCCGCACTCAAGCTGGCGACCTCAGGGTCTCGAACCTGGGTCCTCCACGTCCCAGTCCAAAGCTCTATCCACTGCGCCACCGCCTGGTCAGGCCAGATGAATCACATTTTTAATTCACTGGAGAAACTGGATAAATAATAAAACTTTAGAGTTAACCTCCCATAAAAAATTTTTATTAACTTTTAAAATGTAAATAATTTACTGTTTTATAAATCTAGATTGTTCTATAATTGGTTTTCTTAAAGCAGAAAGTGTGGTCTGGAACTTTGGTTTCCCTCAGAGATGATGAACTTCTATCTGAGTCAGAAGTTCAAGTTATGCTCTAAATGGAGATGTTTTCACTAGGATGCTTTTAACTGCAAGTGACCAAATACATCTGCCCTGTATAATGAAGATGCCCTGAACATGATCATAGCTGCAGGAAGCAGTTAACTCAATGCTCTCTAAAAAGGAATAACATGAAAATGGCTGAGTTGTTTGATTCAAGATATTTTTATGAAATAATTTATAAATTTAAAATATACAAGAAAAAAAAACTTTATTGTGAAGCTATTGAGCTCCATGAGAGGAAACTCCTTTTTACTATCGTATTGTATTTAATGTGGTTACAAGGGGAGGCTGTAGTGATACCAGCATGTGCCCAGGCTTCACACTTCCTGTTAGTTTCAAGAGATAGAGAACACCTGGTCCTGCCTGTGTAGTGGACTGAGGCTGTAACTAAGACCCAGGCATAGGAAGTGAGTATAAACTTCGTCTTATGAGAAAACAGCAGAGATGCTCTAAAAGGTGAATAGGATCAAACTTCTACATGCCCAGACTTATTTGTCAAGAAATAGCACCTGCAAATCAATCTTACCCAGAACCTCAAACACTCTAAACAAAATAAGGCTTCCCAATGAAGATTCTGTGGTACAATTTCAAAAAGCAAGCTAGTTCTGATACCACAGCTTCTTCTTGGCTAAATACAGTGTTTTCTGAATTGAGATACATAGATGGGAAAGGATACATTGTATATTGTAGGAAAATATAATTGGTATATCAAACTCATGATTTCACCAAGATTATTGTTTAGAACAAGACTATAGTTGATGTGTCACTGGTATTCCATCAATATAATCCTTTTTTAACTTTAAGTATAGGATTCAAACTACCTATGAACATTCTACATAGCCTTATGCTTGAAAGCAAGTTTTACACATTGTTGTATTCACACAAAAAATAGCTTTAAACACTCTGTATATGTATGAAGATTTAAGAGAAAATTTTTATAAACCTTTAAAGACTGTCAATCTCATTAATGCCAAACCATTGATTTCTTTGCTATTTTCTTTATTTAACTTTTTAAAGAAATGGAGCTCATTTGGCTTTTACTCTGTAATGTGCACACTCCTCTATTTGTTTTGCAAGAACTTTCAAGTCTCTTCTGTATATAATCTTTAAATTATATACAGAATATAAATATAAATATATATATATCATGTATACAAATTGTATACATGACTTGTGCTGGTGTTAAAAGATAATTGCTAATTTGAACATTCTAAGTCTAACCTCCCAAGGCAATTTTATATTCTACATGCAAGACAGTGAATGGGAAAGATCATAAAACTGAAGCTATGAGAAATACCACATAATCATGGTGAAATTTTATTATCTTACTTACCTTGTTTAAACTCTGCTGGAAAACTAGTTATATGTATTTTAACCCTTATTAAAGAAACAGTTGGGAAAAACCTCAGATTTCTGCTTCTGGCAGTAAGAAAGGCTAAATATTCTGAAAGGTCCTCCTACCACAAAATAAGTAGATCCTGGATAAGCTATCCTTCATTGCATTTCTAAATTTGTTATTAAAAAAAAAAAAAAAAGGTAGAGTGGGGGAAGGAGGTAAAATTTTGGGGATATTCTCTCCAAAAGTAAATATTTAAAATGCAGGATGATGAGCAGCATTAAAAAGGGAAAGATATACTTGCTTAAAGAGAAAGCCAGTACCAGAGCTGTGATAGTTAGAATAAATCTTGGGTTAGAAGCAAGCACAAGACTTGAACCTGAGGTTCCCACATTAAGCTGATATTCTCAAGGGAACTAAAATGTTCCAGCTCAGTAGTCTCTCTGTTTCCCAGCAAAAGCAAAACTGTTTTCTAGAGAAAATCATTCTCATTTTATTCCCACAAGATTACAACAGATTAAGGGGAAGCAAATATTAGGTCAAAATAAAAATCAGAAAATACACATGAAAAAAGTCACTGTTATTGCAGATTATCAGTAATTCTAAGCAGATTAAAGTCTCCAAGGAATTGTTTTAAAATTGTCAGATACCAGATATAAGATTATTATACATAAACTTTAAATATTCAAATGTATTCACAAAAATGAGTAATGGTTAAGAGACTATCAAAAATATTCTGCAGCCCTGGCCGGTTGGCTCAGTGGTAGAGTGTTGGCCCAGCGTGCGGGAGTCCCAGGTTCGATTCCCAGTCAGGGCACACAGGAGAAGCGCCCATCTGCTTCTCCACCCCTCCCCCTCTCCTTCCTCTCTGTCTCTCTCTTCCCCTTCCACAGCCAAGGCTCCATTGGAGCAAAGTTTGCCTGGGCGCTGAGGATAGCTCTGTGGCCTCTGCCTCAGGTGCTAGAATGGCTCTGATTGCGGCAGAGCGACGCCCCAGATGGGCAGAGCATCGCTCCCTGGTGGGCATGCTGGGTGGATCCTAGTCAGGTGCATGCGGGAGTCTGTCTGAGTGCCTCCCTGTTTCCAACTTTGGAAAAATACAAAAATAAAAATAAAAAATAAATATTCTGCAAGTTTAAAAAATAAAAACAAAAAGAACTTTTAGAAATTAAAAATATAGTTGAAAAACAAAACTTAACGGATGGCTTTGATTTCAGATTACATGTCAATGAAGAGAGAATTAATGAACTGGAAGTTATATCTGAAGGAAATATCCAGAATCCTGTATAGAGAAAAAAAAATGTAAAAATTAAGATAGATCGAAAGGTATGGAAGGGTAGAATAAAAGACTTTAATATACACCCAGTCAAAGTCCTAGAGAAGAAAATAGACAGAATGGAGGCACTGCAATATCTGGTAAGAAAATGAACAAGAATTTTCCAGAATTTATGAAATACATAAACTCACAGGTAAAGAAAGTCAATATATAACAAGCAAGATAAATTTTAAAAATTCACACAATATAGATATTATATTGAAATTGCAGACCACGAAAAGCAAAAAGAATATTTTAAAAGCAACCTGAAAGAAAATAAGTGATGATTAGACTCAATAATAACAGTAGAAATAAAAAGAAAGGAAAATAATAACTTCAAAGGTATTGAGAGAAATTAACTGTCAACTGAAAATTATGTATTCAACAAAACGGTATTTTCCAAAATAATGAGAAAATAAAAATATTTTCAGTGGAACAAAACCCTAGAGAGTTTGCCACCAAGGGATCTTCACCATCAGAACTTTTAAAGAGTATGTTTCAGTAAGAAGGAAAACCATTGCTAAGGGAAAATCTGAACTTAAAAATAAAGTGAATTGATTGGTAAAGATGGATAATTCTAAAATGACATCATATGTATATAAAAATGAAGAAAAGAACAAGAAAGTAGAAAAGGATAAAGAAAGGAGGGCAGGGAGGAAATCTAATTTATAATGTTAAAAAGTAGAATATAAAACTAAAATTCCATCCCTCAATAACATTTGAATCAGAAGTGAGTAGCTAATGGAAAGTGTTCTAAAATCCTTGTGGTTTTCAGGAAAATATTGAACATATCGATTTACTTTAAACTTAAACTTAATATGTATTATATAATTTCTATGTTAATTATTAAAATAAAAGAAAATATTATGTTTAACAGAGGGAAAATTTTGGTGAAGAAAATAATTTTAAAGGCAAGAAGAAGAAAGAAGCAAGAGTGAAACAGATCTGGCCTGGCCAGGCGGTGGCACAGTGGATAGAGCGTCAGTCTGGGATGCTGAGGACCCAGGTTCAAAACCTCAAGGTCACCAGCTTGAGCATGGGCTCATCCAACTTGAGCATGGGATCATAGATATGACCCCAAGGTCGCTGGCTTGAGCGAGGGAACACTGGCTCAGCTGGAGTCCCCCCCCCCCAAGGCACATATGAGAAAGCAATCAATGAACAACTGAAGTGCGGAAACAAGTTGGTGCTTCTTATCTCTCTCCCTTCCTGTTTGTCTGTCTCTGCCTGTCCCTCTGTCTCTCCTCTCTCTCACAAACACACAAACACTAAAAAAAATTATTGAAGAGTAAAACAGATGTGGAAACTATTACATTGATAGAAACAAGTCCAAATATATCAGTAATCACAATAGTTGTAAGTGAATTAAAAACAAGTTAAAAGATAAATATCGGGGTTCATTTTAATCTAGCTAAACAGGCTATAATAGTTACATCTAAAATACAAAAATGTAGATAGGTTAAAAATACAAAGACAAATACCAAAATAATACAGAAACCACAACATATTGATGTTAGATAAAATGGAATTTATAACAGCATTACTGGGAATAGAGAATGTTGCTGTGTAACAAAAATAGCTTTCTTTTTTGTGTGTGACAGAGACACAGAGAGAGAGAGAGAGAGAGACAGATGGGGACAGAGAGACAGGAAGGGAGAAGGATGAGAAGCATCAATTCTTCATTGCAGCACCTTAGTTCAACAATTGCTTTCTCATATGTGCCTTGAGTGGGGAGGGGGACTACTGCAGAGCTAGTCACCCCTTGCTCAAGCCAGAGACTTTGGGTTCAAGCCAGCAACCTTGGGCTTGAAGCCAGTGACCTTTGGGCTCAAGCCAGTCACTGTGGGGTCATGTCTATGATCCCACGCTCAAGCCAACAACCCCACACTCAAGCCAATGACCCCATGCTCAAGCCGGTGAGCCCGTGCTCAAGCCGGATGAGCCCGCGCTCAAGCTGGCAACCTCAGGTCTATGAACCTGGGTCCTCTGTGTCCCAGTCTGATGCTCTATCTACTGTGCCACTGCTTGGTCAGGGAATAGTTTTCAATTTACTGTGTGATTATAACAATTTTTAACTTGGATGCACTTAATAAAATTACCTCAAAATTATTATATAATATTTTACCATACTTCTAGTAATTCTTAATGGTTTAAAAGAAATCGTATTAATACAGATAAAGGATATTTAAAGAATATATATAATATATAATTAACATTAAAAATTATGTACCTAACAACTAAATATACATTCTTCTCAAGCAGTTTCTAAAAGTCAACAACTTGCTCAATCATAAGCAAATATCAATCCATCTCAAAGAATCAATATCATAAAGACTATATTCTCCAGCAACAATACATTTGAAAATTTAAGGGAAAATAATACAAATTTGATAAAAGACATCAGGCCATACATTCAACAAATCCTATGAATCCTAATCAGAAAAACTAGGAAAAAAAGGTATAACTGGCACATCTGTGTAAAAGACCTGAAAACCAAAGACAAGGAGCCAGAAAGAAAGGACCTACTATCTCCAAGGGGGCAACTGTAAGATGAATAGCCATCTTCTCAACAGAAACCATAAAAGAAAGAAGATAATATGCTAAAAAAAAAAAAAAACAGCGGACTTCCAGTCAAGATGGCTGCCTAGGTAAATACAGTACTCAAGTCCTCCCACAACCACATCAAAATTACAACTAAACTACCAAACAACGGTCACTCAGAAGTACATGAAATCTACCTAAATGGAAGTCCTACAACTGGGGATTTAAAGAAGAAGCCACTGAAACTTGTAGGAGGGGCAGAGACATGAACTGGCTGGTCTCATACCCATGTGTGATGTTTTAAAATCAAAAGAGTTATCTTCGCTGCAGAACTTCCCCCTGAGGAGCAAAGGGTCCCAGCCCCACACAAGGCCCCCCAGCCCAAGGTTTCAGAGCCAGAAAGAAGTCTCATAACTCCTGGCTTTAAAAACCAACAGAGATTGTGGCTGACTGAGAAGAAGAGCTGAGGGAGTCCCAAGCAGCTCCTTTAAAGGCCCCATGCACGAACTCGCTCCCTCTGAGCTCCAGCACTGGGGCAGTAACTTGAAAAGAAACAGGGTCATACCAGGAGGAACTGATTTGTCTAGCAAGAGAGCAAGAGATTGGGGAGCATCCATCTGCCATATATAAGTGCTGGCAGAGGTCATTGTTCCTTTTCTGAGCGCCCCCCTCCCCACCGTGGTGATTCCCTGAGACCCTGCACCACCCAACCTATGGGCCCACTCACGCCATTTCCAGTGGCTTTTTCATATAAATGGCTTCTCTCACCTCATGCTTTAAACTTTCTTTTTTTTTTTTTTTTTTTTTTTAATTTTTCTGAAGCTGGAAACGGGGAGAGACAGTCAGACAGACTCCCGCATGCGCCCGACCGGGATCCACCCGGCACGCCCACCAGGGGGCGACGCTCTGCCCACCAGGGGGCGATGCTCTGCCCATCCTGGGCGTCGCCATATTGCGACCAGAGCCACTCTAGCACCTGGGGCAGAGGCCACAGAGCCATCCCCAGCGCCCGGGCCATCTTTGCTCCCATGGAGCCTTGGCTGTGGGAGGGGAAGAGAGAGACAGAGAGGAAAGTGCGGCGGAGGGGTGGAGAAGCAAATGGGCGCTTCTCCTGTGTGCCCTGGCCGGGAATCGAACCCGGGTCCTCCGCACGTTAGGCCGACGCTCTACCGCTGAGCCAACCGGCCAGGGCCGCTTTAAACTTTCTTAAAGTCTCTCAAGCAGCATCTCACCTCTATACACCCGATACCTCTTGCTAAGTGGCCCCAGGCCTGGCACTAGCAGCACCTGGCCTTGGTTCACAACTTGGCCTCTCTTTGGCACCTCCAAACCCAGCACAAGTAGCAGCCATCTGCACATGGTTCTGTAGGTTGTGCCAGGTGGCCCGAGGCAGGGCACAGATGAATGGTGGCTGACCTTGCACCTCCCAGGAGGCCCCAGAGTTAATACACCCAGTGGACAGCTTCAGATCACACCACATTACAACCCTATCACCTCCACAGTGACACAGTGAAGGGGCAGACTCAGTGAGCACTAAAGCCCCACTGAAGCAAGTTCTGACCCATAGGGTCAACTCTTGCACAGCAGCTTTTCTGCTGTAGTTACAGCAGAATCTCACAAGCGATCAACCGGGGGGAGGGGGGGGGTGTCAATCCCTCCCAATAACATCAACAGCAATCAAGGCTAACTACAACAGGACAGTGCACACAGTCCAGAGCGGGGAGCGCACCTGGAGCACCCAGCTCAGGTAACTGCAAAGGCTGTGCCACTGGACCCCACAACATACCTACTATACAAGGCCATTTTATCAAGTCCGGGAGACATAGCAGCTTTACCTAATACGTAGAAACAAACATAGGAAGCAACCAAAATGCAGAGGCAAAGAAACATGTCCCAAACAAAGGAACAGGAGAGATCTCCTTAAAAAAGACTAAATAAAATACAAAGTTTAAAAACAATGGTTAAAAAACATGATTATAAGGATGCCCAAGGAACTTAGTGAGGACATAGAAACCATAAAATAAGAACTCATCAGAAATGAAGGATACATGAAATGAAATGAAGAATAACTGGCCCTAGCTAGTTAGCTCAGCGGTTCAAGTGTCATCCTGAAACAACAAATTGTAAGTTCGACCCTAGTCACAGCACATGGGAAGCAATCAATGAATGCACTACTAAGTGGAACAAAACAAATATTCTTCTCTCTCTCTCTCTCTTTCCCTCTCCCCCTCCCTTCCTTCCTCTCTCTGTCTCTTTAAAAAGCAATCAATGAAATTTTTGAAATGAAATGAAGAATAATTTACAGGGAATCAACAGTAGAGCAGATGAAGCTTAGAATCAAATCAGTGATTTGGAGAATAAGGAAGTAAAAAGCACCCAATCAGAACATTTTGAGGGTTCCCAGATGGGAGCAGTAGTGGGTGGATGGGTGAAAAAGGTGATGCGATTAAGAAGTACAAACTGGTTATTAAAGAATAGTCAAGGGGACATAAAGAGGTCTTGGACAGTGGCACAGTGGACAAAGCATCATCCTGGAGTGCCCAGCTCGCTTATTTGATCCCAGGGTCGCCATCTAGATCTAGGGTCCCAGGTTCAATCCCAAGGGCACCAGCTCTATCCAAAGGGTGCTGGCTCAACCCCAAGGTCTTCAGTTCAAGCCCTGGTAAAGGCATGTTTAAGAAGCGATCAATGGGTACACAAATAAGTGAAACAGTGAGTTGATGTTTCTCTCTCTCCTACTGCCTTCCTTTCTTCTTTCTCAAATCAATGGAAAAAAAAACCAATATAAAGTGTTCTTCAGGCAGAAAGAGAAATAATCCCAGGAAGTTCAAATGTATAAGAAAGAAATTATCTTCGGGTGATGGGTATGCAACAGAACTAAATGACAAGATAACCTGGAAATGTTTTCTTTGAATGTATGTACCCTGATTTATTGATGTCACCCCATTAAAATAAAAATTTATTTATAAAAAAAAAAGAAAGAAATGAAAAACATAAAGAATAATATATGGGTAAATATAAATAAATCTTTACTATATAAAACAAGAATACAGGGGGTCCTCGGGTTATGACACAGTTCTGTTCCTACAACAGGGATGTAACCTGAATTTTGGTGTAAGTCAAAACACACCCTAGCCTAAGTCACTTACCAAGCCTAACACAGTTGTAAAATCATAATCTAGAACATAAAACACAACTAAGCCACAGAAAAAGGAAAAGAACATAAATATACTGTACTGTACATTGTACTGTAGTAACATAAAAAGTGAGTGTAAAAAAATTTTCTTACCTTCATTCCTGTGGTTGGCATGCACACTGGAAGGGGCACTGCAAGGTGGGAGAGAGTGGCCTATTGGGAGGAGGAAGCTGGAGAGGCAGGAGAACCTGCAGAAGGTGCTGGAGGTACTGGGTCAGGTGAGTCAGGATTGCATAAGGAACATGCAGGAGACACTGGAGATGATTCTACCTGTACTACAGGTGTTTCAGCTTGAGAAGCAGCTGATGTAGAGGGTACGGGATCTCTTGCAAGCCTCTCTACCTTCTTAAAAAAAGTGTTCCAGGCTAGTCTGAAAGGTTGATGACTTGTCTTCCAAAATCTGCCAATAATATTGCAAGGCATCCATAACAGTTCTGTGGACCTTACTGAGTCTGTCATCACTGGGATCCTCAGCCTGAAATTTTGCCAACCCATCTTCTACCATAGAAAAACCTTCTGCCAAACCCTTGGTAGTAAATCTCTTGGGTTCTGGGGTTTCTATCTCTTTCTCTTCAATCACCTGCTTCCCCAGCTGAATGAGGTCCTCAGCAGACAGCTCCTCTCCATGTGATGCCAATAGCTCTGTGACATCCATCATGATAGCTTTTCTCTTCTTCAAAGCAGTACCATCTGAAGACTCTGACTTGGGTTTAGGAGCCATGATAAGGACCAAAACGTTGCCAAACAAAGCCACACAAATGGAACATTTGCATTTTTAACAGTCTGAAATGGCGTAGGTAAGCATACTGGGGGATGCCAACTCCCTCACTCATATGTCACATTACTGCACATTCTTCCGCCACATGCAACCAAACTAGTTTGCCCACATAGTCTATAAATTCGACTCTAACAACATAAGCCGAAAAACTCATGTTTCAAGTTTTTTAAGTTTTTATGGGAGTGAGCATCATAAACTCAAAGTGTCATTTGTCAAGACTGTTGTAACCCAAGGACCCCTGTATGCCTTATGGGGATATATATATGATTATATATTGTTATACAGAGAAATATTTATATATGCATATGTACACAAATTAGTTACACACATATATTTCTTTGCTCTGTCAGCAGAGAGGAGTTAAAAAAAAAAAAACACTTGAATAGCAATGAACACATCTATCACCCAAATCATAATTTCTGATTCCATTCTCCAATAAAAAAAGAGAAAAGAACAAAGGTTCCTTGGCTGAACAGGATTTAAGCAAGAAGTATATAAGACCAGCCTATAGTCTGTTGTAGTGCCAGAGAATAAGAAAGTGCTAAAAAATAAAAATAAAAAATAAAAAAGATGGGGTATCTCAAAAAGGTACAGGAGCCAACTAAAAGATCTCCCAATGACCAAAGCTGGAGCAATTTGAGCAACACAATAATTAAAGTAGCACTGGCTTACAGCCCACAGTACAAAATAAGTGTTCATGGGCCCACAATGATATAAATAAATTATTGAATGAATTAATAAATGAAGAAAAAGAATCTAGTGCAAAAGAATTCCAAATATATTCTGCAGCTATTCCACCCCTAAGGGGAAGGGGTGGGGAGAGAAGGGGAAACAAACTGCTCACTCTTTAAGTAAGAGCTATATAGAGAAAATATTTTCAACTGAACAAAAAATAAAATACATTTCAAAACATATGGGTTGTACATAAAGTCAGGCTCACAAAGGACATTTTAGGGTTTTTTTAAGTTTTTATTTATTGATTTTGCAGAGAGAGAAGAGAGAGGGGTGTGGAGCAAGAAGTATCAACTCATAGTTTCTTCACTTTAGTTGTTCATTGCTTGTCATATGTGCCTTGATCAGGCAATCCCAAGGTTTTGAAATGGTGACCACAGCATTCCAGGTCAACAATTTATCCACCACATCACCACAGGTCAAGCAAGTTTTTAGGTTTAAATACTTATGTTAGAAAAGAGATAAAAAATCAATGAATTAAGAATTTATTTTCGAGAAGCTAGGAAAAGATCAGCAAAATAATCCCCCAAAAACTTGAAAGAAGGAAATAATAGAAATAAAATCAGAAATTAATATGGTAGAAAAAAACAAGATAGAAAATGGAAAGAACACAACAATTATCGATATCGGGAATGAAAGAGGAGATATCACTATAGATACTATAAATATTTAAAACTTAATTTAAAAGATACAGTAAATGATATGCCAATCAATTTGACAATTTAAATGACATAGACATATTTCTTGGAAAACATAACTTACCAAAAGTGACATAAAAGAACAGAAAAGTTTATAAAAAGTTTTTTAACTACATATTCAATTTCTTTAATAGAATAGTACTATTTGAGTAAATTGTTTCTTCTTTCATGAGTTTTGGACATTTGGGCCTTCAAGAAATTTATTTACCTAAGTTGTCAAATTTTTTAGCATAAAGTTGCATGTGCTATTCCATTTATTATCATCTTTTCTAAGTCTGAAAACTTGGTAGTTACTGCCTCTTTTTCACACCTAACATTGGTTACTTTGTCTTCTCCCTGTCTCAGTCTAAAGGTTTTATTGATCTCCTCAAATAATCAGCCTTTGATTACATTGATTTTCTCTATTATTTTTGTTTTCTATTTCACTGATTTCTGCTATCTTTATTTTCTCCTTTATTCTGCTTTACTTTGGGCTTAATTACTCTTCTCTTTCTAGTTTCTTGAGGTAGAAGCTGCTAAAAGACATCTTAAAAAAAAACATTGCCCTGGCCAGTTGGCTCAGTGGTAGAGCGTCGGCCTGGCGTGCAGGAGTCCCAGGTTCGATTCCCAGCCAGGGCACACAGGAGAAGCCCCCATCTGCTTCTCCACCCCTCCCCCTCTCCTTCCTCTCTGTCTCTCTCTTCCCCTCCCGCAGCTGAGACTCCATTGGAGCAAAGTTGACCCGGGCGCTGAGGATGGCTCTGTGGCCTCTGCCTCAGGTGCTAGAGTGGCTCTGGATGCAACAGAGCGACGCCCCAGAGGGGTAGAGCATCGCCCACTGGTGGGCATGCCGGGTAGATCCCGGTTGGGCACATGAGGGAGTCTGTCTGACTGCCTCCCCATTTCCAGCTTCGGAAAAATGCAAAAACAAAAACAAACAAAAAAGCCTGACCAGGCGGTGGCGCAGTGGAAAGAGCGTTGGACTGGGATGCCGAGGACCCAGGTTCGAGATTCTGAGGTCGCCAGCTAGAGCACGGGCTCATCTGGTTTGAGCAAAGCTCACCAGCTTGGACCCAAGGTCACTGGCTCGAGGACCCAAGGTCACTGGCTCGAGCAAGGGGTTACTCGGTCTGCTGAAGGCCCGTGGTCAAGGCACATATGAGAGAGCAATCAATGAACAACTAAGGTGTCACAATGCGCAACAAAAAACTGATGATTGATGCTTCTCATCTCTCCATTCCTGTCTGTCTGTCCCTGTCTATCCCTCTCTCTGACTCTCTCTCTGTCTCTGTAAAAAAATAAAATAAAAAAATAAAAAATAAAAACTTCCCTGTGTTGTCTGTCAAAAACAAACAAACAAACAACAAAAAAAAACCCTCACATTTAATATCATCCTTAATGATAAAAGACTGAATGCTTTAACCCAAAGATCAGAAACAAGACAAGGATGTCTGATCGCTTTGCTGCTATTCTACATGGTAATGGGATCCAATGGAAGAAACCAAGAAAAAGAAATAGAAAGCACGCATATTGGAAATAAAGAAATAAGTCTATGGCCACACCACCCTGAAAGTGCCTGGTCTCATCCGATCTCAGACACTAAGCAGGGTTGGGTGTGGTTAGTATTTGGATGGGAAATAAAGAAATAAGCCTGACTTATTTGCAGAAGACCTAATTTTCTATGTAGAAAATCTTTAGGAATCTACAAAAATAAATAAACTATTGTTCATTGAATGATTGTACATTTAAACCATATACAATCACATATTTATTAATCACAGTGGCTAACAAAATATATCCAATTAAAATAACTTTCCATCACTTTGTAAGTTATATAAATCACTATGTTGTACACCTGAAACTAGCATAATACTGTATGTCAACTGTAACTTAAAAATAAAAATAACTGAACAGAAACAAATAAAATAAAATAATTTTCCCATTTTGACTGGCCTATTGGGGAGAATCAAGAAGTTCACATATCAATATGTGATTTTACCATATACTCTTTTTTTCTGGGAAATATAAGTGTGAATATGTATTTTCTCACTCATAAGCAATAGAATTAATGAGTGTACTCTTTTCCATATTTTTCACTAATATCTGCTGCTCTTTATATGATGTTTATGTGAAAATATATATCCCAGTTATTGTAAGCTCTACCAAATACTATGAACAAAACTTTAAAGCAGGAATAGTAAGATCTTATTTTTAAACCACTACCTATGTCTTTTTCTGTTATGGACTGAATTGGTTTCCCTAAAAATTGATATGTTGAAGTTCTAATTTCCAATGTGACTGATTTAGAGACAGGGCCTTTAAAAAGGTAATTAAAGTTAATTGAGGTTATAAGGGTGAAAACCAAATCCAACAGGACTGATGTCCTTAAAAGAAGAGGATGAGACACCAGAGAGTATTAAGGAGGTAAGGCCGTGTTAGAACATGTCAAGAAGATACCATCTGCAAGCCAAGGAAAAAAGGCTTCAGGAGAAACTAATCCTGCCAACACCTTGATCTTGAACTTCCAGCCTCCAGAGCTGTGACAAAATAAATTTCAACTGTTTAAGCCACCCAGACTGTGATATTTACTTATGGCAACCCTAGCAGACTAAGATGTAGTCCATCAAGCATTTGCCACTAGTTTTGGCTTCACCTATTTCCATGGATGTTTCTGTAAAATAATTAACCAAAATTCATGTCTTTTGGCCTCCTCACCCCTTCCATCTTGCCACTGTATTTTTTGACCCAATCGTCTCCTCTTGTGTGTGGCTTGGCCTGTGTGTGGCATGTCTCCAAAGCTTCCTAGTAATTAAGGGTTGGTTTCTGCACCTATTTGATTAGCTCATTTCTCAAGTTCCTGGGTCGATGCAGACCATCAGAAAGGCTGCTTGGCCCAGGGACAGAAATCAATAAGGAGGGAGACAGCAGGAACCACGGGGGTTGGTTCAGAAACCTTGCCACACAGTGTGCTGGCTTTGTTGAGCTTCATGGCACAGGCCCATGTTCTGTAAACTTTTCATCTGCACACAAATTGCATTTCACAGCAATACTAAAAGGGTGAGTTCTGATGCTGCATGTGGGAGGCATGTGCACAAATCCTGTTATCAGATAATAGGATTACCATGCATGCTTCCTGAACATGCTTTGAAACTTTACTCCTAAATCTACATCTACAGCCACAGGCCAGCCATTTTATTGCACAACAAATAAAATTGCTGCCAAATCATTTTTAAAACTACTATTATTTTCCTCATTACTTCTGTCATCGTTTCTGAGTTGAGCTGCAACAACAGCCATATCAAAGTGAGCATTTTCTTCTTCCCGCCCACTCAAGTAACACCACCATTGTTTCTTACCATAGTATTCGTTCCGAAGCCCACAGGAAATTCTAGTCTTGAGGAAACTCGGGAGAAAGATCAATAGGAAAGAAAAATTAAAGAAAATATCAGGTATTTTAGCAACGTTGTTAGGTGTCTCCTTCAAAACTTTTAATCCAAAAGTTATTTTAAATGGGCATTTACTGCGCATGTTGTCGTTGACTTTGATGTGACCCTTTCATCTGGTCTTGGGGTATGGACAGCACAGGAGCAGGTTCACGTTTCACGTGCATGATTTCTGTCCCCTTGAGGAGAGGAGGGCATCCCACTGCACTCCAGCTTCACACTCAAACCGAGGAAACTGTTGCATGTGGGGAGACCAGAGCATGATCCCCAGGGCTGTGGTGATGTTGATCAAAGATCTTGAACCAATAACCAGAATGCCCTGATTTAACAAAGATTTTCTCTCAAATGTGAATGTCTTTATTTGGAAATTATTCAAGGGGTGCAAATAAATCTCATGTACATTTAACAAATCATTTTTACTGTAAATTATTTGATGAGGTATACAAAATAAAATATATATACAGTTCAGTGAGTGATATACCTGTTTCAGGTAACTATGAACACTTGACATCGAGAGTATCCTAAACTACTTAGGTTGTGGGATTAACTCTTTTTCAAGATGAATCTAAAGAGAAATTGTGAAATGTATAACATTTTATTCAGGATCATGACTGTAGGTCAAATAAGTTTGTAAGTATGATATATGTATTTGCTCACTTATAGTTTGCATGGGGTGTGGAAGACAGGCTGTAAGCTGGCAAAGTCCTTATAGCCTAAGGCTTAGTTTTAAGACTAAGCCTTTCCCACCCTTTTAATACTAAGATCTTTTCAAAACTAAGCTTTTCCCCACACCGTTGACTGTTGCATAATGTGGGGTGGTGCACTCTTATGAGGAATCCCATTTATGCCTCAGATAAGTGGCTTTGTATCAGAGACTTCCTTATTTGTATATTGGCTTAAAGGCTTTAATTTCTACACTATAAAATAAGGGAGACCAGGGGCACTCTTGTTCAGATCCTGTCATCAGCATTGCAAAGGAGAGGCAGTCAAGATGGCAGAGTGTTGAAGGAGAAGCCAGTTTGTGCAGAGAGGAGATGGGGAACAGAGGTGAATAAGGCTGGTGGGGCCTTTGATTCTAGGAATACTTGGATGAGTCAGTGGCTTTGGGAGCCCTGTATGGAAAGGGAAGTGTTTTCTCACTGTGTGTATTTCACACCCACCAAGTGCAAGCTAGGATTAAAGGTAATGGCCCACCAGTTCTTCACTCTGTCCGAATCAAATGGGAACCGGCACGGGCCAGGCAGCTTTGATGGTGGACAGGACTACTGGCTTTACAATGACTATAACACCCCCCTTTTTTTTAATTCATTCAAGACCCTCATGCTATCCTTTCAATAGTGGAACACAAGAGTTAGAAAGTTAGCTTTAGTAGTAGTCATTTTTAGTTATAATGAATTGGATTAATGTTTTAATGCAAGTAAAAAGCTTTGTTCCTGACTTGATGGGCTACAAACAATCACCTTTGTGCCCCAGGCCTAAGAGATCCGCAAGCAAGATAATATCTAAGTCCCACTGTCCTAGGGAGGGGAGACCCACTGACAAGGACGCAGATAGAGTTTCTGGTCAGCTGATGAAGAAACGCTAGAAGAACCTCTGGACTGCAACTTTTGTCTAATTAACTTCTTCCTCACAATATAGAGTTTAGATGGTGGCATAATGTGGAAAGAAAAGTAAAATAAAATTTTAAAAAAAGAAAAAAATAGTAATTAACTTTTCCCTAAATTCCAAACCCCTTACCTATCTCTTTCTTCCCCTTATAAAAAAGGTTGGCTGAGATAAGGTGTCAAGATGGTTTTGGGGTACAGAACACCCATTTCTCAGATCACCAGCCATCTGAATAAAGTGCTCATAAAGATTCAATTCCTCAACCTCCCCAAAAAATAAAATAAATTTAAAAAAAAATTTTAAGTTCAATCCCTGTTTCTACTTATCTGGCTGAGTGATGACAGGCAGCACAAACACAGATATTTTATACGTTTCAATTTGGCAGACAGAGCTTTATCTTCAGCTACCCTCTGCCCTCTCGAGAGGGATCTTTGTCTGTTTGGAATTATTTCCTCTCATCCTTCTTTCCCTACCTGCCCTGAACCTCACTGCCTCAGAGTTTTACTCTATGACTATTTTGTAAATGAGAATTGCATCCTATACCCCTTAGAGGTGTCACAATGTTGTAATCATCAAAATAAGTGTGGATTTAAATAAATTTTGCAACTCAATCCCTTCTTGACCCTGGCCAAATCCTGGAAATGCTCTGCTTGACCCAATCACTTCCCTTTCCCCAAATACTGTTCTTGAATTGTTTTGTAATCATCTCCCTGCTTTACTTGGTATTTTTACTACCCAGTTAATAATTCTTAACCAACATAATTTAGTTTTGAAGGCTGCTTTTGTGGATAAAAAGGGGGCCACATACTAAACCTGACAAGTTCAGGGGAGGCCTAAATGAGAGCCTTACAAACTCAGAGACCTAAAGTAGCATACTTCCCCATGTATGAGACGCACCTTAATTTTAGGGCCCAAAATTTGAAAAAAAAACATGTATTACATAAAGTTATTGAACTCAAGTTTTATTCATCATAAAATTCATACAACTCCTCATCACTGTCAAAACTCCATCCATTAGCTTGTCCTCATCTGTGTCTGATAACAAATCACTGT
Organism: Saccopteryx leptura; assembly: GCF_036850995.1. Taxonomy (NCBI): domain Eukaryota; kingdom Metazoa; phylum Chordata; class Mammalia; order Chiroptera; family Emballonuridae; genus Saccopteryx; species Saccopteryx leptura. The sequence goes on along the minus strand of NC_089510.1, from coordinate 71,116,726 downwards.
CTTCAACAATGAGCGCAAAAACAAGTCAAAAAAGAGGGAAATGCAAGTAAAAAAATCTACAACCACTGTATAAGACGCATCTATTCAATAGTTTTTAGACCCCAAATTTTTCAAAAATTTTTTCCAAATATCTTATACATGGGGTAATATGATAGCCACATAGAATAGTCTGAACTTAAAATTTTCTAGGGTGATCATGCCTAGTAGTTTTCCTTAACAAAGGTAAATTTTCACCTTAACTGAGTTTGTCTGTTGTCTTTTTGTATCTAAAATAAAACACCTGATAATATACTTATAAAATTAAGATGACCAATCATCCTCCTTTAGGGAGGACAGTCCTTCTTTTGTAAGTTCCGTCGAAAATGTTCCTCCTACATGTCCTCATTTTTCATATTGGAAGACTAATCTGTAAATGTCCATATTCTATTGATGCAGAGTCAATCTATTGTGTGTGATGTGACGTATTTGTATTTGACATGACGATTCGTCAAGGATCAGTACAGTGCAGCGAGACTTGATTATGAGACGCATGCGCTATGTGTGGGAGACCTTGAGACCTAAAACACAACATGGTACATACGACATTGTAGACTCATGATTATTTCTTCTCAATGAATATTCAATCATAGACAGGTAAGCACAACTCACATTTTATTAATTCATTATCTATTTAATAATTTCCAAATACGTATAATTTTATTTACAAGTATTTTGCCAAGGCCCTGGCCAGTTGGCTCAGCGGTAGAGCGTCAGCCTGGCATGTGGGGGACCCGGGTTTGATTCCCAGCCAGGGCACATAGGAGAAGCGCCCATTTGCTTCTCCACCCCCACCCCCTCCTTCCTCTCTGTCTCTCTCTTCCCATCCCGCAGCCAAGGCTCCATTGGAGCAAAGATGGCCCGGGCGCTGGGGATGGCTCCTTGGCCTCTGCCCCAGGTGCTAGAGTGGCTCTGGTCGCAGCAGAGTGATGCCCCGGAGGGGCAGAGCATCGCCCCCTGGTGGGCAGAGCGTAGCCCCTGGTGGGCGTGCCGGGTGGATCCCGGTCAGGCGCATGTGGGAGTCTGTCTGACTGTCTCTCCCCGTTTCCAGCTTCAAAAAAAAAAAAAAAGTATTTTGCCAAAATTTGAGTTTTAAAGTGGAAATCTAACCTCAAACCATATCTATTAATAATGCATTTTGATTAAATAGTTGCATAAAACAGACATTTTTTAATTAGAAAATGATAAATACACCTTAATATCACTCCAAATTAGTGGTTTTGTTTGATATTTAGTTTTACTAAATGAGTACTGTTTTTACAATTATTATTAAAAATTAATAAGCATGTAAGCATAATTACAATATAAAATATTACAAATGTTTTATTATGCATTTACCATATTATAGTGTATAATTGCTGCAATGAATAAAATGGTTTTTTTATTTACAATATTGTTTTCTTCAATTTATTTTTGTCCTTTTCATTGTAAAAAAGTTGGTCACCTTAATAAATTGTAAGAGTAATCTTTTCCAGATCACAAATCCCCTCCTTGTAATTATTATCATGTTAATTGTTAACTGTTAACTATCCTATACCCACCTATGTAAAAAAAGTATGTGTTTATTCATTTTACCTTTTATCCAATCCTAGAGGTTTCCCTGCTTTGCTTTCTCCCCCCTCCCTAATCTACACCAGTGGATTTCACATAACCTCATACGTCTTCCTCTTTGATTATGATGTATAAAATAAGTGATGAAACTGCCATTCTCTGAAACATTTTCTCAATCCCTTGAGATTTCCCTTCCCAGCAACTGTCATCTGTTTGGCTCAGATAAACTCATAAAAAGTTTTTACAGGTTTGGACATTTCTTACATCGATGCTAAATGTAAATAGAATATTTACATTATTTATAGTATTATAACCTTATTTAAATAGAATATTTATAGGGGATATTTTTGCACCTAACTTTTTTCACTCTAAATTATTTACATGAGATTGATTCATCCATGTGTTTATGTGTGATTATTCCAACATATTTTTCTTGCTGTATAGTATTTTATCTCATGAATGTACTGTAATTTATTTATTCTATCTTTTGTTAACCTTTTACTTAGTGAGTTCTTTTCATACTCACTGACATCCAGGAGTGAGTTATTTTTCAAAAAATGAAATTAGTTTTATTTACAGTTTTATTAACTTAAAATCATGTTTGTTTGATAACCAATTTATGAAAACAAGAACATACATTTGCCTTTTTTTTAATGTTGCTGTCAGTCAAATAAGTCTGTAAATATGATATACTATATATGTTTGCTCGTTTATAGTTTGCATTGGGTGTGAGAGACAGGCTGTAAGCTAGCAAAGTCAATTTTAAGACTAAGTCTTTCCCTCCCTTTTAATACTAAGGTCTTCTCAAAACTAAGCTTTTCCCCACACCCTTGACTGTTGCATGATAGGGGGTGGTGCACTCTCATGAGGAATCCCATTTATGCCTCAGATAAGTGACTTTGTATCAGAGATTTCCTTATTTGTATGTTGGCTTAAAGGCTTTAATTTTCTACACTATAAAATGAGGCAGATCGGGGGCTCTCACCTCTCAGTTTCTGCGATCAGCATTGCAGAGGCCTCCCTGATCTCTTGCCCTCTATGGGAAAAGCAGATTTTCTGATTTTCTCTTGGTTCTCTTGTGGTTTGCCTGTCTTGGTAAACCAATAAACAGAATGGCCCGCCATCCTCCGACTCCACCATTTCCTTATCGTCTGCCTGAATTCAATGAGAACCTGCATGTGAATGGCCATGATGGCGGCCCCTGGCCATACACCCAGGCAAGCCCAGGGTTTCAAACCAGTGACCTCAGTATTTCAGGTCAATGTTCTATCCACTGCACTACCCAGGCCAGGCTCCATTTTTTAATTTGGTTATAAGTTCTAATAATGTATTCATTTTTCTTTTGGATTTATTGTGTTAGAATTATATCATTTTTTAATGACTCCTTTATCAATCTTTATAATTTCTACTTTTTTTTATTTGATGGCTTTGACTGGGACTCAACTAAAATTCTTAAAAAAAAATAGTAATAGCAAGCATCCTTATATTTTCTCAGATTGTCCCATTTGTAACCATGGGACTTAATTTATGGAGGTGACTAAGTGATGACATGAAGAGATTAACCCTTTGAGTAGGATGAAAGTTCATGTACGTCCTTGTGCCTCCTGACCATCCAGAGTACAATCAATTTATTTTAAAAATGTGTAATGCAACATTTAAAAAAAGCAAGTGTATGTTCTTCTTGTTTCCATAAATTGGTTATCAAACAAACATGAGTTTAAGTTAATAAAACTGGAACTAGAACTAATTTTATTTTTTGAAAAAAACTCACTCGCTGGGGTCAGCAAGCATGAAAAAAACTCACTACTCAAAGGGTTAATGCCATTGAGAGAATGGCTTTACTTCCCTTTCCTGAGACAAGGGGACACACCACCTCACACAGCCCCACAGGAGGAACACCACGTATGGGCAAGAGGCAAAATAAGAAGGATGGACAACCCTAGACCCAGAGCCCTTACTGGAGTTTTCCTGGGAAAGGAAGAGTAGAGTAAACAATTTAGGATTCGCTAGTTTGAATAATAAACGTTTGGCTTTGGGCAGTAGGGTAGGCTCTGGCTGCCTGGTTCCTATCCCTGGGATGATTTAAGCCAGGGGAAATATTGGCTTAGGATGTAAGAGTTAGATAAAAGAAGTGGTTGGCTTGCACATAATAGGCATGCTGCCAAGTAAATTATTTACTAATTTTAGCAATTAGCTAGCCTTGAGAGGCCAGCCTCTCCTCAACCAGCAAGGTTTTTAAGATATCAAAACAGCCTGACTGGGCGGTGGTGCAGTGGATAGAGCATCGGACTGGGATGCAGAAGACCCAGGTTCGAGACCCCGAAGTCACCAGCTTGAGCACAGGCTCACCTGGTTTGAGCAAAAGCTCACCAGCTTGAACCCAAGGTTGCTGGCTCGAGCAAGGGGTTACTCAGTCTGCTGAAAGCCCGCGGTGAAGGCATATATGAGAAAGCAATCAATGAACTAAGGTGTCACAACAAAAAACTGATGATTGATGCTTCTCGTCTCTCTCCGTTCCCATCTGTCTGTCCCTATCTATCCCTCTCTCTGACTCTCTGTAAAAAAAAAAAAAAAAAAAAAAAAAAAAAAAAAAAAAACAGCCTGACCAGGTGGTGACACAGTGTCTCTGTAAAAAAAAAACAACAAAAAAAACAGCCTGACCAGGTGGTGACACAGTGGATAGAGCATCGGACCAGGACACTGAGGACCCATGTTCAAAACCCCAAGGTTGCTGGCTTGAACACAGGCTCACCTGGCTTGAGCATGGAACCATAGACATGATGCCATGGTCACTGGCTTGAGTTCAAGGTCACTGGTTGAGCAAAGGGTCACTGGCTCAGCTGGAGCCCCCCAGTTAAGGCACACATGAGAAAGCAATCAATGAACAAATAAGGTGCCACAACAAAGAATTGATGCTTCTCATCCCTCTCCCTTTCTATCTGTCCCACCTCTCTCTCTCTCGCTCGCTAAAAAAAATAATAAATTTAAAAAAGATATCAAAATATCATAAGAATAGAAAGTTAAAAACATGATTAACACAGTGATCTCAAAGAGAAAGCGTCCAAAGTGTAAATAGTTCTCTGGGTTTTTTTTTTTTTAGTTCTCTGTTTTGTTGTGTTTTTTATGTCCTTTATTCCTTAAAGAGTTATTTTTTTTATTTATTCATTTTAGAGAGGAGAGAGACAGATAGACAGACAGAAAGGAGAAGCAGGAAGCATCAACTCCCATATGTGCCTTGACCAGGGAAACCAGGGTTTTGAACTGGCGACCTCAGTGTTTCCAGGTCAACACTTTATGCACTGCGCCACCACAGGTCAGGCAAGAGTTATTTTTTAATCTTAGTTATGAACAGATGTTAAATTTAATCAAATCTTCTTCCTGAACCAGTTGAGATTATATAACTTTCCTCATATAATTTTAACCAGTGCAGAAACTCTGTTTCTTTAATTTTCTCCTTTCTGTTCTTCATTTCCTTAGATTCTGGTCAGTATCAAACTGTCTTATGAACAAAGCCTCAGCCCTGGCCCATTATCTCAGCCAGTTAGAGCATTGTCCTGAAACACCAAGGTTGCAGGTTTGATCCCAGTCAGAGCACATACATGAAGCAACCAATGAATGCATAACTAAGTGGAACATCAAATGAATGCTTCTCTTTCTTTCTCTCTCTCTCTTTGTCTTTCTAAAATCAACAGAGAAAGAGAGAGAAACATTGGTTTATTGTTCCACTTAGTTATGCATTCATTGGTTGATTCTTGTATGTGCCCTGACTGGGAATCAAACCCACACCTTTGGCATATCAGGATAACATTAACCACGTGAGCCGGAGACTGATATCAGTTCTTTAAATTTGTTAAGACTTTACAACTCGGTATAATGTCAATTTTTGTAAATTTCCTGCATGATTTTATAGAGTGCAATACTCTATATATGTCTATTTGGTCAGCTATGTTAAGCACATTTTTCAAATTACATATGCCTACTGTGTGTTTTATGATTTGTCTCCTTGATTTACCAATGAATGAAAAAGATGTATTGAAACTCTTCCTATGTTGGTAAGTTTTTTTCTTCTTCTGGTTCTGCCTGGTTTTGCTCTCTGTATGTTGCTGTCTCATTAAAAGTATGCAAATGTGGATTGCCATATATTCCTGATAAGTTTCACTTTTTGCCATTATGAAGTAAAGCCCTTTAACCGCAGTAATGCTTTTTCCTAAATTTTGTTTTGTCTGATATTAATTGTAGCTGCTCCAGTTCTAAAACAAATTGAGCAGAGGATTAATATTTTTTACTTTCTGCCTTTCTTTATCCTTACATCTTTCTTGTTTAGGTATATACTGCTTGAAAATATACCTAGATCTAGCTGGATAGCTCAGTTGGTTAGAGCATCAGTTCAAAGTGCAGAGGTTTCTGCTTCCATTCCCAGTCAAGGCACATACAGGAATGGATCATACAGTTCCTCTCTCTCTCTCTCTCTCTCTCTCTCTCTCTCTCTCTCTCCCCCCCCTTTCCTCTCTGGCTAAAATAAGAAATAAATTTGCCTGACCTTTTGTGGCACAGTGGATAAAGGATCAACATGAAATGCCAAAGTCACCAGTATGAAACCCCAGGCTTGCCCTGTCAAGGCTCATATGTGAAGCATCTCTCTAAAATCAATAAATAAAATCTTTAAAAATAATAATAATATATGTATTTTATGTATTTTATGTATGTATATGTGTGTGTATATACACACACACACACATATCCCTAAATATGGAGTATATATATACACACACACACATATACCTAAATATGGAATATGTTATTTTTCAAGAAACACATCTTTGAATACCCATGATTCCAATTCCGACATCCCTAGCTCAGTAAGACCACAGCTCAGCTTTAGGGCTGCCTCGTCTGAATCAGAAGCAAAAGGGGTCAAGTGATATATGCACATTCTGAGTTCTCATCTTCTGCCTGTCTAATGTTGTTTGCTTTTGACACTGTCATATTGTGATTTATAATAAAGATTTTCATTTCTAGCTCAGAGCTCCTAAAACTCTTGGAAATTCTTAAGTGAGGAGAGCAACAAAGGTGTCTTGTTATGTTAATAGAATAGCTTTTGGACTGCACACCTAAGGATGGGGGCTGATTGCCAGGAGAACCAACCACACGATTAGAGGATTGAAACTTTCAGTCCCAACCTCCCTGACCTCCAGGGAAGGGGAGTAGGTTGAAGGTTGAGTCAATTGCTAATGGTCAATGCTTTAATCATCATGCCTATGTAATGATGCTTCCATAAAAAGCCAAAAGGACAGGATTCAGAGAGAGTCCAGGTTGATGAACATATGGAGAAGGTTCTGGGAGAATGGTATGTTTGGAGGGCCAAGTGCTCCACATCCTTTCCCACACCTTGCCTTATGCATCTCTTCCATCTGGCTGTTTTGTTGTGTTTTGTTTTTTATATTTAGACAATTAGATTTAACAGGGTGACATTGGTCAACTAGAGTACATAGATTTAGAGAAAACATCTCCACATCACTTGGACAGTTGATGATGCTGCATACCCATCACCCAAAGTCAAACTGTCCTCCGTCACCTTATATTTGTTTCTCTTTATGTCCCTTTCTCCCCCCCCACTCCTTCCCTTTTTTCCCTTCCCTACCCCCTGGTAACCACTGCACTCTTATCTACATCCATGAGTCTCAATTCTGTGTCCCACCTATGAATGGAATTATACAGTTCTTAGTTTTCTTCTGACTTACTTATTTCACTCAGTATAATGCTATCTAGGTCCATCCATGTTGTCGTAAATGATCCGATGTCATCATTTCTTATGGCTGAGTAGTATTCCACAGTGTATATGTACCACATCTTCTTTATCCAATCCTCTATTGAAGAGCATTTTGGTTGTTTCCATGTCTTAGCCACTGTGAACAATGCTGCAATGAACATGCAGGTGCATGTGTCTTTACGTACCAGTGTTTTTGAGTTTTGGGAGGTATACACCCAGCAGAGGGATTGCTGGGTCATATAGTAATTCTATTCTTAATTTTTTGAAGAACCACCATACTTTCTTCCATAATGGTTGTATTACTTTACATTCCCACCAGCAATGAGTGAGGGTTTTTTTTTCTCCACAGTCTCTCCAACACTTGTTATTACCTGTCTTGTTGATAATAGCTAATCTAACAGGTGTGAGGTGGTATCTCATTGTAGTTTTGATTTGCATTTCTCTTATAGCTAGTGAAGATGAGCATCTTTTCATATATTTATTGGTCATTTGTATTTCTTCTTGGGAGAAGTGTCTGTTCGTGTCCTCTTCTCATTTTTTTATTGGATTGTTTGCTTGTTTGTTGCTGAGTTTTGTGAGTTCTTTGTATATTAGCCCCTTATCTGAGCTGTTGTTTGAAAATATCATCTCCCAGTTAGTTGGCTGTTTGTTTTGTTGTCAGTTTCTTTTGCTGTGCAGAAACTTCTTAGTTTGATATAGTCCCATTCATTTATCTTTGCCTTTACCTCCCCTGCCTTTGGAGTCAAATTCATAAAATGTTCTCTATGGCAAGGTCCATGAGTTTAGTATCAATGTTTTTTTCTTTGTAATTTATTGTTTCAGCTCTTATATTTAAGTCTTTGAACCATTTTGAATTAATTTTTGTGCAAGGAGAAAAACTGTAGTCGAGTTTCATTCCTTTGCAGTGGCTTTTTTGTAAAATATTTCCAGCACCATTTATTGAAGAGGCTTTCTTTTCTCCATTGTGTGTTAAAGATTAGAGCAGAAATAAATGAAATGAAGAACAGAAAAACTGTAGAAAAAATCAATACAACAAAGAGCTGATTCTTTAAAAATATCAACAAAACTGATAAACCCTTGGCAAGACTCACTAAGAAAAAAAGAGAAAAGACTCATATAAACAAAATCCAAAATGAAAAAAGAGAAATTACCACAGATATCATAGATACACAAAGGATTATTGTGGAATACTATGAAAAAACTTCATGCCACCAAACTCAACAACCTAGAAAAAAATGGATAAATTCCTAGAACAATACAGTCTTCCTAGACTGAATCATGAAGAAGTAGAAAGCCTAAATAGACCTATAAGCAGGGAGGAAATAGAAACAACTATCAAAAACCTCAAAAATAAAAGTCCAGGGCCAGATGAATATATTAGTGAATTCTATCAAACATTCAAAGAAGAATTGGTTCCTATCCTTCTCAAAGTCTTCCAAAAAATTGAAGAAGAAGCAATACTTCCAAACAAATTTTTGAGGCCAACATAAACCTCATACTGAAACCTGGCAAGGACAACACACAAAAAGAAAACTACAGACCAGTATCTTTAATGAATACAGATGAAATAACCCTAAACAAAATACTAGCAAATTGAATACAACAACACATTAAAAAAATAATTCACCATGATTAACAGGATTCATCCCAGAAACACAAGGATGGCTCAACATACATAAAATGATTAACGTAATACACCCTATCAACAAAACAAAGAACAAAAACCATATGAGCCTGTCAATAGATGCAGAAAAGGCATTTGATAAAAATACAACATCCTTTTATGTTTAAAACACTCAACAAGATGGGTATAGAAGGAAAATATCTCAACATAATAAAGGCCATTTACGACAAACCATCAGCTAACATCATACTAAATGGTAAAAACTGAAAACTTTTCCTCTAAAATCAAGAACAAGACAAGGCTGCCCACTCTCTCCACTCCTGTTCAACATAGTGCTGGAAGTTCTAGCCAGAAAGAGAAAGAAATAAAAGGCATTCATATTGGGAAAGAAGAAGTAAAAGTTTTACTTTTTGCAGATAATGTGATCCTATATATAGAAAACCCCAACGACTCCACAGAAAGGCTGTTAGAAACAATAAACCAATATAGTAAGGTCACAGGATACAAAATTAATATACAGAAGTCTATGGCTTTCTTATATACCAATAATAAAACTTTGGAAAATGAACTCTAAAAAATAATCCCTTTTACAGTTGCAACAAAAAATAAAATGAAATACCTACAAATAAACATAACAAAGAATGTAAAGGACCTATATAAGGAAAACTACAAAGCATTATTAAAGGAAATCAAAAATATGTAATGAAATAGAAAAATATTCCTTGTTCTTGGATAGAAAAAATAAATACAGTTAAAATGGCCATATTACCCAAAGCAATATACAAATTTAATGCAATTTCTATCAAAATTCCAATGTCATTTTTTTTTTCTTTTGTATTTTTCTGAAGCTGGAAACGGGGAGGCAGTCAGACAGACTCCCGCAAGTGCCCGACCAGGATCCACCCGGCATGCCCACCATGGGGTGATGCCCTGCCCATCTTGGGGCGTTGCTCTGCCACAATCAGAGCCATTCTAGCGCCTGAGGCAGAGGCCACAGAGCTATCCTCAGTGCCCCAGCAAACTTTGCTCCAATGGAGCCTTGGCTGCAGGAGGGGAAGAGAGAGACAGAGAGGAAGGAGAGGGGGAGGGGTGGAGAAGCAGATGGGCGCTTCTCCTGTGTGCCCTGGCCGGGAATCGAACCCGGGACTCCTGCATGCCGGGCTGACGCTCTACCACTGAGCCAACCGGCCAGGGCCCCAAAGTCATTTTTTTTAATGGAACAAAAAGTCATCAGGTTTGTATGGAACCATAAAAATCCCTGAATAGCCAATGTAATCCTAAGGAAAAAAAAACAAAGCTGGGGGCATTACAATACCTGACTTCAAATTATACTATAGAACCACGATAATCAAAACAGCATGGTATTGGCAGAAAAATAGACACACAGACCAATGGAACAGAATTGAGAGCCCAGAAATAAAACCACATATATATGGGCAAGCCATCTGGCTGTTTCTAAGTTATATTCTTTTACAACAAACCAGTAACCTAGTAGGTGAAATGTTTCTCTGAGTTCTGTGAACTGCTCTAATAAATTAGTCTAATCCAAGGTGTGGGATGGTAGCCTGTCAGTCAGAAGCACAGGTGACAACCTGCACTTATGGTTTGTATCTAAATTTGGTGGGGGAGACAGTCCTGTAGAACTGAACCCGTAATTTGTGGGATCTGACACTATCTCCAGCTATCTGACACTCTCTTTTTTTTTATTAGTAGAACAGTCCACATTTTTAAATTAATTTTAATGGGGTGACATTGATCAATCAGGGTACATATGTTCAGAGAAAACATCCCCAGGTTATTTTGACATTTAATTATGCTGCATATCCATCACCCAAAGTCAAATTGCCTTCTGTCACCTTCTATCTGGTTCTCTTTGTGCTCCTCCCCTACCCCTAACCCCCTCTCTTTCCTCCCCCACATAACCATCACATTCTTGTTCATGTCCCTGAGTCTCATTTTTATGTCTCACCTATGTATAAAAATCATATAGTTCTTAGTTTTTTCTGATTTACTTATTTCACTCAGTATAATGTTATCAAGGTCCATCCATGTTGTTATAAATGATCTGATGTCATCATTTCTTATGGCTGAGTAGTATTCCATAGTATATATGTACCACATCTTCTTTATCCAAGTCATCTATTGAAGGGCTTTTTGGTTGTTTCCATGTCTTGGCCACTGTGAACAATGCTGCAATGAACATGGGGCTGCATGTGTCTTTATGTACCAGTGTTTTTGAGTTTTGGGGGTATATTCCCAGTAGAGGAATTGCTGGGTCATATGGTAGCTCTATTTTTAATTTTTTGAGGAACCATCATACTTTCTTCCATAATGGTTGTACTACTTTACATTCCCACCAACAATGGATAAGGGTTCCTTTTTCTCCACAGCCTCTCCAACACTTGTTATTACCTATCTTGTTGATAATAGCCAATCTAACAGGTGTGAGATAGTATCTCATTGTAGTTTTTTTTGTTTGTTTGTTTGTTTTTTATTAATTTTACTAGGGTGACATCAGAATCAGAATTGAGTTAAATCATAGGATACCCAGCTGGTGTTAAAGAATTACTTGATGGTGTGGGAACCTTCCCTCCCCAAAGAAACACAGAATTGCTGACCAGAACCTTTAGATGCTTTTTAGAAAAATATTTGCCTGGCTCATGGTGGCACAGTGGATAAAGCATTGAACTGGAGTACTGAGGTCACCAGTTTGAAAACACCGGGCTTGCCTAGTCAAGGCACACATGACAAATAATCAACAAACAATTAAAGTGAAGTAACTATGAATTGATACTTCTCACTCCACACCCCCTCCTCTTTCTGTAAAATAAATAAATAAAATCTTTTTTTTTTTTAAGGAATGAAATCTTTTTTTTTTATTTTAATTTTTATTTATTCATTTTTTAGAGAGGAGAGGGGGGGGAGAGAGAGACAGAGAGGAGAGAGAGACAGAGAGAGAGAAGGGGGGAGGAGCTGGAAGCATCAACTCCCATATGTGCCTTGACCAGGCAAGCTCAGGGTTTCGAACCGGCGACCTCAGCATTTGCAGGTCGATGCTTTTATCCACTGCGCCACCACAGGTCAGGCCAATAAATAAAATCTTTAAAAAATTTTAATATAGTCCATTCAACTCTTTCATTCCAGTGCCTTAGTGGTTACTGTTCATTTCTGCCTCTGAGGTTCCTGGAGCTATTTATCCTTAGGCTTAAATTGACCCCTTTAATTCCACAGCCCCTGTAAAACCCAAATTCTCCTCATGCAAATTCTCATCGGGCTCAAAACAGAACATTCTCATTCCCAATCATGAGGTTGTAGTTAATTTGCTTGCTATTCTTTCTCTTAATGGTTTCCTAGCCTTCACTTTTGAAATGTAGCAAAAAGTTTACCTTCCCAGGAATGACAGGGAAAGTTTACATGGGGGAGGGACCTGACCATTAGGGGAGTTTAAATCACAATAGTTGTTTATGAAAGCCTAGACAGCCTGACCAGGTGGTGGCAGTGGATAGAGCATCAGACTGGGATGTGGAGGACCCAGGTTTGAGACCCCGAGGTCACCAGCTTGAACGTGGGCTCATCTGGTTTGAGCAAAGCTCACCGGAGCTTGGACCCAAGGTCGCTGGCTTGAGCAAGGTTTTACTCAGTCTGCTGTAGCCCCACGGTCAAGGCACATATGAGAAAGCAATCAATGAACAACTAAGGTGTCGCAACGAAAAACTACTGATTGATGCTTCTCATCTCTCTCCATTCCTGTCTGTCTGTCCCTATCTATCACTCTCTTTGACTCTGTCTCTGAAAAAAAAAAGAGCCTAGACACAAGCCCAGAGGAACCAGCTAAGCTATTCCTGGAAGATTCCTGACCTCTTGGCTGTCTCCAAAATTTACCAAGGACACCAAACCTATGCAACATCAAAAAGAACTTGTGTTTCTTCAGCAGAATTTCCCTCCTCCTGCTCATCATCAAGTCAGTGACCAAGGTCACAAACCCTGTTATACCAATCTGAGCATGTCCAGGTGCAGGCAGCCCCAGGTTCAGCCAGCAGAAGACTGAACTCCAATATCTAATGCTCTCTCCTGCAGCTTGGGGCTGACACCCTTTGGTGATCTCAGCCCATTTGCACTAAAGTGCTTTTAAAATGCTTTCCTTTTGGAACACACTAACCTTGTGTTTTGGGTTCATCCCATGGTTTCTGCCTTTTATTTATAACCTGGTTACCAATTTAGCTAGTACTTATTGAGAACCTACTAAGTGCCTGGCCCTGTTCTAGGCTCTGGAAGTTCAGCAGTAAAGCACTGTCTTTATAATTGAACTTTTAGTTGTGGAAAGAAATAATAAACAGGTAAACATCTGAATAGAGTGAAGAAGTGAATTATACAGAATTTTAGGAAAGAGATTTAATCTATTTATTTGAGAGAGAGAGAGAGAGAGGAAGATGGAGAGAGAAAGAGGCATTGATTTGTTGTTCCACTTAAATATGCATTCATTAGTTGATTCTTGTATATGCCCCAACTGGGGATTGAACCCACAACCTTGGCATATTGGTATGGTGCTCTGACCAACTGAGAAACTGGCCAGGGCAGAGATTTTTTGGCAAGTCAAACAAATTCAAAGGCCTCAAGGCAGTGTAACCATGCAGAAACTCCATTTCCTTAACATGACCTTTTCTCTTTTCTGCCCGCCCACTCCTTTCCTTAATCATTAAGCCCTTAGGACATAAGGTGCTGGTCAGCATTAAACTATCTTAAGAACAAAGCCTCAGGTCTGTTGACCACAGAAAGAGAGTTTTGTTCCAGCTGTTACTGGACAAACGGGTCTGTTTGCCTGCACACATCAAAACCCAGTAAGACACAAACAGGAGGTTGCAGCAAAGAAAGTAAGGGTTTATTTTTAGAAAGTAGCCCAGGCCCAGAGTCACAGATGAGCTAATGCTCAAAGACCCGGCTCCCCAGTGGCTTTCAGGGGACGGCTTCTATAGGGGAGAAACCATTAATCATGGTGACTAAGGGAGTTAGAATTGCAGTCAGGGTCGTGTACTACTGATTGGTCAGTGCTAGGGTAGTGGTAGTTGATCAGTGCACCTGGGCCTGACGTCAACCATGGCATAGCTTTGTCTGGCTTCGCTCTTCTGGGCCTGAAGCTGAAACACAACTGAAACTATCTCTAAGGTCAACAGACCTGAGGCTTTGTTCCTAAAATTATTTGAGGCTGACCAGAACCTCATTGTCCTGAGGGCTTAATGATTACGGTAGTGGATGTACAGGGAGAGGGAGGTGGATGAGTCAGGGTTCTGAATGAGGCCAGTTTGAATCAAAAGGAAAGTAAGGAGAAAAGTTCATATAAAAGAAATGAAGTTTCTGCAAGTTTACAAAGCTAAAGATAACATCTTTACCTCAGCTGTGTTTCAGCCCCAGGCCCATGAAAGTGAAACAACCCTCCTGACCACACCCGCATGAAACCAGATGGAGTAATGCCATGGCTGACATCAAGACCTAGTACAATGGTCAACTGCTCCCTACCCTGGTGTTGCAGTAATATAATGTTATAGTAATTAAATATATAGAAATATAAAAAATGTGGAAGATATATAAAAGTAATTAAGATATAATATTAAAATTAATTAAGGAAATTAAATAAAGTTATGCTGTCTGGATAGGAATTAATATAGTGGGTGCAGATGTGATAAACAGACTCTGACTTTCGAACAGGGCCCAGTTAGTGTGTGTGTGAAGTTATGCATAGATAAGAAATAGCTTGATGTCACAACTCTGTAAGTTAACATAAATAAGAAGCTTCCCTAGGAACATCTTAAAAGTGTCTTGATGTGACATTTCAGTAGATTAACATAAAAAGGGCTCCCTTAGAGGAAATTCCAAAAAAGGTGGTTTGAGGTGATAATCCTATAGATTGACACCTGTTAGAAGGCTTTGGCCAGAAAAGGTACTAAAGCTGAAGGTACCCTGCTGCAGTAGTCGCCCAGACTCCAACTTGAACGTGGACTGTCTCCGAGCTGCTCTGAGCTCTGATCAAAGAAGCCGAGAGGAGCACACTGACAGGACTCCCTTAAGCTGTACCCAGGCACGCCAAAAGGATTTGTGAGTAACAAATTACCTGTGTGATTCTTGCAACTAACTTGTGTGTCGGTCGTGTCTTTCCTCTGGTGGTAGTTGGGGTCAGCACTGATAAATAGAATCCTCATAGCTGCCTCAAGAGTAGTCTCAAAGAGGCTGCCAGCCCTGCTGATAAGCAGCAGGAGTGTCCCATTGCACGAGGAAGTCGAATCAGGGATGCCTGATCGATGTAGTAATTGGGCTCTACTGGGACACCTGGCCCCAGCCAATCAGTAGAGCTCAGGACACAACTCCTTTAGCCACCATGACTAATGACTTTTCCCCTACATGACCCATCCCCTGGAAGCATTGGGGAGCCAGGTCTTTGAGCACAAGCTTACCTGTGACTCCAGGGGTGAGCCTTTTTTTTTAAATAAAGCTTTACTTTCTTGGCTGCAAACCTGTTTGCATTCGGTTGGGCTTTGATGCATACAGGCCAACAGGCCCGTTTAGTCCAGTAACAGCAGGAGAATGGCTGGTGTAAGAGCAGGGAGGGCAGTCCCAGTGAGACAAGTAAGATGAGAGTAGCAGAGATGAGGTAAGAGTAGAAAGGCCAGATGGTAGAGGGCCTGGAATGGCTTTTCTCTAGATGTAATAAACATACAGTTCTTAGTGTGTTTTGAGCAAGACAGCCACTAAAGTAATTTGTATTTGTATACAATTGCTCTAGCAGCTTTATGGAAAATAGATTGTGGATCTTTCCTCCGATTCTGATTTAACACTCTCCATCAAATTCTTTTTCCCTCCTAAATTGTTACAGTTGTAAAACCAGGGGGAAATGTCCTAACTAATGTAACTAGAGAGAGGACTGCAGAGAAATGAAGGGTATTTCCTTAGACTTGATAAAAGACAGTGAAGAGTCTTATTCATACCCCAGACTAGGACACTAGTGGTCCTTGGTATGTAGGACTCCAGCCCTGCTCTCCTGGGCCTAGCCTCTCGAGGCTACTCCTTATTTGACTGATAAAGCCACACCTACAACAAGAATACTCAGGAAAGTGCTGCGGCCTCCGCTCTAGGCTGTTCCAAGAACCGGCCACTCCCCTGAAATAATCAAGGCCCTGTTTCCAACCTAGATCACTGGTCCTGATTTCTTCCTCCTCCATCCCCAGAGGGGCCTTTGGTGTCCTCTGTCACCTACTGCTTCAGTTGAGGTCACCTCTGTCACCTGAGATGTCAGAATGAAAAGAGATCGAGCAAGGATAAAACAGGTGCAGGCTGCACAAAACAGGTTACCACTGAGCGGTAGCTGGACAACCACTCAATCTCACTGGGCAATACTAATGAGCTGGAGCACACCTTCATAGAACCATTTTCTGACCACTCTTTAATAATGAAGGAGGAGGAAAGCAACTATGGCATAAGTCAAAAAGCAAATGCTCTTGGTAAAAACGCTTAAGAAAATGGTTTGCCAACCCTAGACTAAGTGTGTGAATAGATGTTAAATATGACATATGCCAAGCAGGGCCATGAACTCAAAATAGCCATTTTATTCCCATGTGTGAGAACATGGCATCTTTAGAATCCAGATTCTAGCAACTTCCACTATCCAAGGTACAGATAAGAAAGGTACTAAAAATATTATCTAACTGACTCACATAGATCTGACCAGGTGTGTTCACTAAGACCCGTACCTCTTACTCAGAGGAAAGACGCTTCCAGCCTCTTCCAGTGTTTCTGTCCTCTCAGTGGCTTTGCATTTCTCTCATTTCTCTTACCTTTGTTCTTTTTCCTTTTAAGAAGCAACCAGAAAAAAATAGTCTGACATCAAGAGGCCAGAGTAAAAATTTGAAAATAAAGATGCAATATCTAAAAATATGTGGTAGTTTGGATTAATTTTGTTTATGGGCAAATGGCACTCATATAGATACAAATGTGAACAGAAACCATCTCCATCTTGAGGAGCCACTGAGCCATTTCACCCACAGGTGTTGTAAAGTACCAAAGGCTACAGAATTAATATTAATATTTTAAGAGGCTTGGAGAACATTTTATTAATTTGGGTTAAGGTGTGCAGAGAAATTGTGATAATAGTCTCTGTACTGTGTGATTGGCATAACCAGGATGGCCCTTGGCATTGTATTGTAAATGCAAGGGGAGGAAAACATGGATTCCCAGACATTCCACCACACCTGTGGGGAAAAGGGTGAATGGCTAGCCAGGTGCAGGAAGAGTAAAGCCAAAATAAACCTTTTCTCATAGCAATGAGCCATTTGCAGGCATTTGTCCCCACCGAAACTACCTCTCCTATGTAAATGCGTGTGGTTAACACGTGTGACTCTGGACAGAGAGATAGCAGATGAACACTAGATAATATAGGAATGCCTTTTAATATGTAAAGAGACATCTTTCTACCATTGTGTTGGCTTGTAAATTTTGTTTTCCCCAAAAGGATGTATGGCTTGCAAATTGAATGTGGTCCTATCATGTTAAAGGACATATGACTATAACCAATAGTGGTAAGGGGCTCCTAATTGCAATTCTTTCTTCTGTACTTTCCACTTACAAAACTATAAAAACTAAGTAGAACAAAGGGCCGGCGCGCTCTCCTTCAGATTTCTGTTGGAGTTCCCGCCATTTGGCCAAGCTAGACAATAAAGCTTTGATGTGTAATCGACGGACCTTGTTCGTGTCTTCCATGTTTTGGGTCCCTCTGAATTAGGCTTAACAATCTCTGTGTCCCAGATTTCATTTTTAAATTTCATGTTGTGATCTTTAACCAACTTCAGTCCTCAGCAAACATATTGAGGCTTTGTAGTTGATTTTTTTTTTTCTTTCTCTTTTTCTTTTTATTTTTTTGTATTTTTCTGAAGTTGAAAACGGGGGAGGCAGTCAGACAGACTCCCACATGCGCCCGACCGGGATCCACCCGGCATGCCCACCAGGGGGCAATGCTCTGCCCATCTGGGGCATTGCTCTGTTGCGACTAGAGCCATTCTAGCGCCTGGGGCCAGAGGCCATGGAGCCATCCTCAGTGCCCGGGCCAGCTTTGCTCCAATGGAGCCTTGGCTGTGGGAGGGGAAGAGAGAGGCAGAGAGGAAGGAAAGGGGGAGGGGTGGAGAAGCAGATGGGCGCTTCTCCTGTGTGCCCTGGCCAGGAATCAAACCTGGGACTCCTGCACGCCAGGCTGACGCTCTACCACTGAGCCAACCGGCCAGGGCCTTGATAATTTTTTGTGTTCCCTAAAATATCATCATAAATATTTTTGTTAGCAACAACTGTAATGGCCTGAAAACCAAGATCAATATCACACTGGTGACAGTATCAATTATAAACAATCATCTATCACAGGACCACCAGGAGGTATGGCCCCTGGTGCTATTGCATTCTTTGTCTATTTGTCCTGTCAGTCATTAGTACCCAAATTATACTATTAAAAACCTACTGTGCCCTGGCCAGATTGTTTGATTGGTTAGAGCATTGTCTGGTGCTGCGAACCAGCATGACTAGTAATTCCAGGTCCTGAGTGAGAACAGCATAGAATGAAGAAATAAACTCAAAAAGAAACAGGATGGGATCAGAGGCTTCTGCAAAACCAAGATAGCATGTAAGAGAAAGTCTCCACCCCCAAACTTGCTTTACTTATAAGGCAGAGTAAAGTCATTAGCAAATCAAAGAGATCTTTAAAACAAAGTCACATTTCCAAGGCAAGCCAAGAATTCTCCCAAGAGCAGAAAACCCTCCACCCTGCATAACACCTTAACTTCACAAAACAAACGATAAAAAGAAAACTGCCTCCAGTCTCTCTGAAGGACATGGGGGATAGAATGAGTAGAAACAATCTAGTGTCACAGCTAACATGGAGGCGTGGAGAAAAACTTAGCCATTAGCAATTTCATCAAGCAAGTGAGGTGAGGGGATTGAGCAAACTGTCAGCTTACTGCCTGCCAGTCCCTCACACTTCTGTCCCCCAAAAACCTAAACTGCAAAGACCCTATTGGCTTGTGGTTCCCAACATATCCGCCTTTTTTATTTTCTAACTTCCATTCATGTGCTGTGATTTACAATCGTCTGATTTCCCAGATTCTGATTTGGAGGCAGACTGAAAAAAATACAAAATAAACACAAGATTAATATAGCCCATGCTAACAGATACCAAAACAAGTGTCTTAATACACTAAAGGGATAAAGCCTTTTAGATTATCAAGCAAATTCTTAGCCAATACAGCAGAATCTATAATAGAGTCTTTGCAGTTTTAAATGTCCTTAATATGTTAATGCAATTTTACCAAGTCCATGCTGACACCATCACCCTTCCACCTTCTCTGTAGATGCAACCCAACCCCACTTCAGTCCCATTGAGAACTGTCACAAGGAGCAGGAGTTATACTCAGGAAAAGTCCACATAGCCCCTGTAAAGCCAGAAGCCACGGCCACTACTACCATCACAGCAGCCCGGCCCATGCAGGTTCGCATTGGATTCGGACAGTCGGTAAAGAAACAATGAAGCCAAAAACTGGTGGGCCATCATCTTTAATCCTAGCTTGCACCCAGCAGGCAAGTAAAAACACACACTGGGCTCCAAGACCCACTCACATTCAGTGCTCACAAAGCTACTGACTTATCCGAGTTTCCTAGAATCAAAGGTTTCTAGCTCACCAGACTTTATTCACCTCTGTTCCCCATCTCCTTCCTTCTCCCTGCACAAACTCTGCACAAACTGGCTTCTCACTCAGCACTCCACCATCTTGGCTGCTTCTCCTGGCCTCCTCCACATGGCCTTTCTCTGCTCTCTGCTCTCTCTGCTCTAAAGATAATCTCAGGAACCAAGAGAGCAAGCTCCCATTCTGCCCTCATTTTATAGTGCAGAAATCAAAACCTCCAATCCAATATACAAAATAGGGAAGTCTCCAATATAAAGTCACTTATCTGAGGCATGATGGGATTGTACCACCCCACATCAAAAAGGGTGGGAAAGGCTTAGTCCCAAAACAAAGCCCCAGGCTACAAGGATCCTGCCTGGCCACAGCCTGCCCCCAACACACATTAACATCACATGGGTGACGGGCCTCCACGTGGGCAGCACCATCTTTAACAAAGTGAGCATAATATATTTTATCTGCCCAACAGCCCCAGAACTGTTGTTGCATTCCCACAGTCTGTAGCTGGTTTCCAAATCCCAATGACCACTGCTTCCAGCACACTAAGCTTTTGTCTCAAGCTTAATGTCAATTCTGGCAATGATTCAGGTAGACTGGAAGGACCATCTATAGGTATGTGTGCAGATGAAGCTTTTTTTTTAGCCTGGAGAGATGAAACCAGGGGGCCTTTTCCTGAAGTTTTGCAGCTGTGGGGTGGTGAGGAGAACATTGGAATTCACTATGCTGGGTGGTAGAGGTAAATTCGTAACAGAAGTGGGCAAATCTGGCTGGCCAAAAGTAGCAACAGGTCGATTCTGAGAACAAAAGGTGAAAAAAGAGAGAGGCTCTGAGTTTGGAGAGTAGGTCCTGGCCTAAAATAGGCATGGATCATCAAGGCAGAAAGATAAAAGAGTGTATAAAGGAGACACTATGTATTAGACAAAGCAGTGGATCCATGGCAAGCGAGGAGGAAAATAAGATCATTAACACCCACAACAGATATCTTCGAGGGATGAGCGGGACCCAAATATTCAGACAAGGCAGAGTAAGTGGCCCCTGTGTCTATAAGAAATGAGATCAACTTACCTGCTACTTGAATGGTTACCCTAGGCTCTTTGATGGTGAAGTACGATGAGGCTGATGGCCCTGGGCACCTTCAGTCTTCAGTGGCAAGTCCCAGCAGGCTGGGCAAGGTTAGGTCAGAAGTGGCTGGGGTAGGGCTAGAAGAGACTGAACACTCCCTTAGAGGAATGAGTAGGCAGTCTACCTTCCTGTGTTCCTTTTTCCTGCAGCGAGGGCATGGCCCTGACAGGGGCCAAGAAGCCAGACAAGCTTTATCCCAAAGACCTTCCTTTCCACTCTTGAAGCAGGGCCCTGATGGAATCTGACAAGGCCTCTTGGGGTGTTGGAGCTTTTAAAGGCGTATGCCAAGAGCTGGTATTTTCCTGATCTCTTTGGGCTCTGTCTGCCTTTTCCTATTCCTTTCGGTGATTATAGACCTTAAAAGCCATGCTCAGGAGATCTCATTGAGGGGTTTGAGGGCCCTCCTCTGCCTATTTTAAGCTTTTTCCATATATCTGGGGCTGACTGGAAGAAGACAGAAGGACAGTTTGATCAGCTGGATTGGATGAAGGAGGGTTGGAATTTATAGGAGGAAGAGTCTTGGAGTGTGCTGAGAGGATTTAATAGGTGGAACAGGTTTGACAGAGAGAGGGACAAGAGCAAAGTAAAATAAGCCTTGTACAATTGCTCTTGTGAAGTGAGACTCTCTTCCTGGCTCATGGTGTCCCACCAAACATTCAGGAACCCACTGAGGAGCCTCAGCAGTCCAAGGAAAAAAACACACATATCCTCGGCCCCACAATGTCCAGAGAACAGGGTCTGGACATTGCCAGATTCCTGTAAGCAGGTCCTTCCACTGCACTTCAGAGAAGGCTTTCCTTGTTGGATTACAGAGTCTCTTGGCCACTGAATGGTCCTATACATCAGTATTCAAAAAAATATTTTAAGTAAAAAGCATGATAAAGAATATTTGCAAGAGTTCTAGGGTATGACTTCTTGTGAAGCCAGTGGCCAGGGCCACCATCACAGCCACCTGGCCCATGCAGGTTTGAAATGAATTCAGGCAGGCGGTAATGAAACAACAGAGCCATGAACTGGTGGGCCATTATCTTTAATCCTAGCTTGTACCCAGTGAGCAAGTAAAAACACACACTGGGCTCCAAAACCCACTCATTCAGCACTCACAAAGCTACTGACTTATCCGAGTTTCCTAGAATCAAAAGTTTCTAGCTCACTAGCCTCATTCTCCTTTGTTCCCCATCTCCTTCTCTCTACACAAACTCTGCACTAATTGTATTCTCTTTCAGCACTCCGCCATCTTAGTTGCCTCTCTTCTCCTCCATTGTGACCTTACTCTGCTTTCCAACCTGCTCTCTGATCTAATACTAATCTCAGGAACTGAGAGAGCAAGCTCCCAGTCTGCCCCACTTTATAGTGCAGAAATCAAAACCTTTAATCCAATATACAAAATAGGGAAGTCTCTAATACAAAGTCACTTATCTGAGGCATAATGAGATTGCACCACCCCAAGTCAAAAAGGGTGGGAAAGGCTTAGTCCTAAAACCAAGCCCCAGGCTACAAGGATCCTGCCTGCCCAAAGCCCGCCCCCAACACACATTAATATCACCTGGGTGATGGGCTTCCATGTAAGCAGTGCTGTTGTGGACCATAAATGGCAGAAAGCCATTGTAGATTCGAGGCTTAGCAAAAGGCTAAGTTCTCCCCCCTCCATCTTCATATTTGGCTATTATGCTGAGTATTTGCACCCACTTCACTTGCTTCCTTAGGTTGCTGGAAGCAATTTACATGCCCTTCCTCTGACTCTTTGTTTGTTTTCAGATGTTGGTAGATTTCACTAATGCATCCTGTTTATGTCTTGGGAGAGTTTCAGTTTTAGCCTTGGATGTGTAACTTTGTATCAAGGACTTCCTTGATTTGCATATGGCTATATAATAACGCAAACTGGGGCTATTGGGCACTCGGATATTGCTATCAGCATTTGAAGAGTCCTCCTGGTCCCATTTTTTCTTTTTTTTCTTTTTTTTTTTTCATTTTTCTGAAGCTGGAAACAGGACAGTCAGACAGACTCCCGCATGCCCCCGACCGGGATCCACCTGGCACGCCCACCATGGGGCGACGCTCTGCCCACCAGGGGGCGATGCTCTGCCCATCCTGGGCATCGCCATGTTGCGACCAGAGCCACTCTAGCGCCTGAGGCAGAGGCCACAGAGCCATCCCCAGCGCCCGGGCCATCTTTGCTCCAATGGAGCCTTGGCTGCAGGAGGGGAAGAGAGAGACAGAGAGGAAAGCGCGGCGGAGGGGTGGAGAAGCAAATGGGCGCTTCTCCTGTGTGCCCTGGCCGGGAATCGAACCCGGGTCCTCCGCACGCTAGGCCGACGCTCTACCGCTGAGCCAACTGGCCAGGGCTCCATTTTTTCTTGATGAGTATGTTTCCTTAATTCCGCAGTGTTATTAGGAGCCACGCTGGTCCGTGGCACAGTGCCATCTTTAACAAAGTGAGCATAATATATTTTTATCTGCCCAACACTCCCTGTTTTTTATTTTTTCCAATTGACCTTTTAGCATTTGATGTGCATGCTCCACAATGCCTTGACCCTGGGGATTGTAAGAAATACCTGTCCTCAGGTCAATTCCAAAAGTCTGACAAAATATAGTAAATGCTTTTACAAGTAACATTCCCATATTTTTTAAAACATTTTTTTATCCCATTGATTAACAGGCAATCTAGAGAGCACTTAAGGCTGAAAAAATCCAGTATAACCTTCTTTATCTTCCCATTGTAAAAAAAACTTAGAGCTTTGTTAGGGAAATTTACTTTGCCCTACGCCTCACAGCTCTGTGACTGCTTCAAGAGTGAGCCAAGAAGAAAGCCAAGGTTGCTCAGCAATTACAGATGCATCAGCTCTTGTATCTAAGAGTCCTCTGAATTTATGCCCCTGTATTATTAACTCGATTTCAGGGCATCAGAGGATTCAAATTCTCAACTTTCTCGGGACCCCGTTTGCAAAATGTGGCCTGACAAGCAGAATTAGCATTCTTATACTATTCTTCCAACTGCCTGAAGCAGCTTGAGACAGATTCTTGAAATGACTTATTAGGGCCCTGCTTATTTTGCTTAATTCCTTTGTTTTACAGACCTGACTACAGTTTTACACATAAACAAGACAATTTACAGTACAGAAACACAAATATAGCACATAAATTTGATTAATCCTAATACTTGAGTTGCTATTTAGCTCTCAACTCAGAGCACACCTTAAAAAGCACTGACCAAGCCTGACCTGTGGTGGCACAGTGGATAAAGCGTCAACCTGGAAATACTGAGGTTGCTGGTTCAAAACCCTGGACTTGCCTGGTCAAGGCACATATGGGAGTTGATGCTTCCTGCTCCTCCCCCCCCTTCTCTATAATAAATAAATAAAATCTTAAAAAAAAAAAAGCACTGACCAAATTAGCAAGTCTTTAGGATCTACAGTCTATTCTATTTAAATTTAAATGAGTGCTTCTTTAAAAGTTCTATTTTTTAAACAAAAATGTAGGGATGAAACTATTTTTTCAATATAAAAGCCGGCAGAGTAAAGTCATTCGCAAATCAAAAAGATCTTTAAAACAAAGTCACATTTCCAAGGCAATTTTCAATTTTTGCATACAATAACTTAATTCAGGCCTTAAAAATCACATTTTAGACAACATCAGACAAAAACTAAACAGAAACTAGAATCAGAAAAACCAGACAAACCAGAGAGAAACCTGGGATTTCAGAGCACAACCAGACTAGAAAGATGACTGCCTGATCTCAGTCAGGGCATTTTCTGACAGACGGACTGACGATGGATGGGACTAAACAAAATCTCCTCTAGAGAAAAATTTACTCGGCAGCTGCTTAGGTAATTTTATAGTCAGATCCACCAGGAGTACCCTGCCTAAATTTTAGGCAATTAATAGGAAAGGAAT
Organism: Saccopteryx leptura; assembly: GCF_036850995.1. NCBI lineage: Eukaryota > Metazoa > Chordata > Mammalia > Chiroptera > Emballonuridae > Saccopteryx > Saccopteryx leptura. The sequence goes on along the minus strand of NC_089510.1, from coordinate 71,092,023 downwards.
AAAATGATAGGTCAGAGGATTGTAGCTAAAACATTAAAGAAAATCAGATAATAACAGGAAAAGCTGTAACTCTCCTAATGTCTGAGTCTCCTATCCGTTCTCAAATTCTATAGTTGCTGTAACTGGCAGTTTAGGTTGACTATGCTAAGACCTCTCCTCTACCTCAATTTTAGCTGAGCGGCAAACTAAGCAGCCAGAGAGAGCTAGGAGCAGCCGACTGCCACTGCTCAGGATAATTGGGTGATGTTTGGCCTGCTGGAATCAGAATTTGCTGAGGAAACACCAACATTGCCCCTAGTGTTTGATGGGGCTAGGGAGGGCCCCGTTGTCCATTTCCCTGAATCACCTGCCCTTTGGCAGTATACTTATATTTACATTCATTCGCTCAATGTTTCTCTTTCCTGCAGCATGGGCAGAGGTCAGGAGCTTTAGGAGCTGCCTGCCCCTCAGCAGGAGGCTGAGACTGATATCCGGAGAGAGTAAGGCAATTTTTAGCAAAATGTTCTAAACTCCTACATTGGAAACAAGATCCACTGGCAGAAGTACTTCCCAGGCCTCCCTTCTTTTGTTTATTCCTCTATTTATCAAAGTATTGTCCTGGAGTCCTCCCCTGAAGTGCTGTGGCAATAGCCAGACCTTGCATGTATGAAGGCCCAATATCAACGTATATTCTGATGTAATCCCTTATACCTAGAGTCTGATCTAAAGCTTGGTGGAGCAGGGATCTCCAAAGGCCTGAGCCAAAGACATGGATACGCCTGAGCTTTCTGGGAGCAACCTGATAAGGGTAAAGAGAAGCAGAGGGTTGAGCATAAGAAGGAGCAGAGGGCAACGGAGGCACAAAGAGTAGGGCAGCCATAGTTGTGACACCTTCATTATCTCCCGAGTCATCCTCAGACTCCAAGATCTTCTCATATTTACATCTCTCTGTTTCTAGCTCACTCTGATACTCCTCAGACAACAGCTCCTCCTCAAATAAAAACATTTGTACAAAAAAGAAAAAGGTACCTTACTTTTGACCCTAATTGTCCCATAATTTATTACTCCTGACACTTTCCCCGAAACTTGACTCACTGTGTGCACTTGGGGAGTTCTGTCACCTGCCTTTAGTTTAGTTTTCTCTTCTTCAGGTCCCTGTTTGAGCATCACCAGCAGCAAACCAGCATGGCTAGTAATTCCAGGTCCTGAGTGAGAACGGTGCGGAATAAAAAATAAACTCAAAGAGAAAAAGAATGGGATCAGGAGGCTTCTGCGAGGCCAAGATAGCTTGCAAGAGAGCATTTCCACCCCCAGACCTGCTTTATTTATAAGGCAGAGTAAAGTCATTTGCAAATCAAAGAGATCTTTAAAACAAAGTCACATTTCCAAGGCAACCCAAGAATTCTCCCAAGTGCAGAAAACCCTCCACCCTGCATAACATCTTAACTTCACAAAACAAAGGGAAAAAATGTCTCGCTGAAGGACATGGGTAAGATGAGCTAACATAGAGGTGTGGAGAAAAACTTAGCCTTTAGCAACTTCATCAAGCAAGTGAGGCGGGGAGTTGAGCAGACTGTCAGCTTGCTGCCAGCCCCCCACACCTCTGTCCCCCAAAAATCTAAACCACAAAGACCCTATCAGCTTGCAGTTCCCAAAAGTCCAGAAGTGCAGAGGTTATGGGTTTGATCTCCAGTCAGAGCACATATTGGAACAGATCAATGTTCCTGTCTCTCTCTCATTCTCTCCCTTCCTCTCTCTAAAACCAATAAAACAAACAAAAAGTACTATAACACGGGTCTGTGAGTGGAAAATAATCTAAGCAGAATTTCTGGGTCATCTATTCCACTCACATCCAATCTTCCCATTAGTAGACTACCTTATAATAAATTCTGTTATATTCTATGGCATTGTCTGCTTTGTCTTTCAGTCTGAAGATAGCTTCTTGTTAATTTACACCTTTGCCCCACCATTGGACTGCACTACAATTTTCAATTATACTATTACAGCATCATACAACAGCTGAAGTGCATAAAGACTTCCCTTAAAGGTTGAGAAAAGGTTAAATTGTTTTCTTGAAAAGGGCCAGAAATGTGTATGGCAGTTTAAAAAGAGTACCACAAAAACATAGTCAAGAATCATTTATTTACTTGCTTGTTTGTTTATTTGTTTTTTAGAGAGAAAAGGGGAGAGAGAGAGAGAGAAAAAAAAACATCGATTTGTTATTCTACTTTTTGTACATTCATTGGTTGATTTTTGTATGTGCCCTGACCGGAGATCCAATTCACAACCTCGGTTCATTGGAATGATGCTCTGAGTTACCCGGACAGGGCAAGAATCATTTTTATTTTTATTTTTTTTCAGTGTTGTACCCTAAATCACTTTATTATTTTTATTTTTTATTATTATTAATTTTACTGGGGTGACATCAATAAATCAGGGTACATATGTTCAAAGAAAACATGTCCAGGTTATCTTGTCAATCAATTATGTTGCATACCCATCACCCAATGTCAGGTTGTCCTCCATCACCTTCTATCTAGTTTTCTTTGTGCCCCTACTCCTTCCCCTTCATCTCTCCCTCCCCCCCCCCACCCTGTAACCACCACACTCTTGTCAATGTCTCTTAGTCTCGTTTTTATGTCCGCCCTACGTATGGAATAATGCAGTTCTTGGTTTTTTTCTGATTTACTTATTTCACTCCATATAATGTTATCAAGATCCCACCATTTTGTTGTAAATGATCCGATGTCATCATTTCTTATGGCTGAGTAGTATTCCATAGTGTATATGTACCACATCTTCTTTATCCAGTCATCTATTGAAGGGCTTTTTGGTTGTTTCCATGTCTTGGCCACCATGAACAATGCTGCAATGAACATGGGGCTGCATATGTCTTTACGTATCAATGTTTCTGAGTTTTGGGGGTATATACCCAGTAGAGGGATTGCTGGGTCATAAGGTAGTTCTATTTTCAGTTTTTTGAGGAACCACCATACTTTCTTCCATAATGGTTGTACTACTTTACATTCCCACCAAAATTGAATGAGGGTTCCTTTTTCTCCACAGCCTCTCCAACATTTGCTATTACCTGTCTTGTTAATAATAGCTGATCTAACAAGTGTGAGGTGATATCTCATTGCAGTTTTGATTTGCATTTCTCTAATAACTAATGAAGATGAGCATTTTTTCATATATCTGTTGGCCATTTGTATTTCTTCCTGGGAGAAATGTCTGTTCATGTCCTCTTCCCATTTTTTATTGGATTGTTTGTTTGTTTGTTGCTGAGTTTTATGAGTTCTTTATATATTTGGATATTAGGCCCTTATCTGAGCTGTTGTTTGAAAATATCATTTCCCATTTAGTTGGCTGTCTGTTTATTTTGTTGTCAGTTTCTCTTGCGGAGCAAAAACTTCTTAGTCTGATGTAGTCCCATTCATTTATTTTTGTCTTCACTTCCCTTGCCTTTGGAGTCAAATTCATAAAATGCTCTTTAAAGCCAAGGTCCATGAGTTTAGAACCTATGTCTTCTTCTATGTACTTTATTGTTTCAGGTCTTATATTTAGGTCTTTGATCCATTTTGAATTAATTTTAGAACAAGGGGACAAACTGTAGTCAAGTTTCATCCTTTTGCATGTGGCTTTCCAGTTTTCCCAGCACCATTTGTTGAAGAGGCTTTCTTTTCTCCATTGTGTGTTGTTGGACCCTTTATCAAATATTATTTGACCATATATATGTGGTTTTATTTCTGGACTTTCTACTCTGTTCCATTGGTCTGAGTGTCTATTCTTCTGCCAATACCATGCTGTTTTGATTGTTGTGGCCCTATAATATAGTTTGAAGTCAGGTCTTGTAAAGCCCCCAGCTTCATTCTTTTTCTTTAGGATTGCTTTGGCTATTCGGGGTTTTTTAAAGTTCCATAAAAATCTGATGATTTTTTGTTCCATTTCTTTAAAAAATGTCATTGGAATTTTGATGGGAATTGCATTAAATTTGTATATTGCTTTGGGTAATATGGCCATTTTGATTATATTTATTTTTCCTATCCAAGAACAAGGAATATTCTTCCATCTCATTGTATCTTTTTCAATTTCCCTTAACAATGCTTTGTAGTTTTCATTATATATATAAGTTCTTTACATTTTTTGTTATGTTTATTCCTAGGCATTTTATTTTTTTTGTTGCAATCGTGAAGGGGATTATTTTTTTGAGTTCATTCTCAAATGTTTCATTGTTGGCATATAGAAAGGCTATGGACTTTTGTATGTTAATTTTGTATCCTGCGACCTTACTGTATTGGCTTATTGTTTCTAGTAGTCTTGTTGTAGATTCTTTGGGGTTTTCGATGTATAGGATCATATCATCTGCAAAAAGTGATACCTTTACTTCTTCTTTTCCGATATGGATGCCTTTTATTTCTTTGTCTTGTCTGATTGCTCTGGCTAGAACCTCTAGCACCACATTAAATAAAGTGGTGAGAGTGGACAACCCTGTCTTGTTCCTGATTTAAGGGGGAAAGCCTTCAGTTTTGTGCCACTTAATATGATATTAGCTGATGGTTTATCATATATGGCCTTTATCATGTTGAGATATTTTCCTTCTATAGCCATTTTGTTGGGAGTCTTAAACATAAAATTGTGTTGTATTTTATCGAATGCCTTTTCTGCATCTATTGATAAGATCATGTGGTTTTTGTTCTTTGTTTTGTTGATATGGTGTATTACATTAACCGTTTTATGTATGTTAAACCATTCTTGAGATTCTGGGATGAAGCCCACTTGATCATGATGTATTATTTTTTTAATGTACTGTTGTATTCGATTTACTAGTATTTTGTTTAGTATTTTAGCATCTGCATTCATTAGAGATATTGGTCTGTAGTTTTCTTTTTTTGTGTTGTCCTTGCCTGATTTCAGTATGAGGGTTATGTTGGCCTCATAAAATGTGTTTGGAAGTATTGCTTCTTCTTCAATTTTTTGGAAGACTTTGGGTAGAATAGAAATCAAGTCTTCTTTGAATGTTTGATAGAATTCATTAGTATAACTGTCTGGGCCTGGACTTTTATTTTTGGGGAGGTTTTTAATAGTTTTTTCTATTTCTTCCCTACTAATTGGTCTGTTTAGGCTTTCTGCTTCTTCTTGACTCAGTATAGGAAGGTTGTATTGTTCTAAGAATTTATCCATTTCTTCTAGATTGTTGAACTTAGTGGCATATAGTTTTTCATAGTATTCTATGATAATTCTTTGTATATCTATGATATCCGTAGTGATTTCTCCTCTTTCATTTTGGATTTTGTTTATATGAGTCCTTTCTCTTTTTTCCTTGGTGAGTCTTGCCAAGGGTTTGTCAATTTTGTTGATCTTTTCAAAGAACCAGCTCCTTGTTCTATTAATTTTTTCTATATTTTTTCTGTTCTCTATTTCATTTATTTCTTCTCTGATTTTTATTATCTCTTTTCTTCGGCTGGTTTTGGGTTGTCTTTGTTCTTCTTTTTCCAGTTCCTTAAGGTGTGAAGTTAAGTGGTTCACTTGGACTTTCTCTTGTTTGTTCATATAGGCCTGAAGTGATATGAACTTCTTTCTTATCACTGCTTTTGCTGCATCCCATAGATTCTGATATGTCGTATTGTCATTTTCATTTGTCTGTATATATCTTTTGATCTCTGTGCTTATTTCTTCTTTGACCCATTCATTTTTTAAAAGTATGTTGTTTAGTTTTCCCATTTGGGGGTTTTTTTTCCCCTCTTTTTTGCCGTTGAATTCTAGTTTCAAGGCTTTATGATCAGAAAATATGCTTGGTACAACTTCGATTTTTCTGCATTTGCTGATGTTATTTTTGAGGCCCAACATATGGTCAATTCTTGAGAATGATCCATGTACACTGGAGAAAAATGTATACTCTGTCACTTTGGGATGAAATGTCCTGTAGATGTCTATCATATCCAGGTGCTCTAGTGTTTTGTTTAAGGCCAATATATCTTTTTTTTCTTTTTTTTTTTTTTTACAGAGACAGAGAGTCAGAGTGAAGGATAGACAGGGACAGACAGACAGGAACGGAGAGATGAGAAGCATCAATCATTAGTTTTTTATTGTGCATTGTGTCATCTTAGTTGTTCATTGATTGCTTTCTCATATGTGCCTTGACCATGGGCCTTCAGCAGACTGAGTAACCCCTTGCTTGAGCCAGTGACCTTGAGTCCAAGGTGGTGAATTTTTGCTCAAACCAGATGAGCCCACGCTCAAGCTGGCGACCTCGGGGTCTTGAACCTGGGTCTTCCGCATCCCAGTCTGATGCTCTATCCACTGCGCCACTGCCTGGTCAGGCAAGGCCAATATGTCTTTATTGAAGAATCATTTTTAAATGAGGGCATCTGAGAGTGTAACTCACCTATCCCAAACCATTATTTAATTTATTCTTCTGTTCAGATGGTGAAAACACTGGAAAGCCATAAGTGATTGTATGACTGAGAGATGGGGCTCTGAAACCAAATAGAGCCATATGACTTTGGACAAGTTACATCACTAACCCAAGCCTAGGCTCCTGATCTCTAAAATGAGATAATTAGAATCTCCTTCATAGGGTTACAGTGAGGATGAAATAACGTGAAACATACGAGGCACTCAGCCCACACAGTAATTGCTCAACAAGTGAAAGCTATAACTTCTATTGTCTTAACACTGAAGGCAGAGTTGCCTAATGACTATGGACTCTGCAGCCAAAATACATAGTTTCAATGTTCAAATCCTGGCTTGGCTACTTACCTAACTGTGTGAGTTTGAATAAGTTTCTAAATATCTCTGTGCCACCATTTGCTGGTCTTCAAAATGTAGACAGTGAGTGTACCTACCTCATGAGGTTGTTGGCAGGACTGATGCACTGAAAGTGCTTAGGCCAGGGGTCCCCAAACTTTTTACACGGGGCCAGTTCACTGTCCCTCAGACCATTGGAGGGCCGGACTATTAAAAAAAAAACTATGGCCTGACCAGGCGGTGGCGCAGTGGATAGAGTGTGGGACTGGAATGCGGAAGGACCCAGGTTCGAGACCCCGAGGTCACCAGCTTGAGCGCGGGCTCATCTGGCTTGAGCAAAGAGCTCACCAGCTTAGACCCAAGGTCGCTGGCTCCAGCAGGGGGTTGCTCGGTCTGCTGAAGGCCCGCGGTCAAGGCACGTGTGAGAAAGCAATCAATGAACAACTAAGAAGTCGCAACGCGCAACGAGAAACTGATGATTGATGCTTCTCATCTATCTCCGTTCCTGTCTGTCTGTCCCTGTCTATCTCTGCCTCTGTAAAAAAAAAAAAAAAAAAAGGGGGGGGGGGGAAACTATGAACAAATCCCTATGTACACTGCACATATCTTATTTTAAAGTAAAAAAAGAAAAAGAAAAACAGGAACAAATACAATATTTAAAATAAAGAACAAGTAAATTTAAATCAACAAACTGACCAGTATTTCAATGGGAACTATGCTCCTCTCACTGACCACCAATGAAAGAGGTGCCCCTTCCGGAAGTGTGGCGGGGGCCGGATAAATGGCCTCAGGGGGCCGCATGTGCCCCATGGGCCATAGTTTGGGGACCCCTGGGTTAGGCCCTGGATGGTTAAAGCATTGTTCCAAAGCACAAAGGTTGCCAGTTCAATCCCAGGTCAGGGCACATCCAGGAACAGATCAATGTTCCTGTCTCTCTCCTTTCTTCTTTGTCTAAAATCAATAAAGTAAAAAAAATTTTTTTAAAAGAAAGAAAGAAACGGAAGTGCTTAAATCAGGGCCTGATACATAAGTAAGCACCATGTAATTATTGATTGTCATTGTTTAATAATGACTGACCATACCATTATTTTTTTTTTGACCATACCATTATTATGAAACAATTTAGCAGTAACTTCCTCTCTTTGTCCTCCCCTGGTAATCAAAGTGCTCTTGTGACATCATCCAAAACCAGTCAGGATATCCTTGTGACACAAATAGGAGAACCTGGAGAACTGAATCAAGAATCTGAGCGTCAAACAATTCAAGTATTATATTGCATAATAGTACATTTTTGAAAGGAAAGAAATTAACAGTGTACAATTACAAAAATAGGTTCTGTATCTTTAATTCATGGAGAATTAGAGCTACTGAGTTTAGTACAATGAAACCAGTCTAAATAAGTGTAATTCATCCAACTTAGCATAAGGTGGTGCTAAAGGATGTTTTAATCTGTGGTTCTAAGCACTGGCCAAGGTGTTCCAGTCTCATCAAAAAGGAGAAATACAGCACGACTTCCAAGTTAACCTGGGAATGCCCGAGGATCCTCAGCTGTCAGTAACTTCCTTGAAACTTCTGTGTCTGCTCTTCTGAAATTGCTTCATTTTGGATAAGAGCAGGAAAGATCCTCTATAAAAGTGTGCCTAAAAATAACCTTTGGTTGAACTATTATTAAACTAAGGCATATATGTTTGATAACTGTCAGGAAGCTGTGTTGTTTTTCCTTTTTTTTTCATTTTATTTCTGGTAAAATGTAAGACCCAGTGTACAAAAACTATCCAATTTTAAATACTAGAAGATAATAATGCATAATACCACAACCCAGGGATGATCATTATCCTCATGCCCCAAATTTCAACCTCCCAAATTCCCTATTTTTGTCAGAAGTACCAATATTTTGTGGTTGGCTAAATTAGCAACATATGGGATATTTTAATGTTCCCCAACAATAATATCTGCCTAGAACTTTATTGCTTTAAATTGTTTATTGGAGATCAATAAGTATATACTTAACATTACAGAACTGTACACTGAAAAGTTGGTAATCATAAGATGGTAAATATTGTTATGTGCTTTTTACCACAATTTAATTTTTTTTTAAGTGAGAAGAGGGTAGATAGAGACAGACTCCCACATGGTCCCCTACTGGGATCTACCCTGCAACCCCTCTCTGGGGCCAACAGTTGGACCAACCGAACTATCCTCAGCGCCCCAGGCCAACACTCGAACCAATTAAGCCACTGGCTATGGGAGTGGAAGGGGGAGAGAAGCAGATGGTCACTTCTCCTGTGTGCCCTGACTAGAATCGAACCCAGGATGTCCATGTGCTGGGCCAACGCTCTATCCGCTGAGCAACCAGCCAGGAACCACAATTCAATTTTTTTTTTAATTTTTAAAAATAAAAAGAAAATAAAAGTATTTAACCATTTAACATTTTGATGAATTTAGTTCAAATTATGTTAAACAGTCTTGTCCATAGTATAGAGAGGCCATAGAAAACAGGCCAATAAGCAAACATGCTAAAGAAAGAAATAAAAAATCTCTGACTTTGGGATTCACTGGGCATGTGTTCCAAGGAGCACACACCATACCTAGTCTTATGAGTAACAAGAGAGCAAGCAGTATACATCTGGAAGTTGAGGGTAGACCTTCACCTTTAACTTCAGCTTCTCCAGTGACTTGGCTACAGGGTCCACGTGACCCTGAGCACTTCTTTAGGAAGTCAGATGGTGAGCAAAAACTGAGAGTCTTTAGCGCCTGCAAAAATTATTGGATGTCAAGATGTAAGAAAATAATGAGAAAAAAAAAGTGAACTGGTTGCTTTTGTAAATTTCATCTGAATTTCAGGCAGCAGTGGAGGTTGGAGGGCGGGGTTAATAGCTGACAGTCATACTAAATAAAGTGAGATTATGAAATCTGAAAAGCTCCAGAGGCAGACTGCATGGGTTCAAACCCCAGCTTTGCCACTCACTATATATGTGGCCAGTTTTGCAAATTACTTCATCTTCATGTTCCCTGCTATCCCTCTTTGCAAAGTGAGAATAATTATGGTAATAGGAGTACTTATCTCAAAGAACTGATAAGTAAATTAAATGAATTAATATGTATAAAGCTCTTAGTTATGGTACTTGACATATTGAAAGCACCTGATAAGTGGTAGCTATTAGTACAGATTTGGAAGGCTTTGAACATTAATCTAAAAAGTTTGGAGTGGTAAGCAGCAAGGAGACATCATCAAGAAAGTAAGATGAAGAAAAAATTCAATAGGAGATCTGTGTGTTGACAGAGATTGACTGGAAAAAAACAGAGGAGAAAGAGAAAATAATAATAGTAAATTGGACTTTCAAGGGTTTGGCCTGTGGCTGGACAGTAGAGAGCAATGTGCATGAGAAATCAATTGGTTATTGTGAGGAACAAATGCTGGAAGCTTTAGAAGTGAAAAGAGCACCCTGCTAGGAGCGAGGTGACCTCGGCCTGGCTGTGGCTTCACTAGCTATGGGATATCAAGTCAGTGAAGCACCACGTCGCCCCTCCCAATCTCCAGTTATTCCTCTGTCGGTTTGGAAAACACCTTCACTGCCTCCCTTACACGTTGTTGCAAGAAATTTTTACAGTATGCATAAAAATACTTTTAAAACAATAAAAATACTAGGATATCCTACTACTACTCAGAGGTTACCTATTTTGTGAGACCATCTCAGGTGACAGGAGTGGGTGGCAGAGGACAAGAAAGCCCCCTCTGGGTATGAAGGATTAATATTTTGTTGCTGTTGTTGTTAGGAAAGAATAAAATGCCTCAGAGGTGAATTTAGCCTACTGGAAAATAGTGACAAGAATTTCTAACAGAAATAGGTATTTGGAAGGCTGAAATTTTGGGAATAGAACAAAAATTCCTTAAAACGAATGCATTAGTGTCCTTTGACTGCTGTAATGAATTATCACACGCACTGTGGCTGAAATAGCACATCTGTTCTCTTACAGGTCTGGAGGTCAGAAGTCTAAATCAGTTTCACAGGACGACATTGTGCGTCATCAGAGCAGTGCTACTTCCGGAGGCTCTATGGTGAGTCCATTTCCTCCTTTCCCAGCGTCCACCACGCCATGCCTTGCATATATTTGCATGGTCCTTTCTTTCATCTTCAACACCTGCAGTGTAGCGTTTACTTCATTGTCAGTTTCCCTCCTCTTCTGCCTTCTTCGTGCCCCTGTCTCTTTCTTAAAGGGCACTTGTGATTGCATTTAAGGCTCACGTGGATAATCCAGAATAATCTCCCCATCTCAAAGTCTTTTAACGTAATCACACCTGCAAAGTCTTCTTTTGCCATATAAAATAACATTCCAGATTCCAAAGATTAGGACCTGGCTAACTTTGGGGTCATTCTTCAGCCTGCTACAGGTTTTAACTACAAATTAGGCTTTGAGGGAGGAGGAGAGTCCAGTGATTTACTTTTAAATTCCTCAAGAATATTAAACATAACATGCCCCTGCAAGCCAGGCTCTTCTATACCCTACCTCACCCTGGTTTTATTTATTTATTATTTTTTTTAATTTTATTTATTCATTTTTAGAGAGGAGAGAGAGACAGAGAGGGTGAGAGAGGAGAGAGAGACAGAGAGAGAGAAGGGGGGAGGAGCTGGAAGCATCAACTCCCATATGTGCCTTGACCAGGCAAGCCCAGGGTTTCGAACCGGCGACCTCAGCATTCCCAGGTTGACGCTTTATCCACTGCGCCACCACAGGTCAGGCCTCACCCTGGTTTTAACCAATTGAATGGAAATATAGCTCTATCCTGACTACAACAAGACAGGAAAAAAAGCTTTACAGGCCATCCACCCAGTCATAGGCTTGTCACCCTGTCTTCACAACGCCTGAGACAAGGGCCACTGTTGCGCCAGCAGAATCTCTGCAGATGTTACTCAGTCACCTGTACCTTGACTGCCCAGGGGGATTATTTGCAAATGCCAAGAGTGTGAAGGCAGGTGGTAGAACTCCAACAGAAGTAGAGGAGGTCCTCTTCCCTCTGGAGAACAGGTCTGGTGGACAGCCAAGACCCACACGAAGACGGAGACTGCAGGCTCTATTCTCCCTCTGCTGGAGTGGATGTGTCAGGCTCTCTGTGTACCAGTGGGAGTTAACCTGGTCCCTGTAGCTCAGCTGGTTAGAGAATTGTCTGGACATGCCAAGGTTGAGGGTTCAATCCCTGGTCTGGGCACATACAAGAATCAACCAGTGAATAAGTAAATAAATGGAACAACAAATAAATTGATGTTTCTCTCTATCTAGAAATTAATTTTTAAAAATTAAAGTAAAATCATTTTTAAAAATGACTACTTTTGGGCCCTGGCTGGTTGGCTCAGTGGTAGAGCGTCGGCCTGGCGTGCAGAAGTCCCGAGTTCGATTCCCGGCCAGGGCACACAGGAGAGGTGCCCATCTGCTTCTCCACCCCTCCCCCTCTCCTTCCTCTCTGTCTCTCTCTTCCCCTCCCGCAGCTGAGGCTCCATTGGAGCAAGGATGGCCCGGGAGCTGGGGATGGCTCCTTGGCCTCTGCCCCAGGCGCTAGAGTGGCTCTGGTCGCAACAGAGCGACGCCCCGGAGGGGCAGAGCATCGCCCCCTGGTGGGCAGAGCATCACCCCCTAGTGGGCGTGCCAGGTGGATCCCGGTCGGGTGCATGCGGGAGTCTGTCTGTCTCTCCCTGTTTCCAGCTTCAGAAAAATACAAAAAAAAAAAAAAAAATGACTACTTTTGTAGTCAGAAACTTAGGGATCTCTACAGCATGTTCCACATGGAAAGTAGAACCTTTCCAGATCCCTTCATGCCCAAACGGTGCCGGGGTCTCTGGGCACGTTTGCCCAGCTCTTCCCTAAATATACTTTTCATTTAAGTTTTAATTTTGTAATTAGAGTTGACAGTCAATATTATATTAGTTTCAGGTGTGCGGCATAGTGGTTAGATATTTATATAATTTCTTCATTTTTAATTGAATTTATTGGAGTGATACTGGTTAACATAACTGTTACATAATATAACATACAGGTTTTAGGTGCCCAATTATACAGCACAATTCTGTATGGATTGAATGTTTAACCCCCAAGTCAAGTCTTCATCCATCACCATTTATTCTTCCCATGAAATCACTATACTGTCGTCTGTGTCCGTGAGTTTTTGTGTTATTTTTTTTTGTCCTTTTTCACTCAATCCCTCCACCCCTCTCACCTACCTATATTTTCCCTTACACAAGCCACTTTAAAATCACTTTTAATACAAGTCTAGAAGTAGATTTATTATTGTTTCTTATGTTGCAGGCAGTGGTTACATGGGTTATTTTATTTAATCCTTATGGCAACCCTAACAGGTAGGTAGTACCATCATCCCTATTTTCTAGATGGTAGAACACCAGTCATCAGACATTCTATCATTTAATCTCCCAAAGAACTTTAAATGGCCAATGGTGTTATTCTCATTTTACAAGAAAGGAGACTGAGTCTCTGAAAAGATAACTAGTCTAAAGACACAGCCAGTACACAGTAGAATTAGAAGTGGAACTCAGGTTTGTCTCCCGTCAAAGCCCCCATAGTGAACCACCACTCTCCTGCCTCTTCCAACTATGCTATGCAAGGGTCCAGTGGAGAGATGGGGGAGATAGAACACACTGGCAGGGGACTTTCCCTCTGCTCCATCTGTGGCTGCAATTTTGTGAATAAGAATCTGTATATAGTATGAGTTGTAGTTCCTCCAAGTGCCCCACCTCCTCCCTCTTTCTTCCTCTAAATTGGCTAAGATTAACTGCTTATGAACTACAGGATCAGCACAGAGGACTTAGAAGACCTGGGTTCTGCCCCAGCTCTGCCACTATCTGGTTTTGACAAGTACAGATCTTTGTAAATATATAGGTGAAATAAGCTAGAGAATATTTTCTTCACCTGTCTCAAAGGACTGTTATGAAAATCAAATTCATTTATTTATTGAACAAATATTTATTAAGTGCCTAATATTGAGTGCCTAAATATTTACTAATTAATGTTCTGGGTTCTGGTAATAAAATGGACAAAATAGGTAAGACTCTGGCCTCATCAAGCTTATATTCTAATAAAGGAACATAAACAAAAACTGTAAACAAATAGACAAGCTAAATTCAGACTAAGGTAAGTATTGTAACTGCAGTAAACAGTGGCTTTTGCTGGAGTCCAGCAGAGAGATGATGATGGCTTAGGCCAGGGCAGGGCTGGACCATGGAGGAAAGGTGGTGTACAAGGGAAAGGGAGGGACTGGGATGACAAACCAGACGACATCCATGCAGAGGATTGCTCAGCTGGAATGCACTGCAACCAACTAGGGAATAACCATTAGCTTATGCTTCTTGAGGGGATGGCAGAGAAGATTCCTTCTGGGAAAGGGGTAGAAGTCCAGAAAGGGTGATGATCAGGGACCCTAAATACCAACTTCTCCACAATTTCCCTAGGTCAGACCCTGCTATATGGAAATTCTGTTTCAAGGTGTTGGGCAGATAAAATGTATTATGCTCACTTTGTTAAAGATAACACGAGGAGGCCGTCGCCCAGGTGATATTAATGTGTGTTGGGGTGGGCTAAAGGCAGGCAGAATCCTTGTAGCCTGGGGCTTGGTTTTGGGATTAAGCCTTTCCTACCCTTTTTGATGTGGGGTGGTACAATCTAATCATGCCTCAGAAAGTGACTTTGTATTAGAGACTTCCCTATTTTGTATATTGGATTAGAGGTTGTGAAGCTACAATATAAAATGGGGACGGAGCGGGAGCTGGCGCTCTTGGTTCCTGAGGTTAGCATGAGAGAGCAGAGAGAGTAGAGCCAGCAGCGGAAGGAGGCCATGTGGAGGAGGCCAGGAAAAGCAGCCAAGATGGCGGAGTGCTGAGTGAGATGCCAGTTTGTGTAGAGTTTGTATCTGGGATAAGGAAGGAGATGGGGAACTGAGGAGAATAAGGCTGGTGAGCTAGAAACCTTTGATTCTAGGAAACTCGGATAAGTCAGTAGTTTTGTGAGCACTGAATGTGAGTGGCTTTTGGAGCCCAGTGTGTATTTTTTACTTGCCCGCCGGGTGCAAGCTAGAATTAAAGACTATGGCCCACCAGTTTGTGGCTCCGTTGTTTCTTTACCGACTGTCCGAATCCAATGCGAACCTGCACTGGCTGAGCTGCTCTGATAGTGGCCCTGTTCATGCCCGCTGGCTTTACATTTGGCGTAGTTGGCAGGATTCAATACAGATCGGCAAGGAGCCTTTGAGTGGTGGAGTAGAGGACTGGCTAGTGTTAGGGTTCCCCATGGCTGTCCTTTTGGGGATTGTTTGAAATGACTGCTTCCCAAGCCATTCATATCTCTTAAATTTTTTTTATTTCACTGATGTTCTTTTTTTATGGTAAAAAACATATTTAAGTTGCCATCTTAATCATTCTGAAGCGCACAGTTCAGTAGTGTTAAGTGCCAACAGATCTCTAGAACTTTTTCACCTTGCAAAACTGAAACTCTATACCCATTAAACACTAATTCCCCATCTCCCTCTCCCATTTATATTTTATTTTGAACATAGATCCAAACGACTTAATTCATTCTCCACAAACTTGAGCTCCATCCGTTGGTATTTGTCCTCCTTATTTGAAAGTGACATTGAAATTCATCAGTGTCCAAAATATCAAACTTGATTGGATCTTGTTTAAAAAAAATTTGACTCATTAAATTAAAAGCTAGGAAGTCTAGTGCCACATTGGGAGCGTTTTCTAGTGTCTATGACCCGGTGTTTTCCAGCAGGGTGATAATAGTTCGTTCAGTAGGACCATTCTTCCCTGTGCTGCATTATGTAGTCAGCTCAGGACATTAGCATTCCTGACTTGATTCAATGATGTCATCATAAATCTGTGATACTTATATGGCTCCAGCTACTTATTAGGCAAGAAACAATTATGATTTCCTACACTCTTTTCTCCTACAAGCATCAGCTTGAATTTTTTTGCCAACTTCCTTAGACTCACACTTCTTTAGAGTAACTATCATTAAGTAAGTCCCTAATAAGAGAGTCCTGCCCTGCTTTGTGCACCGGCTTGCCCAGTCCTGCCACCACTTGTGCTTTTTATTTCCTTATAAAGACCCAAGAAGGGTGTTTCCAGGAGCACAAGGGTACCAGGAAGGGACAGCATTAAAGGCGCCTGCATGCCAAATGACTGTTTAAAACAGGAGGGCGTGGTAGGAGCTATCCCCACTGTCACACCATTGGTACAGGCTCCCTTTTCAGGGCAAAAGACATTGCCTTAAAGAATAGACTAAATTTGTCAGAGAGATAGAATGCAGCCACTTTTTATCAGGCAAGACACAATGAGTCACTCCTTCCAGGCTGGTTTCTCCGGTTTTTCTGGCATTGGGTAGTTTGATCTGATAGTGAGAACCAGGAATAGACTACCTGCTGGCTCTGCCTCTGATTCAGAGCAAAGCTTTCTTTTTCTTGTAATTAATTTATTACTCACCAAAGTAAGCCACAGCTACCAAACTTGCTAGTTGGCTTCTCTGGGATCCTTCCAGGAACAGGAGCCTATATTTCTCAGCACACAGTTCTGAAACAATGGCACCTCCAATTACATCTGTACTTTTACTTCACATGAGTGATGACAAGTTGTATATATCATGTCAGGATGAAGTGGCATTATCTGCTCCTTGTCACAACAAGACAGACAATGGCTCCATTTTCACTGAAAGCTACACAGGTATAGTGTGCAACAGACTGCATCCTCTTTTTTTTTTTTTTTTCCTAGCTCAAACATCAGTTTACAGTAACATAATCTTCTGTGAAGTCTCATGGGGAGAAAAGCAATTTGGACATGCCCCCTGTAACTTGATTCACAGATTCTGTTGAATGCAGCAGACACCTCATGTTACTGTCTTATCGATCCTGGAAACTCTTGATAGATGCCTCATCTCCTCTCCATTCTGCCTGCAAGCATCTCTCTTTACACTCTTGTTGCATCCTCTCCACCAGTCTCAGACAGAAGATATATTTACTTCCTTTCCCAGCTGCTCTCTCCACCACTGTCTCTCTTCCCTCCTTTGTTTCTACTGCTCACAAAAATTAGGGGATACTGTATTGCTTCATATTCATTTTGAAATATCCCCTAATTTTTGTGAGCAGTATAGTTGAATCCCCTCTCCAACTTCTTCACTCCCTTCTAATTCACTGGTCCTTTCTTCTGTCTCTCCACTGAAACAAGCCTCCTCTGTCCTAGAAATAAAACAAAACAAACAAGACATGCCTTGGCTAAACTTGCTCTATTAGTTAAGTAGCCTGTTCTTCTCATTCCTTTCTCTACCAAACTTCTGTGTCCCCCACCTCCCACTGCTTCTGCTCTTGTATTGTCCATTCTCTTTAATCTAGCTCCACCTCCAGAGCTCCGGCAACCTACATTCTCAGGAGGTGTTCACCTTGTCTCCCCACACTTCTCCGCCGAAGACTAACTACTGTTTGAGAGGTTCTCTTTCTTTGAATTCTAAGACTTTTTTAATAACTCTTCCCATCTCTGTTGTATTTATTCTTGACATCTATCCTACTCTCCCTCACCCCAAAATTTCACCTACACTCAGGTCTTCTTCAACTGCTAGATTCCTGCCTTGCAGGGCACTTGTAAGCAGCTGTTCTTACCCGAGAGCATGTCCTCGTTTCAGACTGTGCTTCCTGAACTGCAGCAGGTGGAGACTGGATGTCTGGCTGGGGAAAAGGGCCTGATTCATTCTCAGCCCTGCTCCCCTGGACGTTCCTGTCCTGTAGTTCGGTGTTCGTTCTATTGTTACACTTACCTCTCCCCTTGGGTCATTACGTTGTTCTGACTTGGCAACATAATTGCTTATTATATTTTAGATCCTGAGTTTTCTCTCGAGGTTTAATTCTACATTTTAACTACCTCCTAAATATTTCCACTTGATTTTCCTATCATCACTTTAAACTCAAAGCCTAAGAATAAATGTACTTAAATCCTGAAAGAGAGTGTGTAGGGAGGGAACAATGTATTCTTTCTAACTCACAGATTTTTGTCAGCGGTACCATCTTTCACATAGTGAGTCTCAAAATTCCAGTCATTTTGCTTTCTTTTCCTATTCCTGTTCTAGTTACCAAGCTCTCTTCATTCTTCCTCCGTACTCTCTTTTCTTTCCTATATATTTTCACTACAAGCATCTTGATTCACACATCTCATCTGCAACTAGATTAATCTTCATAAAACCCTGCTCAACAACATTTATTATTGCCCTTATTAATCAGAAGTTTTTCAGTTGCAAATAAAAATCCCAGTTCAAAGTGACAAATTAAAAAATAAATGTTATGGTCCACACCTAACTGAAAAACCAAGGGTATCTGCCTTCAGGCATGGTTAGTTCTAGGTAGTCAAGCAACTCACTAGAAATATCTCTCTTGCCATCTCTTAGTTATGGGTTGGCTTTTTTTTTTCACTTTCTCTCTCTTTTAAATTGAATTTATTGGGGTGACAATGATTAATAAAACCACACAGGTTTCAAGTGTACAACTCTATAACACATTATCCGCATACTGTATTGTGCACTCACCACACAATGTCAAGTCTCTTTCTGCCACCATTTATCCCTCCTTTGCCCTCTTCTACCCATCCCCAGACCCCCTTTCCCTCGGCAATCACTATCCTGTTGTCTGTGTCTATTTTTGTTTTTGTTTTTTTGCTTAATCCTTTCACCTTTTTCACCCGGCCCCCAACCCCCTCCCCTCTGACAGCTGTCAGTCTGTTCTCAGTATCTCTGAGTCTGTTTCTATTTTGTTTGGTAATTTATTTTGTTCATTAGATTCCATATGAATAAAATCATATGATATTTGTCTTTCTCTGCCTGGGTTGTTTCACTTACCATAATGCTATCCAGGTCCATCCATGCCATCACAAAAGGTAAGATTTCTTTATTTTTCATGGCTGTGTAGTATTCCATTATGTAAATGTATCACAGCTTTTTCTTCATTCATCTAGTGATAGGCACTTGGGCTGTTTCCAAATCTTGGCTATTGTAATATTCTTTCAAATCAGTGTCTTGAGTTTCTTCAGATATATTCTCAGAATTGGAATTGTTGGGTCATAGGTCAGTTCCATTTTTTCATTTTTTATTTTTTGAGGAAACTTCATACTGTTTTCACAGTGGCTGCATCAGTCTGCATTCCCACCAACAGTACATGAGGGTTCCTTTCTTTCCACATCCTCGCCAGCATTTTTTGCTTGTTTATTTATTGATTATAGCTATTCTGACAGGTATGAGGCAATATCTCATTGGGGGTTTAATTTGCATTTCTCTGATGATTAGTGACTCTGAACATCTTTTCATGTATCTGTTGGCCATTTGTATGTCCCCTTGGGAGAAGTGTCTATTCAAGTCCTTTGTCCATTTTTTTTTTTTTTTTAGAGAGAGAGAGAGAGAGAGGGACAGACAGAGACAGATAAGCAGGAAAGGAAAGAGATGAAAAGCATCAACTCATAGTTTGATGTGATACTTTTAGTTGTTCATTGATTTCATTCTCATACGTGCCTTGACCAGGGAACTCCAGCTGATCTAGTGACCCCTTGCTTAAGCCAGTGAACTTGGGCTCAAGCCAGTGACCTTGGGCTTCAAGCCAGTGACCTTTGGGCTCAAGCCAGTGACCATGGGGTCATGTCTATGATCTCATGCTGAAGCAAGCAACCTCGGGATTTCAAACCTGAGTCCTCAGTGTCCTAGGTCAAGGCTCTATCCACTGTGCCACCACCTAGTCAGGCCCTTTGCCCATTTTTTAATTGGATTGTTTGGGTTCTTTTTGGTATTGAGTCCTTTGGGTTCTTTATATATCTTGGTAATTAACCCCTTATCAGATGTATCATTGGTGAATGTGTTCTCCCATTATGTGGGAGATGGTTTCCTTTGCTTTTCATTTTGTTGATGGTTTCTTTTGCTATGCAAAAGCTTTTTAGTTTGATGTGATCTCATTTATTTAATTTTTCTTTTGTTTCCCTTGCCTGAGGCAATATATCAGAAAAAAATATCGCTATGAGAAATGTTTGAGATTTTACTACCTGTTTTCTTCTGCCGGCACCTGAATTGGTTAGAACATCATCCTGGTACATCAAGGTTATGGGTTCGATCCTTGGTCAGGGCACATACACAAAACAACCAGTGAATACATAAGTAAATGGAACAACAAGTCAATGTTTCTCTCACTTTCTTTTTGCATAGTTCTCTTTGTAAAAATAATCAGTAAAAACTTCTGTTTTCATGACTTTCATTTTTCTTTAATCCCTTTTAAGTTTATTCTTTTAAAATTTTATTTATTGGTTTTAGAGAGAGAGGAAAGGGGAGGGAAAAGAGAGAGAGACAGACAGACACATCAATCTGTCTCTGTATGTGCCCTGACCCAGGATCAAACCTGCAATGTTTGTGTATCGGGATGATGCTTTAACCAACTATCTCGCCAGCACTTGAGTTTATACTTGTATATAATGTAAGGAGGTCATCTAGTTCAATTTGGGGTGGGGTTTTTTTTGCATGTATCTGTCCAATTTTCCCAACACCACTTATTGACTAGACTGTTTTTACCCCATTGTATGTTCTTGCCTCCTTTGTCAAATATTAAGCATAAAGGTAGGTTTATTTGGGGGCTCTATTTTGTTTTATTGATATATATGCCTGTTTTTATGTCAGTACCATGCTGGCTTAATTATTATGGCTTTGTAGTATACTTTGATATCAGATAGTGTGATACCTCTAACTTTATTTCTTCAAGATTCTTGAGGATATTCAAGACTTTTTGTGATTCCCTATAAAGTTTTGGAATATTTGTTCTAGTTCTATGAGGTATGCCACTGGTTTTTTAATAGAAATTGTGTTGAATCTATAGATTGCTTTGGGTAGAATGGACATTTAATGATGTAAATTCTTTCTATTTATGAACAGTATATGCTTCCACTTATCTGTATCTTTCTTAATTTCTTTCTTTACTATCTTATAATTTTCTAAGTGCAGGTCTTTTACTTTCTTGGTTATATTTATTCCTAGGTATCTTTTATTATATTTTTTGATGCAGTTGTAAACAAGACTTTTTTAGCTTCTCTTTCTTACAGTCCATTATTGGTGTATAAAAATGCAACCAATTTCTGTATATTTATTTTGTATCCTGCTGCTTTATGAATTCACTTACCATTTCTAGTAATGTTTGATGCAGTCTTTGGGGTTTTTCCATGTACAGTGCCACGTCTTCTGCAAATAATGACAGTTTTACTTCTTCCTTTCTAACTTGGATGCCTTTTATTTCTTTTCCTTGTCTGATTGCTTCAGCTAGAACAGGGGTCCCCAAACTTTTTACACAGGGGGCCAGTTCACTGTCCCTCAGACCGTTGGAGGGCCAGACTATAAAAAAAACTATGAACAAAACCCTATGCACACTGCACATATCTTATTTTAAAGTAAAAAAAAAAGGGGGAACAAATACAATATTTAAAATAAAAAACAAGTAAATTTAAATCAACAAACTGGCCAGTATTTCAATGGGAACTATGGGCCTGCTTTTGACTAATGAGATGGTCAATGTGCTCCTCTCACTGACCACCAATGAAAGAGGTGCCCCTTCCAAAAGTGCGGCGGAGGCTGGATAAATGGCCTCAGGGGGCCTAATGTGGCCCGCGGGCCGTAGTTTGGGGACCCCTGAGCTAGAACTTCCAGTACTATGTTGAGTAAGAGTGATAAAAAGCAGACATCATTGTCTTGTTTTCCCCATTGAGTATGATATTAGCTGTGGGTTTGTCAGATATGGCCTTTATGTTGAGGTATGTTTCTTATATTCTCACTTTTGAGAGTTTCTATCATAAATGGGTGCTGGATTTTATCACATGCTCTTCTGCATCTATTGATAAAATCATGTGATTTTTATTCTTCTTTTTGTTTATGCAGTGTATTATATTTATTGGTTTGTAAATATTATAGCAACCTTGCATCCCCAAGATAAATCCCACTTGATTATAATATATTATCTTTTTAATGTATTACTGGATCTGGTTTGACAATATTTTGTTGAGAATTTTAGCATCTATGTTCACCACAGGTATTGGCTTATAATTTCCTTTCTTCATTGTGTCTTTATCTAGTTTTGGAACTAGGATAATGCTGGTCTTGCAAATAATCTTGGAAGTCTTCCCTCATGATAACACCCTGGCCCTGCAGTTTTGGGTGGAGAATGGAATTGGAGTCAGCACAGAGGTTGTTAGAAATGTTCTTAGAAACCTTTCCACATCCTACACTGAAATGGCAAGCCATAACTTTACCTATGGAAGTGACAGTGAATTATGTAAATATATCTTACTAAAATCTCTACTAAATATATTTTCAGCTCTGCTTCTGGCCCTGACACCACTTGAGATTGGGTATAGCACCCAGGAATCAAATCCCAGGTCTCCTTCCAGCCTCTTTCTTCTTCCTGAGTTTCCTAACTCTGACCAGGCACTCTTTATTCCAGAGGGCCTCCTTTCCCAAAAGGGAACATCCCCCAATCAGCAGCCACAGATTTCCCACTTCCAAGGTGCGTCTAACCACTAGACCAATTCTACCAGCGCTTCCTATTTTAAATCATTATGAGCTCAAGAAAATTGGCCAAAATATCCAAGATGATGCTTGTAGAGTAACTCATCAATGCTAGTTATGAAACAGAATCCTAAGTATCCAAACATAATATTCTAATACCTCTTTACTAAGTGATGTTCTCCAAACAGCAGCTTTCGCCAATAGCTCCAAGTCTAATTACCAAGGACAGCAACTATTTCCCATTTCTTTTAACTAAGCTGAGAAAAGTTGTAGTGTTTTTTTTTCAAAATGAATTTAATATGTAAAAAGCAAAAGAGCTGTGTTTTTAGTGTTGGCCCATTAGAGCTCAACTTTCAGGTGCCATTTCCCTTGAGCAGGACACTGCTTCTTCCATGGAAGAAACAGGCCTCCAAGACCTGTGCAAGGAATGCCTGGCCCCGACAACCCGAAGTTTTTTAAAACAGTAGGCCTTCATCCTTGATCCTTGGTCATTCTTTTGAATGGCTTCAAGACCAAAAAATATGTGGTTAATACCAAGTTGGGAGAAATAATGAACTAATAAAAGGAGCTAAAAGGTTTCCTCAGGTTAACTCGATGAAGTTGAAATGCAAAAAAACCCAAAAACAAAACAGAAACAATAATAAATAAATAAATATATAAGACAGTAGCCAAGTCAAAAATTCTCCAGTTGCTTGTAGAAGCAGAAGAAGATAAAAACAGTTAACCGTTATTGACTGTTACTATGTGTCAGCCACTATTATAGGGGCTTTACTTGTGTTTACTGTATCCTAGATGAGTTGATTATAAAGGTTGTGTATTAACCATCAGTAACTCACTGGGCAAGGTCGTAAGGATTGCAAATGGAGTGGGTATAGTGCCTGGCACAGAGTAGGCATTCAGTAAATGTTAGCTAATATTTGTTTTTAAAGAGCACTTGAAGAAAATTATCCCCTTTAATATAGAATGATTCTTTCTTCTTAGGTGAAGGGTTGCGAATAAAGGTAATAATTTCTTCCAGTTCGTTTTAGGACTCAGTCTGAAGAAGGAATGGATTTGTTCTTTATGGCCCTGAAGAAAGGATAGGAAAAAAACAGTGTGTTTATATTATAAGGAGATGGTAAAAAGAAAGAAAGGGAGGAAAGGAGGGAGGGAAGAAAGGAGGGAGGGAGAACAAAAAAAGGGAAGAACAGAGGAAGGAAGTTAGGGGCTGCTTTAGAAGTAACATGGCCCCAGAAGTCTGTGGGGCTATTCTAGAAAAGGCAGAACTTTGAAAAGCATGATTATAAAGGTAATTGAGTTCAAGCATCATATAAGCTTGCAGATAGGGGATGTAATACCAAATCTCATCTCAAATCCACCCAGATGGCTTGAGAGATGAAAGGTAACACCATGGAGACTTTTCATTAGGCCTCAAGCTTCACAGGACAGTTTCCCAGAAAGTGTAATTCTTATTACTGAAGCAAAGACTGGTTCTTGTATAAGCCAATAGGTAATGTCCATACTGTTAATTTTTTAAATCCTCTTAAAGTTAACAAGAGAGTAAACTTTCCCCTATCAGCTCAACAATCCTTAGGCCAGTAATCAGTAACATAATTTTCTCCCTTTCTGCTGTCAGAAGACAGTAGATAATATTAGTAAAGCTTTAGAGAATTCATTAGTTAAATGAATGTGATAATGCAATTTTTGGAAAATGTTGAAACTTTTTTGCAAAGTAAAGAATTGCTCCTCCTGTAATAGAGAATTTAACACTATAAACATTTAAAAATAAAACACTATACAAATATAAAGTGCCACCTGACCAGGCGGTGGTGCAGTGGATACTGGGATGCGGAAGACCCAGGTTCGAGACCCCGAGGTCGCCAGCTTGAGCGTGAGCTCATCTGGTTTGAGCAAAGCTCACCAGCTTGAGCCCAAGGTCGCTGGCTCGAGCAAGGGGTTACTCGGTCTGCTGAAGGCCCGCGGTCAAGGCACATATGAGAAAGCAATCAATGAACAACTAATGTGTCGCAACGAAAAACTAATGATTGATGCTTCTCATCTCTCCATTCCTGTCTGTCCCTGTCTATCTCTCTCTCTGACTCTCTCTCTCTCTCTGTCTCTGTAGAAAAAAAAGAAAAGAAACAAATATAAAGTGCCATTTTGTTATTTTCAGTCTTATTCAATACCTTTTTTGACAAAGTGAGCTTCATTATAGAACTTGTTGTTTTAAAGCCCTTTTTTCATTATAAACAACCAGCTTAGAACTTAAAAAACAAAATCTAAGTTAACTGGATAAATTATATTTCTATGTAAAATATTTTACAAAAATACTGTAGAAGTTCATTGTAGCATGGTCTTCTGATTTTCACTTGGTTTGAATCAATCCCTAGTCAGGCATTTCATAAACATTACACATTTAACTCACTAATATGTATCTTAGCATGTAATACAGTACAGTGGTAAAATGAGGTGGTGCTAAAGCTAAACTGTCTGGTTAAATCATGTCTCTATCACTCACTAGCTATTAACTTTAGGCAAGGTACTCAAACTTTTATACCTCACCTCAAAAATGGAAGTAATGAGTATCTTGCCAATAGGGTTGTTGCACGTTAATACAGAGGAGCATAAGCATGGAGCAATTAGTCAATGAATGTTAGGTACCATTGCTCTAAGTACAAACATTAAAGAAGGAATAAAATATCACATTTCAGAAAGGTTGACTGATGCTGAATTAAAATACAGTACCCTAAGTAACCAATTGTAAAACTCTAATGATATTCTCCCAAACAATAAATACCTATATTGGCATGAAAAGTATACATTTTATTTCAGAAAAGTAGAGTTCTTGTTGGCTCTTGCATGCCAACACTGAGACAAACAGTACCTTTTGCTATACGTAGGTGAGAGTATATGTGAGGACGTAGATGTCGTGTAGGGGATGGTGTGTCCCAGAGTCTCATGGCAGAGTTCCATGTGATTTTATAGTAAAGTTCTTCCATTGTGATGATTGAGATACCACTTAATCACTCTTCAAGACAATCACATTTGATTAATACATGGTGAATTTTCGGCAGCTTTATTATTATAAGAAGCAAATATGTCAAATCTACTATATACATTACTCTTTAACAAAAGAATAAGTAACAGTTATCCATATTGGTGGGATGAATTACATACTATGATCATTTACAGTGATGCCTCATTCTATAAAAAAATTAATAATAGCTAACATTTACTAAATATCAAATATGTGCCAAGTATAGTTCAAGGTACTAACATTGACTAAGTACCAAATATGTGTCAGGCATAGTTCTAAGTGCTTTACATCTATTTTTTCACTTTATCTTCATTTATTATTAGTTTTTCAGTTTGGGGCTGTTCTGAGAGGTTAGGTAATTTGTTCAACATCATACAGAAGTTGTGAAGACAAGATTCAAAGCCATGCACTCAAAGGGACACTTCTGAGTCTGTATTATTATTAACCATTTTATCACACTGTAAAGAGTTACATTTTTGGTCAACTTTTCACTTTCCAAAAAATGTTTCCAAAAAGAGTTTCATCAGCATATCCTAATACATTTAAAATGTGATATAATTAATAAAATTCTGTATCACACACATTTCAGGAGGACACAGTTTGCATAAGATTGTTTTTATTAGTTCACTCTGGAAAAATAGCATATTATTTTTCTTTTAAAATGATTTTCACCTTCAAGTTACATAGTTAAGTGCCTTTAAAGCAATCTATATATGGATATTTAATTAATATACCCAAAATACAAATATAAAAGATACAAACCTAAAAATATGATTATCTATTTAGAGATGCATACATATAAAACATAGTTTCCTGTGCTAGAGAATACTGCAAAAACAATTTTAAAAAACTATGATCTTCAAAGAAAAAAGAATCTAAAACAAAGAAAAAAGATAAAATATTGAATCCAGAAAATAAAAATGATGGACATACATCTTATGTATCAGATATATAATGACATATAATTTATATATATCTATATATTTATATCTATATAGATTTAGAGATATAGATATAGATATAGATATATAAAGAAAGAGCAAGAGGAATGTTTAATGATTCACAAAGGGAATGTTTTGGGAATCTGTTTTCCCCTTAGACACCAAGTGAAGAATATCTCTTCTTCCTTACACATGAAACTTGAAATGCCTTTATGAGGTGAAGTAAGAGAAGAAAAGCCACAGGGAACACAGGTCAAATCTAAACCTGAGCTACAACAAGTTCTTCCAAGTTACAGGAAGTACTGAAAATTCATATCAGAATTATATAAATATTTATCTTTAATGTAGTTTAGAGTAAAGTGTACATACAGAGCTTTCCCTCTATGGTAGATTTAATCAAAACATAAATACCTTTATCATCTTCATAAAATCCCAAGATAAAACCTCTTTGAGGGTCTGATGCAGATCTGTGTCAGGATAATTTTTAAAAAGCTTAATTTACCCACTTCTCCTCCTTCAGTTTCAAGCAAAATGAAAAGTCCTTTGTAACCTCTTACCTTAGGAATTTGTACAGAGCTAACCACATATACATATGAAGTCAAAGGATCTTCTGGCCTTTTGAAAAACCTAAGTCTATAGAAGACATAACCGTGGGTGTCTTGGAGTGAAAGAAGAGAGAGGAAAGCATTTTAAAAATCAGAAAAAAGAAAGAGCTAAGATTCTGGCAGAATGAACAGTGGACATAAGTCAGTGAGTCCTGTGGAGCACCTGTTGCATAGATTGATGGAGTGTCAGCTTATAGTGCTCCTAATAAGGACAGAACCATGTACAGGGCCCCAATAGCTCTCCCCCAACCCAAGGCATGGTCTAGAAACAGCTAAGCCCTCAGACTATGCTGACGAGACACGGGAATGTCAGCAGAAACCACGGTGGGCCATTGGTCACTGACCACAGCACTCTGTATCTCCCCAAAATCTGAGCACAGTCCTGGGGCCAGAGCCAATCAAGACAGAGAAAGAATTCTCTACCTGTTCTGCAGAATGGGGACTCAGAGTCATATTTCAGCAGATTCAGGGAAAATAAAGAAATGTAATACTTCCTGCACAGCTGTTTGTCAACTGAAATTCATTCCCACAACAGATAGGTATATGGAAAAAACAGAAACCACCACCTTTCAAAGGTTCAGTGGGGACAAACTCAGATAGCGACCCCCTCTTACAGAATGATGTTTTAACGAGTTTAAACAAGTAAGTGGAATGGAGAGGTTTTTAAAAATTACTTACTGGAGGTAGTTATTAGGGAATGTTATCTAATGGATTAAGCTTCAAAGTAAGAAAAAATTGCTAATAAAGCAAAAATTGGTAAATTGGTAGTTTATTAACTTTGATAGTTCAAATATGGAATACATCTGTATTCATAATATATATCATGGGCTCTTTGAGAGATTTATTTAAGAATGTTATAAAGGTAAAATATTTTCTAAGAAAGATCCTTCCAAAAGATTAAAAACCAGTTCCTGGTTCCAGTTTTCCTCTTATTGCTTAAGGAATGTAAAGTATATTCTACCTGAGTCAATTATTAAATTTTATTTCTGAAATTTATTTATTGATTTTAGAGAAAGAGAGAGAGCGAAGAACATCAATTTGTTGTTCCACTTATTTATGCAGTCATTGGTTGATTCTTTTATGTGCCCTGACCAGGGATCTAACCTGCAACATTGGCATATTGGGACGATGTTCTAACCAACTGAGCCACCTGGCCAGGGCTAGTTTTTATTAATTTTGATGTATAGAGAATCATTTATGTAATTATTAAAATATACATTGAAAACTCAAATATTTCAGTTAATGTTTCCATGCCTTTTTAATTTCAAAATCGATAGTTTATTAATAGCAAGAAATCTAAGACATCATAATTAGTGTAAAAGACAAGGTATGAGATATAGTCTCTTGATCTGAAATTTTATGGATTCCTTGCTCAAATCAAGAGAAGCATTAATAATAAAACACAGTCTGTTCACTGCAGATGAATTAAAATGATTAAATAACCTAAAGTTAAATTTCATTTCTCATTCCAGAAATATAAATACTATAGGTTTTTCCCCCTTGCCATTAGGAAGGTAGGAAGGATGGTAGGAGGGAGGGGCGAGGGGCTGCCTTTCCCTAACAATCTTAGAGTCTAGTGCAGTGGTCCCCAACCCCCGGGCCGCAGACCGGAGCCGGTCCGTGGGCCATGTGGTACCGGTCCGCAGAGAAAGAATAAATAACATTAAACGTTGTCAGAATAACAAATTTAAATACAGCTTGAATAATGAGGACATGATCGTTGCTCCTTTAACTTAGCCCAATAAATATTGTAAGTTCGACAATTATATTTAAAAATACCACAGTTTTTATGCCGGTCGCATAATTTTATTTTGTGCATTTATCCGTCCCACCCTAAAGGCCGGTCCATGAAAATATTTTCTGACACTAAACCAGTCCGTGGCCCAAAAAAGGTTGGGGACCACTGGTCTAGTAGAGAGAAGAAATAACACCTATAAAAAAAAAAAACCCTCATGAACGAAGCACCACAATCACATGCTGGGTTCAATGCCACAATCAGCTGGTACATCATTTCACTAAACAGGCTGAAAACTAAATCACCACTTTGTGTTTGTGGAATATTTTATCATTGTTTATTAAGTGCCAAAATATATGTCAATGTCAAACAAAGGGCAAGGAGCCTGGACAACTGGAACTGATCATCAAGGAAGTCGTTCTCTACTGACTTCATTGAAACTCAAGGTTACCTTTAATGTTTTCACATCTCTCTTTTTTATTTATTTTTTTTTTTTTTTTTTTTTTTTACAGAGACAGAGAGAGAGTCAGAGAGAGGGATAGATAGGGACAGACAGATAGGAATGGAGAGAGATGAGAAGCATCAATCATTAGTATTTTGTTGCGACACCTTAGTTGTTCATTGATTGCTTTCTCATATGTGCCTTGACATGGGAGGGGGGGAAAGCAGTGCTCAAGCCAAGCTAGTGACCTTTTGCTCAAGCTAGTGACCTAGGGTTCAAGCCAGTGACCATGGGGCCATGTCTATGATACCACACTCTAGCTGGTGACCCCACACTCAAGCTATTGAGCCTGTGCTCAAGCCAGCAACCTCAGGGTTTCAAACCTGGGTCCTCAGCATCCCAAGTCAATGCTCTATTCACTGCGCCACTGCCTGGTCAGGCATTGGATCACATTTTGAATAGCCATGTCTTAGAGGTAAAAGGAACCTGGAAATGGTCAGAGGAGAAAGAGTAATATTTAGGGAAATAAACCAACGTTTATAGAATGCCTCCTGCATGCCTAGAAATGTATATATAATACATCTTCTTTTAATCTCAAAATTACTCTAAATAGGTTTTATTACCATTTTACAGAGCAGGAAACTGAAAATCAGGTGCACTAGCTTACAGGAGATCTTTGTAATTCCAAAGCTCACTCTCACTGTCCACCTTGCGGGAGGACACAGAGTTAGACCGATTAACAAAAGGAGAGAAGGATAAATGAGTCTAAGTGAAAGAGAATGATCAAGTAGCAGCGGGCATCAATGGCCTGTAGCGGGAACAGTGATGGGTCTCAGGGGATTGAAGAGTGTATTTAATGGGGAGAGCAGATAGAAGAGTACAAAGGCAGTAACACCTTCACCATCTCTCTTTCTCCCACACTCCTGAAAAACCCAGACCAGCTGCTATTCAAAGTCCAACCCTCCTCCTTTCCTGTCAAATCATCACTAGCATAGCACTAGTTCAATTATCATGCAGTAAAGGAGTGGATCTAGGCCAATTTCACCTCTCCTAGTCATTTCTATGATTACCAAGATAAGAAAGAAAATGCAAAGAGAGGTCAAAAGAAGGACAATCAAGTACTGCACTTCTGAAGGGAATTTTTCAACCACCAAGTGTAGCAAAGAGTTCATATCTAATCTAAGTTCAACACTGCCCTAGCAAACAAGAGCTGGAGCCAAAGGTATGAGTCCATGATTATAGTGAGGTCTAACAGGTGACAATCATATGACAAGAAGAACATGAAGCTATAAATGTCTTACTGTAAGGCAACAGGTATTTCAGTGTTTAGGCCAGGGGTCCCCAAACTTTTTACACAGGGGGCCAGTTCACTATCCCTCAGACCGTTGGAGGGCCAGACTATAAAAAAAAACTATGAACAAATCCCTATGCACACTGCACATATCTTATTTTAAAGTAAAAAAACAAAACGGGAATAAATACAATATTTAAAATAAAGAACAAGTAAATTTAAATCAACAAACTGACCAATATTTCAATGGGAACTATGCTCCTCTCACTGACCACCAATGAAAGAGGTGCCCCTTCCAGAAGTGCAGCGGGGGCTGGATAAATGGCCTCAGGGGGCCGCATGTGGCCCGCGGGCCGTAGTTTGGGGACCCCTGGTTTAGGCTCTACAAACTGTGGACTTCATTTAGAGAAGACACAAAAATCGTAACTATCTTTAAATTTTTTTAAAATTTTGTTTTTGTATTTTTCTGAAGCTGGAAACGGGGAGAGACAGTCAGACAGACTCCCGCATGCACCCGACCGGGATCCACCCGGCACGCCCACCAGGGGCGATGCTCTGCCCACCAGGGGGCGATGCTCTGCCCACCAGGGGGCGATGCTCTGCCTCTCCGGGGCGTCGCTCTGCTGCGACCAGAGCCACTCTAGCACCTGAGGCAGAGGCCAAGGAGCCATCCCCAGCGCCCGGGCCATCTTTGCTCCAATGGAGCCTTGGCTGCGGGAGGGGAAGAGAGAGACAGAGAGGAAGGAGGGGGTGGGGGTGGAGAAGCAAATGGGCGCTTCTCCTATGTGCCCTGGCCGGGAATTGAACCGGGTCCCCCGCACGCCAGGCCGAAGCTCTACCGCTGAGCCAACCAGCCAGGGCCCATAACTATCTTTAATCAACTCTGACCTTAGTTTTGTTTTCAGAATGATACACTTAGCTATTTTTAAGGTACCATTCAGAAGTATACCAATATGAACCAAAAGTAATACATTTCTTCAAGAGTTTTCATGAAAACTGTAATTGTTAAATGCCAAAAATTCATATAATGTGTTTTATTACACTACCAACTTCTTTCCTTGAAGGTATAGGACCTGAGCAGAATGCATTGGTTGAATCCCCCTCCTTATCTTCATGGATAAGATCTGGCTAAGGCAATCTTGATCAAGAAATAAAAAAAAAATACCATTTTGAAAATGGCCAAAAGAAAAAGCAAAACCAGTTTCATCAGAAGGGAAACCAATGTGTATTTAGTACCATCTACATATGTTAATTTTATTTCATTTTCACAAACTTGTGTAATGAATGATATGACCATTTTATAGATGCTAGGACTGAGATTCAGATACACTCATTAACTTGCTCTTGGTCACACTACTGGCAAGTGGCAGAGTCAGGATTTAAAAAGAAAAGCCAATGCTGTTACAGAAGATGGGAGGATTGTGGTAGAAAATGGTAATTGCTTCCCTATCTCAGTTCTCCTCTTGTTCCTTAACAGAGCCCCAATGTTTATCTGAAAGCACTCTCACTTGCAATAAAAGACCGTTTCCCAGCCTTTTGTAGCTAGTTGTGGCAATGTTGCCTAAATTCTGGGCAATGACATGTAGGTGGAAATGTTACATGGGACTTTGGGAAGTATTAATAGTAATGTCCCCTGCGTGTGGTCAGCCTGCCTCTTTGGCCTCTCTTCAGAGTCCACAGTTTTTTGTTTTGTTTTGTTTTTGTGAAAGAGAGGGGGACAGATAGAGACAGAGAGACAGGAAGGGAGAGAGATGAGAAGCATCAATTCTTCATTGTAGCACCTTAGTTGTTCATTGATTGTTTTCTCATATGTGCCTTGCGGGGGGGGGCTACAGCAGACCGAGTGACCCCTTGCTCAAGCCAGCGACCTTGGGTTCAAACTGGTGAGCCTTGTTCAAACCAGGTAAGCCCACACTCAAGCTGGCGACCTTGGGGTCTTGAACCTGGGTCCTCCATGTCCCAGTCCGATGCTCTATCCACTGCGCCACCACCTGGTCAGGCCAGAGTCCACAGTTCTTAATTCTCAGGCCACTTTCAATAGGACTGGATGCAAACTGTGCACTCCATCACAATTAGCTGGAACCTTTACCCTTCCCCATTCCTAGCTTGTTTCCTACCTGCCCAGCCCATGGGGCTGGCTCCTCTGCTCCTCTTAGCTCCCCGTGATGAAAGTGAATCCCAGATGCCACATGAGCACCAAGGAGCCACTATTCCTATCCAGCTTCACTAAGACTAACCAAGATTCACAGCTGGTCTTTGGTGCCAGTTGCATCTCCCTTCTGAACCTCTGTGAGA
This sequence comes from Saccopteryx leptura, assembly GCF_036850995.1. Classification (NCBI taxonomy): domain Eukaryota; kingdom Metazoa; phylum Chordata; class Mammalia; order Chiroptera; family Emballonuridae; genus Saccopteryx; species Saccopteryx leptura. The sequence goes on along the minus strand of NC_089510.1, from coordinate 71,059,411 downwards.
TTGGAACCCAGCTCTGAACCCCAGTAAGCTGTCTGGGACTGCTGCTGGCCCCATTTCATGGTGCCTCACACACCTACCTCTCTGCTATACAATCTCAGGCCCCAGAACATCAGAACTAGTGCTGCCTGCTCTGACCCTTCAAATCAGATTCCCTTTGGCCACTAACACCTGCATGGAACAAACTGAACTTTGTCTCATGCCACCCCTCCACCCTTCAAGATATTATCAAGAAGGCTGTATGCCTGTCCAAAGAGCAAATGCCAGCCACATGTACATCCCAGTGAGCATAGACCTGGCCAGTAAGTCGCAAGTCTGTTTCAGCTCAAAATGTTTCGTCCTTTCTTAGTGTTATCATTCAGAATGCATTCCTTGAGGGAGGCAGAGCAAGGGGCAGAAACCCGTCATGCTAATGTTACATACCTAACTGAACCTCCCTTGATTTGAAATACACATAAAATTATGTCAATTTTATTTTATTTTTTTAATTTTTTACTTTTTATTTATTCATTTTAAAGAGGAGAGAGAGAGTCAGAGAGAGAGAGAGAGAGAGAGAGAAAGAGGAGAGACAGAGAGAAGGGGGGAGGAGCTGGAAGCATCAACTCCCATATGTGCCTTGACCAGGCAAGCCCAGGGTTTCAAACCGGCGACCTCAGCATTTCCAGGTCGACGCTTTATCCACTGCGCCACCACAGGTCAGGCAAATTATGTCAATTTTAAATCACAGAAGTATACTTTTAAAATCTGACCATTATTTCCTACTCTCGTCAGTAGATATGAAAGTGTGTTCTATTGTAAAGATTCTAAGTAGATCAAGAAAGTTACTAGAAGACACAAGTTGGCAGAGTCTAACTTGAGAGATTTATCAAAGCCACAGCATGCTATGCAGGGATTAAGTTTGGTTTTGACTGAGCGAATAGGCACAAAGGGGATGCTTGTAAGGTAACATTAGTCTCATTAACGTCAGCAAAGATCAAGCTCCTAAGTATGAATTCCCAGGGATGGCTCACAAGGAAAACTAACCCAGATGAAAGAGAAAAGTAGGAGAGCTTATTGTTAATTATTTTGAACAATTCAAAATTCTTACTTGCTTTTGCGTGTGGGAAACCCATGCAGAAACGAATCATCTTCCCATAGGTCTGCTCCCGGAGGCAGGCTGAAATGTCGATCTGGAGTTGACAAGAGAAAAAGTGATCGACTCCATTTTGGATGTGCATAATATCATTTAACATTCTGTTGCTCTTAAACCTCTCTCCCAGGAATCTCTAAAAGATAGAAAGAGGAAAAAGTAAATTTGACTAGGTATTAAGGTAGACTTTTGATTAACTGTAGAACTAAGAACAGAAATCAATCAGCAAGAAAGAGTATAATCAGGATTCCTTTTGTGTTGATAAAAGGTGAGGCTTACCTTGAGTGAAGGTCTGAAAGGAAAATCAGTCTGTGATGACCTAAGAAAATGCATTTGAAAAGTATGATTCTGGGATGTCTTCCTGACTCTCTTGTAGATTCAGACACTACTTCTTCACACCCATTGCAGTTAGTGCAGTGGCAGAGGGGTACATGCCTCCAACACAGCAGGCATTCTTATATTTAATGGTTGTTTGCTAATCTAACTCCTAACTAAGATTATAAGTTATGTGAGGTCAAGGCTATTCTATCTGTGAATTTTCAGCAGGTGTGGGGCCTGCCAATGTGTATTGAATTAATCATTTTACTCCATAAAATTCCAATATAAGGTCAACATTTCTACCAAAGGAATGATTTGGGGAAAAAATGGTGATAAAACTAAAACTGGTTTCCTTTAGTCTTTTCTCTAAGATTGAATCAAATAAAGCAGGTGGGATATCTGTTCATGACTTTTAGAAGCATATTTTTTTCAGGAGTGTGATTCACTGGAAGGAAAGGCCACTTTCACATGAAATTACGTCTGTTGCAAAATTTAGTGGTAATTTAAACACTGCTATTTTCTGTTTCGGGTTTCTTAAAATACGTTTGAATTAGTCAGACTTCAGGAGCCTGAACATATGTCAGGCTTTATATATATACACACACATACACACTAGAGAGAGAGATTTATTATAAGGAATTGGCTCACATGATTATAGAAACTGGCAGTCTAAATCTGCAGTGTGGGCCAGTAGGTGGAGACCCAGGCGAGCTGACTGTGCACCTAAAGTTTAAAGGCATTCTGCTGGAGAATTCCCTCTTATTCAAGAGAAGGTCGGTCTTTTTTGTTCTTTTCAGGCCATCGATTGATTATATGAGGCCCACCCACATTATGGAGTGCAATCTGCTTTTCTTATTAAAATGTTAATCTCACCAAAAATACCCTTGCAGCAACATTTGACCAAATATCTAGTTATCCTGTGGCCTGACCACATACAATTAATATGGATGTGGCAAGGTTTATTATATAGGTTCTGTTCATTGTATATTGCTCTGCAGAGTGAAGGCTCAGAGTAAATCTCGACTGAATAGACTACTGCTAGTTTAGTGCAAGTGTGCACAGCATGGGCCTTTGCTTCAAAGAGATCTGGTTCCTGGCTCTTCTATATTGATACTATCTGTGTGACACTGAACAAATTTTCTAATTTTCACACTCAGTTTCCTGATTTGTGTTTCAGGAATAATAATAATACCTACTTTGGGGAGACATTTTGAAGATTAAAATTAATTGCATGTAAAGCACTTAGTTCAGTACTGGACACATAGTAAGAAGTCAATAAATGTTATCTATAGTTACAATTATTTCTGCATGATTTTCTCCCTAATTGAATGATCAGTTCCTCAAGGCAGATTATTTATTTTTAACCTCTCTCAATCACAATCCATGCTTAATCCATCATGTGCATCTGATAACTATTTATGGGTTTAACTAGTCTCAGATTCTACGGCTTTCCTTTTGTGATGAGAATGCCAGGGGCAGGACTATATTTTAATAGCAGAACTTTTGCTCTTTTTTTAAAGAAATAAATGTGGAAAGTAGTTTATATGTTATTGAAGTAGTAGGAGAAGCTAGACAAAATCCAAGACGCAGAAATAAACTCTAAACAGGCTCTGGCAAAAAAAAGATAAGGTCCTTCAAAAGAATAAATAAATTTATAAATGGAAAGGTCTAGAGCATATGTGCAACATTCTATAGGCTTCTGTCACTCAAAAAAATTGATGTGAGTTCTATTTGAAGAAACTCCAGATTATTTTGAAGCAAATCCAAGATATCATATCATTTCCTCTACTATGTATATTTCAATATGCATCATTTTTTTATTAAAAGAAAACCTTCCGGACCTAGCCAGGTAGCTCAGTTGCTTGGAGCATCATGCCGATAGGCTAAAGTTGCAGGTTCGATCCCTAGTCAGGGCACATACAAGAATCAACCAATGAATGCAAAAATAAGTGGAACAACAAATCAATGTGGTTTTTATTCTCTTTTTCTGTCTAAAATTAATCAACAAAAAAAATTTTTTTTTAAAGGAATTCCATGTTTAATAGCCACAGTTCTACCACTTGCTCCCCTCACAATCAGGAAAAATTCCTTTATACTATTGATATCCAGTGCTCATATTTTCTTTATTGTATTTATACAAAAAAGAATCTTTTTTTAAAATGTCTGTTCATCCTGACCAGGCAGTGGCACAGTGGCCTGGGATGCTGAGGACCCAGGTTCAAAGCCTCGAGGTCGCTAGCTTGAGTGGGCTCATTCAGCTTGAGTGAGGACACGAGTCACTGGCTTGAGTGTGGGATCCTAGACACGACCCCATGGTTGCTGGCCTGAGCTGCCATATTTCTTTGCAAAAGGATTACATTTATTTTTAGTACATCAATAATGAGTTCATCATTTCACTCCAACAATGATAACTGCTATATGTTGCTATTTTAGTGCATATACAATTCTCTTTTAAAGTTGCTTTCACTTGCATTCCTTTGATTACTGTCAAGAAAGCCTTAGGGCTTTTTTCATCACATCCAAGTTATTTTTGCTTTTTCCATGTGTTTGTTGACTAATTATTTTTACTCTTGGGTAGAAGAAATATTTTCCTTGAACTATAAAAAGGCATTTCTGAACAACATAACTATATAATGAGAACAGGGAATTTCAGAATCTGGTGAATTCTCAGTTTTCACAAACTAGCTTACTAGGAGTGAGTATAAATATTTCTGGTTTTAATTTATTTTTTGTAAAGTTGGGCTGATTATATTTTAACCACACTAGAAGGCTATTTAGAAAACTTGAGTTTACATACCTTAAATTCCTATGAAAAAGAGTATATCCAATCATTATTTTAAGTATTTTTAAAAGTATGACTTTAAAATATAAACTCAGAATTACAAAAAAAAAAAAAAGTTAACCCAAGATCAACCTCAAATTTTCTTACATTCAATTATAGCCCTGAAGTTAAGATCAAGAATTTACTCTGAATACCAAAACTATGTACCTCTCTCTGTACATTCTTATTAGGAAAAAAAAATTGAAAAGATAAAAGTTTTTAAAAACCCAATTCTTTAGGAAAATAATCAATTTATTTAGCAAATATTAATAATAACATTGGTTTCTTGAGGGTGGCAGCAGGGGGTACTGTTTAAGGAAGAAAACTTCCTTGAGAATTTGATTATATGATGGCATTCCCTCCCATTTTTTCCTCATTAGGAAACCCAGTGGATTTAACAATCAATCCTGTGGCCATCCTGATATAAGTCAGTGCACTGCCTGCTCCCCTAGGAAGATGACTTTCCAAGTCAAACCTTGGCTCTAGCCAGTGGTGGGATTCAAATAATTTAACAACCAGTTCTCTGCCTTAATGACCATTTTAAGTATAAAAAAATGATACACCAAAAGATAGTTTATTATTTCATGCATTTAATACTTAAATAAGTAAGAATAATAAAAGAGCCCTTGGCCAGTTGGCTCAGAGGTAGTGTCAGTCTAGCATGTTGAAGTCCTGGGTTCAATTCCCAGTCAGGGCACACAGGAGAAGTGATCATCTGCTTCTCCAACCCTCCCCCTCCTCCTTCTCTCCCTCTCTCTCTCTTCCTCTTCCACAGCCATGGCTCAAATGGTTCGAGCAAGTTGGCCATGGGCACTGAGGATGGCTCCATGGCCTGACCTCAGGTGTTGAAATGGCTCAGTTGCCAAGCAACGGAGCAGCAGCCCCAGATGGGCAGAGCATCAGCCCCAGATGGGCTTTCCAGGTGGATCTGCTTGGGGCACACACTGTAATTTGTCTCTCTGCTCCCTGCCTCCCCATATCTCACTTTTTAAAAAAAGAACAATAAAAGAGGTAAACAAAACTAGATTATGTTATAAGAAAGAGGTTTAAAATATTAATGAAAATATTAAATTGTACCTGACAAAAACAATACAAGTTGTCACCCCCCCTTTGTTTGGCACTTTTTCTCTTTATATTATATGTTTGTTTACTGAAGTAACAAATACAAGAGAATAAAAATGTAGTATTTCATCAAAGGTATAATGAGTTTTATAGAATGAATAAATAAATATTATAAACATAGTTTCATCAAATTTTTTCACCTGTGGATGGAATGAACATTACTACGTACACTTAGAATATGCTGTTGTGCAGATGAATGTTAAAAAAGAGTAAGGAATGTAAATATGTGATTTCCACATTGGGCGGCTGCCCAGGTGCCCACATTAGAGAGAACCCTGATTACAAGTGCCATTTTAACAACCGGTTCACTGAACTCAACAAAAAATTAGGTATCGGTTCTGCTGAACCAGTGCGAGCCAGCTGAATCCCACCAACGGCTCTAGCCTACTCTAGAGAAGCGAACGAGAAGAGAAGGCTGCAGAAAGCATGCACAGAGTAACTAACTGGATCCCGCACTAGGCTAGACTTTGTGTACTAGTCAGGGTTCTCCTGTCAAGCAGTGAAATTGACTTGAACTAATCTGCAACTGACAAGGTTTTAAAATTTTTCCATTTTGAACAGTTTACTAGCCTTAGTAATTTTCTTGACCCAAACCACAATCACAGTGAGAAAATGACATGTGACAATGATTTTATATCGCCCACGAATTTTACTTCTAGGAAATTTAATCTATTGTTTTCACAGGTTTAAATAGACTTTCTTCTTCTCATTGGCATCTTACTTCCCAATTAAATAATAAGCATGCTAATTAAAATAGCAATAATAACATATAATTAACTTTCAAAAACCAGCAAATTTATCGAAGGGTTAGGGCATTAGAAAACCCCAATTTTAAACTTAGCTTGTTAGTGATAAACTCTATTTTTATGCTCTTTATTTCTTTATTTCTGGAACTAATGTAAAAGTGGAAATAATGCCAAAATGATTAATAGCTAATAGTTTAGTAATCACTCTTATAAGTAGAGATACTTTTGAAGAATAGGAATAAGATTGCCCTCTGGGTGTGAAACCAAAATCAACAGGGAGATACACCTTAAAGAAACAAAATAGCCTGCCACCCAATTAATCAATTGAAGAAAAGTATCACAGAGACCTAGTCTCCCACAAAAAGGAGACTCACAGTGTGAACCCTGGCAGAGCCCAATTATTCCATGTCTGAGGAAGAGGAACCCAGCCAACTTCCACCGAATCTCTCGTCTGACTGGTAGGTATTTCCTTAGAGCAGAAATGTGTGCACTGGGCTCTAACCTAATGCCATTAAATATAAATCTCTCATAAACACCTCCTATGCTTAGCTTGTTTTCCTCAAGGTATCTTCTGATGGTTTGGCTGATGGGGTTTCTGTTCAAAGAATGACAAGAAGAAAAATTAAACAATGGGCTCCCCAATCCCAGAAGGTTTTATTTATCCTTGTAAATGAATAAAATACCTATGTGGTTTTATATGCCAGTCTTTTGGAGAGGTTTGCTAAATTGAACATCCCCAGACTGATCAACTTCAAAATATTAATGAAATGTTTTCTAATCTGTGATGTTTGCAGCAGACTCTAGAGAACAGTGTGTTCTCTAAGTATTCCCTAGGTAATCCTGTCCACATTGATGAGTGTCAAGCAAATCTTTTCCTTTCCAAAATGTCCACACCCTTACTAGTGAGCACAGTGCACTTGAGGCCACACTTCAGCTCCAGAATGTAAGCATAATGGTGGATGCACAGGGATCACATCTAGAAGTTAACTTCTTTTCTGTCTCTTTTAGGTGAAACAGACACCTCACTCGCTTAGTCTTCCTTGACTATATAGTGGCAAATACAGTTTCTACCATATAGTAGGATCTCAATAAACTTATGTTGAAATGATGGCGGCTTTGGTGTATGTTTGATTGTCTCTCATGAGGGATAGCTGGTAGCTCACCATTCCAGTATTTTCAGGACTACATATGACTGGACCATTTAGTCTGAGTGTGTGGCCCTAAAGTCAATGGAATAAAAAGTCAACTTGGGTGACTTTTTATTTTATCATTATTTTTTTTATTTTTTATTATTGATTTTAGAGAGATGATAGAGAGAGAGGGGACAGAAGTAGGAAACATCAACTCATAGTTGTTTCTCGTATGTGCCTTGACCAGGCAAGCGCAGGTTTTGAACAGGTGACCTCAGCATTCCAGGTCGATGCTCTATCCACTGCACGTCCGCAGGTCGAGCTTGACTTTTTATTTTTTAGTTTTATTTCCCGGTCAGGGCACACAGTAGAAGTGCCCATCTGCTTCTCCACCTCTTCCCCTCTCACTTTTCTCTCTCTCTCTCTCTCTTCCCCTGGCTCAATTGGAGCGAGTAGGCCCTGGGCCCTGAGGATGACTCCATGACCTGAGCTTCAGGTGCTAAGGAGAGCTCAGTTGCTGAGCAACAGAGGAATAACCCACATGGGCAGAGCATTGCCCCCTAGAGGGCTAACCGGGAGGATCTGGGTGCATGCAGGAGTCTGTTTCTCGTCTATTCTCCTCTCACTGAATAAAAAAAACTTTTTTATTGATTGATGTTAGAGAGAGAGAGATAAGGAGAGAGAGGAAGAAAGACAGGAACATCAATCTGTTCCTGAATGTATCCTGAATGGGGATTGAACCAGTAACCTCTGCACTTCAGGACAATGCTCTACCAATGGAGCTATCCGACCAGAGTGGGTGACTTTTTTTTTAAGAAAGAGATAGAGACAGAGAAAGAGACAGAGAGAGAGATGAGAAGTACCAACTCATAGTTGCAGCACTCTTAGCTCTTCATTGATTGCTTCTCATACGTGCCTTGACCAGTGATACCTTGCTCAAGCTGGTGGCCTTGGGCTCAAACCAGTGACCTTAGGATCATAGCCAGTGACCCTGTGCTCAAGCTGGTGAGCCTCATATTAAGGTGGATGAGCCCACGCTCAAGCTGTCAACCACAGGGTTTCAAACCTGGATCCTCAGCATCCCAGGTTGCTGTTCTATTATCCACTGAGCCACCACCTCAGGGTGGATGACTTTTAATTTTTATCAGACACACCTCAGGTTCCCCGGAGGAGGGGGAAGGGGGGAGAGGGGAGGATAACAACCATAACCAGCTCAGACCTTTTCCAGGGTAGTTGCTAGAGATTTGGCCTTCCCCTATCAGGTCCCTCTGTCTCCCATCAGCGTCTCAGGGGATTCCCACACCCTCCTCGCTCCAGTCCTCAGCAACTACAGTAGCTCCAATCTTGGCTTCTCCCCACCAATTATGATCTCCCTGGGTGAAAAAGTGAACAATAACTCCAGTTTCAGGTGTGTTCCTGCAACTCTCTAAGCTCAGATACTGACTGCTGCCACCTGGCACCTGTGAAGAGGTGACCATGGGGCAGGCTGCATCCCTTCCTACATGCTCCTGAAAGCTCCAGGATTAACCATCACCAGTGAGCCATGTGGCCACAGCCTTAAGGCCCCAGGTGTGGCTCAGGGCCCAGGAGAGATAATAGGTTGGTGGGTATCTCATCTCTGCTGCTGCTTTAGTGTAAGGTTGCTTGGTGCTGCTACAGGCTGACTCCCACGCTGGTCCCAGGGGTTTCAGATAGAGCCACAAGCCCCACCTTAAATTTGAATGGGTCAGCAAGAGATAGGCAAAGGCTGCTGTCCCCAAAAGAGGTCTCCATAAGAAATCTCCTGGCCCTGCTGCTTATGCTAGACATTTCTTCCAAAGGTCTTCCATTTATTCTTTCTCCAAATGCTACATATGGATAAATTGTACTTCTTCTCTCACCACATCCAAGGTATTTTTGCTTTTCCCTAGTAAATTTTCCTGCTTTGGTGTATGGAAGTGGTATATTTAATATTGGAAGGCCTACTGCATTTTGTTAAATAAAAGTGAAATTTGTCGTTGGCAGATTTGTTAATTCATGTGTCAGTGTTAAGTAACTGCCTTTAAAAGCAGTGAAATAATAGCATTCAAATTTCTTTTAATACTAAGGATGAGGTTGTATAAGTGACCTGAACATTTATGTATACTAAATTGGAGGTTTTTAAAAAAATCAGGAATGGCAAGAAAGATATGATAGATGAGACACAGAAGTTGAGGAGCAAAATATAGTGCCAAGGATTTTCAGATGTTGGTGTTTAGACTTTGGACACTAAAATGATATAAAAGCCAATATATTTTAAAAGTACATAAAATGTTACTTTTGAAATGTAAATTCTTGGTTAGGGTAAATATCAAGTTTGCTATTTTGAAGGCCCAGTCACAAAATAAATAAGAATGAATACCTACAGAGAGATTATCACAAAATACATTGGCTAAATTAGTGAATATAAGCTTATCAGTGGAATAAATACAAAGTAATATCTATCATCCTAGTACTTAAATGCATATTATTTGGCTGGGAACCAGTTAGTATTCTCACAGCTTTAAGGTAAAAACTAATAACATTATGAAATTTAAAGTTCACTGTATAAGTAGTCAGACACAGAGTACAGAGTTCCAAAGCTATTCATATTGGATCTGGGAAGTCAACATCCAAAGTCAGCTGACTTTTTTTCAGTACACTGTAGTAAAAACTGGTATTTTAACTTGAAAGGAATCTGGATTTGAATACTGGTTTGACAATTCCTAGGTGGGTGATCTTGGGCAAGTTGACTAACTTTTATTATCTTATATGAATTTCCCCACCTGTAAAATGAGAAAGATTATAATTACATCTCTGCTAACAGTCAAAATATTTAACACCTCATACAGCTTGGGCACCAACAATTCAGATTAGACTGTGGCCTTGGCCCTGGAGCAGGGTCCTGAAGGGCTGTTACTGCGCCCTGTGGTAACTCTTTAGTTTCTATTTTGAGCAGAAGAAAGTTGAGTGGTCTGCAGAAGAGGTAGACAACCACAGAAACAAGGAGGGGAGGGCACTTGAGAGATTTAGGAGAGCAACTTTTCAGTGCCCACTATGGAAGTATTTCAGTGTTCTAACAACCAGTTTGGCTATATGGCTGTGCAACATCAGTATGTAGAGTTGATGTGATGATTAAATGATAAAATCTAGGTAAAGTACTCAGCATATATGGCATGTATGAAGCTCAATAAAGGGAAATTACACTAATACTAATAATAGTGTCATGATAGAAATATGTAATGCCAACTTCGGGATTACTGAAGTAAGAATTAAATAAAAAAACAGGTTATTTAGTTCAGGGCTTGGCTCCTAATAAGTGCTTAACACATAGTAGGCATTGTTATTGATATTATCATTATTATTATTATTTTGTGTGTGTGTGTGACAGAGACAGAGAGACTGAGAAAGGGATAGATAGAGGCAAACAGACAGGAAGGGAGAGAGATGAGAAGCATCAATTCTTTGTTGCAGTTCCTTAGTCTCCTTAGTTGTTCACTGATTGCTTTCTCATATGTGCCTTGACTGGGGGACTACAGCAGAGCAAGTGACCCCTTGCTCAAGCCAGCAACCTTGAGCTCAAGACAGCGACCTTGGGCTTCAAGCCAGCAACCATTAGGCTCAAGCCAGCGACCATGAGGTCAAGTCTAAGATCCCACACTCAAACCGGAGACCCCGCATTCAAGCTGGGGGTCCATGCTTAAGCTGGATGAGTCTGTGCTTTAGCCGGCGACCTTGGGGTCCTGAACCTGGGTCCTCTGCATCCCAGTCTGACGCTCTATCCACTGTGCCACCACCTGGTCAGATTTGATATTATTATTGTTGTTACTTTTATTATTATAGAATGTGTTATATTATTATATAATATAGTGGATTAAATTGGATGCAGTGGATTAAAAGACCTATCAGTACCAAGCAAATTTTGCATATATCACAGCTTTTGTAGCTCCTAAATAATTACTGTAGTCATGTTGTAAGATTATGGAAAATAATATGAAAAACTAGTGAATAATTTTAAGAAAAAGTGTTTTTATCAAATCTTTTAAGGCATTTGATAAGCTGGGAATACACCCAGATTGTCAAATAGTGCAAAAATATAATAATAAATTTATACACAATTGCATCTGACAAATAATTAACTAAACCCAGAGAAGGCACAATATAGACAAAATGATTAAATCAATTCTAGTGTCCTTAAAGTAATTTGAATCTTGATTGTTATTGATACTTGAAAATTTCAGTGGTGCATTTTTTTCATTTCTGGGAGTTTATATTAGTGATAAATCGTATTTTTGGCTAAATTAGCAAGCAGGTAATGACTTTTCTTTAATGAAATACATCAGCTCAAATATGAGTCCTCTGAGCACCTTCCTAGACCACGCACAATTTAACAGTTCTTCAGACTGTGGTTACCAAAAAAAAAAAAAAAAATAGCTTGTTTAAAACCACCTCCTTTTTTTCCTAAAGTAAAAATTCAAAACAGGATAATTTAATGGATTTGGGGTTTGTGGGTTTTGAGCCTCAGTTGTGTCTTGGCACTCAATATGAAATCAAATATGTACCAAATGGCTATCTCATTTTATAATGAGCTTCATGTCTCCAGTGTACAGTTTGTGGTCTAGTGGTTTGAAAAATGTGGGTGAGATGAAGTGAAACTCTATTGAACTTATTTACAACTGAAGTTAACAGTATTTTCTTCTTAACAGTTTTATTTTAGGTATGCTAGGAAAAGTCAACAGATTAGTTTTTATTCCACAAAATAACAATCTTCACCATTGTTATGATGGAGGTGTACCTGAGGGCATCAGTTGCCTCAGTAAGTCCAGAGCCAGAACTAAGGGTTTTGCTTTCAATTTTATTCAAATAACATTTTTTCCAACATTTTTTTTTATTATTATTATTATTATTTTGTATTTTTCTGAAGTTGGAAACGGGGAGGCAGTCAGACAGACTCCTGCATGCGCCCGACCGAGATCCACCCGGCATGCCCACCAGGGGGCGATGCTCTGCCCATCTGGGGCATTGCTCTGTTGCAACCAGAGCCATTCTAGCACCTGAGGCAGAGGCTACAGAGCCATCCTCAGCACCCGGGCCAACTTTGCTCCAATGGAGCCTTGGCTGCAGGAGGGGAAGAGAGAGACAGAGAGGAAGGAGAGGGGGAGGGGTGGAGAAGCAGATGGGTGCTTCTCCTGTGTGCCCTGGCTGGGAATCGAACCCGGGACTCCTGAACGCCAGGCTGATGCTCTACCACTGAGCCAACCGGCCAGGGCCTCAACATTTTGATAGTAAGCAAAAACTAATTTGCATTACCAATTAATCAGCGTTATACCACAAGTTCTGTTACCACCTTAAAAGAGATTTTTCCACTCAAGTAATCCTGAGAGAACAGAAGCTGCTATCACATGAATTCTGTTTTAAGAGAAAAAATTTTTAAATGTTACAATAATCAGAAGCACACCATTATTAAACATGTAGTATACATATATAATTTTCTGGCTTCTGTTGGTTCACTAGCTTTCAAAAGGCTCACTCTATTTAATGATGAAATAAAGACAGTTACTTGCAGAGAAGAGAGTTGAAACCAACTGGGGATATGGAGAAGAAAGACAGGTAGAGCAAGATGTTGAAGACCTATTCCCCACGGAGATGATATTGTTGGAGAGAGAAATACAAAGAAGTAACATAGACTTTGAGCCCCCCAGCACCATATATTCCCCAAAGATATTTTTTACTCCACAAGTATTTTCTCTGAGCACCATACTGAGGAGACCTCTCCATTTATTAGTAATTAAACTTGTTATGAAGAAAAACTTTGAATTAGTTACAAGAATGTATAGTGTTTAATAGTGTAATCATTGCATCACAGTTAAGCTATATCTTTCTATAAGTAGCTAAATTTGGTTTAATTAAGCAAGCTTTTACAATTAGTCTAACATTTAATCAACAGAAATTTGAGCCAGGAGAATAAACAGGAATTAAAGAGCAGACTATATTTGTTTACCTCTGATATTATTAATTATATAAAATAAAAAATATTAAAATTATTAAAGCATCAAAGTTATATTAAAAACGATGATCAGTAGCAGCAAATATCCCACTTTGAAGGATTAGTACTTTCTGTCATTCTCCCAGGTTGGATGCAGAGACTGAGCCAAGGGCTAGGGAGAAGCTGTAATCGGGATTCAGAGGAAGGGCAGACGGGGCAAGAGGAAGGGAAATTCAGGAAGAAGAAACTTCCAGATTTCAGCTGAAGACAAATTCTAGTTATATGTTCTACAAAAAGCCAGAATGAGAAGGGTTAAGACTCTGAGACACTCCTCTCTACATGATTTGGCCTCAACTAAGCATAGGTACAGGACTAGCACACCCAGCCTGATACTGAGGAGCATAAGGGCATGCACAGGGGTTAGTGATGGAGATTCATTTTAGGGAGGCTAATGGAGACAATATTGAAACTATAAACTATCAAGAGTTTAAATAGCAAATTGATAAAGCATAAAGATGGAGCTAAAACTGGTGGAACCTAAAAACTGTCATCTTTCCCAATATACTATTTAATTAAGAGAGGAGAAAAGCTGTGTTTTTGTCTGACATATCAAAACAATTCAATAAAGTCAAAATGAGATGCCATTCAGATTTCTAATATAACCTTGTGGAACTCTCACATTCACTAAAGTTGTCATTAATTACTGAGTTGAAGTAAGGCCTGTGAATTAGACCTTATTAAAATTCAAGGTTAAATTATATTTATATCTTTCTCTATAAGTACATAAATAAAAAGAACATATAGAATATAATATGGAGGAAAACACATACATAGTATATGTTGAAAAAGTTGTTTACCTTTCCTATTGTGATTAAAGGGTTTTCCCCTTTTTTTCCCATAGTACAGTGGAAAGTCGCAGAGTGATACATATAACAGTAATCTTCTCCCTTTTATTTACAATGATAATATTGATCCACCATCACAAGATTAAACTGAATTTATGGTGACGCTGGTATTTCTAGTTCCCTGCTCTCTCGTCCTCTTTTGGAACTGGAGGTGCAAGCTATGGTTATGGAACCATGTTTTCCTCTGTGTAAAGCTAACAACCATCTCTAAGGATTGAGACTACAATTTCACACTCATTAATGCCTGTGGATAAAAATCAAGTAAACTAAGTAATAAAACATTCACATATCACTTCTTCATATCTACCTCTCTAGGCACACACATTACACACACATGCATAAATACAGGCACACACTGACAACACCATACCTCTGCTTTGTGTAGATGAGGTGCAACTCCTTTTTCTTTTCTTAAAGATTTTATTTATTCATTTTAGAGAGAAGAGAAAGAGAAGGGGGGCAGGAAGTTGTTTTCTATGTGCCTTGACCAGGCAAGCCCAGGGTTTCGAACCTGTGACCTAAACCTTCCGTGTGAAGGTTTTATCCATTGCACCACCACAATTCCCTTTTCTGCAGAGAGGATGTTTCTTCAAGCAGGGTCACTGACTGTGTATATGCTGATTGGCAAGTAATATTGTGCTATCTAGAAAAGTTATGTCTCAGCTGAATCATTGAGGACCTGGTCAGTGAACAAGCAGGTCTTACAAGGTTAGAGGTGACAGAACTAAGAAATTTTGGTAATTTATCTTCTTATGGACCTTCTCTATTTTATCTACCTATAATTTCCCACATATGTACAGTTAGTGAATTTCTGAATACTTACATGGAAAATTGTGTTGTTGTTAACATAATCATAAGACAGTGCCCAGGTCTTAAACTATGAACTTCTTGAAGGCTGGGTCTATGGGACTGTTAGCCCAGGCATCTAGCACAATGGCTAGCATGTGCTGAATGCTCAACAAATATTTGTTGAATAACTGAATAGTGGCAGAAAAGGTAAGGGCGGAGGGAGAAAGCCAGAATCTAGCATCTGGAGCAGAAAGGACAGACTTTAATATGATTTTATGGATAGGTCTCAAAAACTGTCAACAATAAACTGTTCATAACAAATTTACAAATGTATTTGATAGAAATTATCTAAGGTAAATCAATTTACTTCTCCAGAATAGTAACATTAGTCTGTAAACTCTTTGATTAAATCAATATTGTACAGGAGCATGCCTGTTATTTCATTTGTCCTTATCTAATAAGTCATCATCTTTTATCTCCGTTTTACTCATAAAAGTCCAATTTATGACTCTAGAAGATTCCCTGATTTCTTAACTGGTTACTTAAAAGTTGTTTACATTTTATAGAATAGCTGGCAAAGCAAAATTGGAGCTCTTGATATCACAAACTGAGTCCCTCTTGTACAGAAGAATACAGTGTCATGGAGAAGACAGACATTCAACAGACTGCAGACAAAAATTACATGATTCCCAGGGCTCAAAGTACTTGGAGAGGTATGAGACACTATGAGAATGCTTAATGGTGAGAATGTCAAATTACCTGGATAGCTGACTCAGCACTTAACTTGGGCCACCAGCAGAAGCTAAAGAGGAGAGGAAGAATGAGAGGGGGAGGGGGAGAAGGGAGGGGGAAAGGGGGTTGAGGGGGGAGGGGGAGAGACTCAGAGAGAGATATATATAGAGAGGCAGCCTGTATGTGACAGACACAGAAGGAGACAATTTGAATCAAAAGAAAATCTAGAAGGAAGTTATTTGGCATATGCATACATTTTGTTGTATAGCATTAAAAAAAAAAGTAAATGTTGCTTTCATTTTTATTTTGTGTTTGAATTCATATTTAGGCCGGGCGGTGGGAAGACAGCCGATGGAAACTTTTAGGTGCTTAGGGTTTGTAAATGTCTTAACCCAGCTCTGCAATAGGACCGAACCTTCTCTGAAGGGTAACTTTTAAGCTGAGACTTAAATGATGAAGAAGCATTAGCTGAGTAAAAAGAGGATATCAGAAGAGGTTTCCAAACAGAGGGTACATGTGGCATGTGAAATTACCCACTGGTGGCTGAGGGCACAGTCTTGATCCCATTCGTCTATTTCCTCTCTTCTGTAGGGGGTCGTTTCCAAAGGCAGACTCATTCAGACTTGTCATATATGCACAAAGAAAGGCCTTCTTGCCATGAGAGCCATGTAGGGACATTAACCACAGGCAAGTGGTCAATCACAATAACATGAATACAGAGTTCAATTTGGTCCAGCTTTATTTATATATATAAAAAAAGAGAAACTGGCCCTGGCCAGTTGGTTCAGCGGTAGAGCGTCGGCCTGGCGTGCGGGGGACCCGGGTTCGATTACCGGCCAGGGCACATAGGAGAAGCGCCCATTTGCTTCTCCACCCCCCCCTCCTTCCTCTCTGTCTCTCTCTTCCCCTCCCGCAGCCAAGGCTCCATTGGAGCAAAGATGGCCCGGGCGCTGGGGATGGCTCCTTGGCTTCTGCCCCAGGTGCTAGAGTGGCTCTGGTCGCGGCAGAGCCAGAGCGACGCCCCGGAGGGGCAGAGCATCGCCCCCTGGTGGGCAGAGCGTCGCCCCTGGTGGGCGTGCCGGGTGGATCCCGGTCGGGCGCATGCGGGAGTCTGTCTGTCTTTCCCCGTTTCCAGCTTCAGAAAAAAAAAAAAAAAAAAAAAAAGAGAAACTTCCAGTCGAGATGACAGCATAGATAAATGTAGTACAGGCAGTCACCAGGTTACAAATGAGATAGATTCTGTAAGGTTGAAAATGTTTAAGCATTTATATGCACAGAAAGGTAAAAATAAATACTATTTTAAGACAAACATCTGTCTAAGTTGCATTTAATATGCAAATACACCTGTTCCAACTTACATATAAATTCAATTTAAGAACAAACCTACAGAACCTATCTCATTTGTAACCTGGGGACTGCCTGTTCTTGAATCCTCCCACAACCACATCAAAATTATAACTAAATTACAGTACAACCATTATTCAGAACTGCCTGAAATCTAGATGAATGCAAGTCCTACAACTAGGGATTTAAAGAGGTAACCACATTGAGATGGATAGGAGAAATGGAGACATGAAATGGGCTGGTTTCATACCCATGTGTAGTAGATAAAAACTAGAAGGTATATCTTGGCTGCAGAGGTCCCCCATGAGGAGCAAGGGGTCCCAGCCTCACACCAGGCCTCCCAGCCCAGAGTTTCAGTGCTGGGAAGAGAAGTCCCCATAACTTCTGGCTGTAGCTGAGTGAGATGACAGGCTGCTGGAGTCCCAGGCAGTTTCTCTTAAAGGGCCCATGCATGGGTTTACTTGGACTTACCCTCTCTGAGCTCCAGTGCTGGGGCAGCAGCTTGAAAAGAACCAGCGACATATGGGGAGAAACTGAATTGTCTGGCATCAAGACGAGAGCTAGAGTGCAGCTTTCCGCCAGACAGAAGTGCTACAGAGGCCATTGTTCCTTTTCTGAGACCTACTCCCCACAGAGCCAGCAGACCGGGGGCCACATCTGAGTCTGTGTCAACCTGGCTCATACTATTGAATATTTACCCAGGCCTGGTGATTCCCTGAGACCCTGCACCACCCAATTTGTGGGCCCACTCAAGCCATTTCTAGTGGCTTTTCCATACAAATGATTTCTCTTTCCTTATGCTTTGAACTTTCCTAAAATCTCTCAAACAAGCAGCATCTGGCTTGTGTACTCTATACCTCTCACTAAGTGGCCCCAGGCCTGGCACTAGTGGTGGCCAGACTTGGTTCACAGCTTGGTCTTTCCTGGGTGCCTCCAAGTCCAGCACAAGAGGCAGCAATCTGAAGATCACTCTGTAGTTCATGGTGGGTGGCCCCAGGCAGGGCATTGATGGTTGCTGATCCTGCACCTCCTGGAAGGCCCCAGAGCCAGTGCACCCAGTGGACAGCTTTAGACCATGCTGGATTACAACCCTGCCACCTCCACAAGCAACACACTAAGGGGTAGACTCAGTGAGCACCAAAGCCCCACTGAAGCAAGTCTTGATCCTTGGGGCAACTTCTGTACAGCAGCTCATCTGCTGTAGTTACAGCAGCATCTCACAGCCAATCGGCCTGGAGGGTCAATACCTCCCAGTGACGCCAACAGCAAACAAGGCTCAACTGCAACAGGACAGCCCACATAGCCCACACAGGGCACATGTCAAGAGTGCAGTTAGGGTGACTGAGGAGGCTGTGCCACTGAGCTCTAGAAGACACCTACTAAACAAACCACTCTATCACGTCCAGGTTATAAATGAAAGAACAGGAAATATCTCCAGAAAAAGAACTAAATGAAACAGAGGCAAGGAAACTACCAGATACAGAGTTTAAAACGGTGGTTGTAAGGATGCTCAAGAAACTTAGTGACAACTCCAACAGCACAAAGAAGGACATAGAAACCATAAAAAAACATTCAGAAGTGAAAAATAATTGAAATGAAGAATAATTTACAGGGAATCAACAGTAGAGTAGATGAAGCTGAGAACCAAATCAGCGATTTGAAATACAAGGAAACAAGAAACACCCAACCAGAATAGCAAAAAGAAAGAGAAATACAAATGAAGACAGCATAAGGAGCCTCCAGGACAACTTCAAGCATACCAATATTCACATCAGAGGGTGCTGGAACAACAAGAGACAGCAAAAAAATTGAAAATCTATTTGAAAAATTAATGACAGAAAACTTTCCTAATCTGGTGAAGGAAATAGACATAACAAGTCCAGGAAGCACAGAGAGTCCCAAACAAGATGAACCCCAAGAGGCCCACACCAAGACACAGCATAATTAAAATGCAAAATGTTAAAGACAAAGAGAGAATCTTAAAAGCAGCAATAGAAAAGCAGCTAGTTTCTTACAAGGGAGCTCCCATAGGACTGTCAGCTCATTTCTCAACATAAACTTTGCAGGCCAGAAGGGATTGGCAAGAAATATTCAAAGTGACAGAAAGCGAGGACCTACAGCCAAGATTACTTTACCTAGCAAAGCTATCATTTAGAATCAAAGGACACATAAAGAACTTCCCAGAGAAGAAAAAGCTAAAGTTCATCACTACTGAACCAATATTAAATGAAATGTAAAAGATTTCTTTAAGAAGAAGAAGAAAAAAAGATCAAAAGTATGAATAATAAAATGGCAATAAATTCTTATCTATCAATTGAATCTATAAAACAAAGTAAGTGCATAAGCAGAATAGGAAAAGACTCATAGATATAGAGGACATTTGATGGTTGCCAGATAGAAGGGGGGTTGGGTGAAAAAGATAAAAAGATTAAGAAGTCCAAATTGTTTGTTACAGAACAGTCATGGGGATGTAAAGTACAGCATAGGGATTACAGTCAGTAATATTTTAATAACTATGTATGGTGTCAGAAGGGTACGAGATTTATTGGGATGATCATTAGTAAGTTATATAGTATCTAATTACTGGGGATGTACACCTGAAGCTAACATAATATTGTATGTCAACTGTAATTGAAAAATAAAAAATGATTACAAAAAATTTTTTGTGTGTGACAGAGACAGAGAGAGGGACAGAAGACACAGACAAGAGGGGAGAAAGATGAGAAGCATCAATTCTTCATTGCAGCTCCTTAGTTGTTCATTGATTGCTTTCTCATATGTGCCTTGACTTGGGGGGCTATAGCAGAGTGACTCCTTGCTCAAGCCAGTGACCTTCGGCCCAAGTCAGCAACCTTTGGGTTCAAGTCAACGCCAGTGGGGTCATGTCTATGATCCCATGCTCAAGCCAGTGACCCCTTGCTCAAGCCAGTGAGCTGCGGTCAAGCTGGATGAGCCTGTGCTCAAGCTGGTGACCTCAGAGTTTCAAACGTGGGTCCTCTGTGTCCCAGTCTGACACTCTATCCACTGCTCTACTGCCTGGTTAGGCAATTACAAAATTATTTTTTAAATGCCTCATCAAAAAAAAAAATGTGAACACATGTGTTGGGAAGATAAAATATATTATACCCACTTTGTTAAAGATAGTGCTGCCCACGTGGAAGTGCGTTGCCCAGGTGATGGTATTAGTTGCCCTTCTTGCTTAGGATGGGCGTGATTATATTAATGTGTGTTGGGAGCAGGCTGTGGGAAGGCAGGATCCTTGTAGCCTGGGGCTTGGTTTTGGGACTAAGCTTTTCCCACCCTTTTTGATGTGGGGTGGTGCATTCTCATAAGGAATCCCATTATGCCTCAGATAAGTGACTTTGTATCAGAGACTTCCTTATTTGTATATTGGATTAAAGGTTTGGATTTCTACACTATAAAGTGGGGCAGACTGGGAGCTTGCTCTCTCTTGGTTCCTGAGATTAGCATTAGAGAGGAGAGCAGAGTGAGGCCACGTGGAGGAGGCCAGGAGAAGCAGCCAAGATGGTGGAGTGCTGAGTGAGAAGCCAATTTGTGCAGGGAGAAGGAAGGAGATGGGGAAGAGAGGTGAATAAGTCTGGCGAGCTAGAAACCTTTGATTCTAGGAAACTCAGATAAGTCCGTAGCTTTGTGAGCACTGAATGAGTGGGTTTTGAAGTCCACTGTGTGTATTTCTTGCCCGCCGGATGCAAGCTAGGATTAAAGCTAATGGCCCACCAGTTCTTGGCTCCGTTGTTTCACTACCGTCTGTCTGAATCTAATGCGAACCTGCATGGGCCAGGCAGCTGTGATGGTGGCTGTGGCTACTGGCTTTACAATATGCAATGGGCCAGGCCCTAGGTTAAGTGCTGAGGATACCAAAGGATTTCTCGTGCTCTGGGTTCTTATAAATCCATTACCAGATCTCAGCTCTCTCCAGTTGAGATTTTCCTCTCATCTGACTCCCTGAGAAGTGTGTCTTCTCTTCCTGGTTATATTCTGTTTCTGCTCTGGTATCCTATCTTCCCTACTCCCACACCAATCCAGCTATTGTCTTCAGTCCATCCCACAGCCCTTCTTAGCCAACCTGAGCATGAAGGAAGCAAAAGGCTTTCTGCCTCTTATTTAGGATTTCCCGGGATTCTGCCCAGCCTATACCCTCGCCTGCTTTCTGATATCCCCTTGCTGTTATTACTGTGAAACTCACAAACCCTTCCTTAGTTGTAAACTATTACCACAATGAGATGTTTAGGGTAACCCCTTAAAAAAGCCACCACATTCTTCCTGTTTCTCATACAGGAGGCTCTTTGGACTAATATTTCTCAATACTCACCTTCCAACCCATTCTACTTCTGGCAATCTTAATGAAAACAGTTGTTGACTTCTCTTTTTGACTCAGCCTATTTTCTTGTTCACATTTTTCCTCCTTTCACATTCCACCTTACCTGGCTTCAGAAACCTTTTCTCATTGTTTTGTTTTCTCCCAGTCAATCTCCTATTCATACAAACGAACAGTTACAGTCATTGCATGGCAGTGAAAATACATAGGTAATTGTGATAGAGGAAAAGGAAATCACATAATCTTCAAATTAGATTATTTGGGGTTCATTGTTATGTCATCTTCAAACTAATCTTTATGACTTAGAATAATGGTTATGTCTTATGTTTTCCTTTCTTTTATTCAAAACAATTGAATATGGCTAATAAAATACCTACAGTATAATAATATATAAGGAGGTGTAGTAACCAACCAAAAGTAAAGTAAGAGTAGACAAAATAAAGTCAGGATAAAAATATTTCATAAAATGTAGACTGTTCGGTGTGGATACTTACTGTAAGTAAGCCTCTGAATTTTTAAACTACCAAAACATTTCATAAGGAAGCACATTCAATTACACAATCCAAAATGCTCAGAGGATTACAAAACAAACTAGTTGCTCAAGAGAAGCAGAGTCATTTGTGGTAATAAATTTCTGAAGGCTCTCATTACGACAACGGTGTGATGAGAGTGAGTGGCTTCTCAGCTGCACCTAAACAGTAAACACAGTTGTGGGTTTTCTGAGGCTGCTATTCCTACTGTTAGATAGTATGAGGTCTCAACTTTTGGGCTATGCTTACTGTAAAGCCAGAAGGCAGGGCCGGGGCCACTATCACAGCAGCCCGGCCCATGCAGGTTCGCATTGGATTCGGACAGTCGGTAAAAAAACCATGGAGCCAAAAACTGATGGGCCATAGCCTTTAATCCTACCTTGCACCCGGCGGGCAAGTAAAAACATACACTGGGCTCCAAAACCCAGTCACACTCAGTGCTCACAAAGCCACTGACTTATCCGAGTTTCCTAGAATCAAAGGTTTCTAGCTCACCAACCTTATTCTCCTCAGTTCCCCATCTCCTTCCTTATCCCAGATACAAACTCTACACAAACTGGCATCTCACTCAGCACTCCGCCATCTTGGCTGCTTCTCCTGGCCTCCTCCACGTGGCCTCCTTCCGCTGCTGGCTCTACTCTCTCTGCTCTCTCATGCTAACCTCAGGAACCAAGAGCCAAGTCCCGTTTTGCCCCCATTTTATAGTGTAGCTTCACAACCTTTTATCCAATATACAAAGTAGGGAAGTCTCCAACCCAAAGTCACCTTCTGAGGCATGATTGGATTGCACCACCCCACATCAAAAAGGGTGGGAAAGGCTTAATCCCAAAACCAAGCCCCAGGCTACAGTTCTCAAAACACATTAATATCACCTGGGCAACGGCCTCTTTAACAAAGTGAGCATAATACATTTTATCTGCCCAACACTTACTAAATGCTATTCTTTCTAAATGTTAAAATGTAGCATAGTATTTTGCAGGTCAGCTGTAAACAGGATGAGCTTGACAATAATGCAAACTGAATGTAATCAACTGCAAAGAAGAAATCAACATATAATTGACCAAATAGTGTATATAAGTGATGGTTAAGCCTCCCTTTGGGGAGACAGAGTTTTGAATATGAATCCTTCTGTCAGTTATTCAATCACAGGTTACTTGTCTGTTTAAGCTCCTCCTCTTTTATGACAAGTAAAAGTAAGTAAAAAAAGTACACAAGTTCTTTTTATTTGTTTTTTACAAGAGAAGTGATAGAACACTGTATCTAATTCATGAAAAAGGAGTATCAAGTTATTAAAGGGCAACTTAAGAGTAAGGAAGGAAGGTGCAGACCATATGTATTGTTTACATACATTCACTTATCAAGAAAAAAATTGTTTTTATGGATCCTAACTCTCAACCATGTTTTTGAGTTTCAGGTCTGTATAAGCATAAATAGTCAAAAATTAAAAGCACATTCATATAACTTAGTCCACAACTGATAATTGAGAAGCTTTCAAGAAAATTTGCAAAAATGTAATGTGATATTATTCCTAACAAATTTCTTCAGAAAGTACCAATATATATAATCTTGGTCAGTACTGGAAAAGGTTTCCTGAAGTCTGTTTATTCTTTGCCAAAAGCCTGGTCTGGAAATTCTGGAGGGATAATTAATTAGAAGGAAACTACTTTTTAAGTGGAATAATTTATAATCTATTAGATTTATAATTTTGAGGATGTGGAAGGTTGCCCTTTTAAAAATGAGATAGAGCAGATTCTAGTGCCCATCTGATGGCTCCATTGCTATAGAAGTAACTAAGGCAACAAATTGGCAAGGCTTGGTGTCCTCCAACCAGACTAACCCTTAGAGAGTTGTGCCCAAAGACTGAAGGGCAGTGACCACTGGTCATATTGCATACGTTAGGATCTACTGAAACCGTTCAGTATGCTTTGCTTTGTATCACTATGATATTCTTGAACTAGATATATTCTCCCTAACTATTCAGTTATCAACATTAAATTATAAATTCATTTAACAAATATTTTCTGAGTACCTTTCAGACACTATGGGCACCAAAATGAATGAGCTAGGAATCTTGACTCTAACAAGCTCACAGTCTGTGCTTTCTGTTGATGGTTCAAGATGTTCTGAGTAACAAAAATATCCTTCTTTGGTCTTTGTTACACCTAAAAATCTCTAACGGCCCTGGCCGGTTGGCTCAGCGGTAGAGCGTCGGCCTGGCGTGCGGGGGGACCCGGGTTCGATTCCCAACCAGGGCACATAGGAGAAGCGCCCATTTGCTTCTCCACCCCCCACCCCCTCCTTCCTCTCTGTCTCTCTCTTCCCCTCCCGCAGCCGAGGCTCCATTGGAGCAAAGATGGCCCAGGCGCTGGGGATGGCTCCTTGGCCTCTGCCCCAGGCGCTGGAGTGGCTCTGGTCGCGGCAGAGCGACGCCCCAGAGGGGCAGAGCATCGCCCCCTGGTGGGCAGAACGTCGTCCCCTGGTGGGCGTGCCGGGTGGATCCCGGTCGGGCGCATGCGGGAGTCTGTCTGACTGTCTCTCCCCGTTTCCAGCTTCAGAAAAATACGAAAAAGAAAAAATTTAAAAAATCTCTAACACCCAACCAAGAGATCTCCCCACCCCCACCCTGGGAATTAACACATCTCACAAGTATAACTAGCACATAATTATATGTTTTCTCAACAAAAAGAACTATATTTACCATTAATTTCATGGCTGTTACGTGATATTGGTAAACTTATTTTCCCAGAAGGTCTGTCACCTCACTTGGAATGGTTTAAGGTTCAGTTTCCTTGTCTATGATCAGAGCACAACTTCCTGTAACATGTTTTACTTCTGGCTCTCCACCAGTCCAGCGCTTTTGAATTCAATGCTTCACTCTAGCAATAATTTCCTATCTGACCTTTCTTCTCTGTCCAACCTATCACATAGAATGTTTATAGACAATGTTTATAGACTAACATTCAAATTTCATCGTATTATTTCCTTGTTCAGAAAATTCCAGGGATTGCCCATTTCCTATAAATTACTGTGACTAGCCAGAAACTCCTCGAATACTATGCATCACCTTACTTAACACAACCACACCTCTTATTACTCCAAATTAGTATGTGTACCTTAAACACCCTGAACATTAAACACCGTAAGCATTCTTCACTCTTTAAGTATTTGTTCCTGCAGTTCATCTTGGTGGAAAGTAACCTCCCTCCCCTTTATCCTCCCAGTTTAAGTTTATTTTAGATTCAGCTCCTTTCTTCTGAACTCTCTCCAGTTGCTATTAACCACATCAATTTTCTGAAATTCATGACTATTATAGATATAGCACTGACTTGGACTATTATTTAACTAATTTCTCACTGCACCTTCTCTTCCCAACTAGATTTTAAACTCCACCCAGAGCAAAGGGGCTCACCTTAAAAGTTGCATTTGTGTCTCCTCTTAGTTTTAAGCAGTTATGCACACATTTGGTGCTCAATACATCTAAGAAACAGATGTGGAATTGCTACAAATTTCTTCACGGTTGGGACTCGCAAGGCAAAAGACACACCGGATGATATGTACAACGTGCAGAGGACTGGAACTCTTAGGCAGGTCCAGCCCCGAGAAACAGCACCTCTGCATATTTATTGAGTTCCAAAAGTCATAGCTCAGCAGTTAAAACTAGAAAGTTACACAAGCCGTTTTTCCCATTCGTTTCATCCCCAACCCTGCACATCTACTGTTTCTTTTCATGAACAAGGACACAAGTGGAGTCAGAATCTCAGAGCTTATCAATCACAAAGTACATTTGGTTCTTGCAGGCATTCCTCCAAGAATCCTGGCGCACATGCACTTGAATAACCCAGGCCAGGGTCTCTCCATGGCCAGCGCACCCCAAGATCTCCTGTCTCCTATTAACCCTTGCTCTGCAGTTAACTGCCATTTATACTGGTGCAGAGTGGTCTCCTACATGGAATGAATGACCACTGACTCCAAATACATTTTTTTCCTTTCTTTTACAGCTGGCACCCACCTTGCATCCTGTGCATTCCTAAGTCAATGCTTTCAAACCTTTCCAACTACAATCTATAGGAAGGAATTCTTTTTATATTATGACAAAACAATACATATTATTTACAGTGTGCAATATATCCAGACATTTTTTATCCTAGACTTAAAAATACCAATCATGACACACTAAATTGATTTGCTCACCTGTGGGAAACAGGCTGTATGCTGGCAAAGTCCTTATAGCCTAAGGCAGTGGTTCTCAAACTTTTTGAAGTTGGTGTGCGTTTAAAATTCTACAAATAGGCCCTGGCTGGTTGGCTCAGTGGTAGAGCGTTGGCCTGGCGTGCAGGAGTCCCGGGTTCGATTCCCAGCCAGGGCACACAGGAGAGGCGCCCATCTGCTTCTCCACCCCTCCCCCTCTCCTTCCTCTCTGTCTCTCTCTTCCCCTCCTGAAGCCAAGGCTCCATTGAAGCAAAGTTGGCCCGGGCGCTGAGGATGGCTCCATGGCCTCTGCCTCAGGCGCTAGGATGGCTCTGGTCACAACAGAGCGACACCCCAGATGGGCAGAGCATCGCCCCCTGGTGGGCATGCCGGGTGGATCCCGGTCGGGCGCATGCAGGAGTCTGTCTGACTGTCTCTCCCCGTTTCCAGCTTCAGAAAAATACAAAAAAAATAAAATAAAATAAAATAAAAAATAAAAAATAATTTTTTTATATATATAGATACAATCTTAGTAAGATTTAGTAAATTTGGCAGGCCCTGGTGCAAATATGTTAAAGTTTTTTCATTCCTGTGTTTATGAGAAACATAGCCTGATGTGTCCTAGTGATTTCTTCAATGTTTGGGCATGTATTTGGCGCACCCAAAAACCACATCTTGATTTATAGGGCAAAGTGAGGCCATTAGCAAATCAATGGTCTCTGATCACGTTTCCAAGGCAACCCAAGAATTTTTACCTAAGTGCAAAAAACCCCCACCATACATATCCTCTTAACTTTACACCAAACAAAGGATAGAAGAAACTTGCCTCCAGTCTTTCCAGGGAACAAGGGGGGTAGTGTAAACAATCCAGCACCACAGCTTAACAGCCTTTTGCAACCCAATCAGGCAAGTGAGGTGGGGGGGGTTGGGCAGACTGTCAGCTTACAGCCAATTCCCCACCCCTCTGTCCCCCAAAAATCTAAACTCCAAAAACCCTGTTGGTATTTTGGTCCCCAACAGGCACATATTTCTCTGGAATACCATAGGGCGCACCTGGAAATCTTCTAGGGCACACCAGTGCGCCCTGGTGCACACTTTGAGAACCACTGTTAAACCACTTAGTTTAAGACTAAGCCTTTCCCACTCTTTTAATACTAAGATCTTTTCAACATCCTTCTAATACTAAGGGGCTTTGTATCAGAAACTTCCTTATTGTATATTGGCTTAAAGGCTTTAATTTTCTACACTATCCAATAAAGCAGACTGGGGTCTCTCTCTCTCTCTCTGGCAAGCAAAAGGCATTGCAGAGGCCTCCCGAGCCCATCCTGTTTCTCTTTAAGCCTATTTTCTTAACTCCACACCGTTCCCACTCAGGACCTGAAATTACTAGCTGCACTGGTCTGCGGCAAGTGGTGCCCATACAGAGACCTGAGAAAGGAAAAACTAAACTAAATGAAGGTAATGAAACTCCCCAAGTGCACACAGTAAGTAAAATTTTTAAGTAGAGTTTTCGGGGAAAGTAGTATCGGGAGTAATAAATTATGGGACAGTTAGGGTAAAAAGTAAGGGACCTTTTTCTTTTTGTACAGGTATTTTAATTTGAGGAGAAGCTGTTGTTTTATCAGAGTGAGCTACAAACAGAGAGATGTGAATTTGAGAAGACCTGGGAGTCTGAGGATGACTCTGAGGGTGTCGCGGCTATGGCCTCCTTAACCTTTGCACCTCTGCTGCCCTCTGATCTTTGCTCCCAGGTTCTATGTCTCAGACCTTTGGAGATTCCCGTTCCAACAAGCTTTGATCAGGCTCGAGATACAGGGAATTACATCAGAATAAGCACTGATATGAGGCCTTCATACATGCAAGGTCTGGCTATTGCCACAGCACTTCAGGGGAGGACTCCAGGACAATACTTTGATAAACGGCAGAACAAACGAAAGAAGGAAGCTCAAGGAAGTACTTCTGCCCATGAATCTTATTTCCAATGTGGGGTTTAGGACATTTTGCTACAAATTGCCTTACTCCCCCTGGATATAATCTCAGCCCCCCCCCTCCCCGAGGGGCAGGCAGCTCCTAAAGCTCCTGACCTCTGCCCACGCTGCAAGAGAGGGAAACATTGAGCGAATGAATGTAAATCTAAGTATACTGCCAAAGAGCAGGTGGTTCAGGGAAATGGACAACAGGGCCCTCCCTGGCCCCATCAAACAGTAGGGGCAATGTCAGTGTTTCCTCAGCAAATTCTGATTTTAGCAGGCCAAACATCACCCAGTTATCCCAAGCAGTGGCAGGGCGGCTGCTCCTAGTTCTCTCTGGCTGCTTATTTTGCTGCTCAGCTGGAATTGGGGTGGAGGAGAGGTCTCAGCATAGTCAACCTGAACTGCCAATTACAGTAATTATAGAATGTGAGAATAGAGACTCATGTATTAGGAAAGTTACAACTTTTCCTGTTATTGTCTGATTTCCTTTAATGTTTTAGAACCATCCTCTGAATGATTGTTTCTTTCATATTTTTTGTCTCGAAACTTAGGCAGTTAGATCCCCTGGTGGATCTAACTACAAAATTTCCCAAGCAGCTGCGGAGAGGCCATATTCTTGGGGAGATTTTGTTAGTTCCATCCTCCTGAACCTCTGTCAGAAAATGCCCTGAGTGAGATCAGGCAGGCATCTTTCTAGTCTGATTGTGCTCTGAAATTCCGGATTTCTCTCTGGTTTGTCTGATTCCTGTTTCTGTTTAGTCTTTGATGTTGTCTAAAATATGACTTTAAGTTCTTGCATGCATAAATTGGAAATGCTGGCTCTAATATTGAAGAAATAAAATAAAAATAAAATGGTTTCATTCCTACATTTTTTACTTTAAAATTAGAACTTGTAAGGAGCACTCATTTAAATTTAAACAGAATAGAATGTAGATCCTTAAGACTTACTAATTTGGTTAGTGCATTGTGAGGTGTGTTCAGAGTTAGCCAAATAGCAATTCAAGTATTAGGATCAATCAAAGTTATGTGTTATACTTGTGTTTTTGTGCTGTAAATTGTCGTTTGTGTGTAAAGCTATACTCAGGTAGGTAAAACAAAGGAATTGAACAAAATTAAGCAGGGCCCTAATAATTCATTTCAATAAATTCTCTCAATCTATTTCAGGCAGTTAGAAGAATAGTATAAAGATGCTAATTCTGATTATCAGGCCACACCCTGCAATAGGGGTCCCGAGAAAATTGGGGATTTGGCTCCTCTGATTTTGCCTATAGAAATCAAAAGATAGGTCAGGAATGCCCTGAAATAGAGCTAACAATACAAGGGCATAAGTTCACAAGACTCTTAGATACAAGAGCTAATGTTTTTGTTATTGCTGAGCAACATTAACATTCTTCCTGGCCCACTTATGAAGCAGTCACTGAGCTGTGAAGCATAGGACAAAGTAAGTCCCCGAACAAAACTCTAGTTTTTTGCAATAGGAAGATAAAAAAAGGTCATACTAGACTTTTTCAGCCTTATATGCTCCCTAGATTGCCTTTTAATATTATAGGGTAGAGATATTTTTGAAAATATGGGAGCGTTACTTGTCAGTCCTAATAATTTAGTCAGTACTCAAATATTTGATTAGGGACTTTTGCCTACTAAGGGATTATGGAAAGAACAGCAGGGAATTCTCACCCCCATAGAAATGACACCCAATACCAGGAGGCATGGATTAGGGCAGTGGTTGGCAAACTTATTAGTCAACAGAGCCAAATATCAACAGTACAACGATTGAAATTTCTTTTGAGAGCCAAATTTTTTAAACTTAAACTATATAGGTAGGTGCATTCCTTATCGAGGTAGTGCCCACACGTGGTATTTTGTGGAAGAGCCACACTCAAGGGGCCAAAGAGCTGCATGTGGCTTACAAGCCGCAGTCTGCCAACCAGGGGATTAGGATATCAAAATTTAGCATAGGGATCTTGGTAGCTCCTGCTAGACCCAATTACTTGGAAATCAGAAGATCCTGTTTAGGTAGACCAATGGCCCATCTCTCAGGAGAAACTTAGGACAGCTGCTCAATTAGTACAAGAGTACTTACACCTTGGGCACATTGAACCTTCTAATAGCCCATAGAATACGCCTATATTTATCATTAAAAGAAATCAGGAAACTAGAGGCTATTACAGGATTTGAGAGCAATAAATTAGATTATAGAAATTATAGGTTCTCAGCCCTGGCCGGTTGGCTCAGCGGTAGAGCGTTGGCCTGGCGTGCGGGGGACCCGGGTTCGATTCCCGGCCAGGGCACATAGGAGAAGCACCCATTTGCTTCTCCACCCCCTCCCCTCCTTCCTCTCTGTCTCTCTCTTCCCCTCCCGTAGCCAAGGCTCCATTGGAGCAAAGATGGCCCGGGCGCTGGGGATGGCTCCTTGGCCTCTGCTCCAGGCACTAGAGTGGCTCTGGTCGCGGCAGAGTGACGCCCCGGAGGGGCAGAGCATCGCCCCCTGGTGGGCAGAGCGTCGCCCCTGGTGGGCGTGCCGGGTGGATCCCGGTCGGGCGCATGCGGGAGTCTGTCTGTCTCTCCCCGTTTCCAGCTTCAGAAAAATACAAAAAAAAAAAGAAATTATAGGTCCTCTCCAGCCAGGACTCCCCTCTCCTACTGCCATTCCATGGGATTTTCCCTTTATTATTATTGATATTGAAGGATTGCTTTTTTATTATTCCTTTAAGCCCTCATGAAAGCAAGTGTCTTGCGTTCAGTGTTCCTTCACCTAAGTTTCAGGCTCCCAAACAGTGATACCAGTGGAGAATTTTGCCTCAAGGTATGGCTTAACAGTCGTACCTTGTGCCAGCAATATGTTGCTCAAGCTATCTCTTCGGTATGAAGGTGTCACCCTAAGGCGTACATAATCCACTATATAGATAATATTCTTATTGTTCATTCAAATAAAGATGCTGTGCTGATGATTTTGCAACAATTAGAATATTCTTTAAAAGAATCAGGACTTTATATAGCTCCTAAGTAGGTACAGCAGTCCTTACCTTTCTCTTATTTAGGACAAAGTATTGAGAGGAGACAAATTCATCCAGAGAAATTAGAAATCAGGATGGATCATTTGCAAACTTTAAATGATTTCCAGAAATTGTTAGGATACATTAATTGGCTTAGGCCTTTCTTAAAATTAACTATAGGGGAACTAAAACCACTTTTTAACATTCATAGAGGTTCTGCTGAACCAATTACCCCTCGTTTAGAATTAACCCTCGAGGACTCCTCCCAGGGCAACTTTGGCAAATGAATGTTACGCATATACCTTCATTTAGCAAACAATCCTTTTTCCACTTTACAGTAGGTACTTATTCTAGATTTATAGTAGCCTCTGCCAGAACAGGTGAGGCTACTAAGCATGTTATAGCTCATTGTTTGTATACATTTTCCATTTTAAGATTTCCTAAAGTAATTAAAACAAACAATGCTCCTGCATATGAATTAATAGGAAAAGCATTTACTACATTTTGTCAAACTACTGGAATTGACCTGAGGACAGGTATTCCTTACAATCCTCATGGTCAAGGCATTGTGGAGTGTGCACAACACTTAAAAGTAAATTAGAAAAAATAAAAAAGGGGGAGTCATACCCTGGAACTCCTGCAAATCTTCTTTATCATGTTCTTTTTTACTTTAATTTTTTTTTTTTTTTTTGAATGCTGACATACAGGGCTATTCAGTGGCTTAGAGACTCTGGAATCCAACAAGGAAAGCCTTCCCTGAAGTGCAATAGAGGGAGTTGCTTTGAGGAATCTGGCAAGGGCCAGACCCTGTTCTCTTGTGGGGCTAAGGATATATTTGTGTTTTTCCTAGGACTGCTGAGGCTCTTCAGCAGTGTTATAGAATGCCAGCCCATGCTAGGGAAGACCCCTGACCCAATTTAGCTTATAGTTACAGCTAAAGTAGAAAATTCTCACGAGCCTCAACGAATCTAATCTTGCTAGCAGAGGCAGGATGCGTTCCTTGTGTGTCAGCCTTGCAGATATTGCAGGAAGGCGGTTTATTATCTTAAGAATGGTAGGTGCTTATGTGCTTTTGCAAAGATATTGTACAAACATGCTGAAAGAATTGTAACCTTGTGGATTTCACCTATAAATACCCCTCTCCCCCTGAGCTCATCACTGTCCATTGTGAGAGGCATGGCAGGCAGACCACTGGCCAGTGTATAAAACCCAAATTGATTGCATCAGTTTGGGGCTCCGGTTCTGGTATGCTGTGGTTGCACCACAACAGGTGGGTTCCTGAATGTTTGGTGAGACACCATGAGCCAGGAGGAGAGACTTACTTCATAAGAGCCATTGTATAAGGCTTATTTTACTCTGCTCTCGTCCCTCTCTCTGTCAAACCTGTTTTGGTAAAGAGCTTAAATAGGCAGTGGAGGGCCCTTAATCCCCTGCACAAGATCCCCTGAGCATGGCTTTTAAGGTCTATAATGACCAAGAGGAACAGGAGAAGGCAGACAGAGCCCAAAGAGATCAGGCAAAATACCACCTCTTGACAGACACCCTTAAAAGCTCCAACGTCCTTAAGGGGCCGCATAAGACTCCATCAGGGCCCTGCTTCAAGAGTGGAAAGGAAGATCATTGGACTAAATTCTGTCTGGCTTCTCGGCTTCCACCAGGGCCATGCCCTTGCTGTGGGAAAAAGGGACACTGGAAGGTAGACTGCCCCCTCGCTCCTCCAAGGGAAGGTTCAGTCTCTTCCAGCCTTATCCCAGCCACCTTTGACCTAGCGTTGCCCAGCCTGCTGGGACTATCCACTGAAGACTGAAGGTGCCCAGGGCCGTTGGCCCCATCACAGTCACTGTGGAGGAGCCTAGGGTAACTGTCGAAGTAGCAGGTAAGCCAATCTCATTTCTTATAGACAGGGGGGACCACTTACTCTACTTTGCCCAAATATTCAGGCCCTGCTCATCCCTCAAAGATATCTGTTGTGGGTGTTGATGGTCTTATTTTCCTCCGCATTTGCCATGGATCCACTGCCTTATCTAATACGTGGTGTCTCCTTTACACACTCTTTTTCTCCTCCTGCCTTGGTGCCCCAACCCTACTTTAGGCCAAGAATTCAGAGTCTTTCTCTCCTTTCACCTCCATTCTCAGAAACGGCCTTGTTACTACTTTTGGCCAGCCAGATTTGCCCACTTCTGTTACAAATTTACTTCTACCACCCAGCATAGTAAATCCCAAGGTTCTCCTCAGCACCTACATGGCTGAAAAACTCCAGGATGGGGCCCCCAGTCTCATCTCTCCAGGCTGAAGAGAACAGGGGCTCCATCTCCACACATGCCTGCGAATGGCCTTTCCAGTTTACATGAACCATCACCAGAAACCAAAAATTGACATTCGGCTTGAGATGAAAGCTTAATGTGCTGGAAGCAGTGGTCATGGGACTTGGAGGCTATCTGCAGAGTGTAGAAATGTGACAACAGTTCCAGTGCCATGCGAACTTTTCCTGGACATGTCCCTGGACTCCTGCTCCTTGTGACAGTTCTTAATGGACTGAACTGAAGTTGGGTTGCATTACATTGGCTAAGAATTTGCTTAAAGGCCTTAATCCCTATAATGTATTAAGACACTTGTTTTGGTATCTGTTAACATTGGCTATGCTAATTTTCTGTTTATTCTGTATTTTTCCTATCTGCCTCTGAGTTAGAATCTGGGAAATCAGATGAGTGCAAATCTCAGCACATGAGCTAAATTTAAAAAATAAAAAAGGGGCATATGTGGGAAACAGATTGTAAACTGGCAAAGTCCTTATAGCCTAAGGCTTAGTTTAAGACTAAGCCTTTCCCACCCTTTTAATACTAAGATCTTTTCAACATCCTTCTAATACTAAGATCTTCTCAAAACTGAGCTTTTCCCCACAATGCTGACTGTTGCATAATGTGGGGTGGTGCACTCTTATGAGGAATCCCATTTATGCCTCAGATAAGTGGCTTTGTATCAGAGACTTCTTTATCTGTATATTGGCTTAAAGGCTTTAATTTTCTATACTATATAATAAAGCAGACTGGAGGCTCTCTCTCTCTGGCAAGCAAAACGCATTGCAGAGGCCTCCCAAGCCCATCCTGTTTCTCTTTAAACCTATTTTCTTAATTCTGTGCTGTTCCCACTCAGGACCTGGAATTACTAGCTGCGCTGGTTTGCAGCACTCACCACTAAAGGGTTATAATCTGTATTATAAGAATACCTTTGCCTGACCAGGTGGTGGCACAGAGGATAGAGTGTTGGATTGGGACGCGGATGACCCAGGTTCGAGACCCCGAGGTTGCCAGCTTGAGTGCAGGCTCATCTGGTTCAAGTAAGGTTCACCAGCTTGAGCCCAAGGTCGCTGGCTCAAGCAAGTAGTCACTTGATGTGCTGTAGCCCCCCCACCCCCGTCAAGGCACGTATGAGAAATCAATCAATGAACAACTATGGTGGTGCCACAATGAAGAATTGATGCTTCTCATCTCTCTCTACCTTCCTGTCGGTCTGTCCCTATCTGTCCCTCTGTCTGACTCTGTCACACACACACAAAAAAAATACTTTTTTTTAAAGCGAAAGACAGAGAGAGTGACAGATAGTGACAGAGAAGCAGGAAGGGTGTTGGGCAGATAAAATGTATTATGCTCACTTTGTTAAAGATGACACTGCCCACGTGAGGCCATCACCCAGGTGATATTAATGTGTGTTGGGGGCGGGCTGTGGGCAGGCAGAATCCTTGTAGCCTGGGGCTTGGTTTTGGGATTAAGCCTTTCCCACCCTTTTTGATGTGGGGTGGTACAATCCAATCATGCCTCAGAGAAGTGACTTTGTATTAGAGACTTCCCTATTTTGTATATTGGATTAAAGGTTGTGAAGCTATACTATAAAATGGGGGCAGAACGGGAGCTGGGTCTCTTGGTTCCTGGGATGATTAGAGGAGAGAGCAGAGCAGAGAGCAGAAGGAGGCCACGTGGAGTAGGCCAGGAGAAGCAGCCAAGATGGTGGAGTGCTGAGAGAGATGCCAGTTTGTGTAGAGTTTGTATCTGGGATAAGGAAGGAGATGGGGAACTGAGGAGAATAAGGCTGGTGAGCTAGAAACCTTTGATTCTAGGAAACTCGGATAACTCAGTGGCTTTGTGAGCACTGAATGTGAGTGGGTTTTGGAGCCCAGTGTGTGTTTTTTACTTGCCCGCCGGGTGCAAGCTAGAATTAAAGACTATGGCCCACCAGTTTTTGGCTCCATTGTTTCTTTACCGACTGTCTGAATCCAATGCGAACCTGCATGTGAATGGCCACGATGGTGGCCCTGGCCGTGGCTTCTGGCTTTACAAAGGGAGAGAGATGATGTTGGGCAGATAAAATGTATTATGCTCACTTTGTTAAAGATTACACTGCCCACGAGGAGGCCGTCGCCCAGGTGATATTAATGTGTGTTGGGGTGGGCTAAAGGTAGGCAGAATCCTTGTAGCCTGGGGCTTGGTTTTGGGATTAAGCCTTTCCTACCCTTTTTTGATGTGGGGTGGTACAATCCAATCATGCCTCAGAGAAGTGACTTTGTATTAGAGACTTCCCTATTTTGTATATTGGATTAAAGGTTTTGAATCTACACTATAAAATAGGGGTAGAACGGGAGCTTGCGCTCTTGGTTCCTGAGATTATCATTAGAGGAGAGAACAGAGCAGAGAGCAGAAGGAGGCCACGTGGAGTAGGCCAGGAGAAGCAGCTAAGATGGCGGAGTGCTGAGTGAGATGCCAGTTTGTGTAGAGTTTGTATCTGGGATAAGGAAGGAGATGGGGAACTGAGGAGAATAAGGCTGGTGAGCTAGAAACCTTTGATTCTAGGAAACTCGGATAAGTCAGTGGCTTTGTGAGCACTGAATGTGAGTGGGTTTTGGAGCCCAGTGTGTGTTTTTACTTGCCTGCCGAGTGCAAGCTAGGATCAAAGACTATGGCCCACCAGTTTGTGGCTCCATTGTTCCTTTACCGACTGTCCGAATCCAATGCGAACCTGCATGGGCTGGGCTGCTCTGATGGTGGCCCTGGCCCTGCCTACTTGCTTTACAGGGACCTAGTTAAATAATAATACATAAAGTGTCCTCTAGATTTCTATTCCTCATGTTGTCTTAACAAATTTTACTGCCATGTAAATAAAAAATGTTAGGCCAAATTTTAATGAGACCACTACCAGATGAATAAAAAATAAATATGATCATGTCTTTGTGACCTTACATATCTTAGGAACTTGCAGGAGTCTTGTTGCCTGATTTCCAGAATTTGAATCCCAGTCTTGCCGAGTTACTTAACCTGAGCAAGTAACTGACACTGAGCCTTTATTTCCACATCTACAAAATGGGAATAGTAATATCAATTTCAAAGGATTGAAGGGGGTTAAATTAGATCATGCAGGTAGAGTTTAGGCCAGGGCCTGGGACACACAAGTGTTCCATGAATGGTTTATCACTATAACAAATGAGTAAATGTATCTCAAACTTCCTTTTTGGGTCATAAAGCAAGGTTCAATCATAAGGAACAAAAGTAAGATTACTTTTTCTCTTTATCTAGCTCAGCGATTTTCAATCTTTTTCATCTTATGGCACACAGAAACTAATTACTAAAATTCTGCGGTACACCAAAAATTTTTTTTTGCCTACCTGACAAATAAAAAATAGTATAATATTGATTTATTCACACTAGATGGCTATTATTGTGTTGGCTGTTGTCATTTTGTTATTTGACAATCTAAGGCAGGGGTCCCCAAACTTTTTACACAGGGGGCCAGTTCACTGTCCCTCAGACTATTGGAGGGCCAGACTATAAAAAAAACTATGAACAAATCCCTATGCACACTGCACAGATCTTATTTTAAAGTAAAAAAAAAACAAAACGGGAACAAATACAATATTTAAAATAAAGAACAAGTAAATTTAAATCAACCAACTGACCAGTATTTCAATGGGAACTATGCTCCTCTCACTGACCACCAATGAAAGAGGTGCCCCTTCTGGAAGTGCGGCGGGGGCCGGATAAATGGCCTCAGGGGGCCGCATGTGGCCCGCGGGCCGTAGTTTGGGGACCCCTGATCTAAGGGAAAAGAGGTCAGTGATCCTGATCAGTCAGGTATTGCATGTTTTAAAAATTATTGTGGCACACATGTTGAAAATTGCTGATCTAGCTAATTTTTATATT
The DNA here is from genome assembly GCF_036850995.1 of Saccopteryx leptura. NCBI lineage: Eukaryota > Metazoa > Chordata > Mammalia > Chiroptera > Emballonuridae > Saccopteryx > Saccopteryx leptura. The sequence continues at coordinate 71,022,181 of NC_089510.1, read as the reverse complement.
CTACTGCTGGTCTTATAGATCATAAATATCCCTAAGGAAGGGCTCTATTTGTGGTGCTGCATAACCACTATATAAGAAATGTCTACTGAAACTAAAAGAACATGTATATATGCAATAACTTGCCTAGTCATGCTAATCTCATTTAGATTTTTCTTTTAAAAACCCCCACAAAATGTGTTGAATGAATTGTGTTTTAATTCAGCAAAATTTTGCTCACACTCTATACACACACACACAACACTCACGATGTATTTGGAGCTGCTTTTGAACAAAGCGAGACTGGCGCTTCATTTCAGCCTTCCAAATCAAAGTCTTGTTCCCAGTTGTTTTTATATTCCTTTCTACCACTATTTACTGACTTATCTCTTACATAGGTCTTGCTACTTCTAGGTTGTTTTTGATGGCAGGAGTTTGGCGGTGAACAGTAAACAACCACCTTTGCATAAAGCATTTTTCACTCTAACCCGTTCAGTTTAGCACTACAAAAGAGAATCTCCTCTATTCTCTGGAAACACTGGTCCAGAGTGGACCAGTTACAGGGGAGCTGCAATCCCTTCCTTTCTTGATCAGTTGCAGGCAGTGATCAAGACTCCCCCTAGCCTCAACTCAGTCGTTGGCTAAACATAGCTGTGTTATGCGCTGAGCCTGAGGTTTTGACAATTTGAGCCAAAAGCGGAGACTCGAGGGGATTAACCTTCAGTCACCACTTTCCAGATTGTTGCATATGCCTGTTGGGGTACTGGGGGCTGGGGAGACCAAAGAAAGCAGAGAGAAAAACAGACCTGCAACAGGAGGTAGAAATAGAGGAGTCAGCCGGAAGCCGCAGACTTCACAGACTGACACCCAAGAGCGGCTTCACCGCACGCCTGAGCAGGCGGGAAGTAGGAGAGGGTAGAAAGCGCGTTCGCGAACCCGCACCTTTCCACGCCCACCACTTGCCCCGCCCACACAGCTGAACCAGGCCTCAGCCGCGGCTGGGCTGCGAGTCCCGGGGCCGCGCGGCGCCTGTCGTCACGTCCGGGGGCGGGGCGGGCCGCCGGGGGCGGGCTCGGGTGGTGCCCGGTCGTGTTGGGGGGGCAGCGGAGGTGGGGTTGTGGCGGCGCTTCAGTTGACAACGGTCAATAATGAAGGTGGCTGCGGCGAGGCGGCCGGCTGAGCTGCGCCGGCCGGGGGCGGCGTCCGGGCCGCGCCTGTGAGACCTCGAGGCCGGCGCAGCGAGATGGGGACTCGGCGCCGGGCGTGAAGTGGCGGCGGCGGTAGCGGCGAGCGGAACTACAGCCAGGGGGGCTCTTGCGCTTCCCGGTTTGGCTCGTCGGCATCCACCTGCAGCCCCGCGGCCCCCGCGCTTCGCGGGACCGGGACGGCGACGGAGGGGGCATGTGGCGCTGGGTCCGGCAGCAGCTGGTAGGTACCTCCGTGCTGCCACCTCCCGGCCGCCCCCGCGCGGCCCCTCAGGCCCGGGTGGCGCGGGAGCGGCGAGGCCGGGGCGCGGGCGGCGGGCTAGGCCGCGGCGGCGGCGGCGGGCGCGGGGACGGGAGGCGGCGAAGCCCCGGCGCGCGTCTCGCTTCCAAGCCCGGGCGATGAGGCCGGCGGCGGGGAGGCGGGAAGGAGGCCGCTTCCCGTCCGCGCTTCTCGGTCACGCCGTCCTCCTCGCCGGGGCTCGGCGGCTGCGGCCAGAGACGGGGTCCGGAGCGGGTCGGCGGCCCACCGGACGGAGCGGGAAGAGGGAGAGGCTGGCGTTTCTTGCCTCTGGCCGGTTGGGACACGTCTGAGTGAAGGGGAGGGGAGGACTTGTCCTGAGCCCCCTCTGGTCACTGTTTGCAGTTAGTGTCACGGTTCGGTGACTGCTTGTCGAGTCTAACTCCTCAGGACGGACCAAGTGTTGTCCAAGGCCTGGGTGAAGGACAGAAAGTGTGCCAACACCTCGTTTGTTTTCGGAAAACATATGTACGATGGGTAGGACTGCGTGTTCCTGCCTTGTTTTCATCCCACAAGTGAAACTTGGGGAATGTGGACCTTACTTTCCGTTCTCCTGAAGGGAGTTCGAACGGGACAGGTTTGGAACCAGTGGAACATCTGGGAAAAACAAAAAATCGCAGGGCGATTTAAGGCATATCAAAAGCTCCACCTCTCTTAGAATTAATTGAGAGAAAAAAATTTTTCCCTGCCTCCTGGCAATTGCAGCACTAGAGAAACTGACAATTTAGGGCAAAAAATTGCTGAAGAAGCTTAACCCTGTCTAGATGATGAAGTCTGTTACTGGTTGCTGCTTAATTTCTAAGTCGCATTAATTTCAATGCTACTGCAGTTCAGTGGTTTCATTTACTGATTCAAAAGGCAGCGAAGCAAAAAAGATTTTTGCGAGACCAAAACGTTGATAACTTTCTCTGCTATAGAACAGCATTTTAATGTTAAGACAGGGAAATAATACTCTTTGAGAGCCAGCTTTCTGTTCATTTATTTTACAGTGGGTATTATTAAAAAACAACAACTTAGAAATAAAACTAGAAGTGCCTGCTACTCCCTGAAACAAATGTTGGTTCTCTATTTTTAACTAATTGTGAATTAGATATCCCAGATAAATGCCTTATTAGGAAACCAAGCTAATGATATCATTATAATACCATATTGTGGCAGGACTCTGACTTTGTTGCAATAAGCCATAACAAGTAATTTGACTTGAAGTTAATTATTGCAGGTCTGATCTCATGCTTTTGATTTGATCTTCCTGTATAGAAAGAAGGCTTATTTACCTGGTGGAATTTTTGGCTGGTAGGAAGACCATTCTAAAGTGGTTGCCTTAAAGCTTCTAGTAGATTAAGACACCACTTCTCAGTGTTAGGTGTTAGGTCTACCAAAGGAGGGTTGTACAGGCCTGATGAATTTTGTAAGAAGTTAATTTATGCATCTTTAAATCAGACTGGCTGAGACCCTGGTGGCGTCAGCGGAGAGTTGCAGGAAGGGGTGTCTGATACAGGGGTTGCTGCAAGAATTTGCTGGCATGGGGTTGGGTGCACCTGGATATGCCCAGATTAGCAAGCATATCTTGGTTTGTTGCCTTAATCACAGTCTGTCTCCCTTTTCCAACCCTCAGGTCCCTCCCAATGGCCTTGTCCCAAGGACTTTTCCCAGAACCTTCCCAGGGTTGGGGTGGTGTTACTTAGAGGGGGAGGTCGGATGAGAGAGATGTTTACTGAAGAAGTTGCCCAAGTGGGAAGTTGGGTGAGGGGAATTTGACTTTAAAGGGACTCTGGGTTTAAAGGAGCCCTGAACCCAAACTTAACATTAGATATTTTTGTTAAACTGAATAAAATCCTGCTTGTATAACCCATGTATCTTCAAGACAAACAATATGGTAATGTTTTTAAAAATGACTTCAGATGAATCCAACTAATAGGATGGGCCAGGAGTTGTGTGATTAATTTACTATAAGACAACTGCCTTATGGGCGGGTGGTTAACAAGTTGAACAAGTTGATGTGCATAAAAAAATGCTGTCTGACATTTAGTTGCTCACCTCACTGGTTTTATCTTTTAAGTTACCAGATCTTCTGAGTATGTAATCAGACCTATGCCAGTGTAGGACTCAGTATCTCTGATTAACTTTGTACAGTCACTTAAATTATACATTAAGGATAGTGAATACACAAAATACTGAAAGTAAATTTTACTATCCCAGTCGTAAGCAGCTCTCTAGTTACTACACCAGGAATTACTCAAAATCTGGTTTAGATTATACTTGCCTTTTTGCTCAGTGAATTGTGCCATCCATATCTTTTAGCAAGAGGTTCTTTTTTTTTTTTTTTGTATTTTTCTGAAGCTAGAAACGGGGAGAGACAGTCAGACAGACTCCCGCATGCACCCGATCGGGATCCACCTGGTACGCCCACCAGGGGGCGATGCTCTGCCCCCCCCCCCCCCCCCCGGGTGTTGCTCTGTCATGACCAGAGCCACTCTAGTGCCTGGGGCAGAGGCCAAGGAGCCATCCCCAGCGGCCGGGCCATCTTTGCTCCAATGGAGCCCTGGCTGCTGGAGGGGAAGAGAGAGACAGAGAGGAAGGAGAGGGAGAGGGGTGGAGAAGCAGATGGGCGCTTCTCCTGTGTGCCCTGGCCGGGAATCGAACCCGGGACCTCTGCATGCCAGGCTGACGCTCTACCACTGAGCCAACTGGCCAGGGCCGCAAGAGGTTCATTTTAAAGATTAAGACAAATGGGACAAAATTGGGGAAATTAATATGCATTTTACAAGGATAGGTTTTTGGAGTTTTAAACACACTCTATTATGTTGTCTTGCCAAAACTTTATAGTCATTTTATTACAGAAATGACTACTATGCTCTAGTAATTTATCCCTAATTAAAGAAATGTTTGACTTTTTATCTCCACAAAGTATTTTCACTAGCTAGACTCAATGTGGAAAATCAGGAGGTTGTTAGAAGGTGTGTTTTTTCTCTTGGGGAATAGAGTAAAAAGATTGGAATATCCTTTCCTGTTTCTTCTATTTTGTTTTCTCTTTTTTATCTCACAATGCTAAAGATATATTACGCTAAGAAAATTTTTTTTGTACAATAAATGTTATCATTGTGTACTTAAGTCTAGCAGCATATTATGTGTCAACTCAGAGATGACAACACCTTCATTATAATAGTGGAAATCACATTAGCTACTCACTGTGTTCTAATATTTAGCTATGTATGGTAGTTACCACATTTATTTTTTTTTTTTTTTTCATTTTTCTGAAGCTGGAAACAGGGAGAGACAGTCAGACAGACTCCCGCATGTGCCCAACCGGGATCCACCCGGCACGCCCACCATGGGGCGACGCTCTGCCCACCAGGGGGCGATGCTCTGCCCATCCTGGGCGTCGCCATGTTGCGACCAGAGCCACTCTAGTGCCTGAGGCAGAGGCCACAGAGCCATCCCCAGGCCCGGGCCATCTTTGCTCCAATGGAGCCTTGGCTGCGGGAGGGGAAGAGAGAGACAGAGAGGAAAGCGCGGCGGAGGGGTGGAGAAGCAAATGGGCGCTTCTCCTGTGTGCCCTGGCTGGGAATCGAACCCGGGTCCCCCGCACGCCAGGCCGACGCTCTACCGCTGAGCCAACCGGCCAGGGCCACATTTTTTATTAAAATTAAAATCCTAATTAAATAAAAAAATTCATGTGACTATTAGCTACCGTATTGGACAGCTCAGAGTAGAACACTTTCATTACCACAGAAAATTCTACTGGGCAGCACTACTTTAGATTTTTTATTTTTTTTTCACTTTTTTTTTTTTTTTCTGTATTTTTCTGAAGCTGGAAACGGGGAGGCAGTCAGACAGACTCCCGCATGCGCCCGACCGGGATCCACCCGGCACGCCCACCAGGGGGCAATGCTCTGCCCATCCGGGATGTCGCTCTGTTGCGACCAGAGCCACTCTAGCGACTGGGGCAGAGGCCAAGGAGCCATCCCCAGCGCCTGGGCCATCTTTTGCTCCAGGGGAGCCTCGGCTGCGGGAGGGGAAGAGAGAGACAGTGAAGAAGGAGAGGGGGAAGGGTGGAGAAGCAGATGGGCGCTTCTCCTGTGTGCCCTGGCCAGGAATTGAACCCGGGACTTCTGCACGCCAGGCCGACGCTCTACCACTGAGCCAACTGGCCAGGGCCCTACTTCAGATTTTTAAATGAAAGTTTTTTTCGATACATAATTTAGTTGATATGTAATGTTTACATATGTAATGCTATGTTTTTAAAGCACTTGCTTTGAGCAGACATAATATGGTAAATACTGAGAATACAAATGTAGATCAGTGAGGCCCTTCTTTATCTCTTTATGCTCAGTGTCTCACACAGTACTTGACATAGAGTAGACATTTGGGTACATGTTTGCTGAATAAATGTATAGGTGAAGAAAGAGAATGAATCTGATAGTATTCCTTCTGTGTTTAGAGAGACAGTGGCAAAATTCAAGATTGACCAGTCCAGAAGAATGCTAAAAAAAATGCTATAATTTTACAAAAATACAGCTTAATGTTGTTATATATAGTAAGATAACATTTCTTAAAATTTTCCATAAATGTAGTCCTTTCAAATTTGTACTGTCAGTGGTGAAAGAGCTGGCAAGATTATTTTCGGATTCACTGAGAAAAATGGGAAGCTCTTAAACTGTCTCAACTTTCTGTTCTCTCATCTCTTATACTCACCGAACTTGTTTATAACTGTACTAAATTCTTCCCTTTCCTCTTACCACAAAGGAAGGTGTGACAGTCCTCTTTTTTAAACTACCTATGCTATTAATCCTTTTCTTTACACTTCCTATCAAGTGTCTACACTAGTATGTTCACTCATATTCTTTTTGTATAACCTGTGAACATGTTCAAGCCTCGCACCTATTTTATTTTGACCTGACCTGAGATTGTTAAGTTCTTTTGAATTTTCTAAATATAGATCTATCCTGAATAACTGTGCTGTCCAGTACACTGAAGTGGGGTGAGTTCAAATTCAGATTTTTTTTTTTTAGTGTTTTTATATTATTGATTTTAGAGAGAGGAAAAGAGAGAGATAGAGAGAGAGGAACACCCACCTGTTTCTGTATGTGCCCTGACTGGGGATTGAACTGGCAACTTCTGAGCTTTGGGATGATGCTCTAACCCAGTGGTCCCCAACCCCCGGGCTGAGGACCGGTCCCGGTCTGTGGGCCATTTGGTACAGGTCCGCAGAGAAAGAATAAATAACTTACATTATTTTCGTTTTATTTATATTTAAGTCTGAACGATATTTTATTTTTAAAAAATGACCAGATTCCCCCTGTTATATCCATCTAAGACTCACTCTTGACGCTTGTCTCAGTCACGTGATACATTTATCCATCCCACCCTAAAGGCTGGTCCGTGGCCCAAAAAAGGTTGGGGACCACTGCTCTAACCAACTGAGCTATCCAGCCAAGGCCAAATTGAGATATTCTTAAGTATAAAATATAGGATTTTAGAAACTGTGAAAAAAAGAATGTAAAAGATTTAATTTTTTATATTAGTTATATGTTAAAATAATATTTTGGCCCTGGCCGGTTGGCTCAGCGGTAGAGCATCGGCCTGGCGTGCAGGAGTCCCGGGTTTGATTCCCGGCCAGGGCACACAGGAGAAGCACCCATCTGCTTCTCCACCCCTCCCCCACTCCTTCCTCTCTGTCTCTCTCTTCCCCTCCCGCATCCGAGGCTCCATTGGAGCAAAGATGGCCCGGGCGCTGGGGATAGCTCTGTGGCCTCTGCCTCAGGTGCTAGAATGGCTCTGGATGCAACAGAGCGACGCCCCAGAGGGGCAGAACATCGCCCCCTGGTGGGCATGCCGGGTGGATCCCGGTCGGGCGCATGTGGGAGTCTGTCTGACTGCCTCCCCGTTTCCAGCTTTGGAAAAATGAAAAAATAATAATAATAATAATATTTTGGATCTGTTGGGTAAAGTTAAATATTATTACAGTTAATTTTACCTAATTCTTATTACTTTTTAAAAATATTACAAGAAATTTATATTTATATTATGTTTATATATAGCACATAAGTTTAGATACCTCACTTAATAGACTAGACCAGGGGTCAGGAACGTTTTTGGCTGAGAGAGCCATGAACAGCACATATTTTAAAATGTAATTGTGTGAGAGCCATACAACGACTCGTATACATTACGCATTATCCAATAAAAATTTGGTGTTGTCCTGGAGGACAGCTGTGATTAGCACCAGCTACCCGCTACCATGAACATGAGTGGTGGGAAATGAATGGATTGTAATACATGAATGTTTTATATATTTTTTTTATTATAATTTTATTTTTTTAATTGGGCGACATCAATAAATCAGGACACATATATTCAAAGATCAACAAGTCAATTTATTTTGTCTTTCAATTATGTTGCATACCCATCACCCAAAGTCAGATTGTCCTCTGTCACCTTCTATCTAGTTTTCTTTGTGCCCCTCCCCCTCCCCCTTTCCCCTCCCTTTCCCCCCTCCCCCCGTAAACACCACACTCTTATCAATGTCTCTTAGTTTCACTTTTATGTCCCACCTACGTATGGAATAATGCAGTTCCTGTTTTTTTCTGATTTACTTATTTCACTTCATATAATGTTATCAAGATCCCACCATTTTGCTGTAAATGATCCGATGTCGTCATTTCTTATGGCTGAGTAGTATTCCATAGAGTATATGTGCCACATCTTCTTTATCCAGTCATCTATTGATGGGCTTTTTGGTTGTTTCCATGTCCTGGCCACTGTGAACAATGCTGCAGTGAACATGGGGCTGCATGTGTCTTTACGTATATCAATGTTTCTGAGTTTTTGGGGTATACACCCAGTAGAGGGATTGCTGGGTCATACGGTAGTTTTATTTTCAGGTTTTTGAGGAACCACCATACTTTCTTCCATAATGGTTGTACTACTTTACATTCCCACCAACAGTGTATGAGGGTTCCTTTTTCTCCACAGCCTCTCCAACATTTGCTATTACCTGTCTTGTTAATAATAGCTAATCTAACAGGTGTGAGGTGGTATCTCATTGCAGTTTTGATTTGCATTTCTCTAATAACTAAAGAAGATGAGCACCTTTTCATATATCTGTTGGCCATTTGTACTTCCTCCTGTGAGAAGTATCTGTTCATGTCCTCTTCCCATTTTTTTATTGGATTGTTTGTTTGTTTGTTGTTGAGTTTTATGAGTTCTTTATATATTTTAGATATTAGGCCCTTATCTGAGCTGTTGTTTGAAAATATCATTTCCCATTTAGTTGGCTTTCTGTTTATTTTGTTATCAGTTTCTCTTGCTGAGCAAAAACTTCTTAGTCTGATGTAGTCCCATTCATTAATTTTTGCCTTCACTTCTCTTGCCATTGGAGTCAAATTCATAAAATACTCTTTAAAACCCAGGTCCATGAGTTTAGTACCTATGTCTTCATCTATGTACTTAATTGTTTCAGGTCTTATGTTTAGATCTTTGATCCATTTTGAGTTAATTTTAGTACAGGGGGACAAACTGTAGTCCAGTTTCATTCTTTTGCATGTGGCTTTCCAGTTTTCCCAGCACCATTTATTGAAGAGGCTTTCTTTTCTCCATTGTGTGTTGTTGGACCCTTTATCAAAAATTATTTGACTATATATATGTGGTTTTATTTCTGGACTTTCTATTCTGTTCCATTGGTCTGAGTGCCTATTTTTCTGCCAATACCATGCTGTTTTGATTGTCGTGGCCCTATAATATAGTTTGAAGTCAGGTATTGTAATGCCCCCAGCTTCATTCTTTTTCTTTAGGATTGCTTTGGCTATTCGGGGTTTTTTATAGTTCCATATAAATCTGATGATTTTTTGCTCTATTTCTTTAAAAAATGTCATTGGAATTTTAATGGGAATTGCATTAAATTTGTATATTGCTTTGGGTAATATAGCCATCTTTATTATATTTATTCTTCCTAACCAAGAACAAGGAATATTCTTCCATCTCATTATATCTTTCTCGATTTCTCTTAACAATGGTTTATAGTTTTCATTATATAAGTCCTTTACATTCTTTGTTATGTTTATTCCTAAGTATTTTTTTTGTTGTTGTTGCAATTGTGAAGGGGATTATTCTTTTGAGTTCGTTCTCAGTTGTTTCATTGTTGGCATATAGAAAGGCTATTGACTTCTGTATGTTAATTTTGTATCCTGCGACCTTACTGTATTGACTTATTGTTTCTAGTAGTCTTTTTGTGGATTCTTTGGGGTTTTCGATGTATAGGATCATATCATTGGCAAAAAGTGATACCTTTACTTCTTCTTTTCCGATATGGATGCCTTTTATTTCTTTGTCTTGTCTGATTGCTCTGGCTAGAACCTCTAGTACCACATTAAATAAGAGTGGAGAGAGTGGACAACCCTGTCTTGTTCCTGATTTAAGGGGGAAAGCCTTCAGTTTAGTGCCATTTAATATGATGTTAGCTGATGGTTTATCATATATGGCCTTTATCATGTTGAGATATTTTCCTTCTATACCCATTTTGTTGAGAGTCTTAAACATAAAATTGTGTTGTATTTTATCAAAAGCCTTTTCTGCATCTATTGATAAGATCATGTGGTTTTTGTTCTTTGTTTTGTTGATATGGTGTATTACGTTAACCGTTTTACGTATGTTGAACCATCCTTGAGATTCTGGGATGAATCCCACTTGATCATGATGTATTATTTTTTTAATATGTTGTTGTATTCGATTTGCTAGTATTTTGTTTAGTATTTTAGCATCTATATTCATTAGAGATATTGGTCTGTAGTTTTCTTTTTTGGTGCCATCCTTGCCTGGTTTTGGTATGAGGGCTATGTTGGCCTCATAAAATGTGTTTTGAAGTATTGCTTCTTCTTCAATTTTTTGGAAGACTTTGAGTAGAATAGGAACCAAGTCTTCTTTGAATGTTTGATAAAATTCACTGGTATAGCCGTCAGGGCCTGGACTTTTATTTTTGGGGAGGTTTTTAATGGTTTTTTCTATTTCTTCTCTACTAATAGGTCTGTTTAGGCTTTCTGCTTCTTCTTGACTCAGTCTAGGAAGGTTGTATTGTTCTAGGAATTTATCCATTTCTTCTAGATTGTTGAATTTAGTGGCATAAAGTTTTTCATAGTATTCTACAATAATTCTTTGTATATCTACGGTGTCCATGGTGATTTCTCCTCTTTCATTTTGGATTTTGTTTAAATGAGTTTTTTCTCTTTTTTCCTTGGTAAGTCTTGCCAAGGGTTTGTCAATTTTGTTGATCTTTTCAAAGAACCAGCTCTTTGTTCTATTAATTTTTTCTGTAGTACTGTTTTCTATTTCATTTATTTCTGCTCTGATTTTTATTATCTCCTTTCTTGGGCTGGTTTTGGGTTGTCTTTGTTCTTCTTTTTCTAGTTCCTTAAGGTGTGAAGTTAAGTGGTTCACTTGGGCTCTCTCTTGTTTGTTCATATATGCCTGAAGTGATATGAACTTCCCTCTTATCACTGCTTTTGCTGCATCCTATAGATTCTGATATGTCGTATTGTAATTTTCATTAGTCTGTATATATCTTTTGATCTCTGCACTTATTTCTTCTTTGACCCATTCATTTTTTAAAAGTATGTTGTTTAGTTTCCACATTTTTGTGGGATTTTTTTTTCCTTTTTGCAGTTGAATTCTAGTTTCAAGGCTTTATGATCAGAAAATATGCTTGGTACAACTTCGATTTTTCTGAATTTGCTGATGTTGTTTTTGTGGTCCAACATATGGTCAATTTTTGAGAATGATCCATGTACACTGGAGAAAATATATACTCAGTCACTTTGGGATGAAATGTCCTGTAGATGTGTATCATATCCAGGTGCTCTAGTGTTTTGTTTAAGGCCACTATATCTTTGTTGATTCTCTGTTTGGATGACCGATCTAGAGCCTTCAGCGGTGTATTGAGGTCTCCAAGTATGATTGTATTTTTGTCAGTTTTTGTTTTAAGGTCAATAAGTAGCTGTCTTATATATTTTGGTGCTCCTTGGTTTGGTGCATATATATTAAGAATTGTTATGTCTTCTTGATTCAGTGTCCCCTTAGCCATTATGAAATGGCCATTTTTGTCTCTGAGTACTTTTGCTGTCTTGTAGTCAGCATTATCAGATACGAATATTGCTACACCTGCTTTGTTTGGATGTTATTTGCTTGGAGTATTGTTTTCCAGCCTTTCACTTTGAATTTGTTTTTATCCTTGTTACTTAGATGAGTTTCCTGTAGGCAGCATACAGTTGGATTTTCTTTTTTAATCCATTCTGCTACTCTGTGTCTTTTTATTGGTGAGTTTAATTCGTTTACATTTAGTGTAATTGTTGACACTTGTGAGTTCCCTATTGCCATTTTATAGATTGCTTTCTGTTAGTTTTGTGTCTTGTTTGATCCTTCTCTTTTGTTTTTCTATCTTTTGTTTTTATTTGGTTGTATTCCATACATCTTTCCTCTGTTGCTATCTTTTTTATCTCATGTGCTTCTGTGGTGGTTTTTTCAATGGTGGTTACCTTTAAGTAATGAAAAGGGTTCCTACCCTCTTCATTGTAGCGCACTATTTTGTGAGTACTTTTGCACTCCATCGTCCTTTGCTACTCTTAATCTCCATCCTCTCCCCCCTTTCTTTTTGTTGTTGTCACAGTTTAAATTTGGTTTTATTGTGTTCTTCTTGGAGCTTTTACTTGTGGCTTTGTTTTTTTTTGTTCTTTGTATCTGATTGGAGAATCCCCTTTAGTAATTCCTGGAGTGGGGGTTTTCTGATGATAAATTCCCTCATCTTTTCTGTATCTGTGAATGTTTTTATTTCTTCTTCATATTTGAAGGATAGCTTTGATGGGTATATTATTCGTGGCTGAAAGTCCCTCTCTTTCAGGACTTTAAATATTGAGGTCCAGTCTCTTCTACCTTGTAGAGTTTCTGCTGAGAAATCTGATGATAATCTAATGGGCCTTCCTTTATATGTTGTATTCTTCTTTTCCCTGGCTGCCTTGAGAATTTTTTCTTTGCCATTGGTTTGTGCTAATTTCATTATGATGTGCCTTGGAGTAGGTTTGTTGGGGTTAAGAAAACTCGGAGTTCTGTTTGCTTCTTGAATTTGAGGCTTTAGATCTTTCCACAAGCTTGGGAAGTTCTCATCTATTATTTGTTTGAGTATGTTCTCCATTCCATTTTCTCTCTCTTCTCCCTCTGATATACCTATTATTCTTTCTGATGGAGTCAGTTAATTCTTGTAGGGCTATCTCATTTTTTTAAATTTTTGAGTCTCTTTCTTCTTCTCTCTGTTGTGCCTCAAGTTGCTTGTCTTCTATTTCACTAATCCTCTCTTCTATCTGGCCTGTTCTATTAGCTAAGCTTGTTACCTCGTTTTTCAGCTCGTGAATTGAGTTTTTCATCTCTGTTTGATTTGTTTTTATAGTTTCAATTTCCTTGGACATATATTCTTTGTGTTCGTTGAGTTATTTTCTGAGCTCCCTAAATTGCCTTTCTGTGTTTTCTTGTATATCTCTGAGTATTTTTAGGATTTCTATCTTGAATTCTCTGTCATTTAGCTCCAAGGTTTCCAATATATTAAATTTTTTCTCCATAGATTTTTCCTCATCTAGCTGTGTTACCTCTCTTTCTTTTGTATCCATGATATTCGATTTTCTCTTCTTTAATGGCATCTGAGGGTGGTTTTGTTGATAGTATTAATGAGATTTAATAAAGAATAAAAAGTTAAAAAAATAAAAAATCGAAAAAAGTTGTTTTTTTTAAATTAATAATGAAATAAAGAAAAATAAAATAAAAATTAAAAAAGGAAATTATTCCCCCCCCTCCTTTTTTTCCTCTCCTCTCCTCTCCTCTCCCCTCTTTCTTGAGAAAATCTTGTGGTGAATTGTGAATTATATTGTATTTAATAGAACAAACAATGCCTGTAATGGAGGGCCTGAATTGGGGAAAAGTAATAAAGGGGCAAGAAAAAACAAATAAATAAAATAAAAAATAAAAAAAAGCAAATAATGAAAAAATTTGGATCAAGAATAAAATGATTTGTGTTTAGGTGTTGGTTGACTAAGAGTTATGATGAGAGGAATAAGAGGGGAAACAGGAAAATGGGGGGACAAATTAAAAAATTACTATTGTATTTAGTGGAACAAGAGCTTGATAAAATGGAGAGCCAGGGATGGGAGCACTGCTAGTGAGTTAAAAAGGTGAAGTAAAAACCCCCCATAATGCCACAAACATAAGTTTGAGTCCCAGATAAGATAATTTGTTCATTATTGAGGTTTGAATGAGAAGAGACGTAAAGGAGAAAGGAAGAAACTAATATAGAGGGAGAAAAGAAAGAGAGAGAGAGAGAGAAAAAAGAGGGAACCACTAAAAGAAGAAAAAAGAGGAGAGAGAGAGAGAGAGTTAAGGGTTTTGGATTGCAACCCTCATAGAGAGAAAGGAAGAGGAAAGAAAAGATAATGGGAGATGTAACACTTATGGGTAGTGTAGTTCAAGGAGAGGAGAGAGTAAGACTGGTAGAGAGTTAAACGACCAAATTGGAGGAGGAAAAAAAAAAATCAAGGATGAAGATAAGAGAAACAAACGAACAAATATAATAAAATGGGATAGGTTATAAAGTCTGCGGATTATTCTTGATTTTGAGAGGTTATCTTCTTGCTTTTTCTTTTCTCTCCCTCTTCCTGGTCGGTGACTCTGTACCCCGTGTTCTGCCCCTTTGGCACGCTCAGGTAGAGGTTTGCAGTTGATAAGTTTCTATGGAGATGTCATGTATTGTGCTTCAGTTTCGTTGGCAGTTGAGGCTCATTAGCATTTATAGGCTCCGACAGTGAGAGAGTCTGTGTTCCTGGAGCCTCTCTCCTAGTCTTTCCTTCCTCAATTAGTAGCCTGATAATCCAGCTATGGGGTTGCTGCTGCCTCTGCCTGGATAGTAAGAGGCTCAAAGAGCTGGCAACTCCTCACTCTATTCCCACTCAGCGCAGGGCTCTGGGTAAGGCTCAGTCAGTCAGAGCCGCTAGCATAATCAGGCGGGGCTTCCGCCCACTCAAAGACCTCTGGCTCTGCCACTCTGTCTGGTAACACGGGCGGGCACCCACTTCCGGGGCGCTTGGAGGAAACTCTCGCTCACTATCTGTGCGCACAGACCAGGATGTCAGGCTGGAAGTCTCGCCCTCTGAGTGAAACCCCCCGCCCGCACTGAAAAGTTCCAGCGTTGGAATTGGCTCTCGCTCCGTCCCCGTGTGCGGCTTTTTCAAGGCGCTGGGGCGGCCTGAGACTCCGCCCTCGGCCCACACAATGGCCCCCGACTCTGCCCCTCCGTGGGACAACACGGGCTCCCACTCCCGAGGTGCTGGGAGGAGTCTCCTGCCCACTCTCCGTGCACGCAGACCAGGATGTCAGGCTGGAAGTCTTACCCTCTGAGTGAAACCCCCCGCCCGCACTGAAAAGTTCCAGCGTTGGAATTAGCTCTCGCTCCCTTCCCGTGCGCAGCTCCCTCAGGGTGCTGGGGCGGCCCGAGATTCCGCTTTTTGGCCCACACAAAGGCCCTTGACTCTGCTCCTCTGTGGGATAACACGGGCAGGCACTGCCGAGGCACTCGGAGGAATCTCTCGCTCACTATCTGCACGCGCAGACCAGGATATCAGACCAGCGGCCTCACCCTCTGAGTGAAACCCCCGCCCGTACGGAAAAGTTCCGGCATTGGAATTAGTTCTCGCTCCCTCCCCGTGTGCGGCTCTCCCAGGGCGCTGGGGCGGCCCGGAGGCTTTCGGCCCACACAAAGGCCTCTGACTCTGCCTCTCTGTGGGGTAACACGGGCGCACCCTCCCGGGGCTTTGGAAGAAATCTCTCGCCCACTATCTGCGCGCGCCGACCAGGAGATCGGGTAAAATGGCTGCCCCGCTTGTCTTTCTTTGTCTGGGTTTGGTGCGAGTGTTAGCTGTATTGCCCGGGTTGTCACAGGAAGTTTTTCCTCGGCTTGGATCTCCGTGCCACAGCCTGGTTCGGCCGTTTGTGCTGTGGCCTGGATCTATTCACCCCCTTTGCCCGCCTTAGTTTCTATATTCTCAGTTTCCAGTGAAAGCCGCCCTGTTTAGGTTAGTGAGGAAGGCAGAGCATTTCTTACTCCCTATTTCCTTCGGGGTTTGGTTATATATTTAGCCAATTTTTTGCTCGATCATACCTTTGGGTGTATTGCGAAACATCTGGAGGCTCCAAGGATAGGTTTTTCTGTTTCTGGTTGAAGATCTTGTTGAGTTTTGGGGGAGATTTATCGGTATCGCTTCCTACCCGCCATTACTCTGACGTCATCTCTGAATGTTTTATATTTTTAACATTATTTTTTTTATTAAAGATTTGTCTGCGAGCCAGGTGCAGCCATCAAAAGAGCCACATCTGGCTCGCGAGCCATAGGTTCCCAATCCCTGGACTAGACTAAATAATCTAAAGGCAGGGGCCATATCTTGCTTGTCTTAATATCCCTGGCTCTCAAGACAGCAACTGGCCCATTGTAAGTACTCACATACCAAATATGGGTTGAATAAGTGCATGAGTGTCAGCTTTATTTCATTATCAATCTGGAATTAACTGTGTGTTCTTTGCCTTTTCTCAAGGAATGAAGATAGGAAAGGGAAGCACAGGTCTATGATGATACTAGAAAGCCCGGCGGTCATACGAAATGACCGCTGTTCTAGATATTATAAATTGTAATTAAAATGATTTGTGCAAAGGTGTCTGCTAATTCAAACTGAATTACCCAGGGCAGGTGGCGAGGACGCCCCTTTGCTTACTGCCCCATGGGGTTTCCCCCTTCTACTTGCTTAATTGCTTAAGTAGAGTGCAATGAAGGAAACCACTGGTGGTACATTTCTTAAGAGCCACCACTAGCTCAATAAATAAAGGTGATTTAAATAATAAAATGTTAATTCACATGTCAAAGATCTCTTTGTACACAACATTTCTTGTGTTGATCTTTCCATCATTTTTAAGCTCACCTTGCAGAGGACCATCAATTATTTTTAATTTTACGTCCATTCTTTCACGAACTCTTTAACAGGCAACATAAAGTTGACTGTGTCCAAATGCAGGCTCAGGTAAAAAAATGCCAACACGCTTAAACGTTTGGCCCTGAGACTTATTGATGGTCATAGCAAAGGCAAGTTTTACAGGAAATTGTCTATGTCTCAATTGAAACAGCAACCCTGTTTGAGATGGAGCCAAATCAATTCTTGGAATGACATGTATTTCACCTTTAGAGGAGCCAAAGACTTAGCAATTATGACATTATTTTTCAATTGGAGAACCTCTAGTCTTGTACCATTGCAAAGAACCCTTCTGGTGTTAAGATTTCTTAACAGCATAATAATTGCTCCAATCTTTAACCTCAATTTGTGAGGTGGCATGCCAGAAGGCAGGACTATTTGAATGCCGTGGCAACTTCACCCCATTGGCTAGTACAGTTACGCAAGCAACCAATAAGCTATCGGCAACAAACAGACACTTAAGCTGCATATAATAAAGATTATTTATTTTGATGTGTTAAGTTTTTAACCTAAAGAATTAATGTTTAAGAACTTAGATCTTTTATATCTATGTTCAGACATATACAGTGTATCCGTAAAGTCATGGTTCACTTTTGACTGGTCACAGGAAAGCAACAAAAGACAATTGAAATGTGAAATCTGCACCAAATAAAAGGAAAACCCTTCCAGTTTATGTAGGATGATGTGGCAGCATGTGTGCATGTGCAGGTGATGACGTAACACCGTGTATACAGCGGAGCAGCCCACAGCCATGCCAGTCAAGATGTGGACGGTACAGAGGAAAGTTCAGTGTGTTCTGTGGCTTGCTAAATTCGAATCCGTGACCAAAGTGCAACGTAAATATCGGCGCATTTATAACGAAGCACCACCACATAGGAATAACATTACTCAGTGGGCTAAGCAGTTGAAGGAAACCGGCAGTTTGGTGGAGAAACCCCGTTCTCGTAGGCCTAAGGAGCCCTAATAAATTTGTGTGTGAACCCACATCGAACAGCACTGAATAGGTATGAAACTGGGAGAGTTTTCCTTTTATTTGGTGCAGATTTCATATTTCTGTCGTCTTTTGTTGCTTTCCTGTGACTGGTCAAAAGTGCACCATGACTTTATGGACACACTGTATTTTTAGATATCTAATTTTTCATTTGGTTAGAGAGGGTCAATCATTAGAGGAATCCCAAATATCTCAGCAGCACTGAAGCACTTGACTAGATCCTAAAGAACCTTATGATTGCCGTTACTATCATTAAATATCCCTTCTATCCCTGAGGCCTGTTTTCAACAGGGCAAAGTGATCTTATTAAAACACAACTGAGATCATGTAATTCCTAAGGACTCTTCTTGCGCAGTGTAAAAACCAGTCTCTTATCTATATCCCCTCTTCCCAAACCACTTCTCATTTCCCCTCACTCTTCACTCACTTTGCTTTATCCATGCTAGTCATCTTGCAGTTCATCAGAGGGGTCAGGCCTACAGTACTGAAATCTCAGGATCTTTGCTCTGGCTGTAACTACTGCCTGCAATGCTCTTCCTCCAGTTATCTGCTGTCTCCTTTACCCCCTTTATGTATCAGATATACCAGAAAGTTCTGTCTGTTTCTATCACAAGTTTTGACACGTAAGCATATGTTTATTTGGGGCATGTATGCCTCTCTATTTTTATCACTTAATGTATACATACTGACGTAGCAAATTAACTAAAACAAAGTTGATTCATGTTAGTCTTATGTGTGAAGTGATAGTGAACCCATGGCTACTGATAAAGTTCATTTACGCCACTGTAATTTTTACGAATTTCAACAAAGAAGAAATGCTACAGAAGCATGTAGAAATTTATTTTTTTATTTTTTTATTTATTTATTTGTATTTTTATGACGTTGGAAATGGGGAGGCAGTCAGACTCCCACATGCGCCCGACCGGGATCCACCCAGCATGCCCACCAGGGGGCGATGCTCTGCCCATCTGGGGCGTCGCTCTGTTGCAATCAGAGCCATTCTAGCGCCTGAGGCAGAGGCCATAGAGCCACCCCCAGTGCCCGGGCCAACTTTGCTCCAATGGAGCCTTGGCTGCAGGAGGGGAAGAGGGAGACAGAGAGGAAGGAGAGAGGGAGGGGTGGAGAAGCAGATGGGCACTTCTCCTATGTTCCCTGGCCGGGAATCGAACCCGAGACTCCTGCACGCCAGGCCGACGCTCTACCACTGAGCCAACCGGCCAGGACAGAAATTTACTGAAAGTGTTTGGTGAAGGTACAGTGTCTGATAGGACATGCAGAAGATGGTTCGAAAAATTCGAAACAGGTGATTTCGACCTTTCTGATAAGCCACGTTCTGGGCGACCATCTTTGATTGATGACGATGTTGTTAAGACCATGTTGGAGCAAGATCCTTTTCTGACAACATTGGAGATCGCAGAAAGGCTTAATTCAGCTCAGCAAACCATTTTGGACCATATTCGGAAGATAGGATTGGTGTGGAAATATTCAAGATGGGTGCCACATGAATTAAGTCAGAAGAATTTGGATGATCGAGTCATCATATGCTCATCTCTGCTTTCTCAGAACAAAATCGAGCCCTTCTTGAACTGGATGATAACTGGGGATGAAAAGTGGATTACCTACGAAAACATCATAAGGAAAAGGGCATATTGTGAACCCAGAAAACCTAGCCCTTCCACCTCTAAACCAAATTTGACTCTGAATAAGAGAATGTTGTTGTGTATATGGTGGGCCATTCGAGGACCAATACATTATGAGCTTTTAAAACCGAACGAAGAGCTCAATTTGGAGAAGTATTGTTAGCAACTGGATAATTTAAAGACAGCAGTCCAAGAAAAGAGGCCGGCGATGTTCAATAGGAAGAACATCATACTGCATCATGATAATGCCAGGCCACATGCTGCTTTGGGGACTCGTCAAAAAATTGCAGAACTAGGCTGGGAAATTCTGTCACATCTGTCATATGCCCTGGACTTAGCACCCTCCGACTATCACTTGTTTTTGTTCTTACAAAATTTTTTGAAGGGCAAAAAATTAAAAAATGAAGAAGATATCAAACAAGCACTGGTTCAATTTTTCACATCAAAAGATAAAACATTTTTCAAAAATGGGATATACATATTGCCCTCATGCTGGCAAGAAATCATTAATAATAATGGCAATTATATTATTTAATAAAGTTTATTGACGGTAAGAAAAATTTGTATTTTGTTTTATTCCAAAAACGGACAGAAATTTCCAGTAGGCCGTATACTTATTTAGTTATAAGTGTGGCGCTTTCTGGACATGCAATATAAAATTGTAACCCCTAAAGTGAAGCAGCTATGAGTTGATGTTTCTCATTTCTCTCCCTATTTCTATTTCTCTCTTTAAAAAAAATTGTAAGCCTCCCCAAGACTTCCCTATGCCCCTTACGTGCCTTTTGTTAGCACGATCACTATTAACATACTCTGTAGTTTTCTTATTTCATTTATCCCATGAAGGCAGTGATTTTGGTCTATTTGTTTTAGTTCTCCATATATTCTTTATTTATGTGTTCATTCATTCATGCAAACATTTTCTGAATATCTACTGTGATAGCGTATTGCTAGGATCTGGAATTACCAAAATGATTCCCTGCCCTGGTCAGTCTTCTAGGAATCTGTTCTTCCCTAATTTGCATTGTTATCATTTTTTTCCTATAACATAAAGTGTTTACAGTGACTGTTCTTATTTATGTTTATTTTTTTTTGTTTGTTTGTTTGTTTTTTGTATTTTTCTGAAGCTGGAAACGGGGAGAGACAGTCAGACAGACTCCCGCATGCGCCCGACCGGGATCCACCCAGCACGCCCACCAGGGGCGACGTTCTGCCCACCAGGGGGCGATGCTCTGCCCCTCCGGGGCGTCGCTCTTTTGCGACCGGAGCCACTCTAGCACCTGGGGCAGAGGCCAAGGAGCCGTCCCCAGCGCCCAGGCCATCTTTGCTCCAATGGAGCCTTGGCTGCGGGAGGGGAAGAGAGAGACAGAGAGGAAGGAGGGGGCGGGGGTGGAGAAGCAAATGGGCGCTTCTCCTGCGTGCCCTGGCCGGGAATCAAACCCGGGTCCCCCACACGCCAGGCCGACGCTCTACCGCTGAGCCAAACGGCCAGGGCCATGTTTATTTTTTTAATTAAAATATTTAGAAATGGAATTGCTGGGTCATGTGTATACCCATGTGACTATTACTAGGTATTGCCAAATTATTTTCCAGAACACAAGTGTTCCCCTTTCTCATCTTGGTAAACTCTTGGTATGTACTGTCTGACCTGAAAAAATTTACTAATTTGATGGATATGATTTGTATCTCATTTGTTCCACTTTGCATTTTTCTGATAGCTAGTGAGATTCAGGTGTCCTGTGTTTCATTCATTTGAATAGATTACCCATTTTTCTACTGGGTAGGTCATCTTATTTTATTTTTTAGCATGAGAGAGACAGATAGGAAGGGAGAGAGATGGGAAGCATCAACTTATAGTTGTGGCACTTTAGTTCTTTTACTGTTTTCTCATATATGCGTTGACCAAGGGGTTTCAGCTGGGCCAGTGACACCTTGCTCAAACCAGCAACCTTGAGCTTCAAGCCAGTGACCTTTGGGCTCAAGCCAGTGATCATGTCATGTCTGTGATCCCACACTCAAGTCAGTAATCCTGCACTAAAGCCGGAAGAGCCTACGCTCAAGTTGGCAACCTTAGGGTTTTAAACCTGGGTCCTCAGTGTTCCAAGTGGATGCTCTATCCACTGTGCCAACACAGGCCAGTCTTTCTTTTCTTTAAATGTTGTTTCTCAGACTTTAATTTTCTCATCTAGAACTCTTGCTTGACACTAATCTGTCCTCTATGGCTATTACTTTTTTTCAATATATCCCATCTATTTTTATTCTGTGCACTCTCAGTGTGAGTTTTTTAGAGGTCTAGCTTCCAGTTCACTAATTTTCTCACCTATCGTTCAATCTAGAGTTCATCCTGTCATATATATATATGTCATATATATTTGTCATGTATATATGTATTTTATTTAAATGACCTTTTATTTCCAGAATTTATTATTGGACTTCTTTTATTTTCATCTGTTAATGTTGTATATCTGCCTGATTTGTCTCGTTATGTTTTTTTATATACTGTTTTACATACTATCCTATTATTTCTTAGGAGATTTTATATATATTTAAAGATACACAGCTTTTTCTGGTTTTCTTTCAACTGAACCTGACTCTAGGACCCAGGTACAAAGGGAATGTTATTAATCATGTTATGCCATAAGGGTTGAACTTCAGACTGCCTATTTCCAGACCAAGAATCCCAAAAGCTCATCCCATGATTATAGAAATGATTATCTTAAGCTAGATAAGTCTTCTTAATTGAAGGGAAAAAAAGATTTCAACCATCTTTGCTTTTGTGAAGTAAAGGAAGGGTTCAAAACAGTGTTTTTCAAGGTCAGTAACTAAATGCCAGAGGCAGGACTTGAATCCAGAGTTTTTTTCAGGGAGTTTAGCAGTGTGGAAGAGAATTAGCACTAGCTGCAGTTTTTCCTGTGTCTCTCTTCCCCAGTCTTGCCATCTTAAGTCTGCCCAAACGTGAGGCAAAACCAGAGAATGGGTCGGCTTGGGATGCTGATAACCCAGGTTGAAACCTCGAGGTCCCCAGCTTGAGTGCGGGCTCACCAGCTTGCACACAGGGTCGCGAGCCTGAGCATGGGATCATAGACATGACTCCATGTTTGCTGGCTTGAGCCCAAAGTCACTGGCTTAGTTGAAGCCCCCACCACCAAGGCATGTATGAAGAAAGCAATCAGTGAACAACTGACATGCTGCACCGATGAATCGATGCTTCTCATCTCTCACCTTGTCCTCTCTCTCTCTCAAAAAAGAAAAATGTGAGGGGTTCTTGATTCTTTACTATTAAAAGATGAAAGTAGTTCTCTTTGTGTTTTCCCGTTGAAATTTAAATGTGAAGGAACTGGCTCTAAACTTAAATGTGCAGGAGACCCTGAGATTTTGTAGATCCAATTCTATAATACCACATTAAAGGGAATGGATGCATTGCTTACCTGTCAATTTTTTTTTTGTTTTTGGGTTTTTTTTTTACCTGTCAATTTTGATCAACTTTTTTTCCAGCATATATTTGCAGAATTAAAAATAAAGAAACTTAGGATATGAAACAGTGAAAGTACAAATTCTTAAAAAGTTAGAGCAGCTTTTATGAATCTTTATAGATTATAGTCTCTTCAACCATGGGTTTCCTAATGGTGATGTTCCCTGTAGATTGAGTGAAAGTTTTTTTGGGTTTTTTTTTTACAGAAACTGAGAGAGATTCAGAGAGAGGGATAGATAGGGACAGACAGACAGGAACGGAGAGAGATGAGAAGCATCAATCATTAGTTTTTCATTGAGACACCTTAGTTGTTCATTGATTGCTTTCTCATATGTGCCTTGACCGCGGGCCTTCAGCAGACCTTGCTTGAGCCAGCAACCTTGGGTCTAAGCTGGTGAGCTTTTGCTCAAACCAGATGAGCCCGCGGTCAAGCTGGCAACCTCAGGGTCTCTAACCTGGGTCTTCCTCCACATCCCAGTCCAATGCTCTATCCACTGCGCCACCGCCTGGTCAGGCGAGTGAAAGTTTTTAATGGTCTATAACAAAACAGGAAAACCTAAGTCAGTGTAACACACATACTGTATTCCCCATGTATAAGAGGCTCCCATGAATAAGACACACCTTAATTTTGGGGGCTGAAATTTGAAAAAAAAATGTATTACATAAAGTTATTGAACTGAAGTTTTATTCATCATAAAATTCATACAACTGCTCATCCATGCAAAAAAGCGGGAAATGCAAATAAAATCTACAACCACTGTATAAGGTGCACCCAGTTTTTAGACCCCAAATTTTTCAGGTATGGGTGTGTCTTATACATGGGGAAATACGGTGTGTGTGTGTGTGTGTGTGTGTGCGCGCGCGCGCGTGTGCCTGTATGTGCTTTAATTTATAGATGTCCAGATGTCCTCGTTTTTTAGTACAATTTTAATTAATCATAATGCAGAATAAACGAACTGCTTGCTGAAAGAACTGAAAATACTATGCGAAATTACTGTTTTTAAAAAACTGCATTTTCAGAATTATGTCATTTTGCCAAAAAATCACTTCTCTGCTTAAAGTTTAATTTTCAAATTTTCATAGCAGTTTAGGACTTGCTGAGTTTTTTTTCTAACTTTGTATAAACATTTTACACTTTATTCTGAAGCATGTTTTTTAGGTTCCCAGCATATAAAATTAAGACAATTTTATCCCTTCCATCCTAGTTTTTTCTACCTTTGTTTTAATTCTTGTCTAAATTACTAAATATGATTCATGCAGCATCTCTAGCACCTGTATTTGTTGACTTTACTATTTTATTATAGTTTAGAATTTTTTACCTATTTAAATTAACCTATTGTAGGCTGTTTTTCTACAATAGGGGCTCATCTGGTTTGAGCTATTTTTTGTACTTGGAAATACGATATTTGTTATAGTTCCCTGGTTTGAATACAGACTATACTGCTCATGGTATAAGCAGCAGCCTCTAATGCAAGTGATTGCGTTATAGACCCAAGATAGCGACTGGATACTTGTAATAGAACTTATATTTGGCAATCCAAGTATATTGTCGCTTTTCATCCCTATCAGACAGTGTCCCTTGTTTCTAACAAATATTTTATAAATGCCCCCTTTTTCCTTGCCCTGAAATAAAATTTAAATCTATAACTTGCCTATATAGAAAACTTTTTTAAAGTCAATATTAAAACTATAGTTGTCATGTGAAGGGGAAAAAAAGAAATACATTTATATTAAATAATGTTTCCAGAAGTAAATGCTCAATCATAACTACACCAGACATAATTAATAATCAGTGGCTATAATCATTGTGAATACATGGCTATTAATGCAGACTGCTAAACATGTAGTATATTAGTGACTCAAAATCACAGGACATTTCCATTGGTGAGGCAGTCTTCTGAAACAGTGAACAGCTCTTTGTAAAATTTCGAAAAGGCAAAGTATATGTTCAGTTTACATTCAATTTTTCAAGTTTCTGTCCTGAAAAAATTTATAGATTCATATAAATATTTTATCTTTATATTTAATTGGGAATTTATATTATTCTAAAGAGATTATTACCAACTTAAGTAGAATCAGACATGGCATTTGAAAGTTTTCTGGTTCACAGGACATTTCTTTGTTGTCATTTCTCTACAGTACATTGCGGAACGTCTAGTATTTCTGCCCTACCAACCTATTCACCAATTCACAGAATCCCAGTAGATAACCTGCTTCCCAATGATTATGAAAATCATTACCAACCTTATTTCTGAAATGGTCCCTACAAGTCTTTTTTCCTTCCCTTAGGCTCATTCCCCAAAAGGAATTCTGAGTTTGAGGCCAAAAATCTCCTAGCTGTAACAGAAAACTGTTACATATAGTTCTCTCAATGAGAATAGGAAATCACAGTGGAGCAACTAATCAGAAAATGACAGGTGAGTGAGTTGAAAAGCCTATAGAATGAAGTATATCATTTTTCAGAAACATTATTTCAGTAATATATAGTATTATTTTGGTTGATTTGCTAAATATAAATGCTTGGTATTGCCTGTACCTCTCTAATAACAGGAATGACATACACTTTTATTCTATATAAAAGCAATAGTCTTGTGTATTTTGAGAAATGTTAAAAATGTTTATAATAATGGGAAGATGAGAGGTAGGATGTCTAGATTGTGAAAAGTGGACCTGGCAGGCACAAGGTTGTTGGTATTTTTTAATTGTATTGGCTGTTACTTATTTGATAGCATTTCTTGGTTCAGGCAATCTTGGAAACAGGTTTTCTGTATGCAAAATTAATAGGACAATTGTGTTTCTTCCTTTCACTCTACTTTTTTTTTTTTTTTACTATTTGTGTCAAGTCTTGCCTAAATAACTAAATGGGATTCACCCTGTATGTCTGCTTTTTCACTTTAATATGCTTTTTAATGTTGTTATTGTTTAGAAATCTGTGGTTATCTTTGTGATTTATGTATATTTTTAAGTATTAAACTTTGAAGCTACTAAGTATAAGATATGTTGTTTGACTACATGTCTCTGGTCATTCTGAGAGTTGTAACCTGCTGCTTCTGTTATACTAAAGAGGACCTAGGAAGCCATCTTCATTGCCATTGTTGTTTATGATTGTGAGGGGAGAAGCAGAAGACTCAGAAGTGTTTGAGAAAACTGAGTAGAAATTTCTTTTTACCTATCTGTTTCAAATCTGGATCCCAGTTGCAAGATTTATAATTTTCAATCCTTATGCAGCCAATTTTCAACTGGATAGGCAGACCAAAAAATATCAAATTTAGGGTTCTAGGTTATAAAAACCTAAAACTCCCTTACTCAGACCTATGATTTTAAAATTCGATAAAGTAAAACAATCTCACATATTTATTCTTGTCATAAATGTCCTTGTGAGTCTATACATAGAAATCACCAGTCTGGCAAACAGGAGACATTCATTATCATGGTTGAATTATGGCCAAATTGAACTCTTCTAATCCAGAAAAATCCATGGTATTAAGTACAAAATGGGTGAAATTTATCATTTTAATTCTGGTAAAATATATATAACTTAAAACTTATTATTTTAACCATTTTTAAGTGTATATTTCTGTGGCGTTTAGTACATTCACATTGTTGTATAGCCATTATCACCGTCCATCTTCTAAACTTTTTCATCTGCTCAAATTGAAAATTTGTATCCATTAAACTTCTTATTATACCCTTCTTCATCAAAGGCCTACCAAACTATGAATTTGACTACTCTTTCTTATTCCTTATATAAGAGAAGTCATATAATAGTTGTCCCTTTATGATAGACTTATTTCACTTACCATAATGTCTTCAGGGTTTATTTATGTTGTAGTATGTGAAAATTTCCTTCCTTTAAAACACCTGTTAATATCCCATTGTATGTAGATACCACGCTTTGAACGGTATCCTGTTGATGAACACTTGGGTTGCTTCCATCTTTTGGCAATTGTGAATAATATTATTACTATGAACGTATTTGTAGAAAGTCTCTACTTTCACTTTTTTGGAATATATGTCCAGAAGTGGAATTGCTGGATCATATAATTGTTCTATTTACTTTTTTGAGGAGTTGCCATACTGTTTCCATGTGGCTTACTGTTTCCATGTGGTTTATCACTTTACATTCCCATTAGCAGTGTACAGGGATTCCAATTTCTCCACATCCTTCAATACTTGTTATTTTCATTTTTTTAATACTAGTCATCCTAATGAGTGTGCAGTGGTATCGCATATCTCATTATGGTTTTGATTTGCATTTTCCTAACAAGCAGTTGATTTCTTTGACATCTGAAATGAACCCCCAGCAACTAACTATAAAGCTGTAATCAATGGTTTTGGTGAGTATAGGATGAAGTCTAGGAACACCAGAATAAAAAGTTTCCTATTAGCTCCTCTTTCAGTTGTAATGGTAGATTTTACTCTACAGAATCACTTTCAAAGTTCCCTTTTCAATTTAAGTATCATTGAAATTAAACTCAATTTGGTAGAAAATGTTTTGTTAAAGATACTTAAAAACCAAAGTCAGAACCTGAAAACTAAAGAATTTAACCCATTCAGTAAATATTCATTAAATAGCTAGCATATGCTACCTTTAAGAATCTTACAGTCCTGGAAGGTGAGAGATATACAGACAAGCAGTTAAAATTTCAGTGTTATCAAATCTATAATGGGAGTGTATAAAAGGCTTGTAGGTGTGGTAAATAACAAATGTCTTTATTTCTGGAGGAGGGGTGTCAGGTAAAGCTCCATTGAGAAGGAAATTCTTAAGTTCTAAATGCAAGGATGAGTAGGCTTTTTCTGGAGGTATATGTTGGAGTAGGGAATCAAGTTTGGGAAATACAGGGCCTATCCTGTCAACAGTGAGTTTTCTGTAGTAAAGCATTGGCAGATGATTCAGAATTTTAGAATCAAAGATCACTAAATTTTAGCCCAGAAATCTGATAGATGGTAAACTATGCTAAATCCTAAAATGAAAATTATGTAACATGAAACAAAGTTAAAATTAAATTGTTGCAGCCCTGGCTGGGTAGCTCATTTGGTCAGAGTGTCATCCCATATGCCAAGATTGCAGAGTTCAAACGTGCAGGAATCAACCAATGAATGCATACATGAGTGAAACACAAATCTGTTTCTCTCTTTCTCTTTTTCCCTCCCCTTCCTCTCTCTAAAACCAATAAACAAAAATGTTTAAAAATTGTTGTGTTTGCTCACATTATGGACATTTTAAACGTATTCTCTATCACCTTACTCTAGTCTGTTGACAGTATAAAATTATCTTATAGTACCTTCACATAGATATGTTTTATTTAAATTCTGTGTCCAGGGAGCAGTAACTTACAGTTAAGTTTGTAGATGTGGTAAAATATACTGCTCACAAAAATTAGGGGATATTTTATAGCTTCATATTCATTTTGAAATATCCCCTAATTTTGTGAGCAGTATATATTAAATCATTCCTCCCCAGAAACATTGTATTTTTTTTGCCATTTTCATGTGCCTGTGGATGTTGGAACATAAAGCCAACAAAAAACATTTTTATATAAAGCATGTGACCTAGATAAAGCTTTTGTTCATTTGTTTTAATAGTAATGCTATTACATTTTTGACTGAAGCTTTTTTCAATATTTTGAGTTTTGAGTGTTTTTATTTAAAAAAAAATTTTTGTTTTTCAGGGCTTGTCCCCAAATTCAAGCAGCTAGGCAGACCCACACATATATAGCCCAAACAAGGAAACTCAATCCTGTAGTAGATAAGGGGAGGTTCTTCTGAGTGGTCACCAGGAATCTGCATGCTTCTAAATGTGTCCCCTTCCAGAGCAGACTCTATTAGACCTGGTAGGAAAAAACAAAACATGAAGTAATTTGGGCCACCAAAATAAGTTTCCTAGAAGTGAAAACTATCTTTAAAATTTCAGCTACAAAGTAGACGAGGTACAAGATCAAAAGTTCACACAGATTTTTCTCAGTGTGCACATTTCTGAGGCATTTCAAACGTTTCTGTATTAGTCTTTTCCAAAATGATACCAAGGGCATAGGAGAGCATTTTTGATTGGCTGTGGTGGGACCACACCTGCTGGTGTAGGAACTGCTTTACCCCTCCCTGCCCACAGCCATTTCACTTTCCTTGATGGGGGGGGGGAGGGCTCCAGCTGAGCTAGTGACCCCTTACTCAAGCCACTAGCCTTGGCTGTCAAGCCAGTGATCTTTGGGGTCAGGCCAGTGACCATGGGATCATCACTATGATCCCATGCTCAAGCCGGCAACCTTGGGGTTTCAAACCTGGGACCTCCAGTGTCCCAGGTCGATGCTCTTACCTACTACGCCACCACCAGTAAGGCAGTACTTGTCTTTCTATGACTGGCTTATTTTACTTAGCATAATAGTCTGCAGTTCCATGTTGTCGCCAAATGTAAACTTTTCTTCTTTTTTACAGCCAAGTAGAATTCCATTGTGGAAATGTACCACAACTTTTTTATCTACTCAAATATTGATCAGCACTTGGGCTGCTTCCAAATCTTGGCTATTGTAAATAACGCTGTAGTGAAAATAGGGGTACATATATTTTTTTCAAATTAGTGTTTAAGATTTCTTTGAATAAATTACCAGAAGTGGAATTGCAGGGCCATAAGGTTTTTTTGAGGTAACTTCATGTCGCTTTCCATAGTGGCTGCACCAGTCTGATTTCCCACCAACAGTGCACAAAAGTTCCCTTTTATCCATATTCTCACCACCACTTCTTATTTATTGATTGATAGCCATTCTGACAGGTGTGAGGTAATATCTCATCAGTGATGTTGAGCATCTTTTCATATGCCTATTGGCCATCTGTATGTCTTTGGAGAAGTGTCCAGTCAGGTCTTTTGCCTATTTTTAAATTGGATTGTATTGGATTTTTTTTGTGTGTGTATGAGTTCTTTAAATTTTGGATATTAACCCCTTATCCAGATGTATTGGTAAATGTGTTCTCCCATTCAGTGGGTTATCTCTTCATCTTGTTAATGATTTTTTTGCTATGCAAAAACCTTACTGTTTGATGTAGTCCCAATTTGTTTATTTTTTCTTTTTTCCTTGCCTAAGGAAATATATCATAAAATATATTGCCATAAAAAATGTCCAAGACTTTACTGCCTATGTTTCCTTCTAGGATTTTTATGTTTCAAGTCTAACATTTAAATCTTGAATCCATTTTGAGTTTATTCTTGTGTATGGTGTAAGAAGGTCTAGTTTCATTTTTTTTTGCACATATCTGTCCAATTTTCCCAACATCACATTGTATGTTTTTGACTCCTTTGGAATATTAATTGACTGTAAAAGCATGGGTTTACTGCTGGGCCCTCTATTTTGTTCCATTGATTTATATATCTGTTTTTGTGCCAGTACCATGCTCTTTTTGATTCCTGTGGCCTGTAGCATGATTCCTCCAACTTTGTTCTTTCTCAAGATTGCTGTGGCTATTTGGGGTCCTTTGTGGTTCAATATAAATTTTTGGAATATTTGTTCTAGTTCTGAAATACGCCATTGGTACCTTGATAAGAATTGTGTTGAATCTATATAGATTGCTTTGGGTAGTATGGACATTTTAATGATGTTAATTCTTCCTATATATGAACATGGTATATGCTCCCACTATTTTGTATCTTCAATTTTTTTCTTCAGTGTCTTAGAATTTTCTGGGTATAGGTCTTTTACATCCTTGGTTAAATTTATTCCAAAGCAAGTTATTCTTTCTGAAGCAATCATATTGTTTCCTTAGTTTGCCTTTCTGATAGTTCATTATTGGTATGTAAAGATGCAACTGATTTCTGTGCATTGCTTTTGTATCCTGCTACTTCACTATTTGCTATTTTGGTGGATTCAATATATACAGTGTCATGTCATCTGCAAATAATGACAGTTTTATTTCTTCCTTTCCAATTTGGATGCCTTTTATTTCTTCTGTTTGATTGCTGTTGCTAGGATTTCCAGTACTACATTGAGTAAGAGTGGTGAAAGCGGATATCCCTTCTTATTCCCGATCTTAAGGGAAGTGCTTTTAGTTTTTGCACACTGAGTATGATATTGACTGTGGGTTTGTTATGCATAACCTTTATTACATTGAGGTATGTTCCCTCTAGTCCCACTGTGCTGAGAGTTTTTATCATAAGGTACTGGATTTTATTAGATGCTTTTTCTGCATCTAGTGATACAATCATGTAGTTTTTATTCTGTATTTTGATTATGTGGTGTTTCATGTTTATTGATTTGCAGATATGTACCAACCTTGCATCTCCTGAATAAAGCCTACTTGATCATGGTGTATAATCTTTTTAATGTATTGCTGGATCTGGTTTGCTAATATTTTGTTAAGGGTTTTAGCATCTATGTTCATCAGGGATATTGGCCTATAATTTTTTTCTTTGTAAATGTCTTTATCTGGTTTTGTAATAGGATACTGCTGGCCTCATAAAATGAGCAGGAGTCTTCCCTCCTCTTGAATTTCTTGGAATAGTTTTAAAAGCATAGGTGTAAGTTGTTCTTTGACTATTTAGTAAAATTTATTTGTGAAGCCATCTGGTCCAGGATGTTTTTGTTTGTTGGTAGGTTTTGGATAATGCTTCAGTTTTACTAGTTGTAATCTGCCTTCAGATTCTCTGATTCTTTCTGATTCAGTTTTGGAAGATTGTATGTTTCTAGTAATTTACCCATTCCATACAGATTTCCTGTCTAATTTGTTGGTGTATAGTTTGTAATATTTTCTTAGAGTCCTATTTCTTTGTCAGTTATTTCTCTTTCATTTCTGATTTATTTGGTTCTTCTATCTTTTTTTTCTTTATGAGTCTGGTTAAAAGTTTATCAGTCTTGTTTAAAAACATCTTTTCAAAGAACTAGCTCTTAGTTTCATTGATCTTTTGTATTGTTTACTAGATTCTATTTTGTTTATTTCTCCTTTGATCTTTAATATTTCCTTCTATCTACTTTGAACTTTGTTGTCTTTTTTCAAATTCCTTTAAGTGTAAAGTTAGATTGTTTATGTAAGAGTTTTTTTAGCATACCAGGGAAAAAATGGCTCTTGTTCTAGAAGCACATAGCTCAGTCTGCCCCAGATTCTGCTGGGAGGAGAAGCTGAGCAGGGTGGGGCTTCCAGGAAGCAGGAGAATTGGGCTCTTTGGTTTACTTTGAAACCTTTTTTTTTTTGTGAACGAACTATATCACATACAACAATGAGAGACACAAATTTACTTTGATCACTATGTCTAAAGGTGATGTGAAGAAAATGTGACAACCTGACCTCTGGTGGTGCAGTGAATAAAGCATCAATCTGGAATGCTGAGGTTGCCAGTTCAAAACCCAGGGCTTGCCTGGTCAAGACACACCCAAGAAGCAACTACGAGTTGATGCTTCCTGCCCCCCACATATCTCTCTCTCTCTCTCTCTCTCTCTCTCTCAAAATCAAAAAATAAATCTAAAAATAAAGAAGGAAATGTGACAATATTTAATGATAGGACTATAGTTTTAGTCTCTTCTTTCTTTTATTTGTAATGCTTACATTTTTAATAAAATCTTTGGGATTTTAACATTATGTGAAGGCTGGTATATTTTGTATGAAAATATAAAAGTGTGATTCATTTTCAAGTAGTGCTTTGTGCCAGAAACCAACTTCTAAAAATTATAAAGCTATTTATTGGTTTGATTTCCCTAAGTCCCATCAGTTTGTGGTTATCAAAGGGAGGCCTCTTTCAGATCAATCCTGTGTGTCAGTTCTTCTCCTGAATGCCACCATGAGACTTTTTTTCCACCTTGAATACCCAGTTGTTTTTATTTTCTTTAGTATTTGTAGCTTTGACATGCTCACAAACCCAGACAGAATAGAAAAGAGGTTTTGAATTTTAAATAGTGTGCTTCCAAAGCCCATATCAGGTGGCTAGACTAGCATTAATCTATCTTGAAATTTTTGCCCAGGACAAGATGAAATCAGCAAAAAGTAAGCAGAAAGCATCAGAGGGTTGAGGGTGTGAATGAGTAGTCTGAGATGACTGTAGAAAATGTGATATGTGCCAAAGGCTTCTGAACTCTGGCATGTATTTTAGTCATTAGGGAGTTCAGATTTTATTTCTTTTTCAGTGCCATAGAGTGGATGATAATGCTTGCTAGAAATACAGTGTGTCCGTAAAGTCATGGTGCACTTTCGACCGGTCACAGGAAAGCAACAAAAGACGATAGAAATGTGAAATCTGCACCAAATAAAAGGAAAACCCTCCCAATTTCTGTAGGATGATGTGGCAGCATGTGCTCATGCGCAGATGATGACGTAACACCATGTATACAGCGGAGCAGCCCACGGCCATGCCAGTCAAGATGTGGATGGTACAGAGGAAAGTTCATTGTGTTCTGTGGCTTGCTAAATTCGAATCCGTGTCCAAAGTGCAATGTGAATATCGGCGTGTTTATAATGAAGCGCCACCACATAGAAATAACATTACTTGGTGGGCTAAGCAGTTGAAGGAAACCGGCAGTTTGATGGAGAAACCCCATTCTGGTAGGCCATCAGTCAGTGACAAGTCTGTAGAGGCTATACGGAATAGCTACCTAAGGAGCCCTAAAAATTCTGTGCATGAGCCCACATTGAACTGCACTGAATAGGTATGAAACTAGGAGAGTTTTCCTTTTATTTGGTGCAGATTTCATATTTCTATTGTCTTGTTGCTTTCCTGTGACCAGTCAAAAGTGCACCATGACTTTACAGACACTGTAGTTTCAAACTATACTTGAACATTTTAATATATCTTCTTAAAATAATTTAGAAATCTCAGGAGTTCCCAGACTTGAGTATGTGATTACTGGTAATTATAGTCGTATATTAAATGTTGCAACAGTATATTTACACATACATATATATTTATGTATGTGTATATATACAGGGGGTCCTTGGGTTATGAGAGTCTCAACATACAATGTTTTGAGTTTATGACACTCCTATAAAAACTTTAAAAAAATTGAGACATGAGTGTTTCAGCTTACGCTGTTAGTATCTAATTACAGACTACATGAGCAAATTAGTTTGGTTGCACGTGGTGGAAAAATACACAGTATTCTTTTCCTGTGGGTTAGTTGTGTTTTTATGTTCTATGTAGATTATGATTTTACAACTGTGTTAGGATAGGTAAGTGACTTAGGCTTGGGTGTGTTTCGACTTACACCAAAACTCAGGTTATGTCATTGTTGAAGGAGCAAAATTGTGTCATAACCTGAGTACCCCTGTATATATATAAAATACACATACCTGTTATAATATATACCATCTTGGTGGAACTTAGCAAAAAATAAAATCTGTAATAGCGGTTCTCAGCCTCAGTTTTCTTTACATCTTGTTAAAAACTTATATATATATATATTTTTCCCTATATTTTTCTGAAGTGAGAAGAAGCAGGGAGGCAGAGAGATTCCGGCATGCCCTCTAGGGGGCGATGCTCTGCCCATCTAGAGTGTTGCTCTTTTGCAACCGGAGCCATTCTAGCGCCTGAGGCGGAGGCCATGGAGCCATCCTCAGTGCCCAGGCCAACTTCGCTCCAGTGGAGCCTTAGCTTTGGGAGGGGAAGAGAGAGACAGAGAGGAAGGAGAGGGGGAAGAGTGGAGAAGCAGATGAGTGCTTCTTCTGTGTGCCCTGGGTAGGAATTGAATCCGGGACTTCCACACTTCGGGCCAACACTCTACCACTGAGCCAACTGGCCAGGGCCTATATATTCTTTTAACTTCTCAAATTTACTTTGTTTTTTCTTTAATTTATCTCAGAACTTTACATGCATGGTATATAACTTAGTGTTATTTAACATGGCTAAACAATAGACACTGAATGAATATGCTTCATGCAATTTTTTTTTTTTTTTTTTTTTTTTCCTGAAGCTGGAAACGGGGAGAGACAGTCAGACAGACTCCCGCATGCGCCCTACCGGGATCCACCCGGCACGCCCACCAGGGGCGACGCTCTGCCCACCAGGGGGCAATGCTCTGCCCCTCCGGGGCGTCGCTCTGCCGCGACCAGAGCCACTCTAGCACCTGGGGCAGAGGCCAAGGAGCCATCCCCAGCGCCCAGGCCATCTTTGCTCCAATGGAGCCTTGACTGCGGGTGGGGAAGAGAGAGACAGAGAGGAAGGAGGAGGGGGGTGGAGAAGCAAATGGGTGCTTCTCCTATGTGCCCTGGCCGGGAATCTAACCCGGGTCCCCTGCACGCCAGGCCAATGCTCTACTGCTGAGCCAACCGGCCAGGGCCTGCTTCATGCAATTTAATGCTTCAGTTACCTGCATGTTCCTCTTGTAACTTTATGAACTTTATAAGAAGCAAACTTCCTGTGAAACCCCCTTTGAGAAATACAGCCATAGACTACAGCTTTATAATTTAAGCTATTGCTCATTTATTTATTGAGTTGGAACATGTTATGATTTGCTTGAGTATACAGTATAATAAATCATATAATCATTCATGGCTTGCTTTAATGCTCAAACTCAATAAATATTTGTTGAATGAATAAATGTCATGTACCTTTAAGATGAGCAGTGAGTTCCAACTCTGATTTTGAGATGTCTTTTTTTTCCTCACAAGGTACAATTGTAAAAGGTTTAAAAGAAAATAAACATACATGCCACATTTTATCAAGAAACTGATTTTGAAATCACACATAATGGCACATTCAATTCACAAAATGTGGTCACTATAAATACCACAAACAAAATTTAACAGATTTTGTTTTTGAGAGTACAAATGCATTTAATTCCCAGTCCTTTACTAGCTATTTTTAAATTTTTTATTTTAGAGAGAGAAGAAGGGTGAGTGGCGAGAGAAACATCAATTTTTGTTCCACTTATTTATGTATTCATTGGTTGATTTTTGTATGTGCCCTGACCAGAGATCAAACCTGCAACCTTGGAGTATTGGAATGACACGAACCAATTGAGCTATCCATCCAAGGCCACAAAATAAGTTTTTAAAAACCAGAATAACAGCAGTTGAAAATCATTATGATATACTAAATAAAATATCACTCTAGGTAATAAGGAAATTTCCACTATTAGTGTGTCTGCGCTTAATTGAAATTTTACAGGAATGGAAGAGTTGAATGGCAGCCACATTACTTAGTAGATTACTAAATTAGAGTCCTTAGTATCCTAAAATGGATTATTCTAGTTAATGAATATCAAGTTTAATTGACCTTTTAATAACTTACTAGTACTAGTAAATAACCCTTGACCACCATGAAAAAAATGAAAAATAATCTAAGAAATTTCAAATCACTGTCTTTTGGAATCAAAAAAAGGTTTTGACATTTGGTGACTGCTTTTAACCTGTCAAGGGAGTCCCAAGATCTACCCAGGGAACAAAGTACAATAGTATAGGAATGGAGTATCAGTATTCTTACCTGTATAAACCTTTCTGGTAGAGATCATTACTAAGTATATGTTAAGAGATGGCTGTTTAAATTTTTTAAATTATATTTAGAAAATCAAATTTAACAGGGGGACATTGATCAATAAGAGTACAGTGGTACCTTGAGCTATGAGTTTAATTCGTTCTGTAACGGAGCTCTTACGTCAGTCAACTCGTATATCAAACAAATTTATCCAATTTAAAATAACTGAAATAGATTTAATTCGTTTCAGCCCTGTGAAACATCCCCAAACCATCCTAAATTATGAAAAAAGACATGTTTTTAATTAAGAATCCCACATATACTTTACCAATGCATAACAAAATATATGAACTAAAAGGAAAAAGTGTTATTTAATACTGTATTCTTATCTTGGAGACAGACAAGTGCAGCTAGCTAATGGAGGTGAATGGCGGAGGAGGAGGGAGAGAGGAAGGGATGCAGGCACTGTATACACATAAACTAAAACTGCACTTTCTTAACACTAAATGTAAACTAAAACTGCATTTTCTTTAAACAAAACTAAAACTGCACTTTCTTAAATGAAACCACAAAAACTTAATTGTAAAAAAATGTACTTTCTTAATTTGAAACAACCTAAGCTTAGCGTTACGTATTTTTCATTTAATCATCACCTGTTTTTGCCTTTTTGGCTGCACTTTCAGCACTTTCACTTGCAGGACTTTTGAATAAAAATCTATCCAAAGAGGTTTGCTTTTGCCTGCCTTTTAAAATGTTACGGAAATGTGACAAACAAGAGTCCTTAAAAAGTGCTGAAGCACGACCAGTTGAAACGTTTTCTGGGTGTTTCTTTTCAATGAAACTTGAAAGCTTCTCCCACATTGCCAGCATGTCCTTAATTTCACTTGTAGAAATCACTTCCTCCGACTCTACCTCCTCCTCACTACTATCCCTTGCAGAAACTCCGTATGTTGCATCATCTGTAGCTCCTTCAGCTCCTCAGTTGAGAGTTCCTCCTCATGTTCCTCAACGAGCTCGTTTACGTCACCCTCATCTACCTCCAGACCCATCAACTTTCCGAGGGACACAATCTCCTCCAGTGCTGCTGCTTCGGTCTCGGTCTCTGGTTCGAATCCTTCGAAGTCCTTGTCTGCAACAACATTAGGCCATAACTTTTTCCATGCCGAGTTCAAGGTTCTTCTTGTAACCTCTTGCCATGCCAAGTCAATAATGCGTAAACATATCATGAAGTTGTAGTGATCTTTCCCAAACTCTTGAAGGGTTAGAATTGTATTCTCAGTCACCTCAAAGCAGCGGTGGAACAAGTGCTTTGTGTAAAACTTTTTAAAGTTGGAAATGACCTGCTGATCCATAGGTTGCAAGATTGAAGTCATGTTGGATGTGAGGTAGAGGACTTTCACGAATTTGAACTCATCAGGAATGTCATCTTCAAGACCAGGTGGGTGGGCTGGAGCATTTTCAAGGATTAGTAATGCTTTCATGGGGAGTTTATTTTCTTGAGGATGTTTCTTCACTACAGGACAAAGACGAGATTTACCCATTCAATAAAAAACTGCCGCGTAACCCATGCCCTAGCATTGGTGCACCACATGACCTGCAGTTTTTCTTTAAGAATCTTGTGAGTCTTAAAGGCTCAGGGATTTTCAGAATGATACACTAGCAGTAACTTGACTTTACAGTCACCGCTAGCATTTGCACATAATGCAAGGGTCAGAAGGTCCTTCATGGCTTTATGGCCTGGTAACTTCTCCTCTGCAGTGATGAAAGTCTTCCAGGGCATTTTTTTCCAAAACAATCCTGTTTCATCATAGTTGAACACTTGTTGGGTAATGTAGCCTTCCTTTGTGATAAGTGCAGCAAAACATGCGATGTACTCCTCAGCTGCCTTAACATCAGCACTCACAGCTTCACCATGCCTCACCACCGAGTGGATGCCAGATCTCTTCTTGAAATTTTCAAACCAGCCATGACTTGCCTTAAATGTACTTCTGCTGCCTCTTTTGAGGTTAATGATTCTTTCTTCTTCAAGTTGCCGGTAAATAATATGTGCCTTTTGCATATTACAGTCTCCGTCACTGTATCTCCTGCCAGCTCTTTCTCTTTCATCCACTCCAGCAGAAGCTTCTCCATTTCTTCATAGATATTTGTCCTTAATTGGGACAGAATTGTAGTTCCTTTCTCTAGATTTGCGCTTTTGATGGCATCCTTTTGTTTAAGGATGGTACAAATTGTAGATGTATTGTGGTCATACAGCCTTGCCAGTTCAATCACTCGTACACCACGCTCGTGTTTTTCTATTATTTCTTGCTTTACTTCTATCGACATCATTCTCTTCTTCTCACCACTGTCCTTTACACTCACTTTCTTCGACCCCATGATAGCACCCAAAAAAAGTTAGTAAAAAATGCAAAAATGATGCAAGAACGAGTACAGCGCATGAGATTCAACCTGATTCTGCAGGTAACGTGAGAAAGAACGGGAAGCTGGTGTTGTGCTGCTGATACTGGATCCACGCGCCAATGCGCCAACTGGCGGCAGCTTCCTGGATCACAACTCATATCTCAGAATTTCGCTCGGATCTCGAACAAAAATATGGACAGAGTTGCAGCTTATATCTTAAAAAATTCATATGTTGGTCTGCTTGTATCTCAAGGCACCACTGTACATAGGTTTTGGGTAAACATGTCTATAGCATTTTAACTGTTGAGTATGTTGAATACCCAAGGTTTTTTAAATTTGAGGCTAGAATTATGACAACTGTATTTCAAGGAGTCAGTTGATAATGCAATTAGCACAAAGAGATAATTGCCTGGAATGACTCTGGCCAAGACCCAACACACTGTAAATCCTCTGGGAACAAAGTTCTTTGAAACCTAGCTGATCCAGGTTGGAGGAAATAAAATATAAACCTTTTTCATCACACGTGTAGGTACTAACTAGGCCGTAGCTACAAATGGCTTCCACATGGCTGAATAGAAATCCATCCTAAGAGAAAGAGAATGAAAGCAAAGGAAAAACCTCATCCTCAAATGCTCCTGTATGTCTTCTGTATAGTTTTTATTTTTGTGGTAGCATTTCTGATAGTATGGAGTGTTTCTCATTACCAGAGATATTACATAAGCATGTTATATCTGAATAAAATGTTCCTGTATACCTGTGGAAAGAAAAAAATACGTGGCTTACCTCTGCTAATAGAGTCTGTGTGTAGTTCAAGACCAATAATAATGTGTATAATCTGATTAGTTAAATAAAACCAGATGTAAAGAATCATAACTAAATTTGTTGACCATTATTTTTTCTTTGTTTATTCCTAGGGTTTTGACCCACCACATCAAAGTGACACAAGAACTATTTACATAGCCAACAGGTTTCCTCAGAATGGGCTTTACACACCTCAGAAATTTATAGATAACCGGATCATTTCATCTAAGGTAAGAACTAACACTTACTATTATAGTTATAGGTATGTATCACTTGGCTTTGAAAAGTGTATTCTAGTATACATTTATAACCTTAAAAATTCAAGGAAATAGTTGGTAGATTTATCTTAACCAAAATTGTGAATTATAGAATAAAAGGAGTTGCCAATGCTAATAGCAGGTAGCCAAACTACCAAAAATTATGTGCCAAGCATTATATTAGGTACTTCTCATATCATTTAATTTTTGCATTTAACTCTGAGGTAGCTTTACAAAGTGTTATTCATTTTGTATCAGTTTCATCAATTGAAGTGTGGAAAATAATTTACTGAGGTTGCACACTAGCAAGTGATGAGATTGAAGTTTGATCTCAGTTCTTCTTGACTTTGAAACCTGACTTCCTACAATTTTATTATTTTGTAAACATTCTATAGTACCAAATACTGTTTCAGTCTTACATATTCTTCCTAGTTTCATTTTTAAGAGTCTTAGTTTATTTTGATACTGAAGATTATAAAGTAATGCTGTCCAATGGACTTTTCTCTCATGATGGAAATGTTTTTTACACTAATATGATAGCCATTAGATATATAGGTCATTCAGGCCTGAAATGCAGCTAATACACTTGAAGAACTTAATTTTAATTTATTTTCAATTAAATATCAATAGCTACATGCAATGGGTTTACCTTATTGGACAGTGCAGGTATAAAGGATGTGAGTCAAAGAGACTAAGGGTAAAGTCCTTCTTAGATCACAACTATTGTTTAATAGATCACCCTAAGAAGCATTTTTGTATTGCTCCTTCCCTCCCTTCAAAGGTGACTAATAATTTTCTCTTTAATCCTGATCTCATCTTTCCCAACAATATTGTCTTAGGCCAGTGATTCCTTTGTTCTACCCTTAAAATATTTTTTAAATTTGTTTATGGGTTTGAGAGAGAGATACATCGATTTGTTATTATACTTATTTATGTACGCATTGGTTGGTTCTTCCATGTGTTCTGACTGGGTATTGAACTCGCAACCTTGGTGTATCGGGGAGGACACTCTATCCAACTGAACTACCCAGCCAGGGCCTCTACCCTTTTTCTTTCAGTCTTCACATTATTTACATAGCTAACACACCCATTAGTGACATCCTATCAAGGGTTCTAAAGTGGAGAGTGTAAGGTCGGTGGATAGAGGGATAGTCATGTGGAGAACTCAGACCCACCCACTTTGGCTAGGACCGCCCACAATCAAGCCCGCCAAAGGAAGCTTCCCAGGAACCATTTGGAAAGAAGCGATCGTCTGCCAGCCAGTGAAATTTCACCACATCATAGTAGCTCCACTTCCCTAGAGGGACCCTTTAAATATCTCCCACGTGGTTTAATCTTTGCAACTTCCCTGACCTCCATCTTTCACCTCCATCTCTCTTTCTTTCCTGGGGGCCAGGGAACCTTGCCAGGCGGGGTGTGCGCTCTGTACTCAATAAAGCCGTCTGCTATTCCATACTTTGCGGCTCCAGCCCTCTTCCTGAAAGTTGCATGTACTGGAAAACTTTTGGGATTAAATATCTTTATATGACTTTCATATGCAGTAGTATTAGTTTTAATGTTTTTGACCACAGTTTCAAAAATATAGTTATTGAAATAAATACAGCTTTTTTTTAGTATACATGAGAATTATCTCCCTCCTTACTTCCTCATTACTCCTTTATTACTTCCTTATTTTCCTTATTACTCCACTACTGCTTTCTTAAATTACCTCCCAGCCAGATTACCTGCTATTCCATAAACTCATGTTGAACTTCCCTACCATTGTGCCTTTGTTATATCATGTTGATAACCACAATTTAAAAATATACTTTTTAAAATTTTTTATTTATTATTTCTTTTCCAAGTGAGAAGAGGGGAGATAGACTCCCTCATGTGCCCCAACTGAGATCCACCCAGCAACCTCCATCTGGGGCAGATGTTCTGCCCAGCTGAGGCCATGCTCACAATGGAGCTGTTTTTAGCCTCTGAGGCAAAGGCCCCAGGAGCCATCCTCAGTGCCTGGGGCCGATGTGCTTGAACCAATTGAGCCTTGGCTGTGGGAGGGGAAGAGAGAGAGAGAGAAAGTGGAGGGAGAAGGGTAGAAAAGCAGGCGCTTCTCCTGTGTGCCCTGACCGGGAATCAAACCTGGGCCATCCACACTCCGGGCCAGTGCTCTACCACTGAGCCAACCATTCAGGGCCTTAAAAAAAATTTTTTTATTGATTGATTTTAGAGAGAGAAAGGAACATCAATCTGTTTCTATATGTGCCCTG
This sequence comes from Saccopteryx leptura, assembly GCF_036850995.1. Classification (NCBI taxonomy): domain Eukaryota; kingdom Metazoa; phylum Chordata; class Mammalia; order Chiroptera; family Emballonuridae; genus Saccopteryx; species Saccopteryx leptura. The sequence continues at coordinate 70,980,467 of NC_089510.1, read as the reverse complement.
GCCAGGGATCAAACCGGCAAACTCTGAGCATTGGGATAGTGCTCTAATCAACCAACTACCCACCCAGGGCCACCATTGTTTGTTTGTTTGTTTGTTTGTTTTAACAGAGATAGAGAGTCAGAGATAGGGACAGATAGACAGGAACAGAGAGAGATGAGAAGTATCAAGCATTAGTTTTTTGCTGTGACACCTGTGTTGTTCATTGATTGCTTTCTTATATGTGCCTTGACCGTGGGCCTTCAGCAGACTGAGTAACCCCTTGCTCGAGCCAGCGATCTTGGGTCAGAGCCAGTAAGCCTGCGCTTAAGCTGGCAACCTCGAGGTCTCGAACCTGGGTCTTCAGCATCCCAGTCCGATGCTCCATCCACTGCGCCACTGCCTGGTCAGGCCACAGTTTTTGAAATGTAGAATTCATGCTTTTTACCACAATTTCAAGAAGCAGGCATATAGACAGTGTCAATTTTTTTCCTGACCATAAATGAGGTTAGCTCCTATTGTTCCCTTTTTACTACCTTTTTACTCACTATTATTCCCTAAACTCCTCCAGACCACGTTATCTTTTAAGCCACAACGCCAAAATGAACTCTCTCCCTCCTTGCCTTGTTTTCCCCCTTTGCCTTTGTTCGTACTGTCCTTCCTTCCTGAAATGTTCTCCCTCTGTTTCAGCCTGTGAATATTCCTCTCTTAAAGCCCATGTCAAATAGGAGTCTCTGTTATTCAACTTTTCGTTCTCACTGACTACTTTCTCTTTCAATTCTTCATTTACTTTATCTTTGAATGCAGCTGTTGATATTTTGTTCTTAAATATTCTGTTTAATATTGAACTTATCATTGTTCTCTTATTGTGCAAGTATCTTGTGCATTGTAGATGCACAATACATCTTGTTTAATTAAGTTTACCGTGGTAACCATCTTATTTTAAGTTTAAACTTCTTTGTAATATATTTAATTTTGTATTGGTGTTTTGGTTTTCTTACTGTCAGACCTTACAAGATAAAAAGGTCAATTATATAGTCAGATACATAACTGCAAAGAAGTTATACTTCTTATTCATTTTTCTTGACTATTATTATATAATAATTTAAACATTTTAAAGCCTAATGAATCATTTTTTTTCTTAGAATGTTTTCATAGTGTTTAATATTATTTTGGTATGTTTTTCTTTTTTTCTTTTTTTTTTTACAGAGACAAAGAGAGTCAGAGAGAGGGATAGACAGGGACAGACAGACAGGAACGGAGAGATGAGAAGCATTAATCATTAGTTTTTCGTTGCACATTGCAACACCTTAATTGTTCATTGATTGCCTTTTCATATGTGCATTGACCGTAGGCCTTCAGCAGACCAAGCAACCCCTGCTCGAGCCAGTGACCTTGGGCTCAAGCTGGTGAGCTTTTTGCTCAAACCAGATGAGTTCGCGCTCAAGCTGGCAACCTCGGGGTCTCAAACCTGGGTCTTCCGCATCCCAGTCCGATGCTCTATCCACTGTTCCACCGCCTGGTCAGGCTGTTTAATATTATTTTACCAGCCTCCATCTTCTGTATAAAACAAGCACAGAATTTAGAATCACTCAATTTATTAATTTGTTTATATTTCATAAAACCTGGAAATAACAGTTCCTAGCAATTTGTAAGCTAGTTTACATAAGATATTTTTCTTTATTCTGAGTTTTTTCCATTGCATTATTGGGCTCTAGCCAAATAAAATGTCCTGAACCCAATTATCTTATTGCCAATTTATGTAGTTGCTCTTTTCAAGATTCTGGAAGACAAACTATATTGTCACTGTTATGATTTAAATAGATTGATGTAAGCTTAGGACATTGCCAACCTAATTCTTATATTGTTTATGCATATGATTTGATGACTAAGAAAATTACATGGAATACTCTGACCCCCTGTAAGGACAACTATATTTCTACTCTAGTTAAGATTAGCCTGAGATGATTTGAACCAGAGTTACCATCTTATATACAGTTATTGAACAGTAACAACATTTGGTTCCAAGAAGTATCTCTCTTCTCTCTAGAGCCCTGAACATAATTCCCAATTCCAGAATCTGAAGCCACTGAGTTTACCACAGGAATATATGTTTCAGGTATCCTAGATTAGAACTGAAAAATATAATTTCACCTAAGAAAGAAAGGTTGTTAGATATTATACAACTCCTTTATATACCTTTGAGTCAAATAGGCTTTTATGGACCCTTCCATATTTATAAAAGTTGTTCATATAGAAAAGGAAGTTTTAGGTCTCAAACCAGTTGATTAAGAAGTGAATTTTGGCCCTGGATGGTTTGCTCAGTGGTAGAGCTTTGGCCATCATGTGGAAGTCCGGTGTTTGATTCCCAGTCAGGGAACACAGAAGAAGCGACCATCCGTTCCTCCATTCCTCCCCCTTCTATCTCTCTCTTTCTCTTCCTCTCCCAAAGCCATGGCTTGAATGGTTTAAGCAAAGTTGGCCCCAGGAGTTGAGGATGGCTCCATGGCCTCACTTCAGGTGCTAACATAGCTCAGTTGCTGAGCAACAGAGCTGCAGCCTAGATGGGCAGAGCATTGTCTGGTAGGGGGCTTGCAGGATGGGATCCCAGTCCAGATGCATGTGAGAGTATGTCTCTACCTCCCTACCTCTCACTTAAAAAAATGAAAAATAAAATAAAATAAATTATTTTGCCTGACTGATGGTGGCAGCCTGGGACACTGAAGTCCCAGGTTTGAAACCCTGAGGTTGCTGACTTGAGCTCAAGCTTACTAGCTTGAGTGCAGGGTCACTTCACTGGCTTGAGCAAGGGATCACTAGCTTGACTTGAGCCCCTGATTAAGGCATGTATGAGAAGTAATCAGTGAACAACTAAAGTGACACAACTACGAATTGATGCTTCTCATCTCTTCTTTCTCTCTCCCCCTCCTTCCAGTCTGTCTCTCTGCTTCTCTCAAAAAAAAGTGAATTTTTGACATATGAAAGTTTAGAAACTAAAACCATCTTACATTGCACCAGAGAAAATGAGATAAAATGTCTCTTGAAATACCTTGTGTTGTCAGTAATCATTAAGGCTTCATTGCCTGACATCAGGATAGTTATCTGAAAAAACAGAAAACAAAACATTTCAGTCATATTTATTTATTTATTTGTTTATTCATCTGTTCTACTAAAGTTTTGATGTCCAATCATGTGCCAAGCAGTAGTGTGTATGTGCTGGATAGTACAATAAATAAAACAATGTTCCTATCCTCAGGGATCTTATATTCTACTGGCAGAATTTACCTAGGTAAAATAACAGTGCTATAAAGTATTTTCCTGTTTCATATATGGAGTTGTGTTGTGGGTAGTGAGTGACACAAATGAAATTTGGTTGTACCTTTGCCCTTATGATAAAGTGTTATAGACCTATGAGTTGATTAATAATATAGCAGATACATAGCAATGAATGAGCCAGGTTCTGTCCTAAGTGCTTTATAAGTGTATAAACCCATTTAATCTTTATCTCCCATCCAAGTACTAACCAGGCCCGACCCTGCTTAGCTTCCGAGATCAGACGAGATCGGGCGCGTTCAGGGTGGTATGGCCGTAGACACATTTAATCTTTATAACAGTATGATTACAAAATACAATATGATGATTAATGTCCTCTTTTTAGAGAAGTACAAAGTGAGGCTCAGAAAGATTAAGTCCAGGTTCATTTAGTGACCTAGAATTAAGATGTAGGCCAGAGCAGTTTAACCCCCTATCATCTATATTCTTAACCATTATATTTTACTGGTCTACTTTAAAATTGACACTGTGATAATTTTATGTCCTTTATGAGATTTTCATGGTGGGTATTTAGCTTATTTTTAACTTATTTTTAAATCTGGTTTATATTCTGGGTTATTTTTCCACATTTCTTACTTAACAGCAAATAATTGAATAATTATACCATTTCTTCTATTTCTGACACTGAGCTAACTAAAATATAAGACAGATTGTATTTAGTGTAAACATTCTTTTTTTTTTTTTTTTTTTTTTGTATTTTTCTGAAGCTGGAAACGGGGAGAGACAGTCAGACTCCCGCAAGTGCCCTACCGGGATCCACCCGGCACGGCCACCAGGGGGCGATGCTCTGCCCACCAGGGGGCGATGCTCTGCCCCTCCGGGGCGTCGCTCTGTTGCGACCAGAGCCACTCTAGCGCCTGGGGCAGAGGCCAAGGAGCCATCCCCAGCGCCCGGGTCATCTTTGCTCCAGTGGAGCCTCGCTGCGGGAGGGGAAGAGAGAGGCAGAGAGGAAGGAGAGGGGGAGAGGTGGAGAAGCAGATGGGCGCTTCTCCTGTGTGCCCTGGCCGGGAATCGAACCCGGGACTTCTGCATGCCAGGCCGATGCTCTACCACTGAGCCAACCGGCCAGGGCTAGTATAAACATTCTTAACAATTCTTATTTATCTTTAGGTTGGGTGTAATAACCAGAAAGTAATAACTAAAGTCCAAAACAAATGATTAAAGTAAAATGTGATTTGACATTTAGTGGTGAGCATGCAATGCAGTATACAGATCATGTATCATAGAAATGTGCATTTTAAACCAAATTATCTTATTAACCAATATCACCCCAATAATAGTAATTTTAAAATATTTTTAAAATGTTTAGATATGCCATCAGATAGTTTATGTACCATCAGGAGCTACATGAGTGCTTGCTTTAGTGGCACAAATACTGAAGTTGGAATAATACAGAGAAGATTAGCATGGCCTCTGAGCAAGGATGACATGGACATTTGTGAAGTGTTCCACATTTTTTACAAATTTTACAAAGAAAACAATCCAACAAATTTCAGTATTAAGGGGGAAAAAAAGAGTTGGCCCTTGCTGGTTAGCTCAGTTAAGAGCGCCGTCCCAAAACAGTAAGGTTGCGGTCAGGGCACACATGGAAGCCAACCACAGAATGCATGACTGAGTGCAATAACAAATGAATGCTTCCCTTCCCCTGCCCTCTCTCTTTCTCCCTTCCTCTGTCTGTCTCTCTCTAAAAAAAAACAAAACAAAAAAAACTTAAGCCCTGGCTAGATAACTCGGTTGGAGCATCGTTCTGGAGCAGGAAGGTTGCTAGTTCCATTTCCTGTCTCTCTCTCCCAACCTCTCTCTCAAAAAATAAATAAAATTACATGAATTTGTCTAAGAGCTTACTTAGTAAATCTGATTTTACTAATTGTATGCATATAGTATGTATTATTTTTAAATATTAATTATTTCTCTCTTTTTTTTTTAGTATACTGTATGGAATTTTGTTCCAAAGAACTTATTTGAACAATTCAGAAGAGTGGCAAACTTTTATTTTCTTATTATATTTTTGGTTCAGGTAAGTTTTATCACTCAATAGATGGTTAGTTTTATAGATAAGATTTCTAAAAATATGTCTTCAGGGAAAAGTTTCATTGTGTTCTAAATCATTTGATTTTTGGGACCATTTATTTTCTGCAGAGCTTTCCCATTGTATTCAGTGAATACAGTAATTTAACCACATCTAGATTTCTAGAAACTAGCCAATGAATTTTAAGATTAATTCAATTTTGTTTCATTATTGATGTGCTGTGGTGCTCATAACCATAATCAAAGTCAAAAAAGTAACATCTTCCAGATGTTCTTCCAGAATATAAATATTTTGGTTTTTAATATAAAGCAAATGTTTATTGGCACATCTCTGACTATAGAACCATGTTGGTACAAAGTAAATATTTTTAATGTCAATTTTACTTTTATTTAAATTATTTTTCTAATTTTTAAGAATCCCATGAGAATAGATTTTTTTCCAGTAGACCATTTTCTTAACTTGAATCAATATTTGTTATAAACTGGTTAACAGTTTCTTAGTTTCATATTGTACTTTTTCCCTAATATCAAAATATAAAGAGAAAGCTTATAAAACTTGAGTATGAGTGAAAATACAAAAATAGTTATCATTTTCTTTTAAAAGATTATTTCTTTTCTGATAATACTTTAGCATTCTCTTTTAATGTGGCATTGAATTTTCATATGAAGTCTGAACTTTTCTCTCACTGGAACCTCGGGTTTTAAAAGAAAAACACTAGTCAAGTTATTACTTTAAAGCTTGAGGAAACAATTACTTTTTAAAAAATAATTGTTAGGCCCTGGCCGGTTGGCTTAGCGGTAGAGAGTCAGCCTTGTGTTTGATTCCCGGGTTCAATTCCCGGCCAGGGCGCACAGGAGAAGCACCCATCTGCTTCTTCACCCTTACTCCTCTCCTTTCTCTCTATTTCTCTCTTCCCCTCCCACAGCAAAGGCTCCATTGGAGCAAAGTTTGCCCAGGCGCTGAGGATGGCTCCATGGCCTCTGCCTCAGGTGCTAGAATGGCTCTGGTGGCAACAGAGCAATGCCCCAGATAGGCTGAGCATCTCCCCCTGGTGGGCATGCCAGGTGGATACCGATTGGGCGCATGTGGGAGTCTATCTGCGTCCCCCTGCTTCTCATTTTGGAAAAATACAAAAAATTAAAATAAAAAATAATTGTTGGCCCTGGCTGGTTGGCTCAGCGGTAGAGCGTCGGCCTGGCGTGCGGGGGACCCGGGTTCGATTCCCGGCCAGGGCACATAGGAGAAGCGCCCATTTGCTTCTCCACCCCCACCCCCTCCTTCCTCTCTGTCTCTCTCTTCCCCTCCCGCAGCCAAGGCTCCATTGGAGCAAAGATGGCCCGGGTGCTGGGGATGGCTCCTTGGCCTCTGCCCCAGGCGCTAGAGTGGCTCTGGTCGCGGCAGAGCGATGCCCCCTGGTGGGCGTGCCGGGTGGATCCCAGTCGGGCGCATGCGGGAGTCTGTCTGTCTCTTCCCGTTTCCGGCTTCATAAAAATACAAAAAATAAAAAAATAAAATAAAATAAATAAAAAATAAAGAAACTTCTGATATTTTATCAATAGAATAGCAGCTTGATTTTTTCAGGAAAGTGAGAAATTTATACTAACCATGTCCATATAACATTTATTATTGAAATTACCAGCTATGATCAGGAATTCAGCTTGTCTGTAGATTATAACAAATTTAATTGGCCTCTGTGGTTTAAAGGAACATTAATAAATCTTTATATCCATGTTTTAACTACCCACATGTAATTGCTACAAAAATTTCTTCTCCAGCAGTTTATTGAAACTGTGGTCGTATCATAATTACAATATCATTTCCCAAGCTGTAACCCCCTGGCTCCTCTAGATTTAACAAAATCTATTATGGAAGAGAAACGGTTTCCCTGGTTTCATTTCTTGTTCTTTTATCTTCCTAAGTGATGAGTTTATTCTGAATCCCAGAGTAAATATTACAGCTAGACTTTTCAGCATTTATCAGGATGGACAAAGAAATGTGAAATGAGTTTGAGGCCCTGTAGCTCTACTCCTAGGCAAATAGGAAGAAGTGAAGTACTGTCTGTTAAGGCAGAGTCATGACTGAGTTCACGCTAACAGTATTTGTGGGTACACAGCAGATTTAGGTATTCTGCTAACCCCATATAAATAATAGCCAGCAAAGTGAACTTGTAAAACTGAACTTAACTATACTCACTGTACATTATGTCCCTCTTATTATTTTTTACTCTGGACTATGGTACACATTTTGTATAGTGTTCTCAGAATTCCCAGTACATCTGAGATGTAAGATGTTTAGTGTGATGTGTACAATATAAAAATATAAAACTCTGCATTCTTTTTTTTTTAATCTAGCTTATGATTGACACACCTACCAGTCCAATTACCAGTGGACTTCCATTATTCTTTGTGATAACAGTAACCGCCATAAAGCAGGTATGAAATGTTTTCTATATTCTTTTTTCCCCCCATGTCATTCGTAACTTGCTAAATATGTCCGCTCCCAAGTACCATTTATTGTTGTGAAAATAATTTTCATAAGAAAGCAGCAACTTTTTTGTTGTTGCTTATATTAAAATTAAACTGAATTAAGCCACACTGTTATAATATAGGTGACTCATAGTATGATTACCATTGTTTCAATATGTTTTTCTTTTGACACAACTAGGAAACATCCAAAAACAAGTATTTTATATGTATAAACCAAATTATATACGAAACATTATTATAATTATCTTTGTAGAGTTTGGCAATATTTAAAAGAAATACCATTCAGGCCCTGGCCATGTAGTTCAGTTGTTAGAGTGTTATCCCAGTATGCCAAGGTTGCGGGTTTGATTTCTGATCCAGGTACATAAAAGAATCAACCAGTGAATGCATAAATAAGTGGAACATGAAATCAATGTTTCTCTTTCCCTCCCTCCTTTCCTTTCTCTAATTCTAAAAATTAAAAAAAAGAAAGAAAGAAATACAATTTAAACGGGATATATTTATAGGTAGTGGACGATGTACTTCTAGCATGCACATTTTGAATAGTGCTTAAAAAATTGTTTAGTGCTTTTCTACTTTTTACCACTTTCTCTAGTGAAGTTGATTTTTATGTGATGTTGTACCCTAGAGCAGTGGTCCCCAACCTTTTTTGGGCCACAGACCGGTTTAATGTCAGAAAATATTTTCACTGACTGGCCTTTAGGGTGGGACGGATAAATGTATCACGTGACCGAGACAAGCATCAAGAGTGAGTCTTAGACGGATGTAACAGAGGGAATCTGGTTGTTTTTTAAAAATAAAACATCATTCAGACTTAAATATAAATAAAACGGAAATAATGTAAGTTATTTATTCTTTCTCTGCGGACTGGTACCAAATGGCCCACGGACCGGTACCGGTCCGCGGACCGGGGGTTGGGGACCACTGCCCTAGAGGAAAGTTTTAACTGTATTCTGACTTGGTATTAAAATCTAAGTATAGAAAAACAGGATTATTGGATTAACATGCCAAGTAAGAAATAAATTTGTAGGAGTGTTATGTCCTTATAGCTACTACTACTCAGAAAAACTAGGAAGAGGCTCAGTTATGTAGAGATGGTTCCTTCCACCTGAAAGAGAGCTAGTTGAATGTAAATATAATAAATTCCCATTTTATAAGTTTAGGGAATAAAGTTTAAATTGTCATGGAAATTGACAGACACTTCATAATTCTGAGCTATAATGTATTTTAACAGTTAGATTGGGTATCTACTGTGTCAGAATATCATGCCTGCTGCTCTCACTGTTTGATTCCCTTTCTTTACTGTGCTTTTGGAGACTGTAAGTCAATAAGCATCTAAATCACATCATAGATATATATTTACTTGGTTTTGCAGATGTTATTTAATCAAAGCAGCATGTATTTGTCCTGTTGACATATTTTCTTCTTTTTTTTTCTTTTAACTTTATTCTTTTCCAAGTGAGGGTAGGGGAAATAGACAGACTCCCACATGCACCCCAACCAGGATCCACCAGCAACCCGTCTGGGGCTGATGCTCTGCTCATCTGGGGCCACTCGCAAACAAGCTATTTTTAGCACCTGAGGCAGAAGCTCCACGGAGCCATCCTCAGTACTCAGGGCTGATGAGCTCAAACCAATCGAGCCATGGCTGCAGGAGGGGGTGGTGGAGAGAGAGAGAGAGAGAGAGAGAGAGAGAGAGAGAAGGGGAAAAAGGAGGGGTGGAGAAGCAGATGGTTGCTTCTCCTGTGTGCCCTGACCAGGAATTGAACCCGAGATATCCACACACCAGGCCAATGCTCTACCACTGAGCCAACCAGCCAGGGCCAGCCCTTCAACATATTTTCTATATGTAGCTTCCCCTTAGATTATTTCATCTAGAGTAGTGGCTTAAAATAACATTTATATGTTAATGTTTCTCAAATTTATATGTATCCTGAAACTATCCCTGACCTCTGACACAGATATACAGCTGCTTGTGCAACATTTCCCCTTGGACAGCTTAGGCTTTTCGTGACTACCATGTCACTCTGTCATTTCATGCTCTGGTCTTTTTGTTCATATCCTTTGTCACTACCTATTCTGTTGAATAAATGTTTATTAGTTTGTTGCCTTCATTTGAGGCCAAAGATTTTGTTTTATAAACCAGTGACCAGAACATGATCGTGCATATATTGTACCATCAGTAAATAATTTGCTTGACAGGTAAATGAATGAATGAATGAATCTGTTGAATATTTTTTTAAAGCAACGTAAAACATTGCAGTGCTTCTTACCTTGGTTTACTAATAGATACACTGCTCACAAAAATTAAGGAATCAGGAAATATGCAGATGCTCCAGTACTTTTAGCCTTTTGTATACTGCATTTTCACCAATGAAATAAAAGTTGGTTTTGCATCTCATTTGCATAATTGAACAACTTTCTTTGACTTGTTTGCTTTTCTGATGTTCTTGTCTAATAAAAAAATCAAATGCTTCTTTTTTTATTACTTCATATTTATTTTGAAGTATCCCCTAATTTTTGTGAGCAGTGTATTTGGCCAAATGCAGACTGGGTTTATTTGGAATGTGATGCCATTAATTGAGTTGAAAAACTGCTGATAAATTTAATATCTTCAAAATAGAGTTTAACATAACAGTGATGATGATGATGATAATTGACAGTTTGTGTCCTTCCAAAATGGGTTAAGTAAAAGCAGGTAAGAAGCAGGAAGAATATGTCTCAAAACTATGTTAGTGTAGTTATTGCACTTAATGACTAAATTTACATGAGAGCTTCTTGGCAACTAAAGCAAGTGAAGAAATAGGAAAGGTTACATAATTTTCAAAGAGAAAATTTATAAGGAAATTTATAAGAAAATATGTAAAGATTTTCTCTATTTACAACATCAGGATTCTAAGTTTTCACCAACAGCTATTTCTAAATTGTGCTCATTTAATAACACACAGCTTAATAGAATATACTATTCAGATTTATATGTCTATTACTATAGATCAGTAGAATAAACTTTGGAAAAATTGTAAAAATGAAAGTTCCCATGTTCTAATCTTTGCCTCTTCTCTCTTTTTTCTTTGTCCTTTGCACAAAGAAAAACTATATTATCAGTTATTTATACTCTAGTTGAGTAAATATAACATTAAAGAAGATATGGTACATATATACAATGAGTTACTACACAAACAAAAGAAAGATGATATATTGCCATTTACGACATCGTGGATGGACCTTGAGAACATTATATGAAATGAAATAAGTAAATCAGAAAAAGCTAAGAACTGTATGATTTTACACATAGGTGGATATAAAATTGAGACTCATGGACATAGATAAAAGTTAAGTGGTTACCAGGGAAGAGGAGTAAAGGACAAATACATGATGACAGAAAATGATTTGACATTGGGTGATGGACACACAACACAATCAGCAGTCCAAATGCTATAGAAATCTTTACCCGAAATATGTGTACTCTTATTCATCAATGTCACCCCATTAAATTTAATTTCTAAATAAATTATAAAAAATTAATATTAGCACATTTAAGTTTTCTCAAATTGTATAATTGCAAGATATAATTCTAAGGTCAACATCATAGTCTGCCCTATATGAGCTCAAAACCTATGAAATAGGGAAGATAAGACCAAACAAAAATAATTATTGTTTCATTAAGGTAGTAGTAAGAGCCAGTGAGCTATAGGTGTTCAGAGAAAGGGTGGAATACTGTCAGGATAATCAAGGAGATTTGGGTTGAAGAAACCACTTAGAGATGAAACTTGGAATATGAGTAAAATGACAATTGGTGGAAAAAGTGAAGTAGTAATACAAAACTTAATCAAAGGTCCAAGTGCAAGAAAAGCAAGACTTATTTTGGGGAATAACATGTCTGATTAATGTTTGACACTGTATATGAAAATACTAAAAGGTAATATTGGGAATGTAGATTAGTAAATTAAACAGGATGGAAGAATCTTTGTTTCAAATATTGAGTTATTGAGGGAGCTTGAAACAGGATAGTGAATTAAAACAATGTTTTGGAAAGATTTATGTGGCAGTAATATATAGGATATATTAGAATTTGTGAATTTGTGTTAAAAAAGATACTGTTATTATTATTGCTCTGCTGTTAATGTCGTCTGACTATAAAATGAAGTATGGTTTTTGACAGTTTCAGAAAAAATGTTTTGCCGTGGCCAGTTGGCTCAGTGGTGGAGCGTCAGCCTGGTGTGTGGATGTCTCAGGTTCAATTTCTGGTCAGGGCACACAAGAGTGGATCCTGGTCAGGGTGCATGCGGGAGTCTGTCTCTGCCTCCCCTCCTCTCACTGAATTAAAAAAAAGAAAAGAAAAAATGTTTTGACTCTCAATTAAATTTCTCTAAAATTGTCATACCATATCTTCAATGGGGCCAACATAATTTAAATATTTTAAGAATTCTTTCCTAAAAGGTTTTGCCCTGAAAAAATGGACCTTCATGCAATCTTTAATATTTGCTCCATATTTTATAGCATTACAATATTTTTTAGATAATAGATGCACATATTTAAAAAAAATAGAAACAATACAAAATAGCATAGAGTAAAAGTTTATGCTTCTAATCCCCATTCTCCTGGGTCTTCCTCTCTGAGGGAGCCATTATTTGTACATTAGCCCAGATATCTATATAGAGTGTTTTCAGAGGCAAGCATATTTTTCAGAAATGATAGCATAGAACACAACACACTCTGTACCCTACTTTTATCACTTAATGCTATCACATATCATTTTGTTATCTTGTGCTATACCTCTGAGTTCTTAAATTTTCTCTAAAATAACAGTCTTTTTCCCTTAAAAAATGCTTTTTTTTTTTTTTAAGAGAGAAACAGACAGGGACAGACAGGAAGGGAGAGAGATGAGAAGCATCAGTTCATAGTTGCAGCACCTATAGTTGTTCATTGATTGCTTTCTCTTATGTGCCTTGACTGGGGGGCTCCAGCCAAGCCAGTGATACGTTGTTCAAGCCAGTGACCTTGGGCTTCAAGCGAGAGACCTTTGGGCTGAAGCCAGCGACTGTGGGCTTATGTCTATGATCCCACGCTCAAGTTGGATGAGCCCGTGCTCAAGCTGGTGACGTCAGGATTTCAAACCTGGATCTGCAGCATCCCAGGCCGGCGCTCTATCTACTGCACCATCGCCTGGTCAGGCAAAAAAAAAAAAAAACCCAAAAAAACATGCTACTTCTTACCATTTTATCAAAGTATTCTTTGTGAAATGCTTATGCCTTTTTCCCTTTTTAATGATGATCCACAGTTTACCATATTTTTTGAGGTACAAATAATAATTATATTGGGCTAGTGTTTTAAGAAAGTGAAATAATTCAACCTCACTCTTAAAATCTGTTCATTTTTTCTGTTTATCATCTGTAATAATGCTGTATGAATTCTATATTTTATTTTAAAAATACCATTTGTATGTAGAAGCAGAACATATGTATTGAATAGGTGTTAAGAAAAGGTAGGAATCAAAAATGACTCCCCAGATTTCTAATATTAGCAACTCAGTAGATTGTGATGTCATTTGTTAAGGTGGGAAACACTGAAGATGCAGCAGATTTGAAGAACATCATCAATTTAGCTTTGACGTGTTTAATACATTTGTGAGACATCAAAGTGAGGATAAGAATAAAGTTTGGATATTCAATTTTAGAGTTCAAAAGAAAGATATGAGCTGGAGATATAAATTCCAGAATTTTTGAAGACAAAGATATAGAAGAAATATATTTATTCTTTTTGAGAGATGAGGAGGGAGAGAAAAGGGAAGCATTCATTTGTTGTTTTACTTAGTTGTGCATTTATTGGTTGCTTCCTGTATGTGCCCTGAATGAGGATCAAACCCACAACCCTGGTGTTTCAGGATGATACTCTAACCAGCTGAGCTAATGGTCAGGGCCTAGAAGAAATCTGTAGTGAGAAAGTAAAGGATGAAAAAGAGCCCGTAAAGATAACATAGAAGGAGGCGCCCATAAGGAAATAGAGAAGGATTAACTGAGGAGGACTGTAAAAACCGGTAACTTGTGTCATGAAAACCAAGAGAAGAGAGTGTTTCTGGTACGAATGCATGTCAAATTCCTACGAATACATGCATCAGAATAGCCTAATATAATTCTGGTGAGTAGAATGTTTTGGGGCAGTTTTTATGTTTTTCTCATTTAATAAAAGTATCTTCTAATTATAATAAAAGGAGTTCTTTTTTTATTCTTTTGATATTTACAGGGATATGAAGATTGGTTACGACATAACTCAGATAATGAAGTAAATGGAGCTCCTGTTTATGTTGTTCGAAGTGGTGGCCTTGTAAAAACTAGATCAAAAAACATTCGGGTATGCATTTAGTAAATAATGGATATCAGTTATCTTTTGCTCTCACAAATTCTAATCTGATTATATTTTAATTAAAAGCCTAGATCCCTATATTAAAATAGTGTGACAGACTACTTGTTTAGAACCCAATAAAATAAATTCTTGCCTTTTAAAATTGGTATATTCACTTTCCCTAAAATTCTTCATAGGTGGGTGATATTGTTCGAATAGCCAAAGATGAAATTTTCCCTGCAGATTTGGTGCTTCTGTCCTCAGATCGACTTGATGGTTCTTGTCATATCACAACTGCTAGTTTGGATGGAGAAACTAACCTGAAGGTTTGTACCTATATCTGTTCAAGTGTGCCTCTTGGTGAACAAAATGTTTTTGGGTTATAGTGATATTTTCCTTTGGTTAATGTAATAAAGCTTGACCTGTAAAGAAGAAGTATTTTTAAATTACTGAAATTTTTAAAAATTATTAAGATTTTTAAATGAAATAATGTATTATACATTATTTCCAGGGTAGCCTCACATGGTTTAGTCAAGTTAAAAAAAAAATGGAAAGTATTTTTAGGAAAAATAAAATATTTTTATATTTTGGTACTTTTTTTAGATAAAGAAAACTTGAAATAAATGGGGATAGAAAGTATAGCATAGGAAATAAAGTCAGATAATATTGTACTAATTATATGTGGTATTGATGGAACTAGATTTATTGGGGTAATCACTTTGTAAGTTTATATAAATGTCTAATTATGCGGTTTCATTATTTGAAATGTGTAATATTGTATGTCCGCTGTAATTAAAAAATTAAAAACTTATTTAATAAATTGATATGTAGGGTTTCATTTGAATCTTGAAACTGCAATTTAATTCCTCCACCTCTCCCTTTTTTTAGACACATGTGGCAGTTCCAGAAACAGCAGTATTACAAACAGTTGCCAATTTGGACACACTTGTAGCTGTGATCGAATGTCAGCAACCAGAAGCAGACTTGTACAGGTATGGAGTGGTATTCAACATACTCATTATAAGTCCTATTTATAGATCTCATTTTAAAAATCATAAACATATGCCCTGGCCAGGTGGCTAGTTGGTACGAGCTTTGTCCCAAAGTGCAGAGATTGCCAGTTCGATCCTTAGTCAGGGCTCTTTCAGGAACAGATTGAGGTTCCTGTCTCACTTTCTCTTTTCTCCTTCCTCTCTCTCTAAAATTAAAAATAAACAAATAAAATAAAATTGTAAGCATACAATGAAATCTTTGCTAATTGAAGACATTGAGGGAGAGATCAATTAAGGGGAAAAAAGGCTAAAAGCAGAATTTTCCAGAATTCTAATCCAAAGTATTAATTCAAAAGCAGTGCTTACATCTAAACCTTTCTTTCCATTACCTTCTACTTCTATAACTGGTTTTGTAATAATAAACTTTATAATATGTAGTTATAGAAGAAGTAAGATTATTTTTGTAGAATAAAGTAATTGTGTGTCTCTGTGTGTGTGTGGATGTGTGTGGATGTGTACTCCATGAAGGCAAGGGCTGTGTCTTTGTGTTCACTCGAAACTAACTCCTTTAAACATTATAATTTACTAAACATAGTGTAAATCATCTTTCAGTGATATGCTTATTATTGTGGGCTATGAAACAAATAACTTTTATTATTAAAGTGAAATACTAAAGTCATTCATAGTACAAACTGGTGATGAGTACAAATTACAACCACAGTGTAAAACTTATCAGCTTCTTGTCATATGATACTGTATGTCTTTCTTATTGGTTGGAATGTTCAAATCTATTATTAGTCATTGGCTTTTCTATAATAATCTCTTACATAATTTGTTCTGGATCCATATACTATTTATAATGGATTTTTCTCTATGTGATTTTATAATATTTTGCAGTTTCATCATAGTTAAATGAGATACAGAGTTTTGTGGTTACCTGTAAAAATTTGGGGTTCTGGCCCTGGCTGAGTTGGTTAGAGCAGGGTAGTCAACCTTTTTATACCTACCGCCCACTGTTGTATCTCTGTTAGTAGTAAAATTTTCTAACCGCCCACCGATTCCACAGTAATGGTGATTTATAAAGTTGGGAAGTAACTTTACTTTATAAAATTTATAAAGCAGAGTTACAGCAAGTTAAAGCATGTAATAATAATTACTTACCAAGTACTTTATGTCGGATTTTCACTAAGTTTGGCAGAATAAATCTTTATAAAACAACTTACTATAGTTAAATCTATCTTTTTATTTATACTTTGGTTGCTCTGCTACCGCCCACCATGAAAGCTGGAACGCCCACTAGTGGGCGGTAGGGACCAGGTTGACTACCACTGGGTTAGAGTATTGACTTGATATGCCAGCATTGTGGGTTTGATCCTTAGGGCACATACAATATCAGCCAATGAATGCATCAGTTGTTCTGCTTTTCTTTTTTAATAACACAAAATATAAAATTCCTAGTATATTGTGTAATGTACTTATTTCATGTGTTTATTGCTTATTATACCTGTCTTAACTGCAGTATAAACTAAAGGGCAGGCATTTGTGTCTGTTTTGTTCACTCGTGTATCTGAAGCACCTAAAATATAAAATAGATCTGGCATGTAGGAGACCTTACTACATATTTGTTTACAGTTGAAAAAACAAATATCTTTATATACCATGTTTATGCAGTTAAATTTTTTCTTTTATTGAGTTGTCTGATACATGCCAAGCAATGTTTGTGTGTGTATAGTTCACTTTACTATTGAATTGACAAGCTTGAACAATACTAGGCACATAGTAGTCACTCAATAAATATCTATTGAATGAATGGATGAATGATCATGTTCTAAAATATTAATCAAAGGATGTGTGAACATTTTTATTGACCTTTTATTCATCAAATATTGAGTACATCCAATAATCAAGGCATATAATGCTAGACACTGAGATTATTGTATTCACTTTGACAACACATACACTAAAGTTGAGAATACAATGGTAAAGAAACAATGATATTTCCTGCCTCCTCGAGTTTATAACCATGTACTAGGTTATTCCCTACGAATAGGCAATCCTGCAGAAAGGAATCATTGCATTAAAGTGCTAATAGGGTTTGGCCTTTCATAAACATACCGACATTTTACAAAAGCATTGGACTAATTTTTATTGCCATGAGCAAAGTGTAATTGTATGAGGTTTTTTTTTTTTTTAATATATATATATATATATTTGTATTTTTCTGAAGCTGGAAATGGGGAGAGACAGTCAGACAGACTCCCGCATGCGCCCGACCAGGATCCACCCGGCACTCCCACCAGGGGCGATGCTCTGCCCTTCAGGGGGCGATGCTCTGCCATTTCGGGGCGTCGCTCTGCCGTGACCAGAGCCACTCTAGCGCCTGGGGCAGAGGCCAAGGAGCCATCCCCAGCACCCGGGCCATCTTTGCTCCAATGGAGCCTTGGCTGCGGGAGGGGAAGAGAGAGACAGAGAGGAAGGAGGGGGTGGGGGTGGAGAAGCAAATGGGCGCTTCTCCTATGTGCCCTGGCTGGGAATCGAACCCGGGTCCCCCGCACGCCAGGCCGACGCTCTACCGCTGAGCCAACCGGCCAGGGCCTGTATGAGGTTTTTTATTGTTTCAGAATTACACTACTATTATAGTTTGATTTTATTTTTAAGATTTTATTTATTGATTTCACTGAAAGAAGACAGGGTAGGGGGAAACAAGAAGTATCAACTCATACTTGCTTCACTTTAGTTATTCATTGATTGCTTGTATATGCTTTGACCAGGCAAGGCCAAGATTTCGAACCAGCAACTTCAGCATTCCAGGTAGATGCTCTATCCACTGCACCACCACAGGCCAGGCAGTTTACTTCTCACTATAGTAGAAAGTAATTGTTCATTTGAATTGACTCTACACTAGGAAGCTGTTTTGATAGTGGAAGTTGGAACTGAAGGGCCAGATTATAAAAATGCATTGATGACTGGCCACTTACTCTAGACGTTCTAGAGTTCACCGATAGGTTTTTGCTTACTGCTCTGTTCCCACCACTTACTTCACACATATTAGTTGCTCAGTGAATATTTGTTGGATGAATAAATGCATGAATAAATAAATTAATCATTCTAATCATAGAAAGCTTATTTAGTAAATTGTGATGAAATATGTGAGCATTCATCATTGGCTAAATAATGTATACATCTTTGTGTAGCAATTAAAAATTCTCATGATAATGAAAGTAATAGTAATAATATAACATTTGGATTACCATCTTGAAAACATTTTTTCATTCATTGCCTTATTCATAGCTGGAATGGGATGGCAAAAATATTAAAATTTTTAAAGCTTAACTTCCAACAAGTATTAACTTTTATAATTTTTAACGTGATTATTGGACCATTTATATATACAAAAGGTTGGTTTGTTTCATGTTGAAATAGTGTCACAAGTATATAAAGTTTTCCACCTGTTGATGTCATAAGTAATAAATCATTGGGTTTTTTTTTTTGGTAACAATGGTGAATTCTTTGATAGATTCATGGGACGAATGATAATAACTCAACAAATGGAAGAAATTGTAAGGTAAGAGTAAATTCACATTGTTTGGGGAGGGACTAAAATCAAGTAAAGAGATATTAGGTAAGTAAACTGCTTATAATGGAAAAGGGTTCATTTAAAAGTATTTAGCACTTTATTTTCTAGTAATTTTTAGCAGCAAGGAAGGATGAAGCAAATTTTGTGAGGTGACATCAAAATAATTTAGTGATATTTCAATTTAGAAATTAAATTTAATGGGTTGACATGGATCACTAAGAGTATGTAGGTTGCAGGTAAACATTTTTATAGATTTGAACTGTTGATTATGTTGTGTGACCATCATCCAAAGTCAAATCATTTTCCATCATCGTATATTGTCTGTCTTACTCCCCTTCCCCTTGGTAACCACTTTTATCTATATCCATGAGGTAAGATTATTTTATATTTATTTTTCTAATAATACCAGGTAGTAACATGAAACAGACATTCTTTTTTTTTTTTTTTTAAACAGAGAGAGTTAGAGGGATAGACAGGGACAGACAGGCAGAAACGGAAAGATGAGAAGCATCAATCATTAGTTTTTGCTTGCGCATTGCGACACCTTAGTTGTTCACTGATTGCTTTCTCATATGTGCCTTGACCGTGGGCCTTCAGCAGACTGAGTAACCCCTTGCTCAGGCCAGCAACCTTGGGTCCAAGCTGGTGAGCTTTGCTCAAACCAGATGAGCTGTGCTCAAGCTGATGACCTCGGGGTCTCGAACCTGGGTCCTCGGCATCCCAGTCCGACGCTCTATCCACTGCACCACCACCTGGTCAGGCTGAAACAGACATTCTTTTTTTTCTTTTTTTTTTTAACAAGAGATGCGGACAGAGACAGGAAGGGAGAAAGATGAGAAGCATCAGCTCATACTTGCGGCACTTTAGTTGTTCGTTGATTGCTTCTTATACGTGCCTTGATGGGACGGAGGGGTGGGGACTCCAGCTGAGCCAATTACCCCTTGTTCAAGCCAGCAATCTATAGGCTCAAGCCAGTGCCCATGGGTTCATATCAATGAGCCCACACTCAGGCCAGCAAACTTTAGGTTTCAAATCTTGGAGCTTAGCATCCCAGATTGTTGCTCTGTCTACTGCACCACTACCAGTCAGACGAACACAGGCATTCTTATTTACATCCCGCACTACACTTGAAGTCTAGAATACAAAGAATGTCTTAATATATTGTTTAACAAGTATAAATGTTACAGTCTTTATCATTTCAAAATCATTTAGCACAAACTCTAGAGTATTTAGTAGCTAATTCAGAACTTCTTATTTATTTTTCTGATTGATTTTTTGTTTGATTGGGTGTTTTGATTTGTTTTCCCTCAATATTCAAGTTATTTCCGGTGCCTGTATGAAAGGTTTTGGGGGTCATTTTAAAGATTTGCTGATAGAATGAGATTACATTGTTACTCATAACCACAAAGCCAAATTTACAATAAATCTTGGAATCGTCCCTTGAACTTCTAATCAAATTAGCATTTCACCTTTTTTTTTTTTATTTTTATTTTTTTTTTTTTTCATTTTTCTGAAGCTGGAAACGGGGAGAGACAGTCAGACAGACTCCCGCATGCGCCCGACCGGGATCCACCCGGCACGCCCCCACCAGGGGGCGACGCTCTGCCCACCAGGGGGCGATGCTCTGCCCATCCTGGGCGTCGCCATGTTGCGACCAGAGCCACTCTAGCGCCTGAGGCAGAGGCCACAGAGCCATCCCCAGCGCCCGGGCCATTTTTTTTGCTCCAATGGAGCCTTGGCTGCGGGAGGGGAAGAGAGAGACAGAGAGAAAAGCGCGGCGGAGGGGTGGAGAAGCAAATGGGCGCTTCTCCTGTGTGCCCTGGCCGGGAATCGAACCCGGGTCCTCCGCACGCTAGGCCGACGCTCTACCGCTGAGCCAACCGGCCAGGGCCGCATTTCACCTTTTTTCTGGAGACGTATTCAGTTAAACTGGCTCCTTGAAATAAGTCATTGACATAGAAAGTTGAGCTTTTTTTTTTTTTAATGAAATCCTCAGAACAAGCCACAAAAAATATCATGCATCAGCACTGATTCACATTTTTAATGAACATTAACAAAGGAGCATGT
Organism: Saccopteryx leptura; assembly: GCF_036850995.1. Classification (NCBI taxonomy): domain Eukaryota; kingdom Metazoa; phylum Chordata; class Mammalia; order Chiroptera; family Emballonuridae; genus Saccopteryx; species Saccopteryx leptura. Next base: position 70,959,665 of record NC_089510.1, on the reverse strand, counting down.
TCATGAACTCTGTCACAAAATGACTTTTTAGGTTTGCAAAATATACTGCTCACAAAAATTAGGGAATATATCAAAATGAATATGAAGCAATAAAAAAAGCATTTGATATTTTTTATTAAACAAGAACATCAGAAAAGCAAACAAGTCAAAGAAAATTGTCCACTTATGCAAATGAGATACAAAACCAACTTTTATTTCATTGGTGAAAATGCACTATAGAAAAGACTGAAAGTACTGGAGTATCTGCATGTCCCCTGATCCCCTAATTTTTGTGAGCAGTGTAATTATAAGTAGGTTTTACTTTGATTTCTGTAGTGAAGTAATGACTTACATGTGTATATAATCTGAATTACATTAAGATATTGTAGCTAGCAAAGAAGAGATAAATTATGTTACCACTGTCTCTAGATTGGTTAAAAAAAATGAGCCATGTTCTTTGTGAAAGCAATCAAGAGTTTACTGATGAATTGTTTTAATTTGAAGCTTTCTGTCATTATATTCCAATTGTACATGCCAGTGTGAGCTCAAAGTTTTTCTATGCATTGATAGAACCAACAGAAGTGAAAAGAGCTATTTTTTGGTTCCTGGTTGGAATGTTCCTATAGTATGCTCCGAATTTGACTAGCCGTTAAAACCAGTCTTGTTAACCATGTCCTAAACGACCGGTTCGCCTTGGCCCACTGGAATTTTTGGAGTGGTTGGGTTTGCAGACATCTTCAGGGGTTGATTGACATTCTCTTTGATTTGGATGAGTGTATATGTATGTTTCAGAAAAGCATAAGAAATATCAACAAAATTAAGGCTTTTTAATTTATCCATAACAGAGTCTTACCACTTGTTATCGCTAAAAAAAAATACAATTTTCTTTTCTAGTTGATCCTTCTCATTTTATATCTCCTCTATGGAGAGAAATTCAAACAACAGGAAGACTCATGCTCCAAGAATTAGCAATACAAGTAGTCAAGTTGTAGTGTCAGTCTTGCCAATAAAGTGCTAACTCGCTATACTATGTGATGTTGTATAATTCAAAGTAATTTTAATTGTGCAGAGCTCATGCATTTATATGCAAATCACGCTACAGTTTATGTTTACATTGCATTTTAATTCTATTTGAAAACTTTATTTTACTCAAAATTTTCATTTTCCTTTAAACATTTTTAAATCCTTGCTTAATCATTTATTTTGTTGTGTTTTATGTTTAAATTTTCTGAAGCTGGTCTGGTGGCTTTGTGAGTTTATTTACCAGCATAATGATATTTCTGAGCCACTGATCTTAGAGTGAAGAAATGCTACAGCAGGTCAATTTGTTATGTTAACTAATGTTACAATTGACCTAGATAGCAGCTGAGATTTTGGTTTTGTATAAAAGTGGTGTTGTAACTATAACTCATGTCCTGACCACTAAAGATGCCATTTTAGAATTTAATTAAAATTTTAATATAGTCAATAATGCTTTTGGTTATTTTTTTCCCCTAGACCTCTGGGGCCAGAGAGTCTCCTGCTTCGTGGAGCCAGATTAAAAAATACAAAAGAAATTTTTGGTTTGTATATGCTGAAATTTTTAAATTACATGTTCATGCTTTGTATCAATTATATTTAAAAGCACAGCATTTATGATCTTTTGGTTGGATAACTTATTACTTAAATGTTGCCTATAATAATTTTTTTACAAAGATAGTGTTAATATAATTTTGGTATGCCAGGTGGATCCCGGTCAGGCGCATGCGGGAGTCTATCTCTCTGCCTCCCCGCTTCTCACTTCAGAAAAATACAAAAAAAAAAAAAAAAAAGAAGAAAGAAAGAAAAAAAAAACCATATACTATTTACGAAATGTAAAATAACAAGTGTTAGTGAGGCTGTTGAGATATTGGAACCCTCATGTATTGCTGGTGGGAGTGTAAATGCAGCCATTGTGGAAAAGTTTGGCAGTTCCTCAATAAGTTAAATACAGTGGTACCATATGATCCAGCAGTTTTACTTCTAGATGTATACCCAGAAGAACTGAAAATAGGTGTTTAAACAAAGACTTGTACAAGAATGTTCAAATAGTACTATTTACTATAGTAAAAGGTAGAAACTATGAAACTATCTAAATGTTCATCGACTAATGAATATATATATATAAAAATATAGAATAGCCATATAATGGAAAGTTATTTACTATTAAAAAATGAATTACTGATACTTGGTACAGCATGGGTAAACCTTTGAAAGTATTATGCTGAATGAAAGAAGCCTGACACAAAAGGCCACATACTGTATGATCCCATTACTTGAAGTACCTACCTGTAATAGGCAATTCTTAAAGACAGGAAGTAGATCAGTGAGCTAGATAGATAGTGGAGGGGAATGATGCTTAATAGGTACAGGGTTTTCTTTGTGGGTGATGAAATGTTCTTATGTTAGTGATATGGTTGTACACTGTAAATTTAGTGCCACTGAATTGTACATTGTTAAATGATTAAAATGGTAAATTGTATATTTTACCTTAATATTACTTTTATGTATATTTTACCTTAATATTAAAAGAGAAAATCATAATAATGTTCTGTTGGCAGAAGCTAGAGAAAACCTTGAAGGCTTTTAAACCCTCTTCATGTAATCCTGTTTTTTAACACCTAACAGTAAGACCTTTCATGCTCTTAAAAGATGTACATTTAAATGCTTATAGATTGGTCTACTGTTGTTTGCCTCAGTACCACCTCTCTCTAGTGTATCATTCTGACTGATTTCTATAATTTTGGTGCCCTTTACAATTGAATTATAAGTTCTGTCTTGAAGAAATAATTCTAATGGTGAAAAATCTTAGGACAAATCTTTAGGAAGAAGGCATGATGAATCCTACACTGCTTCTCAGATCTTACTATTTAGGAACAGATGTACCATTTTCCCCCCATGTATAAGGTGCTCCCATGTATAAGACGCACCTTAATTTTGGGCCCAAAATTTGAAAAAAAAAATTACATAAAATTATTAAACTCAAGTTTTATTCATCATAAAACTCATACAACTCCTCATCACTGTCAAAACTCTCATCTATTAGCTTGTCCTGATGACTAATCACTGTCTTCATATATTATCTTGTCCTCAGTTCCTTCTATGGCATTTGAAATGCCACACTCCTACAACCACTGTATAAGACACAACCAGTTTTTAAACCCCAAATTTTTTGAAAAGGGGTACATCTTATACATGGGGAAATACAGTAAACAGTTATTGTTTATCTGTTTCTAGGAATCTGCTAATTTGTCATACAAACCTCACAACAATTCTCAGGTATTTTTTTTCCTATTTATAGGTGTGGAAATTGAGACTAAGTGAAATTAAATAACTTGCTCAACAATGCCAAGCTAACATTCAAACCAAGGTCTGACTCCAACAAAGTTTTTATAAGGCTGGTCTTAGCTAATTTTATTCACTCTCCATTTTAGTCTTATTGTTACTGTTATTGATGCTTTTGTCAGAGATATTCACATGGGCACAAATTTTTAAAATAGCCCTTGTGTTTATTTACTCTGATAGATTTTCATATTGCTATTTGTTGTTTATAAAATTATGTCTAGACTCCAGATTCCAGCATTCAAGGTTTTTCAAACTCTGATCATTATCTATTGTTCCAACCTAACAGAAAGTGCTTTTCCATTTGTCTTTGTTAATACTCTTTGCTCTATCTATAATGGCCTTCTTTGACATTTTTATTTTTCCAAATTTTTTTATTCTAATTCAAATAGTATCTCTTTCCTTTATATATCTCACATATAGCTCAGGAACAGAACATCCATGCCTTCTTCATCCAGCAGGTTGAGCAACTGGAGTACCTAAAATTGGACTTGGAAAGCCTTTCTAAAATACTAATAAAGGAAAGCCAAATTTTAACAGCTGTCAGTGCATTTTCTTAGATGCTTTCATGCTGACAAGTACATTTCTTTTGTGCAACATACAGAGGGATTATTTTAAAGAACTATTTTGTTTTGTTTTGCAGGTGTGGCTGTATATACTGGAATGGAAACAAAGATGGCATTAAATTATAAAAGCAAGTCACAGAAGCGATCTGCAGTAGAAAAGTAAGAAAACAGTCTATCTTCATTTATTTGCACATATGATATATGTACATTATTCATTATATATAAAATGTTTTGTGAATAAAAATATATTTGATACATATATAATGTCAAGTCAGCACACCATGGAATCTTTGAGGATAGAGGTAGTTTCTTATAGTTTTCTATACACTGTTTGGCATACTGTAGATAATGAATTATGCCTTTAAAATAAATATTATTCGGTAATAATGAAATCACTTGATCAGACTAACCCTCCTGCAGATGGCAATTATAAAATAGGGATGAAATATTTTTTAAAATAAACAACTATTTGAAAGCACTAGAGAGTGACATAAAAGACAGACTGGCAAAGAATCTACTCTTGAAAAATGGCATCAGCAAAGGGAAAAATTTCAGAATGTAGCTTTTTTTCTGAGAGCACTCTTCAATTTATATACTGCATAGGGCATCTGAGAGCCTAAGTCTTTATAGGATTTAAGTGTCAGAGGACAAGGGAAGAGCAGCTAGAAAGGAGAAAGTCATGTACGGGAGGGAGCCGTGGAAGGAGATGAGCTCTAAAACTGGCACATAAATTACATCTAAATTCTTCACTGACTGTTAGACCTGTACATGTTCAGGGGCGATTCCAGCAGGCTTGGCAATAAAACAGTGTGTATCAACAACCTGTAAGATCAAAACAGAATTTTGCTGTTGCCTGTTGCAGTGGAGACAGTGTTTGAGCCTAGCCAAATTAACTTCCTGCTGAAGTAAAAAATCCATACTCTTCTGAGGAAACTAAAAGGATACACTGTGCAATAAAAAATAAGCAGACGTGATGAAAAGGTAACTTGTACTCAATAGAAAAACCACTCAATAGAAACCATCTCCAATAATGATCTCACAATTAACAGATGAAGACTTTAAAGCAGATATTATTTTTCCCTTTTTATTGAATTTATAAAGGTGACTCTTTATTAGAAATATTTTCAAAGGCCTAAAGGAAGATGTGAGTAAACATAAAAGAAATCTCAGCAGAGAAGCGGAAGCTATAAAAAAAAGAACTCATTGGAAATTCTTGAGTTGAAAAACATAATGACTGCAATGTAGGTTTTATTAAAAGACCTCAACACCAGGTTGAAAATGCAGTAGAAATTGTCAATGAACGTCAAAGAGCAATAGAAATTATTCAGTCTGAAGCAGACATAAAAAAGATTGAGGAAAAATGAGCAGTTTCAGAGCCATTTAGGACAACATGAAGCTATCTAACATAATTTTAATCAAGTCCCTTGACAAAGAGAGGAGAGAAAAGGTGTAGAATAAAAATATTTGAAAAAATAATAATTGAAAATTTATAAAATTTGAGAATAAAACCAATGAAGAAAAAAAGGGCAAAGCCTAGGTTAGAGGGAAATTTCTAGCAATAAATGTTTAGTTAAGAGAAGGAAAGCTTAAAATCAGTCATCTAAATTTCTACCTTAAGAAGCTAATAAAGAGGAACAGTTAGATCCAGTCTGAGAAGAGAAGGAATATAAAAGATGGGAGCTGAAATCAATAGAATAGGAAACAAATAATACATAAAATTAACAAAGCCAAAAGTTGGTTCTTTGAAAATATTAATAAAACCGATAAATCTCTGTCTACATTGAAGGATGAAAGGGGAAAAAAGAAAAGTAGTAATAGTAGAGAAATACTAGAAAATTACCAGTTATGAATAAAAGAGAGGCTATACAATAGATCCTTCCTGTGGTCACTTCATCCACAGATAAATATTATGAACAACTTTATATTACTGAAGTTTTCTAAGATGGAATGGCAGATTCTTTGAAAACACAATATCCAAAAATTGACAAAGTATGAAACAAAATCTAAAGCACCCTATCAAAGAGAGAAAACTCATTTTAAAAATATGTCTTTGCACAAATGGATAGTCTTTCAATATATGATGCTGGAACTGTTGTACATCCATTTTCCAAAAACTGGCCCTTGACCCTTATCTCCTACCATGTATAAAAACTAATTCTAAATCTAAAACTTAAAACATTCGAACTAAATCTGCAAGCATGGGAGAAAATATTCATGACCTTGGATTAAGGAAAGATTTCCTAGATAGGAAACATACAAATAAGTGAACCAAAAACAAAACCAAAAATTGATAAACTTCATAAAAATTAAAAACTTCTGTATTTCAAAAGACACTGTTAAAAATTTTTAAAAAGAAGTCACAATATAGGAGAAAATATTTGCAAAGCACATATCTTGTAAAGGACTCATATCCAGAATACCACTCTTATTATTTTCAACTTGTTCTTTAGAAGTCTTATTTAATGCCATGAGACAAAGAAATAAAAGGAATAAATATTAGAAAATAAGAAGAAAATTGTTCCTGTTAGAAGACATGATTTTTTACATAGTTATAAGCATTGAACAAAAAAACTATTAGAACTAGCGAGTTTAGCAAAGTTTTAGGATCTCTTTTGTATTTTTTCAAAGTTAGAAGTGGGGAGGCAGTCAGACTCCCGCATGTGCCCGACTGGGATCCACCCAGCATGCCCACCAGGGGGTGATATTCTGCCCATCTGGGGGGGTGCTCTGTTGTGGCCAGAGCCATTCTAGCACCTGAGGCGGAGGCCATGAAGCCGTTCTCAACACCCGGGCCAACTTTGCTCCAGTGAAGCCTTGGCTGCTGGAGGGGAAGAGAGAGATAGAGAGGAAGGAAAAGGGAAGGGGTGGAGAAGCAGGTGGGCACTTCTCCTGTGTGCCCTGACTGGGAATCGAACCTGGAACTTCCACACACTGGGCTGACGCTCAACTGCTGAGCCAACTGGCCAGGGCCTCAGGATGGGCCTCAGGATCAATTTTTTTAAATTATTTTTTATCATTTATAGTAACAAAAAACAGTGGGATAATTAAATTTTAAAAATGTCACCATGGAAAACTATGGAGTTTCCTCAAAAAATAAAAAACGGGTCTACCTTTTGACCGGCCATCCCTCTTCTAGGAATTTATCTTAAGATCCCAAAACACCAATTTAAAAGAAAATATGCCATCCCCATGCTCATGGCAGCATTATTTACAATAGCTAAAATCTGGAAACAGCGCAAGTGTCCATCAGTGGATGAGTAGATAAAAAAACAAGTACATTTATGCAATGGAATACTATGTGACCATAAAAAAGGAGGGAATCTTACCTTTTGTGACAACCTGGATGGAGCTGGAGATAATTATGCTAAGTGAAATAAGGCAGTCAGAGAGAGACAAATACCATCAGCTCGCTTTTGTGTGGAATCTAATGAACATAATAAACTGAAGAACAAAATAGAAACAGAGGTAGGGTTATAGGGACAGATGAACAGCTGTCAGAAGGAAGAGGGAATAGGGGACAGAATCAAAGAAAGTAAAAGGATTAGCCACAAAACATATATACATAACACATATATACAGACAACAGGGTAGCAATAGCCAGAGGGGAAGGGAGAGAAAATGGAGGTGGAAAGAGACTTTGCATTGGCATAGATGGGCACAATGCAGTGTGTAGAGGATGTTTCATTGAGTGGGACACTGGAAATCATGTGAACACAATAAATTAAATTTTAAAATAAAGTATTACTCATCACAATTCTGAAAATAGTTATTTTATAGTAGTGTCAAAAAGCATAAAATATTTAGAAATATATTTTTAAGACCTTGTGCAAGATCTTTTTAAGAAAATTATAAAACATGAGAGATATTAAGATCAAATAAATGGAGAAATCACATTAATAGATTGGCAGGCTCAGTATTTTTAAGCTGTCAGTAAATGTATAGATTCTTTCAATCCTAATTAAAATCCCAACAAGCTTTTTTGTATTGACAAGTTCCTTCTAAATTGAAATGCAGTAGCCAAAATGTATATGCAAAGTACATAATGAAAACAATCTGTTAAGAAAAAAAAAAGCTGTAGGATTTACATTATCAGACTTTGTTTTTTCCTATTAAATTTATTGAGGTGACATTGCTAAATAAGATATAGGTTTCAGGTGTACATTACATTTCCGTGATACATGATCTGTGTATTAATTATATCATGTGCCTACCACTCAAAATCAAATCATCTTTTGTCAACCTATATTTGGCCCCCTTTAGCCCTTACTAATCTCCCACCCTTCTTCCCTCTGGTAACCACCATACTATTGTCTGTCTATGCATTTCAGTTTTATATCTCACATAGGAGTGAAACATATGGTTCTTAGCTTTTTCTAACTGACTTATTTTGCATAGCATGATATTCTCAAGGTCCAACCAGGTTGTTGTAAATGGCAATATTTCACCTTTTCTTATGGTTGAGTAGTATTCCATTGTATATATGTACCACATCTTCTTTGAAGGACACTTTGGTTGTTTCTATGTCTTGGCCATTGTGATTAATGCTGCATTGAATAAAAAGGTGCATATATCTTTGTGAATAAATACTTTTAAGGGGATACCCAGAAGAGGGATTGCTTGATCATATGATAACCACAGTATTAATTTTTTTATTTTTAATAAGTGAGAGGCAGGGAGGAAGAAACGGACTCTTGCATACACCCCAATTGGGATCCATCCAGCAAGCCTCCTACCAGGCGATGCTTTGCCCATCTGGAGCTGCTGCTCCAGTGCTTGGCAACCAAGCTATTTAGTGCCTGAGGCTAAGCCATGGAGCCATCCTCAGCACCCAGGGACCAACTTGTTCAAACCGTTTGAGCCATGGCTGTGGGAGGAGAAGAGAGAGACGGAAGGAGAGAAAGAAAAGGGAGGAGTGGAGAAGCAAACGGTCAATTCTCCTGTGTGCCCTGATTGGGAATCGAACCTGGAACTTCCACATGCTGGGCCAACACTTTACCACTAAACCAACCGGACAGGGCCTATTCTTTTTGAGGAACTTGCATACTGTTTTTTGTAGTGGCTGTGCCAGTTTACATTCCCATCAGCAGTGAATGAGAATTTCTTTTTCTCCACAACCTTTCCAATGCTTGTTATTAGTTGTCTTGTTGATAATAGCCGTTCTAAGAGGTATGAGGTAGTATCTTATTGTAGTTTTGATTTTCATTTTTAAATAGCTAGTGAAGTTGAGCATCTTTTCATATGTCTGCTGATCATTTGTATGTCTTCTTGAGAGAAGTGTCTGTTTAGGTCCTCTGCTCATTTTTTTTTCTCTGCTCTTTTTAATTGGATTGTTTGTTTGGTGTTGAGTTGTATGAGCTCTTTGTATATTTTGGATCTTAGCCCCTTGTCAGAGCTGTTGTTTGCCAATATCTTCTCCCATTCAGCTGGTTGCCTTTTTGTTTTGTTGGTTGTTTCTTTTGCTGTAAAAATAAGTAAATAAATAATCTTATGATTGGTTATTTGATCATTAGTGGTACTAAATAGATTCTGTTGAATGGTCATGTCTTTTTTTTTTTACAGAGACAGAGAGAGTGTCAGAGAGAGGGATAGATAGGGACAGACAGACAGGAACGGAGAGATGAGAAGCATCAATCATTAGTTTTTCGTTGCGACACCTTAGTTGTTCATCGATTGCTTTCTCATATGTGCCTTGACCGTGGGCCTTCAGCAGACCGAGTAACCCCTTGCTCAAGCCAGTGACCTTGGGTCCAAGCTGATGAGCTTTGCTCAAACCAGATGAGCCCGTGCTCAAGCTGGCGACCTCCGGGTGTCGAATCTGGGACTTCCGCATCCCAGTCCAACGCTGTATCCACTGCGCCACCGCCTGGTCAGGCAGAACGGTCATGTCTTAAAAACAAAGACTATGGCCTTTAAATAGCTCCAATTATATATATTTTAATACCTTATTTAATTTCGGTATTACTTTCCACACCATATATAGTAACACATAATTGATATGTTTTGTATTCTCTTTTTCTCATTCCAGGTCAATGAATACATTTTTGATAATTTATCTAATAATACTTATTTCTGAAGCCATCATCAGTACTATCTTAAAGTATACATGGCAAGCTGAAGAAAAATGGGATGAACCTTGGTATAACCAAAAAACAGAACATCAAAGAAATAGCAGTAAGGTATTTTATGGTGTTCTTGACTTTGCTATAAAATAGAGTTAATACTTTGGTAGTGACTTCTAATCAGAGTGATCACTGTGATCTTCCTAAAACCGTCACTACTGAAGAGTGACAGAAGGACACTACACACCCGAATTGAAACCATCCAAAACATTGAAAGTACCAGTAAACTAATTGAAAAATAAAAAAGAATCACAGTAGGTGAGAAAAAGGACTTTGGAAATAAAGAGTAACCAGCCTGTTTGTACTGGTGTGCCTTTTGTATTTTAGGACATAAGCAATTATATTTTCTATGCCTTGACTTGAATAGTTAGTTACAAAAGATCACAAAACTTTTAATCGTCTGTATTGTCATTCCATTTGTATAAAAAATTCAAATCTTTTATTCCTGTAAAGTGAAATAAAGAGTAAATTAATTTATTTTTAATTCTGTCAGAATAATTCAAATAGTCTTATTGTCAATCTATTGATAGTATGAAGTAATAACACAAACTACATCATTTTAAACTCATTAAATATGGACTATCAAGAGAATTTGACTCACAATTTTGGTAAATAATTGTTCTTTAAATTTCACTTTAGATTAAAATACAAATATTGAAATACAAATTTGAATCTCAAGAGACCATAAAGAGATAACCATAGGAAATATTTTTAGTACCTTTCACAGAATACATGTTAAATGTGGTTCTGTGACATTCAACTCAGCTATTTCTACATGACGTATCATTTTAAGAGTTTTAAATTCTAGCAGATCTAACCTAGCAATTATTTTATTATTGTTAAAAATTACACTCAATATTTAGTCATCCATAATTTTGAAGAGTAGTGGAATGGTAAGCATATTCCAGAGGTTATAATAAAAATTTTGCCAAAAGTAGTTTGTCACATCAGTCTTTTTTGATAGCTTCTGAAAAGTAACAAATTAAGTAATTTGAATTTAATTTATTTTTACTTTGTTCAAGAGTCTGATGAGCAATAAAACTACCAAGGAAATAAATGAATTTTAATTTGTGAGATGCTTTACATGAAACTTTCTGATAATTTTCTGCAGTAACACTAAATATATTCTCCTATTTTCACTTTTTCAACAATTTTTTTCCTCTAGATTCTGAGATTTATTTCAGACTTCCTTGCCTTTTTGGTACTCTACAATTTCATCATTCCAATTTCACTATATGTGACAGTTGAAATGCAGAAATTTCTTGGATCATTTTTTATTGGCTGGGATCTTGATCTTTATCATGAAGAATCAGATCAGAAAGCTCAAGTCAATACTTCTGATCTAAATGAAGAGCTTGGACAGGTAAATGATCCTTTTATTTTTTCTGATTTGTTATTTTTATCAAAGCAACACATGTACAAAGACTAATAAAGCAGAAAATATTACAAATATTTAATTAACTGGGTTACAAAACACCCAGTTTTTCCATTTTTAAATTTTAAAACTGTTTCCTCTATTCTTTAGTACCATATTCCTGTGTAGTATTAATTTTTTATTTTTACATTTTAGCCATTATAAATATGTACAATATAAAGATAAAACTCTTAACACTGCTTGCACACACGTACACAGACTCATACCCACTTAGCTTCCACATAGGGCTCCCCAATATTGTTATATCACAATTTGGGATTTAATAAATACTCATTTATTTACATTTTCACTGTTTTAATATTACTTGTTGGTTTCTGGTTCTTTATGTATGCCCTGTAATGCTATAATTACATTTTTTTTCTCATGTGTTTTGTTTTCCCATAGGGCTAAGTTCTCTGTTTTTTTCATTTGCTTAATTTTCATATATGCAAATAATTTTTTGACAGCATATATGTAACCTCTCTCTACATATTCAAACATACCAGGGAATCTAGGATTCTCTCTTCTTTTTATGGTGACAGCGTTTTTTGGAAGCTTTTCTCTTTGTTTCAATTTTGGGCCTACTGCTCAGCTGTCACCCTGGCTTTCCCATCACCAGCACCCTGGAACTTCCTTTGCCTGTCTCCTGTTTTGGATCTCCTGTCTCCTGGCTCACGTGTCTTCCCACCTATAGTTTATTCTTATTTTTGTGGAACATATCTACTAACTTCCCAGAAAAAAATGCATGAGAGGAAAATACTTTGAGATTATGCAAGTCTGAAAATATCTTTATTCCCTTTCTATACTTGATTAATGATTTAGCTGGTTACTATATCCCAGGTCGAACATTATTTTCCCTCAAAATTTCAAAAACTCTACATTTTTTTCTACCTCTAATGTTACTGTTAAGAAATCAAGTGCCACTTTCAGAAGCTAGAAAAAGCTCAAATAAACAACTTAACCCTGCATCTAAAAGAATTAGAAAAAGAACAGCAAGTAAGGCCCAAATGTAGTAGAAGGAAGGAAATAATAAAGGTCAGAGCAGAAATAAATGACATAGAGGCTAAAGAAACAATACAGAGGATCAATGAAACTAGGAGCTGGTTCTTTGAAAAGGTAAACAAGATTGATGAACCTTTAACTAGACTCACCAAGAAAAAGAGAGAGGACTCAAATAAATAAAATTAGAAATGAGAGAGGAGAAATAACTGACACAACAGAAATACAAAATATTGTAAGAAAATACTATGAAAAACTGTATGCCCAAAACTAGACAACTTAGATGAAATGGACAAATTCCTTGAAACATACAATCTTCCAAAAATCAATTTGGAAGAATCAGAAAACCTAAACAGACTGATTACACCAATTGAGATCGAAACAGTTATCAAAAAACTCCCAACAAAGAAAAGTCCGGGGCCCGATGGCTTCACAACGGAATTCTACCAAATATTCAAAGAAGAACTAACTTCTATCCTTCTCAAACTATTTCAAAAAATTCAAGAGGAAGGAAGACTTCCAAGCTCCTTTTATGAGGCGAGCATAATTCTGATTCCAAAACCAGGCAAAGACAACACAAAGAAAGAAAATTATAGGCCAATATCTCTGATGAATTTAGATGCTAAAATCCTCAACAAAATATTAGCAAACTGGATCCAACAATATATGGAAAAAATCATACACCATGATCAAGTGGGATTTATTCTGGGGAGGCAAGGCTCGTACAATATTTGTAAATCAATCAATGTGATTCATCACAAACAAAAAGGAGAAAAACCATATGATAATTTCAATAGATGCAGAAAAAGCATTTGATAAAATCCAGCACCCATTCATGATCAAAACTCTCAGCAAAGTGGGAATACAGGAAACATACCTCAACATGATTAAAGCCATCTATGAGAAACCCACAGCCAACATCATACTCAATGGGCAAAAATTAAAAGCAATACCCCTAAGATCAGGAACAAGGCAGGGGTGCAGGGGTGCCCCCTTTCACCACTCTTATTTAACATAGTCCTGGAAGTCCTAGCCACAGCAATTAGACAAGAAGAAGAAATAAAAGTCATTCTAGTTGGAAAAGAAGAAGTAAAACTATTATTATTTGCAGGTGATATGATATTGTATATAGAAAACCCTAAAGTCTCAGTCAAAAAACTACTGGACCTGATAAATGAATTCAGCAAAGTGGCAGGATATAAAATCAATACTCAGAAATCAGAGGCATTTTTATACACCAACAATGAACAGTCAGAAAGAGAAATTAAGGAAACAATCCCCTTCACAATTACAACCAAAAAAATTAAGTACCTAGGAGTAAACTTAACCAAGGAGACTAAAGACTTGTACTCAGAAGAAAATTACAAAGCATTGATAAAAGAAATCAAGGAAGATACAAACAAGTGGAAGCATATACCGTGCTCATGGTTAGGAAGAATAAACATCATTAAAATGTCTATTTTACCCAAAGCAATCTATAAATTCAATGCAATACCAATTAAAATACCAATGACATACTTCAAAGATATAGAACACATATTCCAAAAATTATAAAGAACACGAATAGCCTCAGCAATCTTGAAAAGAAGAATAAAGTGGGAGGTATCACACTTCCTGATATCAACTTATATTACCATGCCATTGTACTCAAAACAGCCTGGTACTGACATAAGAAGAGGCATATAGATCAATGGAACAGAACAGAGAACCCAGAAATAAACCCACAGCTCTATGGACAACTGATATTTGACAAAGGAGATAAGGAAATACAATGGAGTAAAGACAGTCTAACAAATGGTGTTGGGAAAATTGGACAGCTACCTGCAAAAAAATGAAACTAGATCACCAGCTTACACCACTCACAAAAATAAACTCAAAATGGATAAAAGACTTAAATGTAGGCCGTGAAACCATAAGCATCTTAGAAGAAAACAGGCAGTAAGCTCTGGACATCTCTTGGAGCAATATATTTGCTGATTTATCTCCACGGGGAACTGAAATAAAAGACAGGATAAACAAATGGGACTATATCAAACTAAAAAGCTTTTGCACAGCTAAAGACAACAAGAACAGAATAAAAAGACAAACTACACAATGGGAGAACATATTTGACAATACGTCTGATAAGGGGTTAATAACCAAAATTTATAAAGAACTTGTAAATCTCAACACCAGTTAGACAAACAATCCAATCAAAAAATGGGCAAAAGAGATGAATAGACACTTCTCCAAAGAGGACATACAGATGGCCAATAGGCATATGAAAAAATGCTCAACATCACTAATCATTAGAGAAATGCAAATTAAAACCACAATGAGATATCACCTCACACCAGCCAGAATGGCGCTCATCAACAAAACAACACAGAAGTGCTGGCGAGGATGTGGAGAAAAGGGAACCCTCCTGCACTGCTGGTGGGAATGCAGACTGGTGCAGCCACTGGAAAACAGTATGGAGATTCCTCAAAAAACTGAAAATCGAACTGCCTTTTTACCCAGCTATCCCACTTTTAGGAATATACCCCAAGGACACCATAGAACGGCTCCAAAAGGAGAAATGCACCCCCATGTTTGTGGCATAATTGTTCACAATAGCGAAGATCTGGAAACAGCCCAAGTGTCCGTCAGAGGACAAGTGGATTAAAAAGCTTTGGTACATATATACTATGGAATACTACTCAGCCATAAGAAATGATGACATCAGATCATTTACAATAACATGGATGGACCTTGATAACATACGGAGTGAAATAAGTAAATCAGAAAAAAAAACTAAGAACTATATGAAACCATACATAGAAGGGACATAAAAATGAGACTCAGAAGCTCCATATGCACGCATGCTGCAAATGGCTTTTTCCAGTCTACCAGAATCATTACCAGCTAGAAGCAGCGGTCATTGGGACTTGGACATGAGCTGCATAGTATAGAATGGTGACAACAATTCCAGTGCCATGCGGACTTTTCCTGTGGGGAACTTTCCTGGACTCCTGCTCCCTGTGACAGCTCCTAACAGACTGAACTGTGCTTGGGTTGCATTTTTCAGGGATTTGGCATGGTGATGGGGCCAACTTGGACTTGGTGAACATGTTAAGGACACTACTCTTTTATGGATTCTTGCTGTATTGGCCAAGAGTTTGCTTAAAGGCTTTTAATCACTGTAAAAAAAATAGAGGACTGGATGAAGAAGATGGGGCACATATACACCATGGTATATGATTCAGCTAGGAGAAATGATGACATCGGATCACTTACAGCGGAATGGTGGAGTCTTGGGAGCATTGTGCGGGGTGAAATAAGCGAATCAGAAAAAAACAGGAACTGCAGGATTTCATACATTGGTGGGACATAAAAGCGAGACTAAGAGGCATGGACAGGAGTGTGGTGGTTACGGGGGGTGGGGGGAGGGAAGGAGGGAGAGGGGGAGGGGGAGGGGTACAGAGAGAACTGGATGGAGGGTGGCAGAGGACGATCTCTCTTCGGGTGATGGGTATGCAACAGAACTAAATGACAAGATAACCTGGAAATGTTTTCTTTGAATGTATGTACCCTGATATTGATGTCACCCCATTAAAATAAAAATTTATTTATAAAAAAATAAATAAAATAAAAATAAATAAATAAAAGAAGCTAAAAAAATGAGACTCAGAGACATGAACAAGAATGTGATGGTAGCCTGACCTGTGGTGGCGCAGTGGATAAAGCATCGACCTGGAAATGCTGAGGTCACCGGTTCGAAACCCTGGGCTTGCCTGGTCAAGGCACATATGGGAGTTGATGCTTCCAGCTCCTCCTCCCTTCTCTCTCTTTGTCTCTCTCTCTGTCTCTCCCTCTCCTTTCTAAAATGAATTAAAAAAAAAAAAAAGAATGTGATGGCAACAGGGGTGGGGGGTGGAGGGGGATGGGGCGAAAAAGGAGAGAGGGGTTGGGGGAGGGGAGGGGCACAAAGAAAACCAGATAGAAGGTGACAGAAGACAATCTAAATTTGGGGGAGGGCTATACAGTATAATCAAATGTCAAAATAATCTAGAGATGTTTTCTTTCAACATATGTACCCTGATTTATCAATGTCACTGCATTAAATCTAATAAATTAATAATAATAAAAAAAATCAAGTGCCATTCTGATTCCCATTCTTTATGTGTGATATGTTTTTATCTCTGGAAGTGTTTAGGATCATTTCTTTATGCAGTGATTCTGAAGTATTATGATGATATATCTTCATGTGAGTGCTTTTTTGTTTTCTTTTGTGTGTGTGTGTGCAATGAACTCTGAGCCCTTTCTGTCTGGAAATACATATTGTTTAATTCAGGGAATTTTTCTTATATTATTTCTTTGATAACATCTTTTTAAAATTTATTTGAATATCATCTTTTATTCTCCAATTCTGGCTTTAATTTTCATTTACTTATTTTTATAGTCTTTCTGGGAGAATTCATCAACTTTATCTTTCTACCTATCTTTTGATTTATTTTTGTTGTATATTTTTAGTTTTAGTATTTCAGTATACCTGAATGGTCTTATTTTAATTGCATCTTACTCCAGTTTCTTGCATATAATCTATTATTTTACTTTTCTGAGGATATTTATGACAGAGTATTTAAGTCTTCTGTTCTCTGCATTTTCTGTTTGCTTCTAGTTCCTTTTTCAGTATAGTCAGTTCTACTATAATGTATCTCATGAATTCCTGAAAAAGTCATGGAGCTTAGTAAAAACCAGAGGTACAACAGAAATTTTTTGACATATTTAAAGTATAGAGATAGAAACTTAAAAAAAATACCACTCGCTAAATTGTTAAGAAATACATAAATACTATAGTAAAAATAGGATGCTTTATCTTGAAAAAACTTGAAAGTTACTTGTGGAACTGGCCATCAGAAGTATTTTAGCGTGTGGATTATTGTGAAGTATTGGAAGAAAGGTTATCTGAAAAGAGAAAGAAAACAGTAACACCACTTGTGGATGGGTGTAGCTTATATGAAGACCTGAGGTAACAGGTAGCTGTTTGAGGTTTATATATTTCATGTACATATTCCTACTCTGCTGAAATGCAAAGATTTTCTGCATTCACCTAGTGATTTTCACAGATGAAAGCACACCTAACCAAGTGCAAAGTTCACGTTATGCTTAGATTGTTCCGTATACATCAATCTTATTGTAATAAATTTATGTTTTCAAGACTGTTATAGCAAGAACTGACTATAATTTTATTTAACTTTACCTTTTATGTAAGGGGCAATCCTCAAATGAAGGCTAATTTTTGGTTTTCTTTACAAGTATAAAAGTTTTCCCTAGAAAAGCCTGGCAGCCCAGCTTCTTGGAGGGGATCCCCACGTATCAGTATTGCTCTTTCCTCAGTTTCCCCATAATGAATTACTGCAGTTAGCATTTATGCTGCTTGTGCTGGAACTGTCCAGTAGAAGTCTCTCTTTTTAGTGGACTGCCTCATCCATTTTTGGCTGCCTCAGGATTTGGGTTTTTTTTTTTTTTAGCTTTCTGCGAGTCCAGATTCTCTTTGTTTCACCCTCCTGAGGAATTTAAACCTTCCAGCTGTTGCTCTGATGAATGAGGCAGTTTTCAGTTTGCAAATTATGAAGGAATTTCAGGATTCAGACTGCACAGTTATCCCTCCATTTTTATCTTCATCTTGTACTCCTCCAGTCAGTGGTAGCTGGTACATCTAGTTTTTGAGAGTTTATGGTAAAGGGTTTCCCCCATTGCTTAGGTTTCATATTCTGAGTTCTGCTGAGTCACCTTGCATTCATCTCTAAACTCGTCATATCTCCTTTCTCATGTTGTCTCTTATACTATTGTTTTTTTTAATCCTTTGTTCTTATTTTGGTGAATTTTCAAGAGAAACAGAGGTAATTGCATTTGTTCAACTTGCCATTTTTAACCAGAAGTTGATTCATTTATTTTTAGTAGCATTTAGGAGTCTTTAATACTTTATGCTAAATATTAATTTATTTCACATCTTTTTGTATCACATATTCAAGACCTAAAAACAACCTGTTTTGTTTCTCTGAACACATTTTTTCCTTTTTTTATTTTTTAAAGTGAGAAAGAGACAGGAAGGGAGATAAGCATTAACTCATAGTTGTGTCAGTTTTTTTGTTGTTCATTGATTGCTTCTCATATGTGCCTTGATGGGGGTGAGGAGGACTTCAGCCGAGCCAGTGACCCATTTCTCAAGCCAGGGACCTCACGCTCAAACCTGTGACCTCAGAATTTCCAACTGGGACCTCAGCATCCCAGGTCAACACTATCCACTGCACCACCACTGGTCAGGCTATTTCACACTTTTCTATGGCCTCTCATGTCCTTTGTATCAAAGAAATTACTCTTGTATTTTTCTGAAGTGAGAAGCAGGGAAGCAGAGAGACAGACTCCCGCATGTGCCCTACTGGGATCCACTTGGCAAGCCCACTAGGGGGCTTTGCTCTGCACATCTGGGGCGTTGCTCCGTTGCAACCAGAGCCAAAAGAAATTACTCTTTTGTGTGTGTGTGTGTGTGCGCGCGCGCGCAGAGACAGAGAGAGGCACAGACAGACAGGAAGGGAGAGAGATGAGAAACATCAATTCTTCGTTGTGGGTCCTTAGTTGTTCATTGATTGCTTTCTCATATGTGCCTTGACCGTGGGGCTATAGCAGACTGAGTGACCCCATGCCAGTGACCTCAAGCTCTAGCTGGTGAGCCTTGCTCAAACCAGATGAGCCTGCGCTCAAGCTGGCGACCTCAGGGTCTCGAGCCTGGGTCTTCCTCATCCCAGTCCGACACTCTATCCACTGTGCCACAGCCTGGTCAAGTGAAATTACTCTTAATGAAGGTATATGGTGATCTCTTTATCACCAAAGTTAAAAGATGAAACACTTGATCTTATCTATTTTTTTACCAAAATTAAATTTATTTAACTCATCCCTAGTATAAATTTAATTCTAAAGAATCCTCCTTGACTGATAGGTCTTTGTCTATTCTAATCATCTTTGGGATATTTGTTAGACTGCTGATATATACATTTGTTTAATACCTCATTCTCATTCTTCCTAGTCTAAGCATTTTATATTACCTTGTATAAGTAAGTGACATCTTTTAATATCCACCATTAAATTACAATTCCACGTTTGCTGTGGATACTGGACAACCTTAAATATCACATAGCAGTGATAAAGTATTTTATCTTTTACTTCCAGTTTCACCATTTGCTAGTTATATGATAGGGTAAGTTAATTAACCTTACTCTTTTCTAAAATATACATAATAATACTTTATGGAATATTTGAGAGAAGTTAGAACACTTAGCAGTGGTTGGAAAACAGTGAGTATTGGACATTTAATGGCTTTCATTATTTTTATTTTACATAGCAGAATTCCTGTGTCTCGAGTATTATATTTATCTTTACTCTTTCCAAATAAATGAACTTTGAGGTATAGTTTACTCATGTACCTTCATGTTTTGATCAAACAGTTTTATTCCAGCTTTAATTCTACTTCCCTTGTTGTATATTGATCTTTTTATTCTGTAATTTTGCTGAACTCATTTATTAGTTCCAGTAGTTTTTTAGTGGATTCTATGACCACTATACAAGGTTGTAGTTGGAGATAGTTTTACATCTTCTTTTCTAAAAAAGATTTTGTTTTCTCGCCTAATTTTTCTGGCTACAACTTTCAGGAGTACAATGTTGAATGAAAGTGGCAAGAACAGATGTCTTTGTTCTATTCCTGCACTTAGAAAGACAGCATTCAGTCTTTCTCCTTAAATATGATGCTGCTTATGGGTATATGTAAATATATTTTATCAGGTTGAGGAAGTACTCTCCTATTCTTAATTTGTTGAGTTTTTTTATTTTTATGAAAAAGTATTGGGTTTTATCAAATGCTTCTTCTGTATCAAGGTGATTATTTTATTATTAAAATAAAGGACAAGTACCATTTTATTATTATGGTGGGTTTTACTGATTAAGTTTTATATATTGGAGCAATCTTGCCTTCCAGGGATAAATTCTACATGTTCATGGCATATAATCCTTTTTATATGTTTCTGGATTTGGTTTGTGTCTATTTTTGTAAGGGATATTATTAGTCTGTAGTGTTTTTTCCCCCCTTATGATAGCCACCTCCCATTGTTAAATGATTTCTTTCTCAAAGCATCATTACAATAAGCAAATTCTCACCATAATCCTAGTTGACTATTTCATTTTTTTCTTTGTGGACATACCTTTTTTTTTTTGCCTTTTGCATTTTTTTTTTTTTTGGATTAATGTTCCAGAATCGGTCTCAAAGAGTAATAAAATTATTTGTCTTACCTACTTTTCAAAATATTTTTTAAACATTTTTCTTTTTTACTGGTTTGTTTCCTGCCCTCAGTTTCAATTTCCTCGGTCTGTTTCAGACAACTTCCCACCTCTAACTTCTTGTGTTGTTATTTTGTGTTCCTGTTTCCACCTCTGTACCATTTCTTCTGGAGCAGATACTCTTTTACATTCTAGGTTAATTAAGTATCCCTTCCAATCCTTGCTCAGAGATCATTCTTGAATCCTACTAAAAAACATCTTATTCAAGAGATAGAAAAGTACTAATACCACATTGTCAGTTAACTCCACAAATGAACATTTCACCCAAAGGTGCCACAAATTTCAGTTATATATGTATTATTTTCTGTTACTGTTTTGTTTCTATAGTATCTTTAATTATTTAATTGTGCTTGGATTATAAGAATCAGCATCAGTACATCAATTTTAATTGGTAGACTTAAGGAGACAGAGGCCAATATTTTTGTTTAACATAGGACTGTGGACACAAAGGTTTGTTTTCTTTTGTTTTCTATCTCTAGGTGGAGTATGTGTTTACAGATAAAACTGGCACCCTGACAGAAAACGAGATGCAGTTTCGGGAATGTTCAATTAATGGCATAAAATACCAAGAGATCAGTGGTAGACTTGTACCCGAAGGACCAACACCAGACTCTTCAGAAGGAAACTTAAGTTATCTCAGTAGTTTCTCCCACCTTAACAATTTATCTCATCTTACATCCAGTTCTTTCAGAACCAGTCCTGAAAATGAAACTGAACTAGTAAGCAATTCTTAAATTAATAAATAGGGGTTTCATTTGAAATAGTTCTCTTCTAATAACCGGCTGTTATTTAGGCAATAGAAGATTTTAGCATTCTTCTTCTATATCTTAGGTTACCAAATTATTAACTGTATTTTCACTTTTTAGAATTCTGTTTCTGGTTTTCTAAATGTTATTTGGGGATGGTATTTATAGTGTGAATATTAACTATATATCTACAGATTAAAGAACACGATCTGTTCTTCAAAGCAGTCAGTCTCTGTCACACTGTACAGATTAGTAATGTTCAGATAGATGGCATTGGTGACGGCCCCTGGCAATCCAGCCTTGCACCCTCCCAATTGGAGTACTATGCATCTTCGCCAGATGAAAAGGCTCTCGTGGAAGCTGCTGCAAGGTAGCTTAGTCTGATTTCTGAATTGTCAAAAAAAACCTTTTAAATAAAAATGTGAAAATACTAGAATATTAAATTGTCAGACAGAATTCATAAACACATAAAGATAGAAATGTATTTTAAATTTTTAATGAGAATTTGAAATGTGTCATTAATTTTGTTAAGCTTGCAATAGAGTCATTTTGAAGTGACCATTAAAAATAGCTTATTATAGAATATGAATAATATAATTTGTGAGAATACATGTCTGTATTGTTTTGGACTTAATCTGATCATTCAAATTCTTAAAAATAATGCTATATTCAAATGAAATAGTTTTAAACATGTCTTAAACTTCATGTTTGAAATATTTTTATTCTAGCTGTTATAATGACATTGCAAAATATGAAATATTCCTTAGATTTTATTTATTTTTCTTTTTTTACTCACTAGAATTGGCATTGTATTTATTGGCAATTTTGAAGAAACTATGGAAGTTAAAACACTTGGAAAACTGGAACGGTAATTTTTTTCTATATTATTATTTTTTATATACAAATATTGATCGAGTTATGACCTATGCAACTTACGACCATTCGACTTTACGACCACAATTGCTAGCCAGGACTGCTCCCCGTCTGGCAGCGCAAGCATTGCGACAGTGCGGACCAGCCTCCGGCAGCACTACCATCTCCGCTGCACCATTTCAACTGTTATCCCAGACTTGGTACAGCAGTTTGTGTTTTATGTCTTGGATATTTTTCATCAAACCCCTCCCAAGATGTCTACCAAGAGGAAATTGTCTTTGCAAATTGTATTAAACCAGTTTTACTGGTAATGCAGTGTTCTACTTAAACCTGACGAATGTAAAAATAAGAAACAAAATGGTGTAGGGATGATACAAAATGAACAAAGAAAATTATGATATATAACAATGAAAGAAAATTATGATAAAATCTTAAAGATTTTTATAACATCATTTCAGAGTGCTATACATATAGCCTGCTCAACTTACAACCAAATCGTGTTATGATCGGTCTGTCGGAACCAATTGTGGTCGTAAGTCGAACACTAGCTGTATCAAGCACTTAATATGGGACAGATATAGGTAAATTGTGGCCCATGGGTAAGATCTGGCTTACAGCCTGTTTTTGTACAGCCCACAAATGACATTACATTTTTGAAGCATTGTTTACAAAAAAAAGAATATGCAACAGAAATTATATATGTTATTTAACACCTAAAATATTTAATATCTGGCCCTTTACAGAAAAAGTTTACTAATAATGATTACATTGTATCTCATCATAGCAATAACAGTATTCTGCTCTGAATCTTCATCTGTATTTTAGCTTAATGTTTCTTGAATTTATTTTTATGTTTATTTTTACACACTCCTGAGGTAATGAGTTTCGTAAGTTTCTTACTAATGAAGAAAAACTTTCTTATATTTTCTATGATTTTATCTTTTAAACATTAAAGAACAGCTATCTTATTTCCACTGCATAATAAATTAGCTCATTCTTATTATTGTTAGATCTTTCTTTCATGGGTTTATTAATTTCAGTTATCTCAACTCCAGTTGTGCATTTTTGAACTATGCTTTTCCAAACTAAGTAGAGCAGGGGTCCCCAAACTACGGCCCACGGGCCGCATGCGGCCCTCTGAGGCCATTTATCCAGCCCCCGCCGCACTTCTGGAAGAAGCACTTCTTTCATTGGTGGTCATTGAGAGGAGCACATTGACCATCTCATTAGCCAAAAGAAAACCCATAGTTCTGATTGAAATACTGGTCAGTTTGTTGATTTAAATTTACTTGTTCTTTATTTTAAATATTGTATTTGTTCCCGTTTTGTTTTTTTACTTTAAAATAAGATATGTGCAGTGTGCATAGGGATTTGTTCATAGTTTTTTTTATAGTCCGGCCCTCCAACGGTCTGAGGGACAGTGAACTGGCCCCCTGTGTAAAAAGTTTGGGGACCCCTGAAGTAGAGCTTACTCTTTGGTTACTTTCATGTGGGAGCCTCTCTAGCACATTCTGTCACATAAGCCATCATTCCAATGAGTGTTTTTCTTTGTATAAATTCTTATAGAAGATTTTTCAATCCACACCTGACCCATCCACACAAATCTGTTTACAGCCCCTTAGAGAGTCATTTGTTCCCCCACTTACACGTATATATTCTGTCCCGGGTTCAGAATCACTGCCATAATGAGCCGCTGTTACTCATGTGAGTGTGTTGTACAGTGTGTCCGTAAAGTCATGGTGCACTTTTGACCGGTCACAGGAAAGCAACAAAAGACAATAGAAATGTGAAATCTGCACCAAATAAAAGGAAAACCCTCCCAGTTTCTGTAGGATGATGTGGCAGCATGTGCGCATGCACAGATGATGACATAACATCTTGTATACAGCGGAGCAGCCCAGGGCCATGCCAGTCGAGATGTGGACGGTACAGAGGAAAGTTTAGTGTGTTCTGTGGCTCGCTAAATTTGAATCCGTGTCAAAGTGCAACGTGAATATCGGCGTATTTATAACGAAGTGCCACCACATAGGAATAACATTACTCAGTGGGTTAAGCAGTTGAAGGAAACCGGCAGTTTGGTGGAGAAACCCCGTTCTGGTAGGCCATCAGTCAGTGACGAGTCTGTAGAGGCTATACGGGATAGCTACCTAAGGAGCCCTAAAAAATCTGTACGTGAGCCCACATCGAACTGCACTGAATAGGTATGAAACTGGGAGAGTTTTCCTTTTATTTGGTGCAGATTTCACATTTCTGTCGTCTTTTGTTGCTTTCCTGTGACCAGTCAAAAGTGCACCATGACTTTACGGATGCACTGTATTTCTCTTGTGTGTTTGGGCAGAAAAGAGAATCAGTCACCTTTTTTAATGAGAAAGACTTGGAGCTGGGCAGATCTGGATTCCAGTCCTTGCTCTGCCACCCACAAGCTGATTTGACTGTAAGCAAATTACTTAATCTTTCTGAATTGAATAGTTCTCACTTAAAAAAAAAAAAAAAAAAAAAAGCCCTGGCCGGTTGGCTCAGCGGTAGAGCGTCGGCCTAGCGTGCGGAGGACCCGGGTTCGATTCCCGGCCAGGGCACACAGGAGAAGCACCCATTTGCTTCTCCACCCCTCCGCCGCACTTTCCTCTCTGTCTCTCTCTTCCCCTCCCGCAGCCAAGGGTCCATTGGAGCAAAGATGGCCCGGGCGCTGGGGATGGCTCCTTGGCCTCTGCCCCAGGCGCTGGAGTGGCTCTGGTCGCAATATGGCGACGCCCAGGATGGGCAGAGCATCGCCCCCTGGTGGGCAGAGCATTGCCCCTGGTGGGCGTGCCGGGTGGATCCCGGTCGGGCGCATGCGGGAGTCTGTCTGACTGTCTCTCCCTGTTTCCAGCTTCAGAAAAATGAAAAAAAAAAAAAAAGGTAAGACCTACCTCCTTTGGTTCTCATGGGTATTAAAGGACATAAGATATAAAGTGCATGGCATTTGGTAAGTACTCAATAAATGGTCCTTCTATTTCTATCTTGTATTGTTTAGAGCAGGGGTCCCCAAACTTTTTACACAGAGGGCCAGTTCACTGTCCCTCAGACCGTTGGAGGGCCGCCACATACAGTGCTCCTCTCACTGACCACCAATGAAAGAGGTGCCCCTTCCGGAAGTGCGGCGGGGGGCCGGATAAATGGCCTCAGGGGGCCTCATGCGGCCCGCGGGCCGTAGTTTGGGAATGCCTGGTTTAGAGGTTAATTTCTTGTTCTAAATTAAGCATTTTTATCTTTTATAGGTTGTAAGGATTCTTAATATTTACTTAACATTCAAAAAAGTAAAGCCTTGTGTAATTTGTTTTTTATTAGGTACAAACTGCTTCATATTCTGGAATTTGATTCAGATCGTAGGAGAATGAGTGTAATTGTTCAGGCACCTTCAGGTAACCAACCTAAACTTTTATGAATTTTTATTCATATAATATTAAGACGTTGATAACTCATTTTTATTTTTAGGTGAGAAGTTTTTATTTGCTAAAGGAGCTGAATCATCAATTCTCCCTAAATGTATAGGTGGAGAAATAGAAAAAACCAGAATTCATGTAGATGAATTTGCTTTGGTGAGTGAATATTTCTATGATTTAAAAACTCTGAATGAGTTTTATATATTTGAAAGATTTGGGGTTTTATTTTTTCATTGATATACGAAAAACTGTAGAACTGTGTTGGTTCCATAGTCTTTGATTAAAAATTGACTTATAATCTGCCAAAATGTGTCTTTGAACCTGTTACAGTCAGGACACTTCTAGCTACGAGGACCAAATTACTATATAAAAAACAGGAGGATTAATAAAAGAATACAAGGGAATCCGAAGGATATAGAGAAATCAGAACCATTGTACATTGGTGGTAGGAATATAAATACATACAGACAGCCACTTTAGAAAATAGTTTTGCAGTTTCTCATAGAACATAGACTATACTATATGATCCAGCAGTTTCACTCCTTCGTATACTCCCAAAAGAATTGACATATGTGTACATATAGACTTGTATACAACTGTTCTCAGCAGCATTACCCCTGCTAGCCAAAAAAAAAAAGTAGAAACATCCAAATGTCTATCAACTGATAAATGAATTAAATATTGTAGTTTAAGACTGTTATTTGGCCATTGAAAGAAATGAAGGACTGATAATATGCTACAACACAGGTGAACCTTGCAGAGATTTTGCTGAGTGAAAGAAGCTAGTCACAAAAGGTCACATAGTCCATTTATAAATTCATAACAGTTGCTATCGTCTGGAGGAAGGGGGAAAGGGTGTGTCTGCTAATGGATGTGGGATTTTTTTGAGTGTGATACAGGTGTTCTGGAATTAAATACTAAAAATAATTACACACAATTCTTCAATTCACTGAAAACTAGTGAATTCTCTTTAAGAGTGAATTTTATGGCATATGAAGTATGTCTCAAGAAAAGCGTGTACAAGAATCTTACAGAAACAAAGTGCTAAAGTGCCAAATTTATGTGAACAGGAAAATTATTAAGCAGCTCTCTCAACCTTAGGATCTCATGATCTCTCATTTCTGCATTTCTGTAAATGTATGCTATATACTTATGTCTGCTCAGCTGCCTCCCTTGTGGTTTCTTTTTCTCCCATTACTGGTTCCCTAATTGTTTACGGTCTGGTTATTCTACCCACACTATAACATCCATGAGAACAAAGATAATGTTCTACCTTCCTATCTTGTTAATATTCCTAACAGTGCTGGCACATAGTAGGCACTTAATAAATGTTTGTGATAGAATTGACTAATTAAGTTCTTATTAATAAACCTCATAGTCCCTTAACTGTTATTTAAGAGAAACAGTTATGTATAGATGTGGGTCATTTATAAATCAAGGAATGCCAATATTTAGAAATCTGCTAAATAGTATTTTAAATCCACCTTTCCAAGTTCTGTTACTAGAACATTTACTTTGGGTTTTTTCAGAGGAAATATATAGCAAGAAAAGGAGATTTTTATAAGCTTTTAGATTTAAATGTCAACTTTCAGATATTAACACCATAGGAAAACTTTAAACCCAACAGAATCACAAAGTCAAAGACATATTTTTAAGTTTTGTGTAATTCCAATTCACCAGTGCAGATGTAATGATACAATTTTAAATCCTTCAGTAGCTCTAGAAAGTGTAGTTTGATAATGACCACCTTGTAGACTTCTTTATTTGAATTGCAAATTTGTTATACCATAAACCCTCAGGAAGTACTGGTCCCCTTTTTAATGGTTAGAGCAGGGAAGCAGAACCTGGGGCTGCCTCTCTCTTGACAATTGTGAAGGTACCATTATGGAACTTTCTGGCTTTCCATGTAAAACAGTTTTAAAACCACAAGTAAGATCATCTTATGAGCCTGTCTATTCTCTAAGATATGTTTTACAATTCAGTGACCTTAATTGTTTGAGCAACATTTTAAGAACTCATCAGAAATTGAAAGAGTTATTATAGTATGTGTCCCATAACTCAGATCACTAGAATTCATTACATTTCATTTATTTTTCTATCACTAGGTGATAGTACTTTTTTAATTATTTGTAATTGATTTTTGGTACTGGGGTCCTCACTTTTACTTCAATGACTTCTTGATTCCCCATTAGATATTTTTGTTTAATTTTTGTCTCTAATTTTTCTGATTAGAAAGGGCTAAGAACTCTGTGCATGGCCTATAGACAGTTGACATCTGAAGAGTATGAAGTGATAGATAGACGCCTATTTGAAGCCAGGACTGCCTTGCAGCTACGGGAAGAGAAATTGGCAAATGTCTTCCAGTTCATAGAGAAAGAACTAATATTACTTGGAGCTACAGCAGTAGAAGACAGGTAAGTATCCAATAAATAGAAAATATCATTTTTCTCTCAATTTTTTTTAGCCAACTTTTTTATTTATTAACATCCTATAATAATATATTTAACATCAAAATAGAGGTTAAAACCTTTTTTCCCCACTTAGTATGTATGCTTTTTTTTCTAGCCAGGTATCTGAAATAGATGAAAGAATCCAGCTATGTATTTTTCCCATAGACTTCAATTTTTAGGATACTACTCAGTGTATGCCATATAAAGACTTCAAGCACCTGCTTGATTCTCCAGCCTCACTTCCTACCACTACATCCTTTAATTTTATACTTCAATAGTAAAAACTATTCTATTTTATGGTTTTGTTCCTTGGCAAGTCTGTGCCTTCTTCCTGATTATTCTTCCTTTTCCCATTTGTGAATATCTATTTCTAAAGTATAGTTCAGCTATTAGCCCTACTCTAGTAATAAGACCTTTCTTTACTTCTAACAGGATTTAAAAAGCTCTTCCATGTTGTATAGATCTGTGCTGTCCTGATGGCAGTATATGATAATTATTTATTTAAACTTTTTTTTCTCTGTTAGCCTTTCAGTTACTTGAGGTCCATTTATGGCAGGGGTCCCCAAACTATGGCCTGCGGGCTGCAT
Organism: Saccopteryx leptura; assembly: GCF_036850995.1. Lineage (NCBI taxonomy): Eukaryota > Metazoa > Chordata > Mammalia > Chiroptera > Emballonuridae > Saccopteryx > Saccopteryx leptura. The sequence continues at coordinate 70,930,798 of NC_089510.1, read as the reverse complement.
ATGGCCCCTGCCACACTTCCGGAAGGGGCACCTCTTTCATTGGTGGTCAGTGAGAGGAGCACATTGACCATCTCATTAGCCAAAAGCAGGTCCATAGTCCCCATTGAAATACTAGTCAGTTTGTTGATTTAAATTTACTTGTTTTTTATTTTAAATATTGTATTTGTTCCCATTTTGTTTTTTTACTTTAAAATAAGATATGTGCAGTGTGCATAGGGATTTGTTCATAGTTTTTTTTATAGTCCGGCCCTCTAACAGTCTGAGGGACAGTGAACTGACCTCCTGTGTAAAAGTTTGGGGACCCCTGATTTATTATTTGTTCCCAGCATCAATTTTAATGTGTGTTTCTTGAGTTAAATTGAATTCTTTGAATTAAATTGAATTCTACAAAATTATCCTGTTATATTTTTCTCTACAGCTTAGATCTGTGTATGTTTGCGGTTTTTTATTTTGTTCTGTTTGTAATCTAGGTTTTCATTTCATTTTTAGTTATCCTCATGACATTTCTGAGACCTAGCTGAGGTTAGGTAGTCTTTTATTGTTCACAGTCTAATTTTTTAACTGCTGAAATGAGGATTTCCTTATCAGAAAAAGAGAAAAACTTAAAATTTGAAATTTAAGACTTTCTAATAAAATAGAGGTATGTAGACCATATGCTTAAATTGAGTCTATAAAAATCAACTTTGAAAACATATTCTTAAAATACGAGGTTGTAGATTTTGTTCACTACATCACTGATTTGGTTCCTATTTCCTCCCTAATGAGAAAAAATTTCATTTATGATACTGACCTGAATGTTACTGTAGCATTCCTAAGTCAAGAAGTCCTGAATTTACCTTTCTTATTATGTGATTTATATATAAAATCAGAAAAGTACTTCCTACTGCTAATTTTGTTTCTTTTCAGATTACAAGATAAAGTTCGAGAAACTATTGAAGCTTTGAGAATGGCTGGTATCAAAGTATGGGTACTTACTGGAGATAAACATGAAACAGCTGTTAGTGTGAGTTTATCATGTGGACATTTTCACAGAACCATGAATATCCTTGAACTTATAAACCAGAAATCAGACAGTGAATGTGCTGAACAGTTGAGGCAGCTTGCCAGAAGGTAAGAATGTAATTATGCACAGAGTTGAGGTGTAAGCAAATATGGTCACTGCTTATTTTTTATAGCCCATGAGCTCAAAATAATTTTTGTTACTTGATGTATGAAAAAGAATCCAAAGAAAAATATTTTATATTATGAAAATTATGGAATTCATATATATATATATATTTTTATTTTTTTTTTTGTATTTTTCTGAAGCTAGAAACGGGGAGAGACAGTCAGACAGACTCCCGCATGCGCCCGACCGGGATCCACCCGGCACGCCCACCAGGGGGCGACGCTCTGCCCCTCCGGGGCGTCGCTCTGCCGCGACCAGAGCCACTCTAGCGCCTGGGGCAGAGGCCAAGGAGCCATCCCCAGCGCCCGGGCCATCTTTTGCTCCAATGGAGCCTCGGCTGCGGGAGGGGAAGAGAGAGACAGAGAGGAAGGAGAGGGGGAGGGGTGGAGAAGCAGATGGGCGCCTCTCCTGTGTGCCCTGGCCGGGAATCAAACCCGGGACCTCTGCACGCCAGGCCGACGCTCTACCACTGAGCCAACCGGCCAGGGCTGGAATTCATATTTTGTTGCCTGTAAATAATATTTTATTGAAACACAGCCACATTTATTTATTTACATATCACTGATGAAGACATTTACACTATAATAGCACAGTTGAGTAGTTACAACAGACACCTTATAAAGCACTTATCTCATTTTTTATGCTGCTTGATACGCTGCAAGCCACAGTGACACAATATAACTTGATAGTGTCTTGAGTGCCACACGTATTGCCGTATGACATCTTACTATATTTTAATTATCAGTATCCATCTCCAAACAAGAAAAATGGACTTTTTAATATGATTTTTAAAGAACAGTGGAATGTTATTTTATCAAATTTGATACAAAGACAGCATTGTATTTATTATTCAGCGACACTTTAATATGCTACTGGTTGGAAAAGACAAATTCAAAGATGAAATATAAAATCTCATTACAGATTGTTATATTAAAATGTAAACTTTTATTACAGAATCAGTGTTAACAGATGGACATTTACAGTTGATTTTGATGATAGGGAACATTAAACACCAATTAAGCAAAATGTTATTCCTTTTCACCCCTGCAAAAGTGCTTTCCATTTTCTCAATAGTACACTTGTATTATTTTTAAAAATTATAATCAGTTATTATTCTAATTTTTACTTTTAAAATTTTGTTAAAATTTCTCTTGTCTTTTTTTTACTTTAAGTACCTACATAATATCTTGTCTTTTTTTTACTTTAAGTACCTACATAATATCCTCAATTTAGCCTCTTGGCCCACAGCACCTAAGACTGAAATATTTACTTCTGGCCTTTTACAAAAAACATTTGGCAACTCCTGATGTAGTTCACATGACCAAATTGGAAATCAGTCTGCACTCGACTAGTCAAAGAAAATTTCACAAGTATTTGCACTCTAAAGTCATTCTCTTTTTTTCTAAATCTGTTTTTTAATAGGCGCAAATAAGCTTTATTTAGGAGGCCCCATTTAATTCAGTTTGATTTTTCCACAATAATTTAATGAGTGCTTCAATATAAGACTAAGATTGCTTATATGTAGCTATTTAGGTCTCCTAAAGATGCCCATCATTTGCAGTCTTGTGACATTAGCTTGGAAAAACATGCGAAAAGACAGTTCCACAGATGTCAATTTACACTCAGTGCTTTATTTATGTTCACTATACAGGCATTGATGTGGTACTAGCTCAGGATTTCATCAAAGAAAAATTTATTTAAGGATGTTCTAAAGCAGCGGCTCTCAACCTGTGGGTCGTGACCCCGGCGGGGGTCGAACGACCAAAACACAGGGGTCACCTAAAGCTGGAAATACATATTTTATTTGAAAATGTATTGTATAATAAATACGTATTTCCGGCTTTAGGTGACCCCTGTGTTTTGGTCGTTCGACCCCCTCTGGGGTCGCGACCCACAGGTTGAGAACCACTGCTAAAGAGACAGTACAATTCTCAGAGGTTTATTTGCTTGAGTTAAAAAAGTTGATTAAGCCCTGGCCGATTTGCTCAGTGGTAGAGCATCGGCCTGGCGTGCAGGAGTCCCGGGTTCGATTTCCATCCAGGGCACACAGGAGAAGCACCCATCTGCTTTTCCACCCCTCCCCCTCTCCTTCCTCTCTGCCTCTCTCTTCCCCTCCTGCAGCCAAGGCTCCATTGGAGCAAAGTTGGCCCGGGCGCTGAGGATGGCTCCATGGCCTCTGCCTCAGGCGCTAGGATGGCTCTGGTCGCAATAGAGCATTGCCCCCTGGTGGGCATGCCGGGTGGATCCCGGTCGGGCGCATGCGGGAGCCTGTCTGACTGCCTCCCCGTTTCCAACTTCAGAAAAATACAATAAATAAATAAATAAGTTGATTAATCTAGGTAGTTATACTATAGTTTGGGAGCATCATTGTGGCTGCTTAATTAATTTAGGTACTATAATGTTAAGGAGAACTTCCTAAAACAGAAAATAATTGCTCAGAATCATTTACTTTACACTATATTCCTTCTAAAATGTTATTCCTGATTATAATAGTAATGTCTATTTTAAAAATACTGGAAATGATAAAGAAAATATGATGGTTAATATAATACAACCATCCAAAGATAATTATTTCTAGTTTAGAATATTTTCTTTAAGTCTTCTATAGATATAAACTTTAAGTGAACTTGTTAAGATCATGGACATTATTCATTTCCCTTCTTATAAAGAAGCTGTATTATAAAGTGAAGACTATACCTTAAAATAAAGTTTTGTCTTGCTATGTGAGATTTATATTACATTTTAGAGATACTATCTTTTTGGTAGAATACATTCCTGAGAAAATCATATGAGTCATTGATACTTTCAGGAAGTATAAATTCTAAAAATCTTGAGTGGAACAAAGAATTCATACCTTTGAAATTTTTAGTTTAGGCCTGACCTGTGGTGGCACAGTGGGTAAAGCATCAACCTGGAACTCTGAGGTCGCCAGTTCGAAACCCTGGGCTTGCCCAGTCAAGGCACATGTGAGAGTTGATGCTTTCTGCTTCTCCCCTACTTCTCTCTCTCCCTCTCTCTCTCTCTCTCTCTCTCTCTCTCTCTCTCTCTCTCTCTCTCCCTCTCTCCCTTTCTCCTTCTCTCTCCCCCCTCTCTAAAATGAATAAAGTCTTAAAAAAAAGAAAAAAATTTTTAGTTTTATATATGCATTTCTTCACAAACATATATTGATGTCTCCCAACTAGACATTTGGAACACACAGTCCTTTAGGTGTTTGTTTATATATTGTTTACTCTCAGAATACTTACAGTGTATAGGAAGAACGGAAGTAAATACAGACCTATCACAACTCAAGTGTAATTGAGGCAAGAACAGAAAGCTGTGGGTGGACAGAAGAGGGAAGGTTAGCCTAGACACAGAGCTGTGTGGAAACACCATGACTGTGTTGTCTCCAGAGAGATGAACTGTTATTAACTGGTCAGAGAGTGACACCAAGCAGCAAATTGTATGCAGATCCCCAGGCTGAGAGAGGCTCGTTCAAAGAATTGGTCCTAGTTAAGTACAACCATAGAATTGAATAGATGGGAGAAGTAAAGGTATGGGAAGTACTGAGGTATAAGGCTACAGAAGTGAGCACATGCTACCTACTGTCTGCCAGAACTGTGAGGAGCTTTTCCACATTTCATAAATATTATCCCATAGATTGTGAGATAATATGCTGATTTATAAAGCCTTTCCAGAGGAAAACCAGTACCGGGTGCCTTGGGAAGGTTCTCTAGGAACACTGATCTGATCTGTCTCTCTTCTGGCTGTTACCCCTTCTGCTCAGACAGTACTTAGGCTGAACACACTGGAGAAAGAACAAATTGCTAAATAAAATTTCCCCAATAGGGAGGAAAAACAGTTAATGTAGATGCTTATTTCAGGTATTGGGAGAATTAATAAATAAAAGAAGAAAACACTTTTTAGTTTATGTTGTAAAAGTTAATTGTTTACTACTTATCAGTTACAGTGCAACACAGTGATGATTAGGCATACGCTGTGAAGAACATTTTACCTTATAAGAGTTTTTTTTACTATTATAGAACTAAAAATCTATTTATATACTATTTAGTTTTTATAGATTATTGCTCACTTAATACTCTTTTCACTTCTTATTTTAAAATGGAAGGTAAAGCCATTATGAAAAATAGTATGAAAGTTCCTCAAAAAGTTAAAAATAGACCTACCATATCTAGCAATCTCATTTCTGGTCATATATCCAAAGGAAATGAAATCGCTATCTTGATGACGTACTTTCACCCTCATGTTTATTGCAGCATTGTTCTCAATAGGCAAGAATGAAAATAGCCATAATGTCCATTGATTTATCAGTGGCTAAAGAAAATGTAGTGTGTATATACAGGGGTAGGCAAAAGTACATTAAAAATAGTAATACAATACACAATAATACAAGAATAAACTTTTGTGTACTCACAACTGTAAACCTATTTTTGCCCACGCCTGTTTACAAAGAAATATTCAGCTATGAAAAGAAGGAAATTCTGCCTTTTGTGACAAAATGGATGGATTTTATTTTTCAGTCCTTGTTCATATTTTTCTTTCTTTCTTTTTCTAATTGATTTTGAGAGGTGGGAGGAGAGGAGAGTGAGTGAGAAGCATCAACTCATAGTTGCTTCACTTTAGTTGTTCATTGGTTGCTTCTCATATGTGCCTAGACCAGGGGCTCAAGCTAAGCCAGCAACCCCATGCTCAAGCCAGTGACCTCAGGGTTTCAAACCTGGGACCTCAGTGTTTCAGGTTGACACTTTATCCACTGTACCACCACTGGTCACGTGGAATGGATGGATCTTGAGGCATTATGCTAAGAGAAATAAGTCAGAGAAAGACAAATACTTAGATGTGGAATCTCAAAAAGTAGAACTCAAAGAAATAGAGAGAAGAATAGTAGTTCCCAGGGGCTGGGATGTGAGGAAATTGGGAGGTGATGCTCAAAGGATACAGACTTCCAGTGTATATATAAGATGAATTAGTTCTGGGGATCTAATTTACAGCTGGTGACTAGAATTAACATTACTGTATTATATATTGGAAAGTTGTTAAGAGTAGACCATAAATGTTATCACTACACACAAAATAAATGGTAATTATGAGGAAATGGAGTTGTTCACTAACTTTATTATGGTAATCATTTCACAATATGTATGTATATCAAATCACGTGGCACACCTTAAACTTACATGTGTTATATGTCATTATCTCAATAGAACTGGAGAAAAAAATAAAGTTAAAATGGAGGGATATTTCTCAGTAACAGTGTGCTATATTGTAAACCCAGTGGTCAACTGTAGTGTATTTATTGTTCTTTGTTTTAGGTGAGACTAGGGGAGATAATGAGGCAGACCTCCCTCCCGCATGCTCCCCAACAGATCTCCCTGACAACTCCATCTGGGGTTATCCGAGCTATTTATAGCTCCTGAGGCTGATATACTCAGACCAGCTGAGCCATCCTCAGTGCCCAGGACCACACTTGCTCGAACCAATTGAGCAACTGACTGCGGGCGGGAGGGGAAAAGAGAGCGAGTGAGAAAAAGGGAGGCAGAGAGAAGCAGCTGGTTGCCTCTCCTGTGTGCCCTGACTGGGAATTGAAACTGGGACATCCATACACTGGGCCAAGGCGCTATCCACTGCTGAGCTACCAGCTAGGACCAATAGTGTTCTGGGTTGTTGTTTTTTTTTGTATTTTTCTGAAGCTGGAAACAGGGAGGCAGTCAGACAGACTCCCGCATGCGCCCGACCGGGATCCACCCGGCAAGTCCACCAGAGGGCGATGCTCTGCCCATCCGGGGCATCGCTCTGTCGCGACCAGAGCTACTATAGTGCCTGGGGCAGAAGCCAAGGAGCCATCCCCAGCGCCCGGGCCATCTTTTGCTCCAATGGAGCCCTGGCTGTGGGAGGGGAAGAGAGAGACAGAGAGGAAGGAGAGGGGGAGGGGTGGAGAAGCAGATGGGCGCTTCTCCTATGTGCCCTGGCTGGGAATCGAACCCGGGACTCCTGCACGCCAGGCCGACGCTCTACCACTGAGCCAACCGGCCAGGGCCAGTGTTCTTGTTGTGGATGTAGCACAATGCTACTTTGAGTGCTGGCCTTAAACAGCATAAAGGAGCTTGAACCAGAATGTAAATCTATGCACTGCTTTTTTCATCAAGACAATTTTATTACCAAATGGGAGTAGGGAGAAACAGTGTAACAAAATAATGTTTGGCAATGTAGTTGATTTACATACTGATGCAAGTTTCTTATTTCTTCCTGGCAACAAATAATTGGCCCAGCTGCCAGTAATCAGACCATACTCTGAGTTGTGCTCATAACATATGCCCACAAAGGAAGTGTTATCCATGTTTCACCATAGTAATATCTAATGTTGCAGTCCATTGTAGGAGTTAATATCAAGAACAGTTATGATTCCTTCTTTCTTTTGCTTCCCACTTATACATAATTTAGCTCATGAATTTTCCTGAATTCTTTTTAAATTTTTTTAAATTATGATTTACTGAATATAACAATGTTTTTATTTTTGAAAGACTTTATACTCACAATCTTAGAGAATACACTCAGGTTATATGTTATAGTTCACATTTAGAAAATATAGTTACTGTATCTAAGTATTATTAGTTCATTGTAAAATTGAATATCATCTGTTTTATTTATTACATAAGTCACTCTCAGTTCTACTTAATCTTAATTTCAATACAATAGTTTGTTCCCTGACATATCAGTTATATAATTGTAAAGTCTGTAAATGAATGTTTTATCTTTCGGTAAGAATCTTGTTTACCAAGTGAGTATAAATAATGTGACTTTAAAGTACCTTACAGAAGTTGTAATTATTTTCTGTTTTAGAATTACAGAGGATCATGTGATTCAGCATGGTCTGGTGGTTGATGGGACCAGTTTATCTCTTGCACTCAGGGAGCATGAAAAGCTATTTATGGATGTCTGCAGAAATTGTTCAGCTGTATTATGTTGTCGTATGGCACCACTGCAGAAAGCCAAGGTATGCTTGTGTATAAGAAGTTCTGTAAAGATATATAGATCTAAAAGTGTTCTTTATCTATAGTTCCATTTAGTGTCTTGCAGTGTGTGAATCTTACTAAGTTAATCATTTCTCATATAATGAATTTTAACCATGTATAATTAGACCTTTGGAATTTTCAGAGTGAATATAAAAGTTTTAACTCTTCATAGTAACCTAGAAAGTCTGTGATGGGTAGCAGTACGAGATTGTCCTGAGCCACAAATTTAAGCTATGATAACTAAAGTTTCACAAGTTAGTTACCTACCTACTGAGGGAACCTATAGGCTTCAGTTCATATGTATCTTTGGGTGGTTCTGTTAATCTCTGCTTATTCTTGCATTCTTATGAAGTGATAATTCTCTTTGTTAAAAATAGCTACTAAGAATAAACTCAAAGTGAATAAAAGACAAATGTAAGTAATGAACTGATACTCCTAGAAGAAAAAAACAGGCAGTAAAATTTCAAACCTCTTGTAGTAATAGTTTTACTGATATATCTCCTAGGGCAAGGGAAACAAAGGAAAAAATAAACAAATACAGCTACATCAAATTTAAAAGCTTTTGCACAGCAAAAGAAATCAACAAAATCTAAAGAGAACCCACTGTATGGGAGGACATATTTGACAATGATACAGTACATCTGATAAGGGGTTAGTTTCCAAAATATGTAAAGATGTATACAACTCAACACCAGGAAGGCAAACAATCCAATTTAAAAATGGGCAAAGGACCTGAATAGATAACTTCTAATCATCAGAGAGACACAGATTAAAACCACTGTGAGGTACCACCTCACACCTGTCAGAATGGCTATCATCAATAAATCAACATACAACAAGTGCTGGAAAGGCTGTGGAGAAAAGGGAACCCTCATGTACTATTGTTGGTAATGCAAACTTTTGTAGCCACTGTGGAGAACTGTATGGCATTGCCTCAAAAAATTAAAGGTGTATCTGCCTTTTGACCTAGCTATCCCACTTCTAGGAATGTATCCTAAGAATCCTGCAACACTAATTCGAATGACTATATGAACCCCTATGTTTATTGCAGCATTATTTACAATAGTCAAGATCTGGAAACAACCCAAGTGCCCATCACTAGAAGATGGATAAAAAGCTGTAGTACATTCATACAATGGAATATTATACTTCCATTAAAAGAAGGGAATTTTGTGATAGAATAGATGAACCTGGAGATTATTATGCTAAGTGAAATAAGCCAGTCAGAAAGACAAGTACCATATGATTTCACTCAAATGTGAGATCTAATGAATAAACTAACAAACCAAATAGAAACAGAAGCATGGACACATGGAACAGACAGACAGCTGTCAGAGAAGGGAGAAGAGGAGCTAGATGAAAAGTTGAAGGGACTGGCCAAAAAACAAATACACATATCACATAGACACAGATAACAGTGATAGCCAGAGAGAAAGGGTGGTAGGGGTTTGGTGCAGGTGGACAGAGCAAGAGAAAATGGAGATAGAAAGAGATTTTGAATGGGGGTATAGGCACACAATACAGGGTACAGATGTTTAGTTGAGTTGCACACTTGAAACCTGTGTGGTTTTGTGAACCAATGTCACCTGAATAAATTCAATTCAATAAAAAATGAAAAGTAATAAATACACTTAATTTTTTTTGAAGATTTTATTTATTGATTTTACAGAGAGAGAGCAGGGAGTGGGGAGAAGTATCAACTCATAATTGCTTCACTTTAGTTGTTCATTGCTTGCTTGTCATATGTGCCTTGACCGGGCAAGCCCAGGGTTTCGAACCAGCAACCTCAGCATTCCAGGTCAGTGCTCTCTCTGTCCACTGCACTACCACAGGCCAGACACAAATACACTTTAGTAAGAAGTTGAAAAGCCTGATTGACTTGTGATATAAAGCTGTACACAGAAAATATTTAAATTTCAGCTATGATTCAAGTGAAAGTCTATAAATATTTTTTATAACTCCAAATTTGTAATTGGATTTCTTATACTATATTTTTCACAAGCAGTATCTTTTGAAGTGCACATCTAAACACTAATTGTTTCACATATAGGTCTAATAAATTAGATTTTTTTTCTTGCTTCATGGAATTTTGTTACAATGCCTATATCATCATAGCTCATGTTCCTCAGACTATGGATACTAAAACTGGAGACCGAACAGAGCTAATGCTTAGGTTTTTAATAAAAGTATGTTCAAGAATTTCAAAGAAACTTTTTTTTAGATTTTATTTATTCATTTTAGAGAGAGGAAACAGAGAGAGACACACACAGAGAGAGAGAGAGAGAGAAGGGGGAGGAGCAGAAAGCATCAACTCCCACATGTGCCTTGACCAGAAACTTTTTTTTATATATTGAATTTAATTTTGATTTTTTTTAATTTTAAAATTTTATAGATGAAAATAATCTTCCCTTTACATCAAATGAAAAGAATACTTTTTTTATTAAGATTTTGTTTGTTGACATTTTGGAGAGAAGGGAGAGAGAGAGGGAGAGAGAAAAATGGGGGTGGGGGAGGAACGGGGGGAGGAAGCGTCAACTTGTAGTAGTTGCTTCTTGTATGTGCCTTGACTGGGCAAGCTTGGGGCTTTGAACCAGCAACCTCAGTATCCCAGGTTGATTCTTTATCCACTGCACCAACATAGGTTAAGAATATTTTCTTAAGAGAGAAAAATTTTGCCTGACAAAATTCAAGTAAGTGTAATTATTTTTACACAGTTATTATTAAGCTTCTTTACAAATTTAAGTCTTATTTAAAGATTTTTGCTTCCCATAATAAAATTCAAGATAATACTGTTTTGTAATGTTATTTCTGTTTCTTCTTCCTTTTTTTGAGAGAGACAGACAGGAAGGGAGAGAGATGAGAAGGACCAACTCATAGTTGTGGCACTTCAGTTCATTGATTGCTTCTCATATGTGCCTTGACCAGGGGGCTCCAGCTGGGCCAGTGACCCCTTGCTCAAGCCAGCAACCTTGGGCTTCAAGCCAGCGATCATGTCGATGATCCCACACAAGCAGGCAGCTTCAGGATTTCAAATGGATCCTTGGTGTCCCATGTTTACACTATCCACTGTATTACCACTGGTCAGGCTGCAATGTTATTTCTAAAAGATTTCTAACATCTTTTTTTAAATTTTTTGTTTATTTATTTATTTATTTTACAGAGACAGAGAGAGAGTCAGAGAGAGGGATAGATAGGGACAGATAGACAGGAACGGAGAGATGAGAAGCATCAATTATTAGTTTTTCGTTGCGACACCTTAGTTGTTCATTGATTGCTTTCTCATATGTTCCTTGACCGTGGGCCTTCAGCAGACCGAGCAACCCATTGCTTGAGCCAGCGACCTTGGGTCCAAGCTGGTGAGCTTTGCTCAAACCAGGCAAGCCCGCGCTCAAGCTGGAGACCTCGGGGTCTCGAACCCGAGTCCTTCCGTATCCCAGTCCGATGCTCTACCCACTGCACCACCGCCTGGTCAGGCAAGATTTCTAACATCTTAGTGGAGACATCCCTCAAAAAATGAACCCCAGAGCATATTATTGTCTAATATAAAATTAATTTTTTCTGCTTCCTTCAACAGTTATTTAAGATAAATGACTATATAAGAAAGTTGAAATTTTATCACAAGTAACTAATTAGTTGTATGTCTTTCAGGTAATAAGACTGATAAAAATCTCACCTGAAAAACCTATAACATTGGCTGTTGGTGATGGTGCTAATGATGTAAGCATGATACAAGAAGCACATGTTGGCATAGGTGATTGATTTTTTTTCCCCCTCCAAGCTCATAACATTGATACAGTTATTTGGGGATTTTGAATTTTCCTTTTGTAGACTAAAGTGCAACATTAAATACATGAATGAAAACTAAATGCAACATGGTAATATATCACAGTGTATCCCCCATCAGAAGCCTGTTAGCCTAAATTTAATTCCAAATTTTCAAGGACATGAATACCACATTAGTGAATTTATGTTTTCCAGTTCTCCTTCATAATAAAGTAACTCTGATTTAAGTATAATTTTATACTATTTAAAGTAGTTTCACACAGTACTTTATCACTTTTAAATACTAAATTTGTGTTTTACATGGTGCCCCTCATGGTTTTAAATTCTTGTTTTAAAATGTTATTGTTATTTGTCTATAAAGATTTTTCAGCTCATTTTAAAGATAATTTTTAGAGACAGGAAATTTATACCAAACTAATAAAATATAAATTTTCATATAGTCTTCTAATTTAATAATCTTTATCCTAATTTTTATAGCATTTTTATTGGATTCATAATACTATTTTATTTATATTTAAATTTATCAATCATTTCTTATTTAAACCATATTTTGACCTGCTTCCCTCAATGATTTTATTATACAAATCAGAAGTAAAGAGAAAACTATGGGTTTTTCATAAAAGTATAAATTTTAGAGTTAGAAAATCATTTAGATAGTTCTGGAATTATATCTGTAATTACTCGTGATGAGTAGTTTCTACTGGTCTAATTTCTACTGTATCTCTGAAATAACTCCTACCTCTTTATGATAAATAACTCTTCATTTTGAAAACCTGATTTTCTTTCCAGTTTGTATATTATTCCCCATAAATCTCCCTAACAATGTGATAGTTCCTATACCATATATAAATGCATTAAAAGCTATATAGTATTTATAACAGTGGGTTTTTTTGTTTTGTCTTGTTTTGTTTTTATATTTTTCTGAAGCTGGAAATGGGGAGAGACAGTCAGACAGACTCCCGCATGCGCCCGACTGGGATCCACCCAGCACGCCCACCAGGGGGTGATGCTCTGCCCATCAGGGGGCGATGCTCTGCCCCTCCGGGGCATCGCTCTGTTGCGACCAGAGCCACTCTAGCGCCTGGGGCAGAGGCCAAGGAGCCATCCCCAGTGCCCGGGCCATCTTTGCTCCAATGGAGCCTCGGCTGCGGGAGGGGAAGAGAGAAACAGAGAGGAAGGAGAGGGAGAGGGGTGGAGAAGCAAATGGGCACTTCTCCTGTGTGCCCTGGCCGGGAATCGAACCCAGGACCTCTGCACGCCAGGCCGACACTCTACCACTGAGCCAACCAGGCAGGGCCTATAACAGTGTTTTTTGAGTATGGTAACAGACTAGTGAATAGAATAGATTCAAACATCTGGAAGTTTAGTGTATAACAAAGGGGACCTTTCAAATAAGTAGGGAAACAAGTTACTTGATTAAAAATACTGATAAAACTTATTAAAGATCATGGAATAATAGAAGAAAAATTTAATGAAAATCCTGTATTTTTAGGTGTGGAAGTATCTTTTGAGTTATCAAACAGCAAGGAAAAGATCAATATGTGTGGCAGAAATAACTACTGACCCAAAACAATTTTAAAGGCAAAGTAGTAAAGAATATTTGCAAAATAGATGACAAAGTATTAATATTTCTAATATATGAACTTAATACTAAGTGGAAATATGTGGAAGGATGTGAGACATCAGTTGTCACAAAAGGAGAAATCTAAAGGAATGCTTAATCCATGAAAACCTATTTAATCTCACTAATAATCAGAAGAATGCAAGTTTAAATTGCCTGTCAGAGTGACAAAAATTACAGAGAATGATAGTCTGAATTAGTAAAGGTATAGATCAACAAATGCTCTTATTCGACATTAGTAGAAGTCAGAATTGTAAATGATTGCCTGTTGACCTGGCAATCATGCATCTAGCATTTTTTCTAAGAAAATATGTGAATATGTTGACAAAGATACGTTATAAACAGTGTCCATAATAGCATATTAAGGGACAAAAGTAGATTACAGAACAATCCTATTTTTATACATTTGTTTGTATGTATACTAAATATACACACATAAAAAATATGCAGAAGGAAAAATTCTAAAGGGATATATACCAAAAATAGTGGTTTTCTCTAGATACTATGAATATAGGTGATTGTCTCTACCTATACATTTTGAAACATTTTGATCCTTTTATGACAAAACTTAAAATTTTTAATTCTGAAAAATAATTTTTTAAAGCTGCTTTTAGATTTAAAAAGCTAACTTGGCAATAGCTCTTGAAACCTAAAAGATTTATTATAACCTAAAAAAAAGTACTCATGTTTATCAGATAAAATTATGTACTGATTTTAGATGATACTATACTTTTCTTTCTAAAAGCACATTTTGTTTGAGTTATGCATGAAAATGTTAAAGCAATTAAACATGCTCATTTTTGCTAGGTTCAGATTACTCAATTTGAATATTTCTTATGTTCAGTGAAATTGAAACTGTTTTATATCATTCTCTCCATTAGAAATCTATTAACTTTCAGCTTTTTAGTGTAATTTATGTTATTAGATCCTAGACTTTCAATATTATTTTTATATTAATTGTATTTTATATATTCTAAATCTTTGAAAATTGATGTTACATATCTGGTATAGTAGCTTTGTATTAATTACATATTTGATTTAGAACATACTTTGGGGAGTCTGCTATCTTCTGTATATTAGGACATGGTGATCCTAAAGCCACATGCAACAGCTATAATTAACATTTCACAAAGTATTATGAAAATTTACTTATCAGTTATCAATTAATTTGCCTTTTTGTTCCCTTTATCACAGGAATCATGGGTAAAGAAGGAAGACAAGCTGCAAGAAACAGTGACTATGCAATAGCTAGATTTAAGTTTCTCTCCAAGTTGCTTTTTGTTCATGGTCATTTTTATTATATTAGAATAGCTACCCTTGTACAGTATTTTTTTTATAAGGTGAGTTTCATGGAGATATTTTATTTTATTTTAATGTTTATTGTATTGAGTTTAGAGAGAGAAAGAGGGAGACAGGAACATCGATCTCCTGTATGTGCCCTGATGGAGGATCAAACCATCAGTCTCTGCACTTCGGGACGATGTTCTAACCCAGTGGTTGGCAAACTCATTAGTCAACAGAGCCAAATATCAACAGTACAACGATTGAAATTTCTTTTGAGAGCCAAAGTTTTTAAACTTAGACTATATAGGTAGGTACATTCCTTATTGAGGTAGTGCCCACACATGATATTTTGTGAAAGAGCTGCATGTGGCTCGCAGTTTGCCGACCAGGGTTCTAACCAACTGAGCTATCCAGCCAGGGCGTGGAGATATTTTAGAATCAGTTATTGATATAGTAATTTGAGGCTTCAATTTAAGGAATTCTGTTACCATACAAATTATTCTTAAAATTGTTTCCATAGTGAAATAACAGTTTATAGAATATACTTTGAATATTAGTCAGGAATCCAATGTGTAATGACAGAAAGCAAATCAGTGGTTGCTGATGCCAAGGGTGCAGATTATAGAATTGACTGGAAAGGGATATAGAGAACTTTGCATGATAGACAAGTTCTTTTGTTTGATCGTGGTGGTGGTTGCATACATGTATAAATGCATCAAAACATTAAAAAATTTATACTTAAACTTGATACATTTTATTCTATGCAATTTGGAACTCAGTTTTATTTCTTTGATGTTATTTTGTTCTGAACCAGTAATAAGTTTTAATTTAACTTTAGTATAATGATTTCAAGCAGAGGTTCTAAGTCTTTGTGCCATGAATGACCATTTGGTATCTTAGTGAGATATATAAATTATAGGACTTTTAGATGCATAAAATAAATAGGATTACAAGGAAACTAATTATGTTGAAATACTTTTCTATCTCATGACCCTTTTGGGGAAGGTGGGAGACTGCGGAACTCAGGTTAATAACCCCTGAGTACCAAGACATTGAATACATCTGTGTGTCCTATAGTGCATATCTACCTCTAAGTGATAGCTGTAAGCCAATGAAGGAACATAGGTTGACTACATACTGCTAATAAATGATGATGGCAGGGGTTTTTTCTAGCTTATTTTTATAGCTTTTCTGTGACATATGAATATTGAAATGGAAAGATGTTTTGATAGTTTTATGTATTTGAAATATTTGAGTATTTTAAAGGTATTATAGCCCCAAAGTTGAAGTAAAACTTACTTATTATACTAGATATGAAAAGTAGTGAATAATAATTGGAAGGTGTAAATTAAAAATTATGGCACTGCTTGGCTATAGTACGAGTCAGTGACATTACATTTGCAGTGCTGCTTAAACACTTTTAGACTTTTTTTAATAAAATGGAAATTCTGTTTTCCCATTTTACATAGACAAGTTCTTATGGGCACATTTGTTTTCCATTTCAACTGCAATTGTATTTCTGAACTCATTAGCTATTTAAATTTTTTTTTCTTTTAGAACTAAATATTTTAATTATTTTTATTTAATCTTGTTTTTCAGAATGTGTGCTTTATCACACCTCAATTTTTATATCAGTTCTACTGTTTGTTTTCTCAACAAGTAAGTAGAAGCTTTTGTTTTATACTTTCAGGAAAAGTGTGTATGTTCAGTCTTTGATAGATACTTGGAAGGAATTTTTCTTAGTTCTGCTAATAACTAGATAAAACTATTGTAGTTAGTGTATTTAATCAGTATGATGTTAATCTTTACTCTGATTTTCCGTTTGAAGTTAGTGTTAATACCAAAATATATTTTAACTCTGAGTACTTCTTTAAAAATAGATATTAACTCTTAACAGCTTAATAGAGAATTCTGGTAACTTTTCCAACTTATGTGTAATATTTCTATAAAATCCATATCAAGCCAGGCCAAAAATTTATTGGGGAATTACCTCTTTCTTTTTGACTCAGAATTTTGTTAGATTTGGAAGGAACCGTAGTGATAAAGTCCAAGGATGAATACAGGTTTAATCTTAGAAGCTAACTATAAATAATGGATTGTGACTACCAGGAGCACTATATTGAAAGGGGTTCTGAAGCTGTACTCTCAGAGGAAAAACCTGTTCTTGATTAGCAGAAGCTGTAATGAGCACTTGATAGTGATGGGTCTTTGGTTACACATATGTCACATATTTCCCATTCCTGTCTTAATTTATAAAAAAGGAAATTGAAATGTACAGAGATTCATAACTTGCCCATAGATCTCTTTTCCTTTTTTTTTTTTTTTTTTTGTACTTTTCTGAAGCTGGAAACGGGGAGAGACAGTCAGACAGACTCCCGCATGCACCCGACCGGGATTCACCCGGCACGCCCACCAGGGGGTGACGCTCTGCCCACCAGGGGGCGATGCTCTGCCCCTCCGGGGCGTCGCTCTGCCGCGACCAGAGCCACTCTAGCGCCTGGGGCAGAGGCCAAGGAGCCATCCCCAGCGCCCGGGCCATCTTTGCTCCAATGGAGCCTTGGCTGCGGGAGGGGAAGAGAGAGACAGAGAGGAAGGAGGGGGTGGGGGTGGAGAAGCAAATGGGCGCTTCTCCTATGTGCCCTGGCCGGGAATCGAACCCGGGTCCCCTGCACGCCAGGCCGACGCTCTACCGCTGAGCCAACCAGCCAGGGCCCCATAGATCTCATAGTCAATAACTAAACCGTACTTGGACCTACTGCTTCTAACTACTTGAACACCCACTTCACATACCACACTGTACATCTCTAATTGAACAAGACATTTGTTCAAATTTATTGAATAATGAGCTTAATTATCTTAGGTTTTTCATGAGTTTTTTCCTATCCTTAATATTTTCTCCTCTGTTTACAATCTAACTCTAAATTCTAAATACCTGCTTAGGCGTTGATTGCCAATAACAGTATTCGCTTATTTGAATGAAATAAAGAGTGCTGTAAGAGCATGTGACAAGGAAAACTAACCTATTTTGATTAAGTTGTCAGGGAGTTTACAGTTTAATTAAAGATAAAGTATTAATAAAAACATTACGTGAAGCATAGACAAAGCATTAAGCAAATTAGTACCAGCAGTAGCACATATGACTGTTTAGAACAGGAAGTTATAAATATTTAAACTTTCATAGATCATGCCTTAAAGGAAGAGTAGGATGTAGATGTGAAGACAAAACCATGAAAGCAAAACTAATTGTGTAGCTTGTAAAAGGATACATAGTAAGAAACCTAGAAGCATGTGACCAAATTGTGGAGAAATTTGAAATGAAGAGCCAATTCACTATAATTCCAGAATTACTTGACAAAATATTTCAACTCCCACAAAAACTAAAAATTTATAAATAGTATGTGCATGTTTATGTCAGAAACAAATTGGAGTTATTAAAATGGATTTTTGTATAAATTGAAAAAACCATATAATTTTTATGCTTATTTTTATTTTTTTAAAATAGTTTACCACTGATTTGAGAGAGAGGAAGGGGGAGAAAAAGAGAATGGGGTGAAAAAGGGGAGAGAAAGAAGCATCAACTCATTGTTCCACTTAGCTCCATTTAGTTGTGCACTCATTGGTTGCTTCTTGTATGTGCCCTGACTGGGGATCAAACCTGTGACCTCGGTACACCATGGTAACGCTCTGGCCACTGAGCAACTGGGCCAGGACCTGTATTATTTTTAATATGCTTCTTTGTATTTATATGCATAAATATAACATATATTTTAGAATCTCAAAATTCCAATTTTTCTTCCTAGACACTGTATGACAGCGTGTACCTGACTTTATACAATATTTGTTTTACTTCCCTACCTATTCTGATATATAGTCTACTAGAACAGCATATAGACCCTCAAGTATTACACAACAAGCCCACCCTCTATCGGTAAGTATTTTCCAGTATTAAATGTCCATAACATTTCTGATTGCAAGTAGTATATACTTGTTAGTTTTTAAAAGTACCTCAAAATAAGCAGATACATTAAATAGTGTCTTGGTGATTAATGCTCTACTAAGGAAAGTACTTTAGTTCTATGGTTTATAGTTGTTAAACAGTAAATTTCCCAGTGTTTTTAAGAACAAACACTTTCATCCTAGTAATGCATTGGGCAGTTGTATAACTTGCATTTATTTGTTGTTCCAAGCCAATAATATATTATTTTATGTGCACAAAAGATATTATTCAGTAATTGTCTGTCTCTAGAGTTTCTAAAAAATTACTTTATGTTCTAGCATTGCCAAATTTATGAGTAGTAATCAATGTAGAGTTGAGGACATTAATCCTTGTCCCATATACCCTGTGTCCTGGTTCCACAGAACCACATAATCACAGAGATGTGGAACTATTCCTAAGGACTAACTTAAGATTTCCACATTACCCTGGACCTCCACTCTTATAGAGGAATTCAGTTATATAGAAATGGCAAGAACTTAACCTTGATTTCCCAGAAGATATAATAAGACTGACTTGTTCCAAAATTGGCCAAGACTGTTCTTGTCATAATAGCTCTTGATGGAAATGATGTCGATAGGGAGCTTCAGTGCTGAACCTAACTCAAATGACTCCACTAACAAGAACAAGCATGGCAGAGTGACTGAATGTTTACAACAGAATATAGTACAGAAAAAGCAACTTTTCACAATTAAACTGAAGTATTATGCCTATCATATTTCTTTATCAAATAAAATGAATTTGAATGTATGATGTGAACTATAAGCTGTTACACAGGTATATGATATTTTTACAAGCAGTGGTTTATAAATTGGGGTTTATTATTTCTGCCAATATTTCCAAATAATTTTTAAAAATCTAGTTTTTTGATTATGAAATTTTAACATTGAGTTGGTAAATAATAAATGAGTCAATATGTTCCTTTTTCTCCTCTTTTATTTTAAATTTACAGAGATATTAGTAAAAACCGTCTACTGAGCATTAAAACTTTTCTTTATTGGACCATCCTGGGTTTCAGTCATGCCTTTATTTTCTTTTTTGGATCCTATTTTCTAATGGGGAAAGATATATCTCTGCTTGGAAATGGCCAGGTAAACTACATAATGTTTTTATTGTTTGTTAATAATTTGATTTAATTTGTTTTTTGATAACTTTCTGTCATAAAAAATAAAATTCAATTTAAATTATGAAATTGCATATATTAAAACAATTATAAAAAGGTTTTAAACTTTTTTACTTAATAAAATTTTTATACAAATAAAAATTTAAAAAGGCAGTACAGTTTGTAATCTTAATGTGAAACTCAAGGCACTAGGCAGTCAGTTTTGCTCTTCAAACATGAGTTAATGCAGAGGGATGTGTTCATGCCCCTGCATGCTTTTCAGGATTGCGCTTTTAATGATCGCTACTGTGTATTTAGTGCTGCTTTTGTGTTCAGTGCTTTACATGCCCCATATCCAGTAATCCTCACAATAATCCTTTTGGAGAAGAGAAATGAGGATTTAATGATTAGTTTGTTGCTTTTAGTTGCATAAATTATATTTTTGGTGTGCTTAGGAAGTGCTACCATACTGTGCAGTGCACACTAGCAATTTTGAGAAAGTTGTGAGTAACTGTTTAAAATGGCCACTTTTCTGAAATGTGAAATTGAGAAAGAGTGCCACATAGTACATTGTTACTGTGTCCTAATTGGAGTGCTCATGATGAGAGACTCTTGGCAGAACGAGGCCTATTTCTCTATGCTTAGCAAGATATGTCAGGAGGAAAAGAAGTGACAGCAGTGGTCCTATGGTGGACTGGAAATGCATTTCCACCTTTTGTTTCCCTTTCCCATTGGCAATACTTAAGTTTTGTAAAATATTTTTGGAGACACAAACAATATTTGCAAATAGGTGAATATTAAGTTTTATCTGTTCTGCAAACATTTGAAATATAATATAACCCTTCCCTTGAAATACAGTACTAGACTTTGAATGTATAAGGGTAACTAATGCACTTGGTCATGGGGCTTAGAGTCTTGTAAGAGATATAGAAAATCAGCAAATAAAATAAAATCTCAGGAGCATTGAAGGAAATAGGTTTCAGTTGTAGGGAGGCTTGCCTGATCAGGTGGTGGTGCAGTGGATCGAGTGTTGACCTGGGACACTGAGGACTCAGATTCGAAACCCTGGTGTCACCGGCTTGAGTGTGGGATCATAAACATGACCCCATGGTCGCTGGCTTGAGCCCAAAGGTTGCTGGCTTGAGCAAGGGGTCACTGGCTCAGCTGGAGCCCCCAGGTCAAAGCACATATTGTATGAGAAAGCAATCAGTGACCAACTAAAATGCCGCAGCTATGAGTTGATGCTTCTCATCTCTCTCCCTTCCTGTCTGTTCTTTTCTCTGGCTTTCTAAAAGAAAAAAAAATTGTAAGGAGGCTTGAATCATTCACATTACTTCTTCTTATTCTTTTTTTTTTTTTGCAAGAGAGAGAGAGATGAGAAGTATCAACTTATAGTTGCATCATTTTAGTTGTTCACTGATTGTTTCTCAAACATGCCTTGACTGGGGGGCTCCAGCCAACCTAGTGTCCTTGGGCTCAAGCCAGCGAACTTTAGGCTCAAGCCAGTGACCTGTGTCAAGCTGGCAAGCTTGCGCTCAAGCTGGATAAGCTGTGCTTAAGCCAGTGACCTTGGGGTTTAAAACCTGGGACCGCAGTTCCAGGTTGACATTCTATCCACTGTACCACCACAGGTCAGGCTTCATGTTTCTTTAAAAGGTAGAGTAGGAACATACTACCACTCAGTTTTGAGGACATCGTTAGCCTGATTTAGACAAAAAGGTGAATCTAGTTTGTGTTGCATAAAGGTTACAGCACTTAATAATTACCTTTTATTGAGTTTGTTCTCTGTGCCAGGTATATCGTATGTATTAGCTTGTTAAATTGTAATAACAACCCTGTATGTGAAAAATGTCATTATTACTTTTGCACATTAGTTAACTTCAGAGAGGAAAATTCAAACTCACAATGCTGTGACTTTAAACTCTGTGTGTTTAACTACTATCCTAAATCCCTTTAAGAAACAAATATACCAGTGCCCTTCTGCACGGCATTGCCACCTGTGTGAAGGACCACCAAACATATTAGATATATGAGTGAGTATGCCCATTTTCACCTGAAATGGAGTGAAAACTGAATAGAATGAAGAGAGGAAGGAGTTAAGATGGAAGGTGTCATTGGATGAAAAGGAAGTTAAAGAGATATTTTAATAGTTACTCATTTTTTTATTTTGCACATAACATGTGCCCATTATGATAAATTTAAAATATATAGGAAAAAATATAAAGAAAGTAAAGTAACTGTTGTCTTTTTACCAGATGTAATTTTATCATTTTAACATATTTCCTTTCTTTTCTTCTTTTTTTGCTATTTTTCATTAACTTTGTAATTTATATCCCCTTAGTTCTCAAGTATAGGCTTATAATAATTAGCCCCTTATAGCCTAAGTGATTTTACATTTTAGTAAAAATACTTCAAAAAATATTGTCACAACTGCATATTTTATACTGTCATAACTTAAAATATTTTTTTTAATTTGAGAATTTAAATTTGCTTTTAGTTTTCAGTGACGATTTAAAAAATTGTCTTGAGCACGCTTTAAACAAAAGATAAAAATCTTCATGAAGAATAAATATTGGTCTTGAGTACAAAAGTTTTTTCTTTACCACCAGGTACTTATTATTTTGTTTTGTTTTGTTTTTCTAACTCAAACTGAAAATCATTAACTTCTTTTCTCTTTTACTAGTTCTATCAGTCAAATATTGTATATACCACTAGAAAGTAATCTACTGCTGCCTGCCACCAATACTAATAGTAAAAAAGAAGCAAACATTGGATTCAAATCAAATTGGATTCACAACCTGGCACCTGAGTTATCATTTTCATAGTTTGGGGATGAGTTAGTTAATCTCTCTATGACCCAGTTTCCTTATCTACAAAATTAGGAGTATAATCCCAACTGTAGAGGTTTGATGTGAGGATTCAATGATATAGGTAGAGTATTTAGCACAGTTGCTAGCATATAGAAGTTCTCAATAAGTCTTGGCAGCATTAGTTGTTATTTTTACTATCAAAACATTATATTAAAGACTCTGGTTTACCGAGTCCCACCTGATCTACTTCTCCCAGAAACCTCTCCCCTCTAAACTGTAAGTAAAACTGCCCTTGCTGGCTTTCTAAAACGTGCTCATTTTTAGTTCCAAGCCACTTCTACATTTCCTCTCCAGAGTGCTCTTGCCTCTTTTTCCCCAGACTTTCTCTTCCTCTTACAGCCATCTATTCTCAGACATCTGTTCTTCACCCCGTTCTTTTGCTCCACCTCTTATGTCTCCCTGTACTGAAAGTCTTTTTAGACATCTAGTCCATGTCACATTGTTCACTGGACGTGTTGAATGTGTTTTGTTTTCTAATAATTATCCTTTTATATCCAAGACATCTACAGATAATTTGCGAACCAGGGGGCAAGTACTGGAAAGAGGAGTGGCTGGGAGTAAAGATGAAGTTGATTGCAAACAAGTGATCCTGAGCAAGAGGAGAAAGTTACAGTAGGTTGGGGTCCAAGTAGGGTAGAGCAGTTCAGAGGAAGTTTGATTCTACCTCCATTTTTTGTAAAAGGGTCTAGAAGTATAATGAATATTTCAGGCATTAATGTTCAACAAATATTTTTAAAGTGTTCACTCATTCTAAATTTCTCTTTAACTTAGGAAAAAGTTATTTATTCCTCCTATAACCTTTCCATAGATCTTCTTTTCCTTAGTAAAATGTAAGCATCCTGATAAATTTTCTTTGAGATTTGGCAAGACTGGAAGAGTGTATTTGCATGTCTGAGTACCTGTTTGTGTGTGTGTCTAAAAACTGTTTTTCTATGAGCAGATTTTTACCTTCAGGTAAAAAAGTGTCTTTACCTTCTTTACTATAAAAAAGTCATTTTTTCACTTTTATTTCTTAACAGGTTGCCAGAAAACAAAAATATTAAGGGGACTGAACTAGACACTGATTTTGAATTACATTTATTCCAGATACTAGGAGAGTTAAACTCATAAAATTTGCCTAGCCTTATGATGCAAACTTAAAATACAGTATTTGTAATGAGATAAAAACTGGGGCTTTTCTTATAATACAGTACTATTATTTTATCACATTTGTCAAAAAGTCACAGTTTAGTAATTTGGTGAACATGTTGTTTGGATAATCTTTTCATTTTATTTTCAAAGTTAAAAACGAGCTTACCATAAAACTAAATTATTTCTGTAATCCAATAGGATAAATGTTTTTTGAATCAGTGTTTTTATACAGGCTTTGTAGAAAAGTACAGTCATCATTTTTTTAATTAATAGAATTTTAACAAAAGGTAAAAATGTTAAAAAATATTAGAGATCTTGCTATAACTTAATTTTTTTTAAGTTCCCAAAGAATAATAGAAAAACTGATTTTCATGAAATTTTTTTAAAAACAGCCTGATGGGAGTATAATGGGTATATATTAGACTGTACATATTTAAAGTATACAACTAGACATTTTTTTTTACCATCTTAACATTTTTAAGAGTGCAGTTCAGTGGTGTTAGGTATAGTTACATGCTGTGCAACAGATCTCCACAACTTCTTCATCTTAGAAAACTATATCTATTAAACACTGTATCCATTAAACACTACTCATTTTCTCCTTTCCTAGCCCCTGGCAATCACTTTCTGTTTCTGTGAATTTGACTACCTTTGAAATCACTTTTTCTTAAAGCTACATAATTGGGAGGTAAACACCAATAAAGATAGTTTATTAAGTATACTGTAAGTTAGAGGTACTAAAAACCAATTACTGACCTGACCAGGTGGTGGCACAGTGGATAGAGCATCAGACTGGGACATGGAGGATCTAGGTTCAAAACCCCGAGGTGGCTGGCTTGAGTGTGAGCTCATTCAGCTTGAGTGGAGGCTCACTAGCTTGAGTGAGGAGTCACTAGCTTGAGCATGGGATCATGGACATGACCCCACGATTGCTGGCTTGAGTCCAAAGTCACTGGCTTGAGCAAGGGGTCATTCCCTCTGCTGTAGTCCTCTGGTCAAGGCACATATGAGAAAGCAATCACTGAACAACTAAGGAGCTGCAACGAAGAATTGATGCTTCTCATCTCTCTCCCTTCCTGTCTGTCTGTTCCTATCTGTCCCTCTCTCTGTCTCTCTCTGTCTCTGTCCAAAAAAAAAGAAATTATTATTTGAATAAGAAGACTTTATCTCCTCATTGATCTTTACAGAGTAAGTCATCTCATCTTGTAACACACTTGTTCTGACTGTTGCTGTTCAGAATATTTTTGGACATAGCTTATGCTGTCTTTCTGTGATCTCTGCAAGGAAACTTTCTCAGGGAAGAAGCTATTTAAAATTATGGATAAGGGAAGATACTACTTAAAATTGTAGATAAGGAAAGAAAATGACAAGACAAGAAAATGGGAGAAGAACAATTCAGATTAAGAATTCACCTCCAGTTAAAGCAGATTTCCTCAGAATGCAGAGGCATCCTGGCTTGGATGAGAGTATATTGGGAAGAGTAAAAACATTAAAATGCAGGAAACAGAAGAGAGGGATTTGAAGTCATAGGGTGAGAGTGGAAAACTAAGATACTGTAGGGAGGAAAATGTCTGGAGGATAGTTTCAGAGGTAGCTGACTTCTCATCCCAACATTCCACAACATTCTGCTTTTCACTTGTTTTGGCTGGAGGCTTTCGAAGAAAAAGTTAAAGGAAAAGAGAATCCTTTGCTAACTAAGGAACTCTAGTAGCTATTCCACTCATTTCAGTGGTCTGATATGAAAATTACAAATTAGATAACTACCGTTTAAAACAAGATTCTGCCCAAATAAGAGTTTTTAAATTGTCTTTGTTCATATACAGAAACACAATGTTAATTTTTTTCTCCCTCTTTATAGAATTAAGCCTAGTCTAAAAAACTAAAATAGTTGAAATTCAAAAAATACAGTACAGTATTGGGAGAAAAAAGGAAAAACTATTAGAGTATTCTAATTTCAGTTAGACTTACCCAATAGAGGTATTGGAATTGTCAGACCCTCAGTACCCTTCTAAAATAAATATTACACACTTTTCCACCACATTAAAAATTAAATGAGAGAAAAAGAAAAGAGAAAAAGTGGTTCTTTACTCCTTCATCAAGCCTTCTAGGTCTGGACCATTTGCCAGATTAGATGGAGGGAAACAGCAACACAAAGTAGAGTGGGGAGATGAAATTTCAGGTTGTAATTTTGAGAGAAAAATAAAATTTTTTGTAGTGTTTACTACTATTTTTTAAAAATTTAATGATTTTTCCCCTTTATTTCTTGTCCTTAATTGATTTCTCTTTTACGCTATACATGTCAGCTATTGAAATGTAACCATCAAATGGTAAGAGCTCTGTGTTCTACAGAGAATACAAAAACCTTTCTTTCAGTTTAAATAATTTAGCCACTGAAATTACCAGTCAAGTCATTCAAGAGCACTTGCAATTTAATTCTTATAAGTAAGTACAGATTTTTAAAATAACAGGTTTATGATTAAAATATCTTTGATTATCTACTTTATTGTAAAATTTTCCATATATTCATTTATTCATGAGACAAATATTAAAGCACTAATAATATTTTAGACAATTAATGGAAAATGAGATATAAGATTAGAACAGAAAAAATATACCTTATTTCTTATGGTATTACCCAACAATTGGTCATATGTTTAAAATTTATCATAAAGCTTGACCTGTAGAGGCACTATGCTGTGCCATCTTTTCTTCTTTATCTATACACAGGGTGAACTCATTCTTCTTATGGTTTAAATACTGCTAATATTCTGAAAACTCCCAAATTTACATTTCTGCCAGTCTCCTCAGATTCAGATAACTACCTTCTCCACTTAGAAGTCCCATAGGATCTCAAAATTTAATAAAGCTAAATAAAATTATTTTTGTCTTTTGCAAATTTGTTTCCCTTCTGATTTTACATATTTTTATACACCTTTAACTAACTGCTCAGGCAGAAGTCTAGGAATTGTCCTTGGTTTCATTTCTCACAACCCACATGCACTCACATTGGTTCTAATGTTACACGTATCCTGAATGTTCACTTCTCTCCTTCTCCTTACAGTTCAGATCACCATCTCTTTCCTGGACCAGAACAGCTACCACCTTCCTGCTCCTGCTGCCTGTTCTTTACACAGCAGCCCACGTGATCTTTTAAAAAGGACAATATGATATATCTAATGATAGGCTCAAAACTGCCTGTTAGCTTCTTATTGCAGTGTGAGCCACACTGATTTTCTTGTTACTTAAACAGAGCAGTTTGTTCCTGCCTTAGGACATCTGCACTTGCTGTTTCTCTGCTTGGATGCTTTTGTCTCACATGGTCACTGACCCTCTTACTCATTCAGGTCTGCTGAAACATCACTGGCCTCATGAAGGCCTTTTTTGCCCGTTTCCATAAAATGCCATCCTCATCACCTTTCTTCACTTCCCAGCCCCTTGCTCTATATTTGCTTTTCTTTACATAGCACTAATCTCTACCTCAAGGTGTATATTTTTAGGTTTATTTGTTTATCTGTCTCATCCACTAGGTGTAAGCTCCATGAGATCAGCAGCTTTCTCTGATCATTGCTTTATCCCCAAGACCTGGAATCGTATTTGCCATACAGGGTCAGGCAAAAGTAGGTTTGCAGTTTGAATGGAAAATAATACAATAATTAATAATCATACAAAAATAAACTCTTTCGTGTATATACAACTGTAAATCTCCTTTTTGCTTCCCTGCCCCCTCCTCTTATAATAGGTGCTCAGTTACTATTTGTTGAGTATACAAATGAATAATGAATAATCCTTTCTAATTTGAAATATAAGTTTGTCTTTTTAAATAGGTAACAAAATTAGAAGAAGTTATTCAGAAAACAGGCATATAGTGAGATCAAGTGTTTTAAACATCTGATGATAACTATTATTTATTGATTGCTTTTTATGTATCAGGCATCCTGTTTTCTTTGTATACCTAACTTATAAAAACCTATAAGGTTTAACCCTCATTTTACAAATGAAAAAGGTGAAATACAGAGAGGTTTATTTGTCAAGTAAATGCTAATTGTTAGAAATCTGTGATAATGAAACAGAGGCTTTTAAATAACTTTTTAGACCAATGGTAAAGACTGACTATAAACTAAATTAACATAAACTTCTGATTATATTCTTATTTGTGGAACTTAAATCCTGAAATTATTTGGGGATTCCGCATTTTTAATAAACTATAAGTTTCTGCTGTAAAGCCCAGGAATTACTTTCTGCCTAACATTAACAGCATTTTTACAAAGAATCCTTTGAGGATTAATCCTATTGGCCATTAGTTTTCCTTTCCAGGTATTGGTTTTGTGTGTAATTTTTTGGTTTTGTTTTTGTTTTCCTAATCTGTCTATGCTATGTCCAGAAATACAGTGGCAAGTTATTCACTGTAACTTCTGGTTGGAATGGTTTCAGAAAATAATTGTGATCGAACAGCATTTTGTTACCATTTTACTGTGTGGCAGGCAAGAATAAAGCAGTCACTATTCATTCTAAATAAAAACAGTCTGTGCCTTACAATTTCAAACCTATCTTGGGTTTTCAGTCTGATTATCAATGGATAATAATAATAAAAATAATAATACTTGTGTTGTTTCGCATATTCCTTTACTAATCTATTCACAGATTTCAACTGTAACGCTTAAATAATGCAAGAGGTTTTTTAGTAAAGAATGAAGTTAATTTTTGCCATATGTCTAACTTAATTAGCATTATGGTGACACATAATGCAATAATGGTCTATTCTTTCTGTTTAGATGTTTGGGAACTGGACATTTGGCACTTTGGTCTTCACAGTCATGGTTATTACAGTTACAGTAAAGGTATGGGACAGAAATTAGAAACATGGACACATTTTGTATCTATATAATTTATAGTTAAATTTCTTTAGCCATAGTAGTCTATTTTTCCTTTTTTAGTCATGAATAATTTTACTAATTGCTATTTAATAATTCATTTTCATTTTTTTGTCAAAAGTATTTTTTAAATCCATTATTTCAGAAAGCCTCTACTGATTTTTATTGTCAAATAAAGGTTGTTCCCACAGTGCTCATCTCTGAAATTTTGCTTCTCTCTATATAATGCAAGACAACACACAAGTTGTTTTAGGGAGTAGAGTTGAGAACAACGTGCTCATGAAATTTCAATACTGTTTCCTCAAAGAAGAAGAATATTATAAACTTGAATTGCTCAGTTTTCTACTAGGATCCTTCCATTATTAATGTTTATCTTCTGAGAGACTTTGCCTTAGAACCTTAATACAGTTTATTCATGTTTTTTATCTTAAGAGGTTGAAGCAAAGACTTATTTTATATTAGGGATTTAAAATTTTTATTTTTTATTTTTAGATGGCTTTGGAAACTCGCTTTTGGACCTGGATCAACCATCTTGTTACTTGGGGATCTATTATATTCTATTTTGTATTTTCATTGTTTTATGGAGGGATTCTCTGGTGAGTGACTATGTTATATTTTAATTACATTGATTCAACTCTTAATACAGGAGTGGGCATAAGTAGGTGTACAATTGTTTGTATGGAAAATAATACAATAATAAGTAAATAATAGAATAAACTTTCACATACAACTGTAAAACTGCTTTTGCCTCACACCTGTACTTATTGTGACAGAGTTTATTATGAATAAATAATTTTGAGATTCTATCCCAATAATAAATTTACTTTCAGTTGGTCTTCTGATATGGAGTAGAAAAGAAACTAACAATTACTGCGTTCTACAATCTAGGGTGTTTTAATTACATTGATTCTACACAATAATCTTATTATGTCCATATTTTCTTATGTGAACTGAGCCCTAAGATCTTAAAGATTAAAAACAGCAAAGCTAGAATTTAAACCCTAATTATTTTACTCCACAAGTAATGTTCTTTACACTAACCATATTATCTCTAAATTATTTACTTCTGTCTATAATAAAAAATGTACATCGAACCATTAGATTTTCATGGGTGAGTTAACTTCTCTCTTCAAATAGTACACTTCATCTTTATTGGTAAAGTCATATATTCAGCTACTGTGATAGCTTAAAAATTAATGCCGCTTCTAAAATTCTTTTATAAATGATAGACAAGGTCTTATTTGGAGACTTTATATTGCATTTGCTTGCTGTGCCTTTGATCCCTATATCAGGCAAAAAATTATAGAAGGTAGGCAAAAAGCTTAGAATCGCTAAGTAATTATCTTCCATTTAGGATTATAAAAGGATACTCTTATGAATAACATTTGTGTATAGTGTTTCTTTTTAATGTTCTTTAATTTTTCATTTCTTTCTCTATTTCACCATATTCTTTTGAAGTGACATATACCAAAACCCAAAAGAGTATCTTTGACAATACTACTATGTAGAACTAGTTAGTATATGTGAGTACATGTATTTTAAAGTATATTTGTAGAGAAGAACCTCTAAGTAGAACTTTTCAACCTAAGATTTGGGTAATCAGTCTTATATTTAGTTGCTTAGTAGAAAATATTTTGTTATGTTTTTTTCCCTTCTTTTTTTTTTTTTAAGTGAGAGGAGGGGAGATAAGCAGATCCCCCCATGTACCGCATCTGGGGCCAATGCTCAAATCAGCTGAGCTATCCTCCATACCTGAGTCTGATACTCAGACTCATCTAGCTATCTTCAGCACTTGGGGTCAGTGCTCAAACCAGCTGAGCCACTGGCTACGGGAGAGTGAGAGGGAAGAGGAGAGAAGCAGATGGTCAGCTCTCTTGTGGGCTCTCATCAGGAATCGAACCTGAGACATCTGTATGTCAGGCCGATGCTCAGTCCACTGAGCCAATTGGTCAGGGCCATTATGCTTTTTTTTCTTATGTTTCTTGATCTCTTAAGTCTGTATTCCTACATAATTTTTTTGATATTCTAAGGTAGAGCTATCTAGTCAATTGTTTGCCACATTCCTAATAATAGTTGTCATTGAAAATTATTGTTGAATTTTATTTTTAACAATTAAAATCTGTTTTGTTTTATTAGTTATTTATACTGATTCCAAATTTTGAACATTATTCCTAACTTCTATTCCAATTAAAATTGTAACCTTCAAATATAGTGGGTTTGCATGATGTCTAAAGAAACTGTCTTGTCAGGGTCTGCTTTTATTAAGCACACTTTCTTTTTTTACAGGCCATTTTTGGGCTCCCAGAATATGTACTTTGTATTTTTTCAGCTCCTATCAAGTGGTTCTGTTTGGTTTGCCATAATCCTCATGGTTGTTATATGTCTGTTTCTTGATATTGTGAAGAAAGTATTTGACAGACAGCTCTATCCTACAAATACTGAAAAGGCGCAGGTAACCATTTTTATATACAAAATCTTTTATTTAGGGGTCTTTAACAATGAATAGCTATCTTTATAATTTGCTTATTTCTGAAAATAGGAAATTATTCATTTATTAATCATTTTATAGTATAATGTTAAATCTGATATTTTAAAGCCGTTATTGTTTACTGTATGACTCCTGACAAGTTATAATTTTTAAAAATTATATTGTTGTTATACAACCTCAGGTTTTTAAGGATAAGACTATTTATATCCAGATAATAACAGTAAATATGTTTTAAATAATAATGGCACATTTTATCAGATTTGTATCCATGTATAGAGATAGATTATAGATAGATACATAGATAGATAGATGGATAGATAGATAGATAGATAGATAGATAAAAATAATTAGGATATGTGCCCATGCCTTTAGAAACATTAGAATTTGAGTTACACTGTTTCAAGTTATATTGGTTTCAACTAAAGAGTATGAAATAAGTTCTTTAACCTAAGTAATTTTTAAAGATTGGGTTTTTATAAAATACATTCACTAAATACTTAATAAATATTGAACTACAACAAATATTGACAGTGTATTGCATAGTGTTTAAGAATATGGTCCTTAGGGCCTGATTGTTCTCCAGTTCAAAACCCAGGTCTACCACTTGGTAGTTCTGTACTTTTAAGTCTCTCATTATCTACATGAGTAAAATTATGATAGATATGTCCATTTCATTACCTTTGTAATGATTAAATAGAATAATGTCCAAACACATAGTAGATGCTCAAGAAATGGTAGCCATTTAGTTGAATGTGCCTTGTTTGTATATTTGTACATGAGCTAGAAGTCTATTTTATTTTTTTATATTTATTTTAGTGAGAGAACTAGAGAGACAAGAAGGGAGAGTGAGATGAGACTCATCAGCTTGTAGTCGTGGCACTTTAGCTGTTCATCGTTTGCTTCTCATATGTGCCTTGACCAGGGCAGGGCTCCAACCAAGCCAGGGACCCCTTGCTCAAGCCAGCAACTGTGGAATCATGTCGATGATCCTGCGCTCAAGCTGGCAATCCCACACCCAAGCCTGTTGAGCCTGTTCTCAAGCCAGGAGCCTTAGGGTTTCAAACTTGGATACATATCCACTGCACCACCACTGGTCAGGCTAAAAGTCTATTTTGATTTGTCTTATTAACTATACCATAGCATTGGATATGTATCCTCAAGAATACATTCTAATTAACTTTTATGCCTCAGTAAACATGGAGTTTATGATTTAATTCTGCCTCAGTTAAGATTTTTTTTTCCCCTACATATGTGCTATCTGCCAAGCATATTTTGTTTAAATTTTGGAAACTTAGGTACATATTCTACAAGTAGAATGTGTTCCCTAAGTAGTGATTTGAGTTAGGCTTTGTAAATGGGGCATTGGTTTTTATTTCAGTTGATCATATCAAATTTCTTTAGCCTTTATTTGCTTTGGTAGCTCAATTCTACCAATATACATTTTAACACCATTGAAACAGCATAGGCCTCGGAAGCCTAAAAAACTTAATTTAGGTACTGTGTTACCATTGACAAAATTCATGCTTTTAATCAAGTCATTTACCCAACTCTCAGTTTCTTCCTCTGTAAAATCAGAATAGTAATTACTGTATTACACGATTCTTAGAGATAATGAATATAAAACACCTAACCCCAGTCCTGTATGTAGTGAGTCCTCAGTAAAAACAAAATGATAAAGATGATGAGGCTGTTGCTTTGTGATACTGATCTCCAAATAAGGCTAAAATATTTGCAGAATCTGATTACTCTGTGCATATATCAATATCTGTATGGAAAAATTTACTATGCAATATATTACTTAAATATTAATCAAAGATATCTACTTTAATCTTAAAGGATAAATGTTTACAGTAACAACACTATTTTTACTACATTGTCTATTATACTTTTTTTAGACCTTTATGGAGAACATATTGGTCTCCTGTTCTTGGCCTATATAAAGTTATAGTTCATAAAAATGCATTAATGACATCACTTGAAAAAAGTATGATAATTAGATTTATAAAAAGTAAATAATTAGATTTATTTATGTTTACCCTTGAAGTTTCCATAATAGACATGCATTGCAAATTATGAAATATATTTTGAAATTGTAAATTATGAAAATATATTTTCATAGACTTCTTAATTATAATAAAAGGTAGTAATATTAGTTCTTGTTACCTTTTTATATATAGCCTCTTTCTAAAAGATTACATAGTACATATTTGATACCTTAAAGTGGACCCTTAGACAAGAAAAAGTCAAAAGTATTTTATATAATTGTGGTTTTTTTTACCACAGGTTAAAATTGATTAAAAATGGAATGTACAATAAATCAATCATTTTACCTGTGTGTGAAAGCTGGTATAATTTCCCTTTTTGTCTCATTAAATTTACTTTTAAATGACTTGACAGGTTCTCTACTCTGGTCTAATCCAAAGAGGAAAGCTCTGTGTCTGTACAGGAATCTTCTAGTGTTTTGGGGTTTTTGTTTTGTTTTGTTTTTTTGCTAAATAGTATATGGTCTCTATGGTCATTCAGATCCCATGTGTGACATAATTCCTTTGCTACAGGCAATAATCTTTATTATTTTAGCCTTATACTTTCAGCTCTGAGCTCAAGTGATGAAGAAATGATTAGAAAGTTGTCAGTTACCTCATTGTTTAAAAGTAGGAAGAAAAATCATATCAAAAGAAAAGTTGTCAGCATTTATTATGAACTTTGTTTTTGCCCAGAATAACAATGTGCTGTTAAGAGTGAAGAAAGCCAATAGCCTTACAAATGTCAGTCATGCATGTGTACCGTGTATGGTATTTCGTACTCCTCTGGGAACAGATGTGTCTTTACAAAACTTGTCCTGTGTCTGTCTCTTAGGTGATGAATACAGCTCACTGACTTGTTATATGTCCCATCCCTTTTCTGTCCACTTATAGATGTACTCCAACACTGTTGCTTTAAGTGACGAGTTCATCGCACTGCAGCCATTGTCGAGGGCAAGGAATCAGCTGAGCAAAATTAGGTAGAGTAGGTGTAGAACCTTGTTAACTTTTGCATGCTAAAGGTCAATGAAACAATTCTAAAAATGGGCAGAGGCATGAATTAAGCGTGGGGCATTTTTTTGTTAGCACAGCTCTGTCTCTAATTTGACCTTTATTAATATGTATGCTAAAACCTAAAAAAATCCATTTCTTCATTGAGAAGAAAATTCAGCATGATAACAGGACAGAGATCTGTACCTTGTTATATATTATGTATTTTACACCTTTCCTACCTTTTGTAGCACAATTCTAATGCTTCTGCTTGTCATACTCATATTTAAGAATGTACCTGCATGTTGAGTAATTTAAACTACCGAAATTCATCATAAAATTTAAAGTTTTAAGTTTCCGTTACTTGAAAATGAGTTGGCCATTTTTTATCTTGCCTTAATCTGTGTTAGAAATTCATATGCATAGTCTTTGTACATTATAATGGCTGCTGAAGCATTTCATATCCTTGCTACTGTGTAGTGCATCTATGAATTGAACATATATTTTATATCTCTTATATACCTTTATCTCCACAGACAGATCCATTCTGTCAATTACCACAAAAGAAACCCAGTAGTGTAGAGATGTCTTCTGATGGAAGAGAATGAAAGCTTAAATCCTAGAATGGTTGATATTGAGATATCAAAACTATATAAAGTATTAACTCCAGTATGGTTTAAAGAGAAAAAGTAATATAACTAAAAATATATTTATTTTAGTTTTGTCACTCTTCAGTAACTCACCATCAACATTTTTGTGGATTCATATATATATAGTTAAAGTCTTTTCTGTTCTCAAGGTTTCTAATCTCTACATTTGCTTGATAAAATAAATAGCTTTGACAAAACACCCCTTTAACCTCTTATGTAACTGTGAGTTTATAATTTTGAGCTGTTCTAAAATTTTACAAAACCTTTTGATTTTATTAGTTTCAAGATTTTTGAAATATTCTACTTTGAATTATAAAAGTATAATAACTATAGATGAATATGCAAATGAGTGTTTTAGTGGTAGTCTGCTAAATTGTATGGTTAAAACAAGAACTAAAATCAAAGCAGACTTGAAGACTTGTCTTCACTTTGGTTGACCCAACTATATATATCGCATTTTTTCTGTATGTGCCTTTCTGAAAACAGTGGTATTCATCACATTTTTGAACATCTAATTATTTAACTCTAAAGCATTTAAGTTTATTTAAAGGACATTTAAAGGACACTCTGGCAAACTGTTGTCAAGTGAAGATAACCTTTGCATTGAGAATAATCATATTTTTATGAAATCATATCTTTGCATATTATGTTGGCTTAAATCAAGCCACAAAAAAGAGTGAGGTAAGATCATAAACTATAAATCTCAGGCTCTATAATGATGTAACCAACTAGTTAGCTTGACATTCATCTATGAAAGAATACAATAATGGCAGGATATGTGGTCAGGTAGCCTTTGTTGCAAACTAGTCTCCAATTAGGTGGTCTGAGAAAGGGAGAAGAACCCTGTTGGGGAGACAGTGGGCCTGAATGCTAATGCTGCCCATGGCACTGCTCCCTATATGTCCTAGCCAAATTAGTTCACCTCTCTGAACTTCCAGGTTCTTCACCTATCAAATGATCATTTCATGTACTGTGATTTATTTGCTTACCATCAGCATCAGAGAAAAACAAAAAGAAGAAATACTGTGTTTGACCAAAGGCCGGGCAGAAATAACAAATGCTTAAAGGAGTAATGAGTGACCACTGGGTGGGCATTTACTCATAGCTGCATGAAAAACAAGTGCCCACATGCATCCTATGAATTTTGAATACATCTTGGTTTTGAACTGCACTGAACAGTATTCTGGGTTTGATCCATGGTAGCTTAATTGTTTATAGTGAGGAAAATTATGCAGCCTTCAAATCTCTTTAAGAGCTTTCAAATCTTTAATCAGGGTAGTATCTCTTAAGAACTCTTAACACAGAACTATTAGCAATTGTCTTTTGAATAAAAGAAAACTCCTTTTGAGTATTTTCTCCTCTCCTGTATTACAGGCAAAGCTAATGTAAAAAGGTATCTTTACATAAACTTACTGTAATCTTGAAAAAAATTCTGTGATTTTATTTTTTATATATGTAAGAAATTTTCCATAGCATTTTTTTCATAGAAATAATTATTAGTCAGTCCCAAGAGAAGAAAATACATAGAAATAAGAAAAATTTTATTTTTTATTTTACTCAATGAGGACATTTTTTTATAATTCAAGAAAGGTTACAGTTAGTTTGGCTATGGACATATACTCCTTAAAGGTCTATAATACAAGTATAGAAAAACTAAAGAATGGAAATTTGTATAAATTAGCTAACACTAAAAAATATCTTTCAAATTAAGGATTAATTTAATTTTAAGACAAGCCCCCTTTACCCACGTATTACATTTGAAAGGCCATGTGATTGACCATCGGCTCTGCTGAAGTCCAGTTAGAGTAGAAAAGTCCCCTGAGAAGAGAGCATGAGAGGTGCAAAATGGTACTTAGCTTTCCAATGAGAACCCTAAATCCTGGTGGCAAGGAATTTAATAAAAGAAATTTAAGTTTTTGAAGGAAACCTGTTTTAATTTGACTTTGTGCACTGAAAAATCATGGCTTTATTTTGTGTGCTATGTTGTGTATGCCCTATTCAGAAGCTGCCATTAGCTCTCGTTTGTGACAGTAAATGAACGTAGTGATGTGTGAACATTTATTTGTGCCTCACAGATTGTGGACCCCAACTTACTGTTTTGTTCATAAACCTATATACAGTGAGAGTATTATCTGTAATGAGACTTACTGCTTTTCTGTCCTTCCAGATGGAAGAAGATAAGGGTTCAGTCAGCTCAGCATATGAATTTGCTGAAAGCAAGCACAGAGGGGAGGACAGTAGGCACCTGCTAGCTGAGGCTTGCAGCCAGCAGGACAGTTCTTACGTGCACTAGGTAGTACTGCGCTGGATCTTCCCGGGGACGTACCGCTAAGTTCTCATATGTGGGGCATGCTATGGGAGAACTGGCTTCACATTGTAGTTTTTACCTCATTGATTTTTTCATTGTTTCTCACACGCCGTTTTTGTTGTTTTCTTTTTTGTGATCTTTACTTTTTTTAATGTCCATACTGTATATTTTATTAATCTTCCTTTGGAGTTATAGTGTTGAATCATACTTCATCTCAAATTCTAACCTAGTAAGTTATTCTAACAACCTGTTGTCTTATTTTCAAGAAGTTATTCCTTGTCACTTCTCCTTTTGAAAGTGTTATGCTACGTCTGTTATTTCTGAAATCAGTTTTCCCATTTGAAGTTGTAGTTTTGTATCATTTTACACATCTTAATGTAGTTAGACACTGAATCGCTTATGTAAGTCTATCTCTTGAGTGATCAAATGAATGAGTGCTTAGTCTAGGTATTGAATAGTTTTCTATTGACTGATACTCATCAGACTCTCAGTTCTTTTCATAAACTTTCATAGTCATATCTTTGTAATAAAAAAAAGTGTGAATTTATGGGGACTGATTCATTCCCTCATGAAAAATAAACCCTGACAGCCACTTCCAGACTTAAATGGATGCAAAGTACACTGCTCACAAAAATTGGGAGATATTTTATAGCTTTATATTCATTTTGAAATATCCCCTAATTTTTGTGAGCAGTATATTTTGATTGGTAGTAATAATGGAGGATAAAAATTCTTACCACTGCCTGACCAAGCGGTGGTGCAGTAGATAGAGCATCAGACTGGGATGCCGAGGACCCAGGTTCAAGACCCCGAGGTCGCCAGCTTGAGCGCAGGCTCATCTGGTTTGAGCAACCAGCTTGAACCCAAGGTCGCTGGCTTGAGCAAGGGGTTACTTGGTCTGCTGAAGGCCCACAGTCAAGGCACATATGAGAAAGCAATCAATGAACAACTAAGGTGTCGCAATGCGCAATGAAAAGCTAATGATTGATGCTTCTCATCTCTCCGTTTCTGTCTGTCTGTCCCTGTCTATCCCTCTCTCTGACTCTCTCTCTCTGTCTCTGTAAAAAAAAAAAAAAATTCTTACCACTAACATATTTTTACTTGGCCTATTTACCATTTTGTATATTATATAGCATGTCCTGGGATAACATCGTTTCATTCAGTGTCATTTCATTGTAACATTAATGAGTTGCCGTAGGAACTTAGTTCTTATTTGTATCAATTACCTATTGTAAATTAGTTTCATTATATTATTTCACTTAAAATCATATAACCTGTCAGTGAATTTAAATGAGGCCTTACAATAATTACTGGTCAAGAAGGTGCTATTGTGTCACCTGGGATAAACTCTAATAAATAGTGAAACTTTAAAACGAAGTGACTTGTGTAGATTCTAAGTCTTAACTCCCATAAATCAGACCATGGAACAGGTATAATAACATGAAAATCTGAATTATTCTGGAAGACCTTTTTTTTTACTAGATACCTTTAGTGAATTGTCCTAAATGGGAAATATTGAAGATAATTAATCAATTATGTTACTATTATTGTTAATTGAAAATAAATTCAAAAGAATTATGAATTTTTATTTTGTTTTGGGATGAACGTTCATGTGGATATTTTATAAGACATGGATGTGGTGCTCCTTTGCTTTAATATGCCTATTAAAATATGCAATACAGTGGAGAATTGGGTTCTTAGAATACTCCTATTAAATAACAGGGGCCTTGTTATGGTTACTATTACAAAGTGAATTTTCTCACCATCCTGTGACATTTGATCTTCCT
The DNA here is from genome assembly GCF_036850995.1 of Saccopteryx leptura. NCBI lineage: Eukaryota > Metazoa > Chordata > Mammalia > Chiroptera > Emballonuridae > Saccopteryx > Saccopteryx leptura. The sequence continues at coordinate 70,891,717 of NC_089510.1, read as the reverse complement.
TTCTATAAACAAGGAGAAGAATCCTCAAACCATGATTATGATCTTAGTAAAGTTGCTGGGTTAGTAAAAACTTAATTGGCAATTTTTCCTGTTTATTACTGTTTTAATTTGTTGAATGAAATATATCTTGAATATTTTTCTTCTCATATATTTTGTCTTTGGCATATATTTTGAGATAAAAATCACTTTGAAAAAATACATATATATAATATCACTCTTTTCTGTCTTGAAATTGCATTTGTTTCTATACTCAAAAATTGGTCAGCCTTGCCAAACCAGGCAGAAGGCTGTGAGCCTGAAATGTTACCATGGCTAGGGCAGGGGTCAGGAACCTATGGCTTGCGAGCCAGATGTGGCTCTTTTGATGGCTGCATCTGGCTCGCAGACAAATCTTTAATAAAAAAAATAATAACATTAAAAATATAAAACATTCTCATGTATTACAATCCATTCATTTCCTACCGCTCTTGTTTATGGTTGCGGGTGGCTGGAGCCAATCACAGCTGTCCTCTGGGACAACACCAAAGTTTTATTGGATAATGCATAACGTACACGGGTCATTGTATGGCTCTCATGGAAATACATTTTAAAATATGTGGCATTCATGGCTCTCTCAGCCAAAAAGGTTCCCGACCCCTGGGCTAGGGTCTCCTAGTCATCTCTCTTACTGTCACCTGTCTCTTAAGCCTTTATTGTCTTGTCATTTTTCTAATCTCTTTTCCTCCTCTGAATGCTCTCTTCAGCTGTACCTAGCAACCATAGGGATAGCAGTAGAATTCTAGGGCTACTGACATTCTCATTGAAGACCCAAGTGCTTAAGCCTCAGACCTGAAATCTGCCTCTCCCAAAAAGAGAATACATTTAAAACTATTTCAGCCAACTACAATTACCTTTCTCTCTTGTGACAAAGATACAGATACTGCCTGACCAGGCGGTGGTGCAGTGGATAGAGCGTCGGACTGGGATGCGGAAGGACCCAGGTTCGAGACCCCGAGGTCGCCAACTTGAGCGCGGGTTCATCTGGTTTGAGTGAAAAGCTCACCAGCTTGGACCCAAGGTCGCCGGTTGCTCGGTCTGCTGAAGGCCCGCGGTTGGGGCACATGTGAGAGGGCAGTCAATGAACAACTAAGGTGTCAAAATGAAAGGCTGATGATTGATGCTTCTCATCTTTCTCCGTTCCTGTCTGTCTGTCCCTATCTGTCCTTCTCTCTGACTCTCTGTCCCTGTAAAAAAATAAATAAAATAAAAAAATAAAAAGATACAGATACTGCATCATTTAACAAAGTAGTGACAGGAAACCTTAATGGCCTATGGTTAGTTGTTTACCACTAAAAGCTACTCTTTTCTGAATCAATAAAATTCTGTAACAACTAAAATCAAACCTTTAAAAGACTAATATTACTAAGGCTGCCATAGGAACTATGTAGTTGCATACCTGATAAATATGACACTTGATAAAACTAGTGTTATTTTTAAATGTGTGCTTACTTATTGAGCAGCTTTTTTTAAAATTTTTTAATTTATTCAGTTTTAGAGAGAGAGAAGGGGGGGAGCAGGAAGCATCAACTCCCATCTGTGCCTTGACAAGGCAAGCCCAGGTTTTGAACCGGCAACCTCAGTGTTCCAGATCAACGCTTTATCCACTGTTCCACCACAGGTCACGCCTTGAGCAGCTTTTTTTTTTCATTTTTGCGAAGCTGGAAACGGGGAGGCAGTCAGACAGACTCCTGCATGCGCCCGACCAGGATCCACCCGGCATGCCCACCAGGGGGCGATGCTCTGCCCCTCTGGGGCATCGCTCTGTTGCATCCAGAGCCATTCTAGCACCTGAGGCAGAGGCCACAGAGCCATCCCCAGCACCCGGGCCATCTTTGCTCCAATGGAGCCTCGCTGCGGGAGGGGAAGAGAGAGACAGAGAGGAAGGAGAGGGGGAGGGGTGGAGAAGCAAATGGGCACTTCTCCTGTGTGCCCTGGCTGGGAATTGAACCCGGGACTCCTGCATGCCAGGCTGACGCTCCACCGCTGAGCCAACCGGCCAGGGCTTGAGCAGCTTTTTTATCTGAAGGTTGAAATGAAGAAAATTGACATTATTTCTACCAAATGCTTATCCTACAAAATGCTGTAAATGATACTTAGAAAACGGAATTATTTTTTTCTGCTGATCTGACAAGGAGACAGAGAAGCGTCAACTCGTTGTTCCACCTAGTTGTTCCATTTAGTTTTGCACTTTTTGGTTGCTTCTCATATGTGCCCTGACCCAGGATTGCATGAGTTCAGCCCACCACGACCATGCTGTATTCATTTAGCCACCCCCAAGGCCAAAAACTGGAATTTTTAATACTAGCCATGCCATGACTTAGTGCCATATGTCATTAGTGCTGTTCTTCTTTACCCCCTCCATTAAAATTGTGTGTGCCCTAACGGGGGGTCAAGCCTGTATTGGGATGACACTCTAACCAACTAAGCTAACTGGCAAAGGCCCAAGCTTCTTTATTTTAAATAATTATAGTTTAATGCTTCTTTCCAAATATATCCTTTAAGGTTATGCAGTGTGCTTACCTTGTATATCAAGTATATAAAAAATTTCAAAGGCAAAAGAACAGATAATGTTAATTGTTCAGTAATTTATATATAAATTTAAAACCATTTGATTTGAAACTAACCAGGCAGTGGCTCAGTGGATAGAGCGTCGACCTGGGATACTGAGAACCCAAGTTCAAAACCCCAAGGTCGCTGGCTTGACTGGAGCCCCCCAGTCAAAATGCATATTAGAAAGTAATCAATGAACAACTCAGGAGCCACAACAAAGAATTGATGCTTCTCATCTCTCCCTTCCTGTCTGTCTGTTCCTCTCTGTCTGTCTGTCTCTCTCACTTAAAAAAAAATTAATTTGATAAGGTATCATGATAGGAGTAATTAAAAGATTTAGAAATGTATGACAATTTTTTCACATTTAGAAAATTTAAGGGAGATATTTTGTAGAAGCCTCTAATAGGAGAAACTTAAATGTTTACCATACTGATATAAAAATAGTAGAAATAGCAGTGAGCCAGAATTTCTTTCAAAAGGCAAGTTCTGTAAAGATGAACATTTTGATTAGCCATACATAGTCATGTTGAAACTTGACTAGTTCTGCTTGGCAGCCCTTCTAGCCTAAGTGATGTGGTTCCCGGGGTGCAGGTGTGGTGGAGTGGAGATCTTACAAATTCATCAGTCATAAATTACTTCTGTGTGCCACCAGGCAGGATCTCAGTTCCATTACCATACATTTTTTTCTATTTTAGTATTTACAATTAATCCAAAAAAAAAAGTACTGATTTTCTTTCCTTATGTTGAATGAAATGAGATTTAAATGCTCCACCCCATTACCACCCCCAGTTAAACTGTAGCTGTGCTCCGTGTCCTCTGGCTGGGCTCCTGGTTTCTGAATGAGCTCAGATGTGTGTGAGAAAGTGGGGGAGCCTGAAGGTTTGTGGGAGAACAGTGTATTATTTTCTATAGATAGCTGTGCAAAAACAATTAACTGGCATTCAGCATTTTCAAAGCAGGTGGAGTTTTTTTCTTTTTAGTGAAAACAGTAAACATATTCTGCTTAGTTCAAAAAGTGATATGAAGAAGTTATTTCTTTATATTATTTTTGATATTTCGAGATGTTTACTCTGTTGGGTTGCGCATTTATTAATACCTGTCCTTGCATTTTAGAGTGAAAGTGTTCTTCACATATGTGGATAGCTAAAAGCTGCTGACCTTGTAGATGTCATCTTTCCCATCAGTTGGTTAAGCACTAGCTAGGCAAAGTATATGTTATTAAACTAGGGAGAACCAGACAAACTCCTGGCTCTCCCTAGTTACTGGTCTAGTTCAGTGCTCCCCAGATAAATGTGGTATAGGACCAGTTAGCTGTTTTCTTGCTTTGTTTTGTAGTTTTTAATTTCTAGTCCTCACAGACCAATGCTTTTTTTTTTTTTTTTTTTTACAGAGACAGAAAGTCAGAGAGAGGGATAGATAGGGACAGACATGGAGAGAGATGAGAAGCATCAATCATTAGTTTTTCGTTGGCAACACCTTAGTTGTTCATTGATTGCTTTCTCATATGTGCCTTGACCGTGGAGCTACAGCAGACCGAGTAACCCCTTGCTCGAGCCAGCGACCTTGGGTCCAAGCTGGTGACCTCGGGGTCTCAAACCTGGGTCCTTCGCATCCCAGTCTGATGCTGTATCCACTGCGCCACCACCTGGTCAGGCAGACAGACCAATGCTTTTAAAAAATACAATAAAAATTAATTACTAGGAAATGAAGTTTAAAGATATATAAATGTTTTTGCACAGCAAAGGAAACCATCAACAAAATTAAAAGACAACCCGCTGAATGGGAGAACATATTTGCTGATATATCTGATGAAGGGTTAATATCCAAAAATTATAAAGAACTTATAAAATTCAACACCCAAAAAAAACAACCCAATTAAGAAATAGACAAAGAACCTGAATAGACACTTCTCTAAAGAGGACATACAGATGGCCAACAGACACATGAAAATGAAAAGATGATCAATGTCACTAATCAACAGAGAAATGCAAATTAAAACCACAATGAGATATCACCTCACACTTGTGTGAATGACTACACTACTGGAAAGCAGTATGGAGTTACCTCAAAAAATTAAAAATGGTGGCCCTGGCCACTTGACTCAGTGGTAGAGCATCAGCCTGGCATGTGGATGTCCTGGGTTCAATTCCCAGCCAGAGCACAGGAAAGGCAGCCATCTGCTTCTCCACCCCTCCGCCTCTCGCCTCTCTCTCTCTCTCTCTCTTCTCCTCTCCTCCTGCAGCTGTGGCTCGATTGGAGTGAGTTAGCCCCGGGTACTGAGGATGGCTCCATCACCTCCACCTCAGATGCTAAGAAAATGGCTCTGGTTGTAACAGAGCAAGGATCCCAGATGGGCAGAACTTGGGGCGCATACAGGAGTCTGTCTCTGCCTCTGCTCCTCTCACTTAAAAAAATAATAAAAATAATAATGGAACTGCCTTAATGACCCAGTGATTCCACTTCTAGGAATTTACTTGAAGAAACCTGAAAACACCAATTCAAAAAAATATATGCACCCCTCTTTTCATTGCAGTGTTATTGACAATAGCCAAAATTTGGAAGCAGCCCAAGTGCCCATCAGTAGATGAGTGTGTAAAAACACTGTGGTGCATTTACACAGTAGAATCTTGTGTGGCCATAAAAATAAGGAAATTTTAACCGTTTGTGACAGTATGGATGGACCTGGAGAATATTATGCTCAGTGAAACCAGTCAGAGAAAGACAAGTACAGTACAGTATGATTTCATTCATATATGAAATCTAATGAACAAAATGAACTAATAAGCAAAATAGAGACACTCATAAATAGAGAGCCAGTTGTTAGCTGTCAGGGGTGGTTGAGAGCTTGGTCGGGGGTGAAGGGGATTGATCAAAAAGAAGAGACTCATGGACACGGACAACAGTGTGGTGATTGCCAAGGTTTGGGGGAAGTGGAGGCATATATTGGGGGATAAATGGTGACAGAAGAAGACTTGACTTAGGGTGGTGAACACAGTACAGCGTACATAGATGATGTGTTGTGGAATTGTATGCCTGAAATCTGAATAATTTTGTTAACCAGTGTCACCCTAATAAATTCAATAAAAGGGAAGAAAAGATATATAAAATAAGCCCCAACTTTTAAATTATTTTTAGATTCAACATTTATAAAAGTATTGTCAAAATTGCCTTAAAATTTTCTAATCGTTTATCCTCTGAGACTGAAAACACATCCTCATAAGTCAGTAACTGTTTTTGGACCAAAACAATCCATGGATCATGCTTTGAGTCACACTAGTCTTTTTTGCAGTGGGGGCAAGAGTAACAACTATCTCTTTGCTTAAGCTATGTGTACTGAATACATGATATACTTTTCTGCCCACACACAATTATTACACATTCTCTTCACTTAGCCTAAAATGCTCTTTCTCCCTCATCTCCAACTATTGAAATCCAATCCAATCTTCAAGATGTATTTCAAATGCCATCTTTTTCATCAAATCTTTTATGCCCTCCCACCATTACCAACTACAGCTGGGTTTGAGCTTTCCTTCCTCTTTTTTGATACTTGTACTCTGCCTCAGACTATAATTATAAGAAGGGAGTGTAATGGCATGGTAAAGAGGTATGGGCTCTGGGATCCAAGAAATCAAGACTAGGTAACCTTGAATAAGTTCTTAACCTCTCTGTTTCCTTATCTATAAAATATATGAGTATGGTACCTATCCCAAAAGGTTGTTATAATTTTTAAATGAGATAAGCCATGAGAAGCATCTTAGATAGGAAATAGCACATAGTAAGCATTGCATTAGTATAACTACCATTATTATTTGTTCATGACTTACCTCCTGTCCTTTATTAAGCACAATGCCTTGCTTAATTAATATAAGTGGAATTTAAGTGATACAAACGAGCAGTAGAATAGAATCTAGAAAGATGACTGATGGTTGAGAGGTGAGGGAGGTTTCAGGAAGAGGGTGGTATTTAAACTGAACTTGGTGTGTAGAGGTCAGCATTCTGACCCTGATTGGTGACAGGCTGTACTCATGCCCGCAGGCAGGGTACACTGCCTGGTTGGCTGTGTGCTAACTGTATAGGAGCATTGGGAAGTAAAGCAGGAAAGGCAGGTCATTTTATGTGGGGCGTCTTAAAGGCCTCCTGAGGGAGCAGTAGCGTCCTGCTGCCTACGGAGGGTGATTTTTGAGGTAGGGAAAACTGGAACCCAGGGAACCAAGGAGGAAACCGAGAAACTAATGAAATCCTGTTACCTGACCAGCACTTCCTAAACTATTCCTCTGAATATTAATATTCTGCATAGTGTTGATTAATGTTCCCTTGGGGTTTGGGGGCTCTTATTGAAAAAACAAATTTGAGAACTGGGCTGTGTCTAGCTCTCTCCCATTAGAGACTGACAATCTTTTACTCAAAAAGTCCATTTAGACTTTGTTGAACTAGAGTTTCCTAAACTTAATTGGCCACAGAACTTCATTTGTGAAATGTCTGCAAACATTTCACAAAATAGTTCAAGAAACAATACCGTAAACAGCTCTAAACCAAGGGTATTATAAAGAAAGAGGTAAAATTTGTCTGTTTCTCAGTGCCTACCACAGCGGTTCTCAACCTGTGGGTCGCGACCCCAGCGGGGGGCCTAAAGTGACCCAAAACACAGGAGTCGCCTAAAGCCATGGTTGAGAACCGCTGGCTTACCAGATCTTAGGACATTGATGCAGTCAGGCAATTGCCAAACAGAAATTATGTTGACTAGCACTGCTTGGTATTAGGTAGAATTACTCAGCAGGGATTGTCCAGGACTCCACCCGTGGGTTTGGTTCAGAATGTCAGGTTATTTTCATCCATCATGTCCATCTCTGTCCATTGTGTCTCCACAAGTGTCCCGTGGCCATGCCTGCTCTCAACACTTGGTGATTCCCAACCTTTATGAATTGCAGCTCTCTAGTCGATCTAATTTTTGTTGATCTTCCTTTATACTTTTGAAATATTTATTATGCAGTATGTTAGATATGTAAAGGAAAGTGAATGAAAATAAAGTCTGTTTAAAATGGCAAACCTGAAGAAACTTAGGAGTACCCTTGACTAATCAAAATCAGGTTGGGATTCATTGAGTTATGTGGCATACTGTTTTTCCTCCTCATTTAAAAGGATTGAAATTATTTATGCCTGAATCAATATAAATCTTGCATACTTTCAGAAATTCTTTTTTAAATCTTAGAACTACTTAGTCACTTGTTTAATTGATGTTAATACATGTTTCATTAGTTAACTTTTAAAAAGTAAGATCTGCTGATTATGGGTGTGGTTGGCACTTAATAATTGCTCAGCAATTTAAGGTAAATTATGTGCTTTTTCAAGGATAACTATGTAGAATGCTTAAAAGCTTGTACATAGTAACAGTACATAAGTATTATTGTTATTTTAGTTGTTGGAGATTGCGGTTAGGTCCTGCCTGGTTATTTCCCAGTCTTCAAAATAGTTCACACCCCATTTTTCTTGATTGCTATCCATTTTTAATTGAAATTGCAGGAGCATTTCACCAAAATAAAAACTCAAGAATTGGAGTTTATTAAGTTTCTGAGTAGTTGATATAAATAATTTTGACTATAATAAATTATTAAGACTTTACAGATTAAAAAATTAAAATCTTTACAGATTTAAATAATATTCAGCTACTTATTTTTGTAGTTATTTTAACCTCAAATTTAGGACACAGTATCATTTAATATTTTTGTATGATTACTCTTAAATTAAGCCTTCCATACCATACATTTCCATATTATAGAAAACATGTTTACGTGCATTGCTTTTAGTTCTAAGGTGCTTGTTGTAAGTTTTTAATGCTTTTTGGAAGTCCAGAGCTATAAATAACTTAATTTTTTTTCTGCTTCAACTTCTCCAGCTTACTGAAACAAATTCAAGTATCAAGTGCTTGGACTCCATGTGCTGTTTCTCAGAAGGAGAAACAGCGTGCGCATCTGTTGGAAGAATGCTGGAACGAGTAATTGGAAGATGTAGTCCAACCCATGTCAGCAGGTGTGACATTTCTCTAAGTAGCCTTTGCTGCAGATGAGTGTCCTGTAAACTGGAGCAGATGAACGTGCATCTCTAGATACCAAATAAGTCAGCAGCTGGTTTTACTAACTGAAGCAGGAAGTGTGCTATCTGTTAGCGCTCTGTGATGGTAGATTTTACTTTGTGGCCTTGGGTCAGGGATTCTTTCACTAACAAAGGAAGAGAAAGCATCTTTGAAGAGACTTCATCTAATGAACAAAACATTTTGCTTCACAATTTTTCTAAAATGTGAATAGAAATGTGTATATAGTACTTTTATTTGGTTTTTACAACTTTATAAAAATTATACCTATACTGCTGTTTTATTTCCTATATATTTTTGTTTACTTTTAGTATTTACAAAATAATCTACATATAACAGTAACATCAAAAGATTTTGCTTTTCTGATTCTTCATCTATATTTTCTAGTCAGTCATTTGAGACTTTGAGGTATTTATAAACACACAGACTGTACTGCTGCTCTCCTACTGCTTTTTATCTCTGTAATGAGATTTTAAAATGAGTTATGATTTTTAACTTTTTTAAGTTAAAACGGGCTCTTTAAATTGCAGTTTATTAGAATCTTAGCATTTTTTACTTCTTCCAAATCTATTTCTTAAAAGATTTATCAGTGTTTGCTTTTGTGGATCATAACAAACAAGACAGATTCTTTTGGTAAATTGCACTTAAATTTCTTTAAAAGTGAAATGCATTCATTTCTTCATACATTTCCCCAAGAGACATATAATGGACGAGATATTAAGGAGTAGAAGTAACTTCACACTTTGGTGTTCTTTAGGTGAATGATACATTCCTAAAATGAGAGCACCAGAGTGCTGGTGTTCGTGAAGGGTTACAGAGGAGCGGGCGTAGACGGTGATTTCCATCGTCCACAGTGCACCATGTGAATAGCACCACTTTCTGTGTGCACCGTGGCTTAGACAGGCTGGAAAGTATACCAAGAGCAGAGGATCAAGGGTGGAGGGGGCACTATTCTTATCGGTTGATAAAGGAATTAGCTTTTGTGTTTTAAAAATGATGAGTATGGTATCATTCATATATGATAAAATTTAAGTAACTTTTACAGTTGAACTTATTAATAAGTTCCTGCTGTGACTTTAGTTATAGCCATGTCTTTATGGTACAGTTGCATTCATAATAGCACCTTTATGTTAATATAATGTCTATGGTTTCAGTCCTGTTTATTTTTTATCAGAACATGTAATCAAAAATATTTCCATAATGCTGTAATATCATTTTGTAGTAATTTTATTTCACATAAAAGAATAACTGTGAGCAGTTAATTTTTATTGGGACTTGCATGTTATGACTTACATAATTGTATATATAAAATGCAGTGTGAAAAAGCAGCTGTCATGTACCAGACCAACAAGTTTTCCAAAGGAACTTTCAGAAGGACCTAATTTATACTGTTTTACTTACTAAGATAGCTTTATTGCACAGAACTAAGGTGGGAGTCAGAACAAGAGACTACTGTAGAAATTCACAGTTTTTAAAGTTTCTACGTATACATGAAGTTCTCTTTAATGACAGTATAGTATACATCTTCACTATTACAAAAAATTAGAATTAATTTTAAATGAGCCAAAAAATATTTTTCTGCTTGATATATACTCCCATTTTCTAGGTATCAATTATTTAGGTAATAAGTCTCCTTTATTTTTTACATAGCCATTTTTTTGCTGCGTTATCCCTCTTGCACCTGCCCCAGGTATTATATGATTTATTTCAGCCTGTTCTCTTGCAGGTAACTGTTATCTGTACTTCCTTTCACTTAGAAGTGTATCATATTCTTTTTTATATAGGACTTTATTTTTTTACTTTTCTAATGAAATATTTAAAAGTAAGTAATATATTATTTGATAGACTAAATATTTTTCCAGTTATCTCCAACATCTAAGGTTATAATTACTGGTTCCTACTTTCATTATCTCCTTTTCTTCAAATGAATAATCTAAAAAGTGTGTTGAGATCTGTTTATTTTTTTCCAAGTGGATGAAGGTCATATAACATGCAAAACAACTTGGTGCTTTTCAAAGGGATGTATGAAAATTATCATAGATCCATTAACATTGTATTTAAACTTTGAAAGTTATTTTGATACATAGAGTTTTGTTCCTGTTGTTTATATGTAATTGTATTAGTGAAATGTGTTAGGCATTTCTGTTTTGATTTTGAGTAGCTTCTATGCCACATTTCTATTTCTTGTCTAATTTAAAAGGTAGGGCAAGGCTGGTACCTTTATTACCAGCTGTAGAAATCCATGGCCTATTCCATTAACATATTAAACATAAGAGGGCATCACTAGAGAAATGCAACTAGTGCTTTCATATGACAGATTTCTCTGCTGATTAAACTTTTAGTATCCAAGCATTAAAAGTTCTACTTATATTTCATTCATTAATGTTGTCAAAGGAATATGCCATATTGCAAGCTTGGTTTCAAAGGTAGCATCATGGTGCTATATAAAGGATCTGCCATGTTGTTCCCTAAAGGGCTGTTGTACTTTAGCAATAAATGATTTTCTGTATGTATTTTACCAACAGTTACTTTATCCTAATCAAAACTATTTTCTAAATAGAAAGGAGTTAATAGTCGGTGTGTAATTCGGTATTCAGTGTTCTGTTACATACGATATTTAACATATGAATGCACATGTGTGCTTTGAAAAGATAAAAAATAAGGGAACCTTATCTAATATTTTTCTATATAAGCAATGGTTGGCAAGAGGAAATTTTTATATAAAAGATTGGCAATTGGGAAGTGAAAACTTGACTCCTGATAGTTGGGGTGTTGATATTGATACTTAGGTTTGTCATATATATCTGAGCATACTTTTTTTTGCATGAATACTTACTCTAAGAAATGTTCATGGTTCCATTTCATTCATGTATTTTACAAATACTGTCTACCATGTACCAGGCACAGTTCTGGGTGCTAGAGAGACGGTAGTGAACAAGCCCTTCCTTAAACTTAAGGTAGATATTGTTTAAGGTTTTCTAGAAACTAGTAAATTCTGTAAACTATTGGTGTGGTTGTTGCTTGTTTGTTTCTCTCTTTTCCAACTTTGTAAAATTTCTAGGTTCCAAACTTCATTATGACTGCTCAATTGATTTACATTGAACTACATATAGAGCCTCTTAGAAAACAGCAGTTATATGATAAAAGTGAGTTTGGACTATTTTAAATGCTAGTTTCTTCTTCTAACATCTTTGTTTAAGGAAAATGGGAACCCTTCAAAATGACATAAAATTTATTTATTGTTAAGTTTTTCTAGTCTTCTAAGAAAAGCCACCTTTGACTTGGTTATTTGAATATTGTCTTTAGAGTGGTTAGGGTGTTTTAAGCATGGGAGGCTATTTTTGATCTTGAGCTATTTAAAAACTTAAGTTAATACAGCTGCAAGTATAGTATTATGTACTGAATTGTTTATAGGCTTTATCATTCAGATAGTAGTTAACTTTTCCAGACCAGAGGATCAATGTTCATAATTACGTGAAAACTCTAAGTGACTTATAGGTGTCTTTGATGCCTATTGATAAACCATTCTCTACATTCAAGCTATTGTGCTAAAATCTTTAGAATTTATGGTAAAAATAAATAAATTATGGATATAATGCTATTTCATTCCAAAGGTTTTGGTAAGTGCAGTTTTGTTTGCTTCTGTGATATCACAATACAGCTTAGTTGCTTTTTAGTAAAATTGAATGTGCATAACTCATAATAACATACTTATTTTTTATTGAGTTAAGATTTTAAGAATGTCTTATGCTGTACTACCTATAGAGAATGTTTTAATGCTAATGAATGTTTAAATTTTGGCTATTATTTTTATATGATGACTAGAGCATTATTTTCCCAAGTTTTTGTATAATATAAACGGAATGTTTTTGGTCATTCAATGCTAGTAGGAAGAACTTCCTTTTAGCATTTAAAAATGAATCAGTCAGTGATTACTTTAATACTCAAATTACATTTTGGTCTTAAGTTTTAGAGTAAGTTTTTTTCTCAATTAAGACATAGGTCCTGGTGAGCCAAACTTTTCTCTTATTGTTACTTTAGATCATGGAGTGCATCGGATCCTTTCTATACCAACGACAGGAGCATCTTGACTCTCTCCACAATGGACTCGTCTACTTGTTAAAAGAGCAGTAGTACTTTGTGGGAGCCATTTCAACTCCTTTCCTAAAATTCAATGTAATATCCTGGTAATGGCCACATTAGCTCTACAGAGTTACTTTCTGAAATCTCAAGTAGTTCTTACCCACTCAGAGTTATAATGGCAAACAAACAAAAAGCATGAACATGAATCGTTCTCAACACCTTTAATTTAAATGTGAACATGTGAAAATTTGTGAATAAAAAGACATTTTCCATCTCTTTGGGTTGTCCCTTGTGCTTATGGGACTCCTAATGGCATGTCAGCCTCTTGCTGAGGCCACTATATTTTAATATCAAGGTAAAAAAGAGATAATTCCTAGTTAATTGTATTTTTGAGTATTAGCTTAGTTATTGAGTCTTCTTTTTAAATCTGCTTCTGTAAATTTTGCTGAAAGTTTGCCTTGAAAACTCTATTTTTTTATTAGAGTTATATTTGAAGCTTTTCATGGGAAAAGTGAATGTGAATAGTAAGGAATTTTGGTCCCTTAGTGACCCATGTTAATTCATTAGTACTTTCTAATGTCATAGAGGAAATTAGGAGAATGCATTTCTAACCATCATTTACAGCACATGGGTAGTAAATATATACCAATACCAAATTTCTCTTAATATATATGGAAAGGATGTATCATATCTTATACATAAATGGGGAATCAAGTTCATTCACCAAATTTCAATTTGATGTTTACTAATATTTTTATGACAGAATATAATGTGTGTAAATTAGATACCATTAGTATATTATGGTTTAGTGTGTTAACACTGGATCTTTTGCATGCTTTAATCTGGTTAATATATTTAAATTTGCTTCTTTTCTCTACCTGAAGGCTTTGTTTATAGTATTTTATCACACTGTTGTAAAGTTCAACTATACCAATAAAAAACAAGTTTGGACAGTGTTTAAATATTGCAAATACTTTTAATTATACAAATCAAAATTTAGGCTAATTAAATCAATAAAAAGAAGAGCCTTTTTCTGTGGCTTAGAATTGCTCTTGTCTTTCAGTAAGCTAGATTTTAGAATAAAGGATCTCAGACAAGAATCTTGTTATGTGTAGGTTAGTATATGTTATCTGAGTTATAGTAAACTACCACAGGAAAGTGAATCTACCCACTGTTTCATTAGAAGGTGTATTTCAGGTATGGCTACAGGTAAAGTCTAAAATGCTAAATTTTATGGGGTAATGGCAGCAATAAATTAAAATGTTAATAAGAATGGTTAATTAGGTATATATGCAGTTTTAACTCCCTGCATCTCAATACTTAATTTCCATTTTACTTTATCAGGTAGTTCCATTGTTTGTCATTTGTTTTGATCAAAAGTAATGTTGTTTTTAAAATTTGGAAATGGTTATTAGTTTAAGAACTACTATCCAGCCCTAAGCATTATATGATGATTTTATACATACACGTTTTAAACTGTATGGAAATGGTTAAATAAGGTTTTGCCAAAATTTCCCATATAGTTGAGAGTAGAATTCCTCTTTGTAGATTTACTGTGCAAGCCTCCACCCCTTTCCTATTTCAGGAATATAAGACATGGAATTGAGCTGATAGAGAAGGAATGATAGAGTCAAGAATTACTATTTTTGCCTGACCTCTGGTGGCGCAGTGGATAAAGCATCGACCTGGAATGCTGAGGTTGCTGGTTCAAAACCCTGGGCTTGCCTGGTCAGGGCACATATGGGAGTTGAAGCTTCCTGCTCCTCCCCCCCTTCTCTCTCTCTCTCTCTCTCTCCCCCCTCTAAAAAAAAATGAATAAATAAAAATAATTTTAAAAAAAAGAATTACTATTTTCTTGCTAATATAACCTTTGTTTCAATAATGCAAAGATATTGGGCTATGAATTTCCGCCTAACTATTAATTTCCATAAATAGCTTCTTTAACTTAGATATTCCAAAATTGCTTTAGGGAGATCCTGTTATTCTGGAAAATGGGATAATAAAATGTACAGTGTGTATACCCACCAATTCATGTTTCAGAAGAGGAAATACTGTAAAAAATATTCAGTAGGGTACATTAGTGGAGGATATTATGGAATTGGCTTTTCTTAGGCTGTATTATAAAATGTTCACATAGCAGGATGACATTCAATAGGCCTGCATTACATCTACCGTACAGTGTTCATTTGCTATCAGCTCAGCTCACTGCTGACATTAGAAAAGGACTACAAAGCCATCAAGCAGTCTCTGACCAACTGCAGTAAGGCAGCAGGTCAGCTAACGTCTATGGTGCTTGAGGTATGACTGATGCAGTCTTCTGCATTCCTGTTTGAAGTTATTTAAGAACTTTATATAAAAAAAGTGAATACATCCACTAAAAATGCTATCCTACTCTGTTATTTAAAACCTATTCCATTTAAAGAAAGATTATCTTACAGTTATAAGAAAAGGATTTTCTTCTATTTATTTATGAAACTACCAGTGTTATAGACTAAGCTTCCAGGAATTTTTGAGTGCTAATACTCATAATTGTAAAACTTACTATATAACCAGTAATCACAGAAAATTTCCCCTTTGTGTATTTCTTTAAAATTGTTTGGAAAGTGTGATACTGATAATTACTCTTATCGTCAAAACCAGAGTAACATGCTACATGTGTTACTACTAGTTGATTAATGGTCTCCAATTCTGTTTTCCTCACTTGCTTGCCTTTGCCTCGTCTAAAGGCTGTAGCCCTGGAGATAGTAGCCAACACCGAATTGGTTTCCCAAATCGCCTATCTGCTGCTTTGTGTGACTCAGCACCCTGCCTGAGCGTTAGCAAGCATTAGTCCCACCTTAGAGGGAGTATGGGCCAGGAGAACTATAGATCAGGTTTGAGATGGGTTGAGAATTAAAAAGGGGAGAATTTAGTTTGAATTTCTCTTAAATACCCTCCTCCTTGGGTCCAAAGGCTTCCCAGACCTGACCCAAATTTTGGCACTGTCCTGGTTAGAAGATAAAACAAACACACCACCCTGTAAGGAAGTGCTTTTACTCACACCAGGGTCATTTCTCCTGCTTAAGATTGTAAACTTGGGCTATTGGGCCTGTGTGATGAACTTGAGACTCCTATCTGATAGGCCAATAAAAAACTTAATATACCGAAAGTTTTTAAATATGCTAGTTATTTTGAAAAGTTATTGGAGTCTGAAGGGAAAGGGAAAATCATTTATGTTTGTGTTTTTCATGTAAAGATCAATTTGGGGTATATGATATAAGCAGGTACTGATAAAACTAACACACCAAAGAGTTATGTAAAACATGCTCTATTAATTTTGAGTCCCCTTTTAGAGACATTTTTTTTTTCTGTCCTGAAATGGGTTATCTATTTTCTTAAAAATAGAATATTATTAATGTGCTGTTTTGAGATAACTTGAATGATATTCCTACAAAAAATACATCGTAGTTAATGATATGTTTGTAATGGTGATTGTTAGATTTTTATGAGGAATTAGTAACTATAAATACTATAGCTACACTTTAAAATTTTGGACCTCAGAAACTGTGGCTGTCTAATAGAATCCTATAAAAATTTTCTGCATTTTTAGTAAATGTAGTATACTTATTGTACAGCTCTCGATAATTTTTTAAAGTTTATGAAATTATATTTATCAAATAAAATTTTTCCTATATAATTAAAAGTGTTTTTCCATCATTTAAGCACATTAATACTCTCTGCTTATCACAACCAGCACTGCCAGCTTTGTTTTGAGTTATTTGACTCCATTTACCCTTTCTTACAGTATAGGAATACCATTATGCTTTTCACTGACAGCACTTTTCAAAAATCTAAAAGTGCTTTGGTTACCCAGATCATCGATACAGACCAACACACTTGAGCTAGAAATGGCATCACTCATGAATAGCCAGCCAGTGTGAATTTGGAAATGACTTGGTACATAGAAAATATGTGCTTTCTTTAAAATATAACTGATATTATATGTATATTCTAACCATCTAGTGACAATTATTATTCTTAATGCTTCCTCAGTTACCAGTTAAAACACATAATTGTTTAAACAACTTTTATTAAAAAGGTAAACTGTTGTCTTTGCCCAAGTGTTAGTATTTGCAAAGGATGACAATGTATGATATATGTGATGTATTTTTATTTCTGAAAATAATCCTGTACAACTCAGTTTAAGCATCTGTTTTTATTTAAAAAGAAGTTGAGGATTTAGGCAATCTTTAGGGTGTCTTCAGTCTTTCACTTTTATTGTACAATATGATAGATAATGTTTTTAATGAATAAGAGATTTAGGACAAAATAAAAATCTGAGCAGTATTTCACCATAAGATTGTGTGAATTCAAAAACAAGTTTGGGGCCTGACCTGTGGTGGCGCAGTGGATAAAGCGTCAACCTGGAAATGCTGAGGTCGCCGGTTCGAAACCCTGGGCTTGCCTGGTCAAGGCACATATGGGAGTTGATGCTTCCAGCTCCTCCCCCCTTCTCTCTCTCTGTCTCTTCTCTCTCTTTCTCTCTCTGTCTCTCCCTCTCCTCTCTAAAAAATGAATAAATAAAAAATAAAAAAATTTTAAAAAAAAGTTTGGTTTTTTGGGGGTTTTTTTTAATAAATAAATTTTTATTAATGTTAATGGGGTGTCATCAATAAATCAGGGTACATATATTCAAAGAAAACATGTCCAGGTTATCTTGTCATTCAATTATGTTGCGTACCCATCACCCAAAGTCAGATTGTCCTCCGTCACCCTCTATCTAGTTTTCTTTGTGCCCCTTCCCCTTTTCCTCTCCCTCCTTCCCTCCCGTGCCCTCCCCCCCCCCCCCCCCCGGTAACCATCACACTCTTGTCCATGTCTCTTAGTCTCGTCAAAAACAAGTTTTAATAGCTAACTGACAAAAATAGCTAAAGGACAAAGCTATTGTAAATGGAGGTAAGTCCTTATGTCTCTAAACAGCTTTTTAGGGTGAGTGGCAGAGGACCCTCTAGTAAATCATTTTAATACTAATCTTTTGATGTAGAATAAGTGTAGTCAAGTAAAATTTGTAGACAGCAAAGTGCATGGATTGGGGATTATATTCTGTTATTTTTGACAAAGCTATACGTCTGTGCAGTTGTTAGCACAATCCAGGGAAAGAACCTTCCCATCATCCCAGAAAGTTCCCTGTGCTACTTTCCAGTGTGCTCATTACTCCCTCCCTCCCTTCCTTTGGCAACCATTTTTCTGTGCTCTTTTCATAGGCAAGTCTTACCTCTTCTTGAACTTAAAAGAAAAAAAAAATAAGGAATTCTACAAAGTGTTCACTTTTGTATGTGGCTTTGACCTGGTTTTTTTACTCAGTAGTGTTTCGTTTCATGAACTTCCCACAATTTATCTTTTCTTTATGGACACTTGGATTATTTAGTTTGGAGTCATAAGTTAAGTTATGAACATGCTTTGTGGACATGTTTTCATTTCTCTTATGAAATAATTAGTAGAATTCTGGGTCATAAAGTATGTTTATGTTTAACTTTATTTAAAAACTGCCGAAAAGTTTTCCAAATGATTAAATGTGCCATTTTATGTATATTTGGGTACAGTTATGAGAATCACAGTTCTATTATATCCCCTGATTGTACCATATCTCCCCATGTATAAGATGTTCCCATGTATAAGACGCACCTTGAATTTTGGGGCTTGAAGTTTGAAAAAAATATATTACATAAAGTTATTGAACTCAGGTTTTATCATAAAATTCATACAACTCCTCATCACAGTCAAAACTCCCATCCATTAGCTTGCCCTCACCTGTGTCTGATGATGTATCACTGTCTTCATATATTGCCTCGTCCTCAGTTCCATCTATGGCATTTGAAATGCCACAACCACTGTATAAGACTCACCCAGTGTTTAGACCCCAGATTTTTCAGAAAGGGGTGCATCTTGTACATGGGAAATACAGTAATTTGCACGCTGACAAATGATGTTTAACTCCTATTCATATGCTTATTGGCACTGTAGTTTTTCCTGAAATGTCTATTCATGTCTCTGGCCATTTTTTATTTAGGCTGCTTGTCTCGTTACAGCATGGTGGGAATGCTTTATATAAAGATGTAAAAGTCTTTTGCCAGATACATGTATTGCTAGCATTTCCCCCTGTCTGTGGCTTACCTGTGTATTTTCTTAATGGTGACTTTGAGGAGGAGAAGTGCTTTATTTTGATATCTAAAATTTTCTTTTCCTTTATGATTATATGCTTTTTGTGTTTTGTCTACCCTGAGTTTATAAAGATACTGTCCTGTTTTATATTTTCTGTAAATCTGGTAGTCTTAACTTTTATGTTTGTCTGTGATCTGTCTCCAGTTCATTTATGTGTATGGTGTGAAGCAAGGATTGGGGATAGTCCTTTCTCCTAACCCCCAGAAGGGGATCTGTTTGGTTTAGTCTCATCTGGTGAAAATATTCATCTCCACTTAATTTGGTGCCTGTGTTTAAAATTGACTATATAAATGTGGGTCTGTTTCTGGACTCTCTTCTGTTCATTTATCCTTACTAATGAACAACTGTCTTGATTACCATAACTTTATACTTAGCTTTGAAACCAGGTGTGTAAGGTCTAACTATTGTGAAGATTGTTTTGGCTATCCTGGGTCTTTAGCATTTTCATATAAATTTTGGAGTCCTCAATTTTTTTGCTCTTTTTTTTGTGACAGAGAGAGAGGGGGTCAGATGGACAGGAAGGAGAGAGATGAAAAGCATCAATTCTTCATTGCAGCACCTTAGTTGTTCATTGATTGCTTTCTCATATGTGCCTTGACCGGGGGGCTACAGCAGACTGAGAAACCCCTTGCTCAAGCCAGCGACCAAAGGGTCATGTCTATGATCCCACGCTCAAGCCGTGTGAGCCCACACTCAAGTTGGCGACCTCAGGGTTTCGAACGTGGGTCCTCTGCATCCCAGTCCAACACTCTATCTACTGCATCACCGCCTGGTCAGGCTGGAGTCATCAATTTCTAAAAGAAACAAATCATATTTTTATTTTGATTGCAGTTGTTCTGAATCTATAGATCAATTTGGAAAGAACTGACATCTTAACAATATTGATCTTCTAATTCGTGAGCATAACTGTCCAGTTATTTTAGTTCTTTAATTTTAGGAATGTTTTATAGTCTTCAGTGTACTCATACTGTGTTAAGGACTTGTGTATCTGTGCTTATGAAGGATATCTCTAATTTCATTTTCTTATAATGTCCTTGTCAGGTTTGATACATGGGTTATGCTGACCTCATAAAGTAATTTCAGAAGTGTTCCCTTATCCCCTCTTTTTTGTTAGAGTTTATGTAAGGTTGATATTATTTCTTAATATTTTGGCACTTGAGATCATAGAAGCTTAGAGTTTATATTTGGGAATATTTTGGACCACAAATTCAATTTCTGAGACAAATAGGGGATTATTCACATTCTCTATTTCTTTTGTCAAATTTGGTAAGTTATCTTTCTTTTAAGGAATTTGTCCACTTCATGTAATTGCCAATATATTTTTTAAAGATTTTATTTATTGATCTTACAGGGGTGGAGGGAACGAGAAGTATCAACTCATAATTGCTTCACTTTATTCATTGATTGCTTCTCGTATGTGTCTTGACCAGGCAGGCCCAGCGTTTTGAACCAGCGACCTCAGCGTTCCAGGTTTAGCGCTCTGTCCACTGTGCCATCACAGACCAGGCAATTGCCAATATTTTTGACATAAAATTGCCCAGAATATTCTCTGGTTACCCTTACAATGACCATGGGGTCTGTAATGTTTCTGCTTTCCTTTTTGTATTGATAGCCTTTTTCTTGACTTTGTACCTAACCAGTTTTGCTAGGGGTTTAATCAATTTTATTAATTTTTTTAAGTAACCTACTTTTGGCCTTGTTAACTGTATACATGGTTTGTTTTCTATGTTATCTTTTGCTCTTTAAAATTTCAACTTTCTATTTTGGTTTTAATTTGCTTTTTCTTTTATGGATATTTTGATGCACAATTGATTTTTTCTTTCAGGGAAAAGAGAGAGAGTCAGAAAGGGATAGACAGGGAGAGACAGACAGGAACAGAGAGAGATGAGAAGCATCAATCATCAGTTTTTCGTTGGGAGACCTTAGTTCCGGGATCCCCAAACTACGGGCCGCATGCAGCCCCCTGAGGCCATTTATCCGGCCCCCACCGCACTTCCAGAAGGGGCACCTCTTTCATTGGTGGTCAGTGAGAGGAGCATAGTTCCCATTGAAATACTGGTCAGTTTGTTGATTTAAATTTACTCGTTCTTTGCCTGACCTGTGGTGGCTCAGTGGATAAAGCGTCGATCTGGAAATGCTGAGGTCGCCGGTTCGAAACCCTGGGCTTGCCCAGTCAAGGCATATATGGGAGTTGATGCTTCCTGCTCCTCCCCCCTCTCTCCCCCCTTCTCTAAAATGAATAAATAAAATCTTTAAAATAAATAAATAAATAAATTTACTCGTTCTTTATTTTAAATATTGTATTTGTTCCCGTTTTGTTTTTTTACTTTAAAATAAGATATGTGCAATGTGCACAGAGATTTGTTCATTTTTTTTTATAGTCTGGCCCTCCAATAGTCTGAGAGACAGTGAACTGGCCCCCTGTGTAAAAAGTTTGGGGACCCCTGCCTTAGTTCATTGATTGCTTTCTCATATGTGCCTTGACTATAAATATGTGGGGGTTATACTTTTTTTCTCCTTTTATATCCTTCACTTCTTTTCTCACAGTGTTAGGATTTCTAATACTACGTTAAGCATTTGTGGTAATAATGGCAATCTTAAATGGAATGACCTGAGTTTATCCATTTAGTGTGATACATGCTATACAGTTGGATATACATAACTTTGTCCAACTTAAGAATATTTCCTTCTATTTCTACTTTGTTACCAGTTAGTTATAGACCGGTATTAAATATTTGCAAAATGGTGGTTCTGCTCCGGTTAAAACTCTTATAATTTCTCCTTTATTAATGTAAACAAATGTACTGATGAATTTTTCTGATGAACAATCCTTGCATTACTGAGACAAATCCTGTTTTTCATGATATATTATTTTTAGTGCTACGTTGGATTCATTTTATTTATTTAGGATTCTGTATGTATAAGAACAAAATGGGCTTACAATCTTCATTTATTCTTTTAGTTTTTTCCTGGTTTTGAAATTAGTATTACATTCAACTCATAAAATGTGCTGGGGAAAGCCTTTCACTTGGTTTCTGAGAAAACATACATAAAATAGAATCAGCTATTTTGAAAGTTTGGTAGAATTTATCTTTTTTTTTTTCCCAGAGACAGAGAGAGGGATAGAAAGAGAGACAGGAACAGAGAGAGATGAGAAGCATCAATCATCAGTTTTTATTGCTTTCTCATATGTGCCTTGACCATGAGCCTTCAGCAGACTGAGTAACCCCTTGCTCTAGCCAGCGACCTTGGGTCCAAGCTGGTGAGCTTTTGCTCAAACCAGATGAGTTCACGCTCAAGCTGGCAACCTCGGGGTCTCGGACCTGAGTCCTCCACACCCCAGTCCAACGCTGTATCCACTGCACCACCACCACCTGGTCAGACGGTAGAATTTATCTTAAAACCATTTGGGCCTGAGGTTTCTTGAGAGGAGAGGTCTTTGAGTACCATTTCTAATATTTTCTTCTTTAACAATCTGTTCAAGTTATTCCTCTATATTTTGTATGTAGGAATTTAGCCACTTTATCTAAATGTTCCAATTTAGTATGTAAGCCGTTATTTTGTCTGAAATATTTTTTCTTCTAGATTATTTTTCATAATTATTTCCCTTTTCATTTTTTATTATGGTATAATTGACAACAGTTTCTGGTATACAGTCTAATGATTTAATATTTGTATATATTGCAAAGTGATTAATAAGTCTTAACATTCATCACTAAACATAGCCATAAAAATTTTTTTTCTTGTGATGAGAACTTTTAAGATCTAAATGCTTAGCAACTTTCAACAACCCCTATGAGAAATGGACAGATCCTGCAGGGCAAATAGTTGTTGAACTAAACAACACCATTAATCAACTGAATATAATGGACAGCTATAGACTGCTTTATTCAACAGTGGCAGATACATATTCTTCTCAAGCTCACGTGGAACAGTCAGCAAGATAGACCACAATCTGAACCATAAAACACCTTAACAAATTTAAAAGAATAGAAATCATACTGTAATGGAATTATTCTAGAATTCAGTAACTGGAAAATCCTAACACATAGAGATTATACAGCACATCTAAATAATCTCTGTGCACAAAGAAATCTCAAGAGATTTTAAAATATTTTTCACTAAATGAAAGAAACCACTATTTATTTGGGATACACAAAAGCAGTGCTTAGAAAATAAAACACTGAATAAATGTATTAGAAAAGAGGAAAGATCTAAAAATCAGTAATCTAAGTTTCCATCGGAAACAAGGGGGAAAAAAGCAAACCCAAAATAAGCAGAAGAAAAATAATAATTAGAGCAGAAATTAATAAAATTGAGAACAAAATCAATAGAAAAAGTAATGAAACCAAAATTTTGTTCTTTGAAAAAAATCGATAAAATTTAAGCCTCTGGCCAGGCTAAAAACACAATCACTAATACCAGAAGAGACATTACTATAGATCCCAATGACATTAGAAAGGTATAGCCTGGCCTGTGGTGGCGCAGTGGATAAACCTTCGGCCTGGAATGCCAAGGTTGCTGGTTCGAAACCCTGGGCTGCCCTGGCCAAGGCACATACAACAAGCGAGCAATGAACAACTAACATGAAGCACCTATGAGTTGATACTTCCCAATCCATGCTCCCCTTTCTCTCCTGTCTCTGTAAAATCAATAAAGTATTTAAAAAAAAAAAAAAAAGAAAGGTATAAAGTTTAGGAACAATTCTATGCTTATAAATTTGATAACCTAGATGAAATGGACCAATTCATTGAAAGATACAATGTGCTAAAACTAACAACAAGAAATATATCATCTTCATAGACCTATATCTATTTTTGAATCAATCATTAATAACCTCCCAAAACAGCAGCAGGCCCAGATGGGTTCACTAGTGAATAATAACATACTGTATTTCCCCATGTAGAAGATACTCCAATGTAGAAAACGGACCTTACTTTGGAGGCCCAAAGTTTGAAAAAAAATTACATAAAGTTATTGAACTCAAGTTTTATCATAAAATTCATACAACTCATCCACGCAAAAAAGTGGGATGGGAAATGCAAGTAAAAAAATCTATAACCGCTGTATAAGACACACCCAGTTTTTAGACCCCAAGTTTTTCAGGGAAGGGTGCGTCTTCTACATGGGAAATACGGGATACTTAAGGAGGGAATCATACCAGTTTTCTGTAATCTCTTACAGAGGATAGACTCAGGAGAATACTTCCTAATTAAGTCTATGAACCCAGTATTACTCTAATACCAACACCAGACAATTACAGACATTATGAAAATAAAACTATAGACCAATATCTTTTATGAACATATATGTAAAAATCCTTCATAAAATTTTAGCAAGTGAGTGACATCAACATCATGGTTTTGTCATTCCTTGTTTCCCCTCCCCTGTGACATCAACATCATGGTTTTGTCATTCCTTGTTTCCCCTCCCCTTTATTTTATAACTAATTGAAGGTCCATCCACCTGTGCACCCAAAAGTGGGTGGATTGTACCAAGGAAGAGGCTAAGGACCCATGAGAGTGGTGGCAGTAGGTGAACATGACCTTTGATGGTGGTAGAGGGTGAATGGGGTTCACCTGGCTATGTGTACTGTAGCTGGAGAGGCCAGTTGCTCTTTGAGGAGAGATAGCAATAACGGGGGGAGGGATAAAGAAGAAGGCAGACAATTGAAAGACCACATTTCCTGCTGTCTGTCCTGAGATTATGTCAAAAGGTTTTTTCCCTCCCACTCTCTATTGGAGGATTCCCCTACTGGGCTGGGGACACACTCAAAGTCCCAAATGCCAAGCACATACCTCCCTTCACTGACACAACCCTTTTTTTCCCCTTCCCCATTCTTTTTAATGCACGAACTCCCAGCCTTAACAGTGAGTCATCTCACCAAACTTGCGCTATAGTGCCATTTTCTGGAAAACAAAAGAAAGGTTCTTAATTACCAACCTGTTAAACTGTTAGAGTCAAAGTTAAGCAGTTAAATATGAAATGCATTCACTACTTCAAATATGGCAGCACAGGCACTTTTCATCAATCACCGTAATACCATATCACAAAAAATTTACAATATTCCAGCAGTCAAACCCAAAGACACAATATTGCAATCTAACACAAATTAAGATAGCTGTTGTGAAGAAATTTCAGTGAGCAATAAGAAAACTCAAAAAGGTAATACAGTGATCTCAGGAATAAAATTAAATAGAAGGAATACTTTACAGAAGAGATTTAAATTAAAAACCAAATCTGGAGCTGAAGAATTCAATCAATGAGATGATGAATGCATTAGAAAGGATTGGAAAGACAGCAAGCAGATCAGATGAAAAGTGAACTCAAGGATAGTAATAAAAATGTTTCAGGCCTGGCCAGGTGGTGGCTGGCACACTGGATAAGAGCATCGACCTGGGCCACGTTCGAAACCCTGAAGTTGCTGGCTTGAGAGGTGGCTCATCCAGCTTGAACACACACGAGCTCACCAGCCTGAGTGCAGCATTGCTGGCTTGAGCGTGAGATCACAGAAATGAGTGCAAAGGTTGTTGGCTTGAAGCCAGGGGATGCTGGCTTGAGCCCCTCAGTCAAGGCACGTGTGAGAAGCAATCAAAGAACAACTAAGGTGCTGCAACTACAATTTGATACTTCTCATCTCTCTCCCTTCCTGTCTCACACACACAAAAAAGTAAAAGTGGAGAGAAAACTAAGATTTTTTTTTTAAGAAGTGAAAAAGTGCTACAAGGACTTTCAGACTCCACTAGAAGAGCCGACATAAGATTAATGAGTATATATACTGGAAGGAGAAGAGAGGGGTAAGAGAGCAGGAACACGTTTAAAGAAATTATAGCTGAGAACTTTCCAATTCTGAAGTAACTGGATATACAAATCCATGAGCTAACAGAACGCCTTATTACCTCAACACAAAAACACCTTCTCCAAGACATAACAGACAGAATTCAATGATAAAAAATTTTAAAGCAGCCCTAGTTGGTTGACTCAGTGGTAGAGTGTCAGCCCAGTGTGTGGAAATCCCAGGCTTGATTCCCACAGAAGCACCCATCAGCTTCTCCACCCCTTCTGCTCTCATTTTTCTCTTTCTCTCTCTCCTCCCCTCCTGCAGCTATGGCTCAATTAGAGCAAGTTGGACCCAGGTAGAGGATAGCTCCATGTCCTCTGCCTCTCAGGCGCTAAAAAAATGACTCTGGTTGCTACAGAGCAAGGGCCTCAGATGGGCAGAGCATTGCCCCCTAGTGAGCTTGCTAGTTGGATCCTGGTTGGGGCACATGCAGAAGTCTCTCTGCCTACCCCAAAACAGCCATGGGTAAAAGACACCTACAGAGCAGTCCCCTTTTAGGCTATCAGCACAAACTCTACAGGCCAGGAGAGAGTAGAATCACATGGTTGAAATATTGAAATTTTAAAAATTTCAGCCAAAGATACTTCATCCAACAAAGTTACCCTTCAGAGAAACAATGGCTTTTCCAGACAAACAAAAGCTGAGAGAGTTCACAGCACTAGACTTACCATACAGGGTGTGTTATGTGTTAAAAGGAGCTCTTCAAGTTGGAATACAAAACTCAAGATTAACGCATTTATGCCTCATGTTCCATTATTGGAATGGTAGTGATGTGGGAGTTATTTATATTATATGCTTAAGGCCTTACTACTGCTCAAGGCCATCACCAGGTCTGATTTTTCACACATCTGCCTCCTGAGGGTACATGTTCTCACGTGCACAGAGTCACTGCTGCAGATACTGGCATACTGGGAGCTTGTCAAAAAGTGATGTGAATTTTTGGAAATTTTTTGAAGAACTGAATTTCAAAAATAACAATCTCTGGCATAAATGGGTTAAGGTGATAAATGGACAGTCACAATTAGAAAACTGGGCCCTACTCAGGTGACT
This sequence comes from Saccopteryx leptura, assembly GCF_036850995.1. NCBI lineage: Eukaryota > Metazoa > Chordata > Mammalia > Chiroptera > Emballonuridae > Saccopteryx > Saccopteryx leptura. Next base: position 70,864,865 of record NC_089510.1, on the reverse strand, counting down.
CAGTGGATAAAGCATCACCCAGACACACTGAAGTTGCGGGTTTGATCCCTGGTCATGGCACATATGAGAAGCAATCAGTGAATGCACAACAAGTTGATGCTTCTCTCTCTTTCCCTTCTTCCCTCCCTCTCTCTCAAATGGAAAAATTGAAACTGGAACTCTTTTAGAGTATATTGAACAATTATAGCATAAAGGTTTAAGGAAAAGAACACTAAAAATAACTGTATTTCACCTTGTAATGAAATCACAGCATAAAAAGATAATTTGTGACATCAAAAATATAAAAGGGGAAAAATAAAAGGATGGAAACTATAATCCAATGAAAGTAAATTACAATCACCAGGAAAAGGACTATTACATCTATGAAATACTTCACCTAACGTGTAATCACAAAGCAAAAATCTAAAACAGACATAAAACATAAAAAGGCTGAGCAAATTACCATGGAAAACCACCAACTTACAAAGATAGAAACAGAAGGAAAAATAAACAGTAGAGAAACAAAGTAACCAGAAAGCAAAAAATAAAATGGCAGTAGTAATAACCTATCAATAACACCCACTAAATGTAAATGGGTTGAACTCACCTATCAAATGGCACAGAGTGGGCGAGCTAGATTTAAAAAAAAGACCCAACTTTGTGCTGCCTACAGGAGACTCATTTCAACTCAAACACACATAAGCTCAAAGTAAACGGAGAGAAGAGAATATTCCAAGCAAAAAATTGAAAACAGAACTACCACGCAATCCAGCAATTCCACTTCTTATTATATACCCAAGGAAATGGAAGCAGGACAAGATACATGCACAGCGTTATTCATAATAACCAAGATACAGAACCCCAAAACTCATCAACAGATGAGAGATAAAAATGATGTGGTCTGCCTGACCAGGTGGTGGCACAGTGGATCGAGTGTCAATCTGGGATGCTAAAGACCCAGCTTTGAAACCCCACGGTTGCCAGCTTGAGCGTGGGCTTATCTGGCTTGAGCATGGGACCATAGACATGACCCATGGTCACTGGCTTGAGCCCAAAGGTTGCTGGCTTGAGCAAGGGGTCACTGGCTCAGCTGTTGCTGCTTCCCCCATGAAGGCATGCATGAGAAGCAGTCAATGAACAACTAAAGTCCACAACTATGAGTTGATGCTTCTCATCTCTCCCTTCCTGTCTGTCTCATCTCTCAAAAAAAATGATGGGGTACATATACACAATGCAATATTTAACATGAGAATGCAGGATAGGCCCTGGCTGGTTGGCTCAGTAGTAGAGTGTTGGCCTGGCATGTGGATGTCCTGGGTTCAATTTCTGGTCAGGGCACACAGGAGAAGCACCCATCTGCTTCTCCACCCCTCCCCTCTCTCGCTTCTCTCCCTCCCTCCCTCTCTGTCTCTCTCTTTCTCTGTCTCTCTTTCTCTCCCCCTCTCCTGTAGCCATGGCTCAACTGGAGCAAGTTGGCCCTAGGTGCTGGGGATGGCTCCATGGCCTCTGCCTCAGACACTAAGAGCTCAGTTGTTGAGCAATGAAGCAACACCCCAGATGGGCTGAGAGCATCACCCCATAGTGGGCTTGCCAGGTTGATCCCAGTCAGTGTGCATGCAGGAGTCTGTCTCTGCTTCACCTCCTCTCACTGAATAAAGAAAAAAAAATGGAAAGGAGAATATCCTGCCATTTGCAACAATATGGATGGCCTTTGAGCACATTATGCTAAGTGAGGCAAGTCAGAAACATAAATACGGTATGATAGCATTTATATGTGAAATCTAAAAAGATCAAATCTGGGGGGAAAACACAGTAAAATGGTAGTTACCAAGGCATGGGGTGTGGGGGATAAGATCATTGAAAGGTATGAACTTAGAATGAGTAGTAGATAAGCCTAAGATCTAAGGCACAGTATAATGAATATAGACAATAATTACTATAGATACATAATGTGATAAATATTACAGTGACAATATTACAATATAAAATGTAGCAAAGTAACATGCTGTACACAAACTTTTTCAATGTTAAAAGAAATTCAATTACATAAAGTTTATGAAAGGGATAAAAAAAATAGTAAATCAAATCCAATATTTGTACCAGGTATGTAAAGCTGGTTCAACATTCTAAAATCAATGAAGTCAAGTCATTATGCTGTGCACTTTAAACTTATACAATGCTGTACATTAATCATACCAATTTATGAAAAAGAAAACATATCAACAAGCTAAAGTAGAAAAACTATATTATCTCATCAACAGATGCAAAAAAGAAAGCATTTGGCAAAATTCAACAGCCATACATAATTTTTCAAAAATTCTCAGTAAACTGCAAATAGAAGGCAGCTTCCTCAACTAAAGAGTATCTACCAAAAATCTACTTGATGAGAAACATTTCCCACAGGATCATCAGGTACAAGACAAAGATACCCCCTTTCACCAGTCCTTTCAACATCATACTGGAAGTTCCAGCTAATGCAGTAAGAAAGGAAGAAATAAAACTTCCTTCACAGATGACATGCTCATCTACAAAGAAAATAAATTTTAGAAACTCCTGGAACTAATAGATTCCAGGGTACAAGGTTAAAATACAAAAATCAATTATTTACCAGCAATTAACAAGTAGAATTTCAAATTAAAAACAATACCAATTAGTGCTCGCTTCGGCAGCACATATACTAAAATTGGAACGATACAGAGAAGATTAGCATGGCCCCTAAAAAAAATTAAAAAAAAAATAAAAATACCAATTACATTAGCAATCCCCCCAAATGAAATACCTATGTGTAAATCTAACAAAATATGTACAAGATCCATATGAGGAAACAAAAATGTTGCCACTACGCACGGCTGCCAATGACCACTTAAGTACTGCAAGTATTGATTTGGGGTTACAAGTAGATTTTTGCGAGTAGGCAAATTCACAGATGTGGATTCGGCAAAATAAGAATTACATATTCTCCTTAATTGATTAATCAATACCAAAGATTTAGTGTATATTCACTATCTGTGAAATACTGTGCTATCTGCTGAGGCTTCAGAATCAAGTAAGGCACACTGGTGAGACAGGAATTTGCCAGTAAATCATTTCTTGGGTAAAACGTGCAACACTCGGATCCAGTGTGGAATTGTTCTGCCCAAAAATGCTCACAGCACCCGATGAGAGAGACAAAAGATCTGGCTGTACTTCAGGACACTGCTTATTTTGACTTGCTTTGAGAGAAGAATAAGAAACACTCCTGTCTAACTTGAACAGAATTCTTGATTTTTCTGCATTTCTTGCAATTGTGTCCTAGCACAGTAAATGATACCATCATCCATACAACTGTTCCAATAAAAATTTTCTTTCCTTCTGACATATAATCCACCATTAAATTCTTTGAATCCACCTTTAAAATATATCTCTACTCACTTCTTTTCTACCACTGTCACACCAGTTCAAGCCAGCATCGCCTCTAACCTAGAGAGCAACCTTCCTAACTGTGTGGGAATCATTCTCCAGAGTACACCCGAGTCATCATTTAAAAGCCAAACTGTAAGTTTGCTTCCTTGTAATGTCTCCAGAGGTGTCCCATTGCACTTAGGAATTCAGACTAACGTGCTGGCTCACAAGATCATGTGAGATGTGGCTCCTGCCTGCCCCTCTGATCCTACCCCATGCCTCTCTCTCTCTCTCTCTCTCTCTCTCTCTCTCTCCCACTCTGCCACCTCACTGCCTCCCCTTCTGTTCTTCAAATTTGCCAAGTTCAGTTACGCCTCAGGGACTGCGCTATGTTCTGTCTGCGCGAATGGCAGTCCCTGCTATATCTTCATGTGGTTGGTTCCTTTTCTTTTGGAGCGCCAGCCTACTGAACCAATTCAGAATCTAGAAGCAGGATTAAATGGTTAAGATTAAAAATAAGTAAACAAAATAAATTCAGATACACTAAAGTTTGTGAACCAATGTACTAGATTCTTTTCCTTATGTCTGTGACAGATTTGTTAATGAACCTAGAAATTAAAAGCATATGAGTATTCAATAATTTTTCTTGTTTCCCTTAGAAAAACTTTTCATATTCAGTGCACATAGTTGTTAGATAAGGCCATATCACTGCAACAGATGTCCAAAAACAATAAATAAACCTAACGAGAAGAGGCTAATCTGTTCTTACATTCCACAAAGAATTCCAGTCAGCAGCCAGCCCTGTCCCATGAAGTCATTCAGGGATTGACTTTTTTTTTTTTCATCCTGATGATCTGTCATCCTGGAGTTGGGTTGACATGGGTTCTGGTTCCCAGAAAGTAAATTTGGAAGTCATACTGTTCCAGGGGTCTCCAAACTTTTTACACAGGGTGCCAGTTCACTGTCCCTCAGACCATTGGAGGGCTGCCAAATACAGTGGTCCTCTCACTGACCACCAGTGAAAGAGGTGCCCCTTCCAGAAGTGCAGTGGGGGCTGGATAAATGGCCTCAGGGGGCCGTAGTTTGGGGACGCCTGGTTTAAACTATTGGTGCAGAACTAAGATTCATCAAAGCTGCTTCTTCTGTTGGTAAGAATAGTCATATGGCTACACCTAACTAGATGCAGGAACCGAGCGACATCCCCAGACAAGTAACCATATGCCGGCTACAGCTATGGAAGGAAGAACAGTTTTCGATGGACTCGGCTACAGTGTATGTGGAGCAAGTTTTTATTTAGCACTTTAAAACAAGTGACTCTCCCCGTTTCCAACTTCAGAAAAATACAAAAAGAAAAAAATAAAAATAAGTGAAACAAGTGACTCAACATCTTTTCCACCAGAGAATAGTCTAGATTGGAGATAGTTGCATATATTTCACATGAAGGCATTATGGAATCAGAGATTGTTGATATAAAAGGAACCCTCATTTGATGTGAAAACAGACTCACTATATAAATAACTGGCCACCTCTAAGCTTTTATGAGCCACAGTTGAGTTAATCCCTAATGTCTCTACTCCCATGCACTGAAAGCAGTATGTGTTCACTGTATTGAATTCATAAAAATCTTAAAATTTATTCCTTTCCAAAATTCTTGCCTTAGAAGAAAAAATATACTGAGACTTTAATAATTCAAAATTTGAAAATAATATACAAATGCAATATAAAATAACTATACTGCTACTGTGTTCTGGTTCTTTTTAAAACTTCTTTCATTCATGGGTTGATTGTAAAGGTAAAAATCAGGTTCTACAAACTGGAAAACTGTAACAGTGTTTAAGGCTTTGGAATTGAGCCCAGGTTCAGATCTTGGCTCTATTTTTATTAGCTAGTTATAAGCTACTCTCTTGGAGCCTTGTTTTTCTCATTGTGAAATGAGGGGAAAGCTGAGCCTCATAATGTTTGGAAGATTGAGCAATACAGTGTCAATAAAATGCTCAGCATAATAAAGAGGGTGGTTAAATACTCAATAAATGGAAATAAAACACAAAAGAGGGTCACTTCACAAAACTACATTTTTAATGCTTGGGTTGCTTTTCAAAATCTTGTCACTGATAATTCTCTTTTTATGAGAAATAATTACCGGTACCATTCATTCATCAAGCATTTAAGGGTTCCAGATTTCTAGAGTCTGAGAAAGTCAAAGAAAACCACAATCTTGGGCAACTTACAGTCTTGGGAACACTTTAGGCACTAATGTCTTACCTACCTGTAGCAGGAGAAATTCTCGGCTATCCTACATAAGCTGTTAGTTTTCGGAATTACTATACTGCCTCTATGAATGGGGTAGCTCCTATCCAGATATTTCATAAACAGAAAGTTACGAACAAAACATCATTTGGTTAGGGTTATTTTACAAGTGATAATCTAAGTCCACCTGTTCCCATCTGTAGGGAGTGGAGACAATCTGACCAGTTTTAGAATGAGGTAGAAAACTACAGTCACCTCTAATTCACAGTAGTTCTATAAAGCTGCCATAGACACTGGAACACTGCTTCCAGGGAAAAACTGAGTTAGGTTCCTGCAAGCCACTGGTCACATTTCCATCAACAAATCAATACATAATCTTGTTTTATGTGTTTCTCCTTAAGGACACTATATAATATATGTTGTTCATTCATTAACATTGAACTCACAGCCTCAGAATTGTAATTATATCTGAATAAAGCTTATCTAGCATACCTATTTCCTTTTAAGGCACATCACAGCCTTTTTGTGCTTAGGAACACTAGACAGCCCTTTGGCATTATGTTTGGTGGCCATTTTAAGCAACAAAATCACCCACAAAAAGCACAAAAATGCAGTCAACTACCGTATATCATGCACAGGACACTTGTTTACAGTATGAGCTGAAACGTGAAGGCAGAGAGAGCATCGTCAGCTCGGATGTGTCACAGCCAACGCGACGTACTGCCACTTGGCATGCAGCCCCAGACGACTGCCTAGGAGCCACGGGTACTGGTCTGGAGGTTACAAACAGTTTCGCAAGGAGGCAGATTCTGTATGGGATCAGCAAATAATAGGAATCAATTCTATATTCTTAATTGATTAATCAGTTCTAAAGAGGTAATGTATATTCACTACATGTAAAGTACTATATGTGCTGAGGATTCAATCAAATAAGGCATGGTCTTTGTTATCCTTATTGCCCTTACAGTCGAGTGGAAGATACATAAGTGTTATCATGGTGTATTATGGGTAAGTGTAAGTGCTATTTTTTTATAAAGTAGAGAGAAAGGCCACAGGAGCACACAAGAAAACCATCAAAATCATATTGAGGCCCAGCATGGTGACACTCAACGAGAGTCTTGTTACTGCTCCTATGGTAAAAAATTAATATGAAACATTTCAAGAAAAGGGTGTGGAAAGTGGAGACTCCAAGGAAAGATTGTGAAAAGCCTCAAAGGTGCAAAAACAAAACTATACAAAGGGTGTGCAGGAGCTGGGAGGCCGGCAGAAAGCGTTACACAGAGCGTATTGGAGGTTAACGGTAAGAGCTTTGTCTTGCTCCCTGTAGGACAACTCAGCAGCAAGTCTCCTCCCTCCTGCAGCATCCGTTTGCCGTCTACTGGATCTTTCTCATCAGCTTATAGCCATACTATTTCTCCCCCCTTTCCAAAATATTTGCTTGACTAGGCTTCTCCTTCCAGCTACCATGGTATCTGCTCCCTTCGCAGCAAAACCATTTGAAAGCTGTCTGTACTCACTATCCCAATTCCTCTTGTGTCTTGAACCCACTGCAATCAGGCTTTCCCTGTCCAATATTCCACAGGAATCTATTCATTAAAGTCAAAAATGACTTCCATTGCTAAATCCAGTATTTAATTTATGGCATACCCCCCCCCCCACCCTTTAAGCTCTCTGCATCCTTGAACATAATCTACCCTCTCTTCCTTGGAGCAGTCTCTTCGCTTGCTTCCTACAGTCTCTGCTGGCTCCGTCTCGGTTTTCCTTGCTGTTCCCTCCACACCAGCCTGGCCTCTGAATTTGCAGTGTCAGGGCTTGGTCTTCAAACTTCTTTTTTCTGTCCATAGTCACTTTTAGTGACTTAATCCTGTCTGAAAGTTTTAAACACCACTACAATCTGATGACTCCTAAATGTGTATCTACCAAATCTTACCTCATCCTTTATCACCTGATTTATACGTTTAAATATCTTTCAAATTTTTATTAAATCATATAGGCCACATATACACGGACCCTGATCTGCGCTCCTGAGCCTTCCCTCCAAAACTCATCTCTGTCGTGTGCTCTAAACCTTGGTTAATAGCAATTCCATCCTTCCAGCTGCTCAGGTCAAAACCTGGGGAATCATCTTGTACCTCTTGTTACGCTCTGACAACCGTCCCCCTCAACTCATTCACACTTATAGCTAGTTCCTCAGAAAATCTGTTCCAATCTTTAAAAAAGATACATAGTTCAACTTCTTTTTGTCAACTCTGTCATCACCCTAGCTGAGATTACTGCCATCTCCCATCAAAATAATTGCATGAACTTCTTAGTTACCTATTGCCATGTAACAAATTATCCTGAAATTGAGCATTTTAAACAGTAGACTTCCCACAATTTCTGTGGCTCCAAAAGCTGAGGGTAGATGATCCGGATCCCTCACATTTAAGCGCCTTCACAGGCCATAGTGAAGCTGTCAGAACTGCAGTCTCACTCGTGTGGCCACTGTGGAAAAGAGTATGGAGATTCCTCAAAAAATTAAAAATGCAACTGCCTTTTGACCCAGCCATCCCACTTTTAGGACTATATCCTAAGAATACCAAATCAATGATTCAAAAGAAGATATGCACCCCCCATGCTTCCCCCCCATGTTTGTGGCAGCATTGTTTTTACAATAGCGAAGATCTGGAAGCAGCCCACGTGTCCGTCAGTGGACGAGTGCCTGAAAAAGCAGTGGTACATACACACAATGGAATACTACGTGGCCATGAAAAAGAAGGAAATCTTACCTTTTGTGACGGCATGGATGGACCTGGAGACTATTATGCTAAGTGAAATAAGCCAGACAGAGAAAGACAAATATCATATGATTTCACTTACATGTGAAATCTAACGAACACAATAAACTGGGGAACAAAATAGAAACAGAGGCATGGTCACAGGAAACAGATGGACATGTCAGAGGGGAGGGGGAAGAAGGGATGGGATCAAAGGTTAAGGGTTAGGGTTCGGGTCAGCAAGTCCCCGAGGTAAAGGCGGGGGTGAAGATAAGGGGAGGGGGAGCAAAGAGGGTGAAATGGGAACGGAAAGAGACTTTGCACAGGGCATACGGGCCACAATGCAGGGGGCTGAGGGTGTTCTATTGAATGAGACACTTGAAACCATGTCAACACAATAAATTAAAAAATTAAAAAGAAAACTGCAGTCTCATCTGAAGGCTCAGTTGAGAGAATCAGCTTCGAAGCTTATTGACACAGTTGTTGGCACGATTTAGTTCCTCGCGGGTGGCTGGACCAAGAGCCTGCTCTCCACTAGCTGTTAGCCAGGGGCCACCTTTAGTTGCTGCCACATGGGTCTCCCTTAAAGGCAGCTCACAAAATGGCAGCTGGCTTCCAACAGTGAGCAAGTGAGAGAGCAGAGAGAATATGAAAAATGGGAGCTCGTCTCTTTATAACCTAATTTCAGAAAAGGCATCCCATCACTTTTGCCACATAAATATGTATATTTTTTTGTGACAGAGAAAGGGACAGACAGGAAGTGAAAGATATGAGAAGCATCGACTCTTCGTTGCAGCTTCTTAAGTCTCCTTAGTTGTTTACTGATTGCTTTCTCATATCTGCCTGGACTGGGTGACTATAGCAGAGCAAGTGACCACTTGCTCAAGCCAGTGACCTTGGGCTCAAACCAGTGACCTTGGGCTTCAAGCCAGCGACCACAGGGTTTCAAACCTGGGTCCTCTGGGTCCCAGTCCAATGCTCTATCCACTGCGCCACCACCTGGTCAGGCCATATTCTATTCATTGTAAGACATGGCTCAGTCCAGCCCACACTCCAGGGGAAGGGATTAGGGTGTGAATCTCACAACACAGGGCTCACTGAGGGCGTGTAGAGGCTGCCGACCATGCTGCCCTGCTCACCTTCACCCTTGCACACACTCACAGTCTTTTCTCAACACATCAGCTCAAGCAATTTTGTTAGAACTCAAGTAAGAGCTTGTTATTCCTCTGCTCAAAACTTCCAATGACTTCCCACCTGTCAGTAAAAACCACAGCATTAAAAGTGGTCCATAAAGCCACACACAATTTGCTAACTGTTATATCCTTGGCCTCACCTCCCATTACTCACCTCACTACCTTCTCCCCAGCCCACTGGCCTCCTTCATGGTCTTCAAACACGCTGCCAACTCACTGCCATTATAGTGGCAATTTGCCATCCCTGCAAACTCCCCTTAGAAATATGCATGGCTTAACTTATATCTTTAGGTATTTATTCAGCGACCTCAGTAAGGCCCCTATTATAACCCTATTTAAAATTGCACCTTCTCCTATCCCCTTCCCTTTTCTCTCCCGCCATAGCACTTCTCATATATTATAGAATATATTTTATTTTATTACATCTCCCCACACTAGAATGTGGGCATTTGCCCTCATGAGGGCAATTGTTTTGTATGTTTTGTTTACTGCTATGTATTTCCAGGATAATGCCTGATACACTAAGAAGTAGAGGCATTTATTTGAATGAATAAGTTGTGAAAACTCTAGGGAGTCACCAAAGGCTCAACTCATCCTGATAGCAGAGAGAACAAGTAATTAGAAGACAAATAGACTAAAGGCAGAGGGAACAGGTAAGCCACAACAGGCACTTAGGCAATACATGAGCAAACTTAAATGATGACGGTGACACTGGAAATCAAGAACATCATATGGACACATGGAATGAAGAGGCAGAATTATGAGTGCACCCAAAATTGGTCTACAAATTCAATAAGCCATCAAAATCCCAGCTGGTTGGCCATTGTTGCAGAAATTGACAAGTTGACTTTAACATCTGTATAGAGATAGAAGAGGCCCCAGAATAGCCAAGACAATTTTTAAAAAGAACAACTTAGGCCTGACCAGACAGTGGCGCAGTGGATAGAGCATCAGCCTGGTACGCAGTGGATAGGACCTAGGTTCAAAACCTCAAGGTTGCTGGCTTGAGCATGGGCTCATCCAGCTTGAGCCTGGGATCATAGACATGACCCCATGGTCAATGGCTTGAGCCCAAAGATCACTGGCTTGAGCAAGGGGTCACTGGCTCGGCTGGAAGCCCCCCAGTCAAGGCACATATGAGAAGAAACCAATGAACAACTAAGGTGCCACAACGAAGAATTGATGCTTCTCATCTTTCCCTTCTTCTTTGTCCCTGTCTCTTTTGCTCGCTAAAAAACAATAAAAATAAACAAACAAAAAATAACAATTTGGAAAATTCACATTACCTGACTTCAAAACTACAGAGTTAAATCAAAATTATGTTGTTCGGACATAAGGACATACCTAGTGGTTTTCGAATGCTGGGGATTGAAAATCAAAACAAACGAAAAACAATCCCTTACATTTCTAATTGTTTTCAGCACGGGTGTCAAGACCACTCAAAAAGAACAGTTTTTACAACAAATGGTAGAGCAACAACTGTAACCCTGGCCAGAAAGCTCAGCTGGCTAGAGCTTTGTCCTGAAGCACAGAGGTTGCCAGTTTGATTCCTGGTTGGGGCACATACAGAAACACATCAATATTCCTGTCTCTCTCTTGCTCACTCTCTTCCTTCCTCTCTCCAAAATCAATAAAATAAACATTTAAAAAATAAACTCAAAACAGGTCAAGGATATAAAGGTAAACACCAAAACTAAAATACTCTTAAAGGGAACATAAGTGTAAATTTTCTGACACTGGATTAATCCATGGTTTCTTAGATTTCATACTGAAAGTGTAAGCAACCTAAGAAAAAAATAAATTGGATTTGACCCAAATTAAACTTCTGTGCCACAAAGGACACTGCTGAAAAAGGTGAAACAACAATCCACATAATAGCAAATTCTTGAGAACCATATATCTGATGTAGCATCCAGAATATATAAAGAACTCTTAAAAATCAACAATAAAGACAAATAACTCAATATAAAAACAAGCACATAACCTACCAAAATTGAGTAATGAAGAAATACAATAGTCAAACTGCCTCCCCCACCACACACACACACACACACACACACACACACACACACACACACACACACACAGAGAGTTCAGGACCAGATGGCTTCACTGGAGAATTCTCCAAACATTTATCACCAATCTTCCCCAAACTTCCAAAAAACTGAAGAAAAGGGAATACTTCCAAATTCATTCCATGAGGCCACCATTATTACCCCAATACCAAAGCAAAAGATACACTACAAGAAAACTAGAGACTAATATCTGATGAATACAGATGCAAAAATCTTTGACAAAATACTAGCAAACCAAATTCAATAGTACATTAAGGAATTATACACCATGACGAAGTGGAAGTTATTCCTGGAATTCAAGATGATTGAACATATGAAAATCAATTTTTCTAATATTGCACATCAACAGAAAGATAAAAACCACATGATCATCCTGATATACAAAAGCATTTGACAAAACCCCTTCTGATTTAAAAAAAATTTTTTTGCAACAAACTAGAAATAGAAGGAAACTATCTCAGTATAATAAAGGCCATATATGAAAAGCCCACAACATTATACTCAATGGTGAGATGCAAAGCTTTTAGTCTAACATCAGGAACAAGAAAAGAATGCCCTTTTTTGCTACTTCTATTCAACATGGTATGGGAAATACTACCCAGATCAATTAGGCAAGTAAGAAATAAAAGGCATCTAAATTGGAATTGATAAAATTGTTTTTGCAGATGAGTAACTTTTAGGTAGAATATCCTAGATTATACATGCGCACGCACACACACACACACACTTTTTTTTATAAAGAAAATATTAACAGATCTAAAAAAAAAAAACTAATGTAGTAATAGTAGGGGACATCTCACTACCTCACTTTCATCAATGGGTAGATCATCCAGACAGAAAATCAGTAAGGAAACATTGGATTTAGTGACATCTTAGACCAGATGGTTAATATCTAGAATGTCAAAGAACTCCTACAACTCATCAACAAAAAAATCAAACGACCCAATTCAAAAATGGGCAAAGGACGTGAGCAGACATTTCTCCAAAAACATACAAATGGCCAAAAAGCATGTGAAAAGGTGCTCAACATCAATCTGAGAAATACAAATCAAAACCACGAGATATCACCCATTAGGGTGGCTAGTATCAAGAAAGGGAAGGAAGGAAGGGAGGGAGGGAGGGAAGGAAGGGAAGGGAAGGAAGGGAAGGAAGGGAAGGAAGGGAAGGAAGGGAAGGAAGGGAAGGAAAGGAAGGAAAGGAAGGAAAGGAAGGAAAGGAAGGAAAGGAAGGAAAGGAAGGAAGGAAGGAAGGAAGGAAGGAAGGAAGGAAGGAAGGAAGGAAGGAAGGAAGGAAGGAAGGAAAATAAAGAAAAGAAAGAAAGAAAAAGAAAGAAAGAAAAAGAAAAGCAATTGTTGGCAAGGATGTGGAGAAACTGGGACCCTTGTTTACTGATGGTAGGATTATAAAATGAAAAACTGTTATCCTTTTTTATTTAATTTTTTTTTTTTTACAGAGACAGAGAGTCAGAGAGAGGGATAGACAGGGACAGACAGAATGGGAGAGAGATGAGAAGCATCAATCATTAGTTTCTTGTTGCGCATTGCGACACCTTAGTTGTTCATTGACTGCCCTCTCATATGTGCCTTGACCGCGGGCCTTCAGCAGACCGAGTAACCCCTTGTTCAAGCCAGCGACCTTGGGTCCAAGCTGGTGAGCTTATGCTCAAACCAGATGAGCCTGCACTCAAGCTGGCGACCTCGGGGTCTCAAACCTGGGTCCTCTGCATCCCAGTCCAACACTCTATCCACTGCACCACCACCTGGTCAGGCTAAAATGGAAAACTGTATGGACGTTTCTCAAAAAATTAAAAATGAAACTACTATATGATCCAGCAGTTTCAATTCTAGATATATATCCAAAAGAATTAAAAGATCTCAGAGATAATTACACACTTATGTTCACAGCAGCACTATTCACAATATCTAAATGTCCAACAGATACGTGGTATTTCATTGCAGTTTTGATTTGCATTTCCCTAACTACAAATGATGTTGATAATCTTTTCATTTGGTTATTGGCCATTTATAGCATTATTGCAGAAGTGTCTTTATTTTATTATTTAATTGATTTTAAGAGGGGGAGAGAGAGAAAGGGAAAGGGCAGGGAGGAGCAGGAAGCATCAAATCCAGGCAGCCGGCCCCATGTGCCTTGACCGGGCAAGCCTGGGCTTTCAAACCTCGGCATTCCAGGTCAACGCCTTACCCACTGCGCAACCACAGGTCAGGCTGCAGAAGTGTCTTTTCAAATCCTTTGTTCATTTGTTGCGTTTTCTTTTTGTTAAGTTATAAATGTTCTTTATATATTCTAGATACAAGTCCCACTACATTTTTAAAATAGTGGACTGTTTGTTGATGTAATTATTATCTTTTTATACTATACTTCATTAACTGAAATATTTTCCAGAATGCATTTTAAATATATCAAATGTCACCTTAAATATAAATTGTATAGAAGTTTTAAAATTTAAAGCAACTACTGTTTTTTCAAACAAATGAATTCTAAGCCGAGTAGCGGAAAGTATGGGGACTCATAGGTTTTAAAGAATTAGAGATATATGCTGTATGAACTTTGACTTCTGACTTGAACTGGGAAAAGAGATAATTTAAAATCCTGACTGGATAATTACTAAGCAATTGTTAATATTTAAATGTGGTGATAGTATTGTGGTTTTATGTTAAAAGTCTTTATCTCATAGCAATTACTGAGACTTACTTCGAAATAAATTTGGATTGGGAAAATAGATGGCATTAGATAAATCAAGATTGACCATGAGCTAATCATGTCGAAGTAAGTTAATTATACCTATTCTACTTTTGTGTGTCTGAAACCTTCCATTTAAAACTTAAAAAGCACTACTGCAATGTCCACTATGTTTAAGAAGACAGGTAACTGGCAGCAACTAAACAATACCAACAAAATTTTTACAAATTTAAGAATTCCCAATTAGGTCAGAGCAAAAGAGCTCTGGGAAACTAATAATGAGGCTGACATACGCATGCAGTTATCTGTGCAATGTTTTAAGTAATACCACCAGTCACAGGCTAACTGGGTAGCTGCACCACCAACCACGATACACACAATAGGACCAGCACCAGCCATCAGCACCAGTCTTCACCTATGCAGGCCATCCCACCAGAGTTCACCAAGGGACCAGAACTCCCATTGGAAGGGTATAGTAACGACCCTCACTGCCTACAAAAAACTACTACCTTCAAGTAAGTACATGAAGGCAAGTAGTTTTACAACAATCCCTCAGGCCACCTTATACTCACCCAAACTGCATATCCAATAGACACAAGGTACGATAGCGAGGTATAACATGCACATTTAAAATACACACCCATTCCTGACCAGGTAAGTGGTGGTGCAGTAGATAGAGGGGGACCCAGGTTTGAAACCCCAAGGTGCTAGCTTGAGCATAGGATCATAGACATGACCCCATGGTTGCTGGCTTGAGCGTGGGATCATAGACATGACCCCAAGGTTGCCGGCTTGAGCATGGGATCATAGACATGACCCCATGGTTGCTGGCTTGAGCGTGGGATCATAGACATGACCCCATGGTTGCTGGCTTGAGCATGGGATCATAGACATGACCCCAAGGTCGCCGGCTTGAGCATGGGATCATAGACAAGACCCCAAGCTCACTAGCTTGAGCAAGGGGTCACTCTGCTGTAGTCCCCCAGGCAAAGCACATAAGAGAAAGCAATCAATGAACAACTAAGGTGCCACAATGAAGAATTGATACTTCTCACCTCTCTCCCTTCCTGTCTGTCCCTATCTGTCCCACTCTGTCGATAAATAAACAAATAAAATAAAATATACATCCACCAGAATGACTATTATAAAAAGACAAGTATTAATGAGGATGTGGACACATTGGAAGCCTTTCACACGGTGGTAGGAATTTTTAAATCATACAGCCACTTTTGGAAGACAGTTTGGCAGTTTTTTTAGAAAGTTAAACATAAATTTTCAAACCAATATAACAATTACACTCCTAGAAATCTACCTAAGAAGAAATAAAAACATATGTCCACACAGACATATATGTGAATAATCCTAGCATTAATAATTACAAAAAAATGTGAACAATCCAAATGTCCATTAACCGATGAGGGATAAGCAAAATGGACTGTACAGTGGGAATACTGTATATGTATAGCAAAGACTCAAGTACAGGTATACACTACAGCATGGAGGAACCTCAAAAATATGCCAACTCAAAGACACCAGATATAAGACATCAACTTGTACTAATTTCATTTTTATGTGGTTTCTGATCAAGGAAAATTTATTATATAAAAGCAGATCAGTGTTGTTGCCTAGGACTGGGGGTAGCAGCAGTAATTCACTGCAAAGGAGCATGAGAGGAACTGTTACGGGCGATGAAAATGTTCTAAAACTAGACTGAGATGACGGTTGCACAACTTATAAATTTACTATCGAATCATACGCTTACAATGGGTGAATTTTATGGTGTGCAAATTACACTTCAATAAAGCTGTATTTTTAAAGTACCATTACAACAAAGTCTTAGGAATGACTATTTTAAAGCTCTGGCTGACAGCCTATTCACCTAACTTCAATACAATTAATTTTAATATATTATCAACTGACTAGTATTATTTGCTTAAAAACTAAACATGCTAATTTTAAAGGACCCCAGGCACACACATCTCTAAACCTTACTGATCAAATATTGCTTTTAGCCGGGCATAATTTAACAGGTCATTGTCTACAGCTCACATTTTCTCTTAGCCAGTTTTCCCTAATCCTACAGCAATGTTTTTCAACTGTCCGTCTGCAAACTAGTTAGCCACCCTGATGTTGTATGAAGATTATAGACCTCATGACTGTAGTCGAATTCACTTATGCTTAGGGCAGTTGCCACTTACCAGCCTGTATCATCGATGAAAATACTACTGAGGCTGTCTTAGATATCTTCAGAACTTGTAGGCTCGTTCAAACTACCTTTTGCGCTGTGCACAACATTTACAAATCATGCACAACAGACAAAAAGCATTCGGACCAATTGTGCAGCATCAATGCATCGGACATGTGGAGTTCGGAAATCAAGCCCCAGCTTGTACCGGGTTGCATGTTATGCTCAGTAAGATAAACTTTCTTGTTATGTGTTTCTGTTTCTGGCTGGCTAGGTCACCAGTCCCCAAGTAAAAAGGCTGGGAACTACTGCACTACAGTGTTCCTTTTAGTGTGTGTGTGTGTGTGTGTGTATGTGTGTATATATACACATATATATATATACACATATATATATAAAATAAAACAATTGCATTGCCCAAGTTTTAGTTTTTAGAATATTTCATAATCTGAAATAAAATGTTAAATGCTTATATTGAACATGCATCTAAATACATATGTACCTTCTAAATATAAAATGAATATTATCTTTTTTTGTTTTTTGTTTGATCATTAAGCCACTCACATACAGTAATTTTTTCATTATTTCAAATCAAGCTTTCCTTTCATTATTTGGTTCAAAATCCTTTTTTGCTTTAAACGTATTTGATTCTTCTTTTCAAAGCAGGGCTGCCTCATCTGATCAGACCAGCTGAATTCCAGTCTGACTCCATCTCTCCTCATGACACTGAAAAATCTACCAAAGAGGATTTCCCTCTATGCCAGCCATTAAAAAAATTTTTTAACCCAACATTTTTTACCCTCCAAAATCTCTTATGCAATACCAATATTCCACAAGGAATAAAATAAAAAGCTGCAGATGACGTGAAAACAGAGGCATCCTGCCTGCTATGGCCCAACTTCACGAAACAGAGCAAGGCTTGAAAACCCATGCTCTAGGACAAGCAACATTGATTTCTGCACAGCACAAATACAAACAAATAAAACACACTTAAGCAAACCTCATAAAAAAACTTGCATATACTTAAAAATACTTTTTAGAATCTCAATTTTAAAAATGGATAATTATGATTCACAAAGTATCTTCAAAATCCCATAAAGGGCCCTGGCCAGTTAGCTCAGTGGTAGAGCGTCGCCCTGGCGTGCAGGAGTCCTGGGTTCGATTCCCGGCCAGGGCACACAGGAGAAGCACCCATCTGCTTCTCCACCCCTCCCCCTCTCCTTCCTCTCTGTCTCTCTCTTCCTCTCCCGCAGCCAAGGCTCCATTGGAGCAAAGTTGGCCCGGGCGCTGGGGATGGCTCTGTGGCCTCTGCCTCAGGCGCCAGAATGGCTCTGGTTGCAACAGAGCAATGCCCCAGATGGGCAGAACATCGCCCCCTGGTGGGCATGCCGGGTGGATCCCGGTCGGGCGCATGCAGGAGTCTGTCTGACTGCCTCCCGTTTCCAACTTCAGAAAAATACAAAAAAAAAAAAAAAAAAATCCCATAAAGACATTACTTTCAGGAATTCCATCTGCTATACACGCTGTGTACCTTTTATCGTAATTTCCTTACTTATGACAGATTTAAAAACAAAAGGTCAACCAGAGATGTCAAAAGCCACATTACCACAGAACACTGAGCCTAGTGGCAAGTTACCAAATAAACTAGTTGGTCAGCAGGAAATGCCAATTACCCAACAGGCTGTGAAGAAAAAGATGGCAAGAATGCTCTGGAAAACCATTTTGTAACTGTATTAGTTTTTAAAAAAACAGCACTACCTGCCTCCAGAATTAGGTACAATTCAAGTTCAACCAAAATGGCAACAAAGAGTAAGGACAAACCTGGAAAAAGGGATGTGTACAATCAGAAATTTTCAAATTTATCTTAACTGTAAAATATGAACCCCTTCCCCTCAGAAATCAAAGGTAAAAGTATTGTGATATATAACTTCACCACATCGTTATAAAGTAAAAATATAAATTGCTACATGCTTGTAAAAATGGAGGCAAGTGAAGAGTTCAGAAATATACTCGTTTATAATCAATTAAATGATGAGCCATAATTTGAACCCTAATTATCACATTATGTAGAAATCACAATTCAGGTATTGTGTCCTCAGTCATTAAGATATATGTTAAATAATTTACATCTTAAAAACATTTTATCATTACATTATCAAATTTGATAAAATCTTATCAAAACATCTATGTATTCAATATAAATCATATTTTTAAAAGTATAAAGTAACATTTAAAGAAAACTGCTGAGTTGCCAAATAAGTATTTTCTATTAAATATACATAATTTAACATTTAGAACTACATAAATTAATTCTTGCTAAAAGTTGATTCAGGTTTACAAAGGCATACTTTGTGAACTAGAATAAATTTCCCAGCACCACTTTCTTTTTTATTCCAAAATTCTATCATTAGGTTTAACTTTCTTCTGTCATTCATAAGTTACAGAAGGTTTACAATACGTAGTCTTAATAGTAACATGTTTTTAAAAAAATCTAAGCAAAGTGCACGTTAAACTAGCTACAACTACTCAAACTTCTTATCAAATAAAAAATAGATGAACACTTCATTCAGTTACATCTTTCTGAGGAAAAAATAGTATACCTTGCTTAAATAAGAATTCCCCAGTAAGGATATTATATAAAAGATTTCCCGTGTTTTATTAAGTTTACTTTCTCTCATTAAAACTTTTTAAAAGTCTAATGAAGAACACATACTTACAATGCCATATTACACAACTACAGTACTGTTAATTAAATAAAGCAGCCCAGTAGAGTTGTAAACATTTTAAATGCAGTAAACAAGGCTTGGCATGTCTTTTTCTCCCTAAAACGTGCCATTACAATGTTCTTTCCATGAATAATTATTCTTCCTGGATAAGTTTTTAGGTATATTTTAGTTTTTAAAAATATTACATTGAAATAATATGTGAAAAGATTTACTCATGGCAATTTCACTGAAGCTTTTATTGCCTCTGTTGGTAATATGACAGGGATTGTAAGAAACACAATTGAACTTACAGAGATATGCAGGTGATAGTCACTAAAGATAAAATCTTGATCTCAAGTATTTTGATATGTGGGCACTTCTAATTTTATACACTTTACTATTTAAAAAGCAATACATTTTAAAATTTGTACCTGTTTTGACATTTGGCAAAAAGGCAACTGTACCAGTGGTTCAGTTGAAAACAAAAGAATTAGCACGGGGAGCTGACCGAGTGCAGACTGTTTCACTAAGGAATTAAGCAATTCAAGTGGGTGTGTGTCTCTCCCAGTCTCTCTCTCACACAGACATGCGCTCACAGGGACTTACACACAGCCACGGGTGTATCTCAGTACACAGTATTCCCTTTAGCCACACACTGATCCTCAGAGTAACCATACCACATTAAATCAGTCTTCTCTTTTCAGCCCTAGTAATAGTATTGTTTAATTCTAAGAAGCCATCATAGAGTGAACAACCTTAATTTTTATGCTACACATAATTATATTCAAAGATGTACGTATTTTTGTTTATAATTACACAGTAATTATAAATGTTTAGTACCAAACTGATGACAAATACTATTTTGTTGAAAAGGTGTTGCATTTAAAAGGAAAAGTCTGTAAAACCCAAGGCACTAAGCCATGAACCAATATCAGACTTTTACGAAAAACAATTTATATTGGGGGGAGGAAGCTAATGGGATTTCATTTCAAAACACAGCATACCCGAATTAATCAACCCAAAACAACACCATAACTCAAAATCTTCAAGACAGGAAACAAAATAGTACATATATATAATTAAAATTTTTTTTCATAATTGAAGTTCCTCTTTATATTTACAAATGTGAAATCAGGAAATACTTGAAAGAAAAGTAGCAGGATTCCTCTTCTTTTTTCTTCCTTTTTTAAAAAACAAAAACCAATTTCAGTCACCTCAATAGAATTTTTCAAAATTTTCTTTTGGAAGAATAGTATTCTTGAATTAAAGTTATGATCGGAATATTAATATAAGATCTATGGGAAACCTTTCCAGTCTATTTCAAAATCAGGTAAATAAAAAGTAGTTTTAAAATGTCATTTTTCTTAAAATCATTTCCACATCTAAAATGTACTATTAATCTGAAGTACATTTTTCTGATAATTTCAATGTCAGACCTTAGAAAGTGCCTGGATACAACCAAGCAAAATCTATTCCTGCTATATAGTCCACAGGCATCCAATATTGAAGTTTCTCATTTTTTAACCTACCCTACAGAAATGTTTAAAAAAGCAATAAACCCTCCTTCACATGTCAGGAAGTAAACAGGGAAATAAGCATTTTCAGCATGAAAGCAGTTCATAGTTCTTGTAATGAAAATAATACATACAAGATAGAACTCGGCTTTGATGTGAAAATGTCAGATCTGAGTGAAACAAAAACAGTCAAGAGACTGAATAATTTATAAAAATAGAAGCCAGATTGGTATTTTGCATCAAATGCATGCTTGCTTAAAAATCTTTGCTCCTGAAATATTTGGCAACCACAGTGATTAGCAGTTAAAGCAATTTCAACAAAATAAAAAGTCATCAAAAATGGACTATTTGTCTGAAAGAGCAGTACCTATAAGGATTGAACTTCATGGCTCATCACGTCCATTTTCAAAACTTAATTCCTACTATCTTCTTATAAATTAAGAATTTGTGTTCCATAGTGTGCTAAAACAAAACAAAAATACAAACAAATAAAAAATAAAAATAAACCCTCATGCCTAAATTTAGAATATTGTTTTGGGTAGCAATCTAAAACATTCAAAACAAATTAAATAGTTTAACTTATTCAACAGGTATATAAGCATTTCAAAATCATAATGAAATCCAATTATGTAGTGCATAATGTAGACAGGAGTAGATTCTAACATTATGCAGACATTTTCTAAATGAAAGCTCCCTGTTGGACAACTATAGATAAACATGGGTAAGATAAGTACAGACTAGTTCTGTGAAACCTTTTGAAATCGAGGGTCTGAAACACAATAAATTGTTCAGGTAAGCACATGAAATTATCCTAAAATTTTTCACGCTGGTTGACATTTTTTTCCATCAGATTTTCTACTCACATCAACAATACATGTGATTTGCCAGGAAAAAAATAATCCCCCAAACCAAACACCATTCCAGATCTGGTTCACTTAATATATCATTCTCACTGGAAGTGCTATCAGCATAGTCTTTGCAACTAGCCCAAAGCATATATTTAAGAAGTTTTTATAAATTGTTTGTGATGTTCATGTTTAATTCTTATGCCAAACTGTTTTCTGATGAAGACAGCATTGTGCTTTATGCAAGAATGGAAACCTCAAAATAATCACCATAAAGCTTCTAAGACTTATGGGAGAATAAACTAGGATGGTCCACAGATATATGATGAAATCCACAATGTTGGAATTATAAATGGTAAGAGCGGCCCAGACTAGAAGACAAGCCCAAACCACCATTAGAGAATGAAATATGACATGGTCCAAGATGTATCCTTAAAGTTTGTCTCAACCCTCAGTCTGAATGATAAGGATTGATCTTCAGTTCAGTCCAGCCAGCAGAAATTGACTGTGCAATTTTCCGTTGTATTTATTGTACAGACTATGTACATTCTAGAAGGTTCCTTTAGTGCTACACTGTTGTACTTTTTGTCCCAGCAATTTGAGGGCGTGCAAATTCCACAAAATCATCAATAAGAACAGGCCATGCTCCTGGGGGAAAAATATATGGGAGAAAGAAAAGAAAGAAAAGCAGAAATAAGACTAACATTTCAATAGATTCCTTTATTTTTTAAATATCTTCTCCATAATAAAGTATTTATACATCATTACAAATATTCCCACTGATAGAACTTCTAAAATTCAAGCTTTTTAAGAGTTTCTACCTAAAGTATTTCTTACATTCTCCATCATTCCAAAACTTGACCATTCCTTGAAGGATAAAAATAACTCTCCCGGTGATCAATCAATAAGATTATGGTTTTCTGAAGGCCACTGAAGTCAGGCCACTAAAGTGATTTGGTCAAAGCTGGCAGCCTAAGAAATGGCCATGACATAACAGCATGCTGCAACCACAACAGGTTGGAGAAAACAAATTTTCAGGCATTTTGTATAAATCTTACAAAGAAATTTAACAGCAAGCATCAAAATCTACCCTATTTCACGATAATTACTAAAAAAATTTAAATTGCACATATGCATGCCTCTATATATCTGTATGCCAACCTTTAAGTCAGAAAGTTCTTCAGTTTTGTGTAAGGCCTAACAGCACAATTATCAGTCATATGTAAGATTAGACATTTCTTACTTCTTAGTGAAAACTATAAATTACAATGAAAACAAAGAGAATAAACATCATCTCTGGTTAAATGTCTCCAGGACACTTTTAAAGGAGGTCAGAGTCACTGCAGATTTTTCAGAGAATACCTCTGTCTATTCAACAATCTCAAATACACATCCTGCTAACCCTCAGAGGGACTAGGTGTGTGTAAAGAAATCCGTGTAAGTTACCACCACTTCTAGAAAACGGGCAGTAGATGGGAACATCATCTTTACATGAAGGAATAACAGGGAAGCATTCAGTCAGTGACTTTCAAATGCCCAAAGTACTGCAGTAGGCAGCTGAGGTACATTTCAAATTAGACAAAGTCACTACATTTAAGGAGTTTACTAATCAAGTTCACAGACAAGAGAGATGGTAAAAAAATACATTTAAGTATAAAAATATTTTCCTAAGAGAATAAACTGAAAATCTCAAATATGGATGAAAATTACTCGTGCCTTTCTGGAAGACATAAATACTGAGTTGGTATTTAAAGAAACAGAGTAACATAGATTGGTAAAGAGGATGAAGACATCTCATATATTCAGAAGAGCACAAATAAAAGCTTAGAAGAGGGAAACCCAACTCCAAGAAAAACAGAAGCAAACAAGAAGTCCAAAAGTATATGATAAAAGGAGGCAGGTAAAAAAAAAACCCAAAACTGGAAGGGCAAAAATTTTCATTACCTTCTTCATCATAATTAGACATGTCATCTGCAATCATTGTACTAAAGTCTAAAAGAAGATTCCAAGTATCTTTCGGTATTGATCTTTTATGATGTTCCTATTAAAAAAGAAAATCCAAATCACTAAAAAGATTTTCAAAAAAGCAGTCCAGGTGATGCTAAATATAAGAATGCAAAACAACTTGTGTATAGAAATTCAGCTAATTTCTCATTCAGTGACCATTACATGCTCTGAAATGAGTCAGTCATGCTTTAAAATAGTATTTTCAAACAAAACAAAATTTTAGAGAAAACAAGAAACTGCAGAAAACATGAACTTACCAACAAAAATTTATTCCATAGGTCTAAGAATTTAAATCTTCCATTAAGCACTAAATTCCAGTAGGCAATGGCCATTTCTAGATCTGTAACATTAAAAATAAGTTACGCATTTCAAATGCCATGAATATTTGTCCTTATCAAGAAAAAACAAACAAAACCAGAAAAAAACAGGTAAGATCAAAGATAGCTTTAAAAGAAACAGAAGTTTGCACCCTGAATACTGTACTTATGTATTAAATATTTCCTAATAAGCCCTACTAGAATCTATATAAACACAATAAGTTAAAATAAATTTCATGTTAAAAAAATTTTTTTTAAAAGAAATAAGCCCTGCTTGGCTGGATAGCTCGGTTGGTTAGAGCACTGTTCCAAAGCACAGAGGTTGCTGGTTCAATCCCCGGTCAGGGCACATACAGGAACAGCTCAATGTTTCTTTCTCTTTCTCTCTCTCTCTCTCTCTCTCTCTCTCTTCCTCCCTCTCTAAAATCAAAATCAATAAAACAAACATTAAAAATTTTTTTTTTTAAAGAAATAAGCCCAAGGTTTATGTTCTGGTTCAACTGCCAACAAATGGTCCCTATCAGGGCAAGAAGGCTATCACTTACCTCATAGGACTCATAAGGTGTTCCTGAAATTTCAACTAGATCATGTAAATAGGCATGCTTGACTAGTTCAAAAGTACTCAAATGTTAGTTACTAGTGTTTCCCGACCTCAGCTGTTTTGACATTTTGAGCCAGGTTAATGTTTTGTTGTGGGGGGATGTCCTATGCATTGTAGGAATAGCAGCATCCCTGCCCTCTAAGCACCAGATACCAGTATCAGGCTCCATCTGATGTCCAGTGGTGACAACCAAGATGTCTCCAGACACGGCCAAAGGTCCTGAGAGGCAAAATTGCCCCCAGTTGCGAACCACTACTATAGGTTGTATTGCAAAGAAATGCTATCCCAATTTTCCAAGATGTTAGTTGTCTGCTCCTGTCCTCAAGCAGACTATTAAGAATTTTTATTTAAGAAGTAAAATTAATAATAAACTAAGACTTGTTTTTAAAACCTGATGAAATAACATAATGGCCAGTAAATTGGGTTTGGAGTCAAGAAGGGTAAAGAAGCAAGATTGCCACACAACAAAGACCTACTCCTGTCACTGACTGATCAGAGAAAGACCTATGGTTGTTTTCAAGGAACCAAAGCAGTTAAGAAAGTATCAAGCTTTTATGAGTAAGTTTACTCTCCCGGTCAAGAAAAATCACATCCCAAGTAACTTAAAAGTCCTTTTGGATTTGATCTCCAAACCACTCCTGATACTAATCTAAGGAATCTTGAGAGACTAGGAAAGACTCCAAAAAGGCTTACATCCTACCTCAAAAAAATATATAAAAGGTCACAAGGCAAAAAATCCCCCATCTTCACTGGATCTCAACCTCTTTAAGGACAGAGACTACATACACCCAACCTAGCAGACTGAACCCCACCCAGGCATGAGAAACTGCTGAGAATGCACTTTCTGTGGTTCTGTGTGCAAGTGTACCCACCTTCAAATCCATCAGTATTTTTTTTTCAAACACAATGGAAAAGGCGCCTTTTCCCCTCCTATTCAAGGACAAGCCCCTAACACCACTATTCTGGATCCAATACCATCCTGGTTTTTCAAGGCATCCTGTCTATTGTTTATTAATTTTCTTCTCTTCTACATCTTCAACTTTGCTGTTGTCTGCCTTCCCACTCCACAAAGAAACAAGCTCAGATTATCACCTATCTCTAAAAAGTCCTTCTTGGTTCTGTCATTCTTTTACTAGCTATCCTCATTCTCCTTCTCTTCACAGATAATCTTGTTACACGGAGCCTTCTACTTTTATACAAAATGTGTTCCTATGTCTGAAAGTCAAATTCAGACCATTATGTTTTAAGAGAACTAGAAATATAACACCAATTCCTAATCACAATTCCTTTTTTAATCTTTGCAGTCTGTAAAGGTCTATACCCAATATTCCTTTCAGGTTCTTTAATTTTGTTCTTTATCAAATAAACATAATTGTCTAGCTTTAAGTGTAGTAAAATTGCTATAAGCATGTGCAATAAGATTTGCTATTATTAACATGCTTAATAATTTCCTTCACTCAAAAGAATTAAATGTATAAGAACTAAGTTTATTATTAGTGTTATCATTTCTTCCTTTTAACTAATTTATACAAAATAAGAATGAGAAACAATAACTATTCAAATAACTGCAAACAATGAGACATTTGTAGCTAATACCTAATGCAAGACTGAGGAGAGGAGTGCTCAAGTATGATGTTTGAAAGTTCAGGTTGTAGAAGAGAACATTTTGTAATCTACGTTCATTGTCCTGTTTCTTCGTCTCCCACACGCTATTTAATTCTATAAAGTAGTGTCCACCTCTGCAATTCACCCCACTGAAAGCAATCTCTGGAAGGTTACAAGAGCCTTCTGGTTGCCAAATAAAGACCCTGATGTCCTTAATTTACTTGGCTCTCGGATGTAGTTGACAAAATTGAGCATACTTCCTGGGTGGGACTGTCACTTCTTTCGCTTTAATGATAGCATGCTACTGATTTTACTCTGGCCTCTCTGGCTTTCTTACTCTTAAACAGGCTCCTCTCTCACCATCAATAAATAAATATAAGTATTCTGAAACACTGTATGTCAGCAATAACCACTTCTACTTCCCTCAGAGTTTTCAACCTTTACCTTTCTCACGTTATATGCTCAACCAAATCTAAAAACTCCTACATCTGAACTTTAAGGACATTCTCAAATGCGTATCCACAAAACACTCCAATTCAACAGGGCTTAAACTTAACTCATTCTCTTACCTCTACAGACCAGCTATTCCACCTCTCTCAATGAATGTCATCAGCCTATATAATATTTCTCAATGAAACTTCTCATTGTGAGAAACTGTCCTATGCACTACAAGACACTTAGCATCCCCCTAATGTCAGCAGAAGCCCTCAGTCATTATGACAACCAAAAAACATCCCCCACATTTCCAAATACCCCAAGTTGTGTTGAGTATTGTAGGGAAACTCCTTTCTTCCTCAGTGCGTACTAGCGATTGAAGCTCTCATCCTAACCCCTCCATCCCACTGACAAGCTGACACTGGGGTCCTCTACGTGTCCAGCCAAATCACTGGGACAGCTTCAAAGTCAGGCCCTCCCTCTACTTCTGCCTCTACTCCTTTTAAAAAAACAACAAAAACTGTTTTCAAATAGTTTTCAGATGCATTGAAATTAATAATAAAAAAATTTTAAATAATAGTTATCAGGCATATAAATTTGGTGTCACTTCCATTCTTAAAATTCTTCAATGATTAAAACAACAATGAGATAGATACCACTACACACCTTCTGGAAGGGCCAAACTCCAAAACACTGACAACACCAAATGCTGGCTACAGTGTAGAGAAACAGAAACTTTCATTCATTGCAGGTAGGAATGCAGAATAGTACTGCCACTTTGGAAGACAGTTTGGCAGTTTCTTACAAAACTAAACACAAGCTTAAAATAAGATCCAGTAATCACACTCCTTGGTATTTACCCAAATGAACTGAAAACTTACATAACAGACAAAAACCTGCACATGGATGTCTACAGCAGCTTTATTCATAACTGCCAAAACTTGGAAGCAACCAAAATGTCCTTTAAAAGGTGAACAGATATATCAAATGTGGTACACACAAAGCAATATTCTTCAGTCCTAAAACAAAATGAGCTATCAAGCCATCAAAAGACATGGAGGAAAACAAATGCATATTAATATTACTAAGTGAAAGAAGACAATGTGAAAGGACTACATACTGTACGATTCCAACTATTTAACATTCTGGAAAATGCAAAAGTTTGAAGGCAGTAAAAAGATCAGTGGTTGTCAGCAGTAAAGTAGGAGGAAAGGATGACCAGACAGAGCACAAAGGATTTTTAGGGCTGTGAAACTACTCTGTATGACGCTGTAAAGGCAGGTGCATGTCATTATACATTTGTCCAAACCCACAATATACAGCAGCAAGAATAAACTTTAATGTGAACTTGAACTTTGGGTGATAATGATGTAACAATGGAGCTACAATGATAATGATGTAACAATGGAGCTACAATGATAATGATGTAACAATGGAGCTACAATGGCAGGGGATGTTGATGATAGGAGAAGCTATGCATGTGTGAAGGCAGGGTGTATATGGAAAATCTCTGTACCTGATGTTCAATTTTGCTATAAACCTAAAAAAACTCAAAAAATAAAGTCTACTGAAAAATGTTTTTTAGTTTACAGTGTTTTGCTGTTTCCTTCGGATAACATCTACATTTCTAGTCGAATGAACTTGCAGTTCCTCAAAGGTACAATGTGTCTCACTTCTGAGCAATTACACTTGCTAATCTCTCCATATTACAGACGACTTCTTTTCCTGTTGTCCTTGAAAACATATATTCATTCTTCAAGGCTCAAAAATTATAATCTTTGCAAAGACTTTGCAAACTCACCCAGACAGACCTAAGCTGTTCCTGACACCGTGCTCTCAGAGGAGGCAGGCAACAAATGTGGAGTGAAAAGGGGAAATTCAAAAAGAAAAGTTCAAATTAAGAGCTGAAACACACAGATTAAGTTGAACATGAATAAAATGTTTATTGCCACAATCACAGAAAAATGTGCCTCTAGACAGAAATGTCCAAGTGGCAGAGAACAGCTTAGCTAGAGAGAAGTGGTTTAACATAGTTTAGCCTCATAAATCCCAACTCTAGCTCTAGATAATGATCTTGGGCAACTGAATTCACCTCTCTGTAATTCAGTTCAAAATAAAAATAACAGCCTGACTTGTGGTGGCACAGTGGATAAAGCGTCGACCTGGAATGCTGAGGTCGCCGGTTCAAAACCCTGGGCTTGCCTGGTCAAGGCACATATGGGAGTTGATGCTTCCTGCTCCTTTCTCTCCTCTCTCTCCCCCCTTCTCCAAAATAAATAAACAAAATCTTTAAAAAATAAACAAACAACAGTATGTACATTCATAGGGCTGCTGTTGTAGGATTAAATGAGTTAATACATATAAAACATTTAGACTAGTTCCTGGTAAATAATAAGTCCTTACTATTACTTATTTTTAATAATTTTTTCTTTTTGTGACAGAAAGAGAGAGACACAGATAGAGACAAACAGAAAGGAAAGAGATGAGAAGCATCCATTCTTCCTTGCGGTACCTTAGTTGTTCATTGATTGCTTTCTCATATGTGCCTTGATGGGGGTGGAGGGGCTACAGCAGAGTGAGTGACTCCTTGCTCAATCCAGTGACCTTGGGCTCAAGCCAGCAACCTTTGGGCTCAAGCCAGCAACGATGGGGTCATGTCTATGATCCCACACTCAAGCTGGATGAGCCCATGCTCACACCAGCCAGTGACCTCGAGGTTGCGAACCTGGGTCTTCTGCATCCCAGTCCGATGCTCTATCCACTGTGCCACCACCTGGTCAGGCTTATTTTTAATAATTAAAAAAATTTATTATACTTTCTGAAGCAGTACTGGAAAGAGAAAATTCAATAATAAGGTAACAACAAAAAAAAGGACAATTAGAAGGAAAATACAGCAAAAAAGAGACAAGCAAGTCTTCATAACAGAACTGTAAACCGAGAAACTTATAGATGAATCAATCCTCAAGCTCTTATGGTAAAGTTAAAAATGCCAACAGAGGTAATCCCAGTGTCATTCTTTCAAACAGAATCAACAGGGCACTGTGAGATTTCATAAAATATGAGCAACTGAGTGCCAGATGAACATGAAAATGAATTAAGAGTGAATCCACTGTCCCTAAGGGAAACAAAATGTTGCCAACTCACTTGGGAAGAAGGAATAGAGCAGGGGTCCCCAAACTACGGCCCGCGGGCCGCATGTGGCCCCCTGAGGCCATTTATCTGGCCCCTGCTACACTTCCAGAAGGCCCACCTCTTTCAGAGGTGGTCAGTATCCGTATCCTGTGCTCCTGGAGTACTGTATGTGGCAGCGCCACAAAGCGCGACGTCACGTACAGAACTACTTCTTGTAACGTGGGACACACGCATCACAGCTCTGGAAGCACGTCATATCACTTGTTACGGCTAGCAATGACAAATATGGAACTGGACATTGACCATCTCATTAGCCAAAAGCAGGCCCATAGTTCCCATTGAAATACTGATCAGATTGTTGATTTAAATTTATTTGTTCTTTATTTTAAATATTGTATTTGTTTCCATTTTGTTTTTTACTTTAAAATAAGATATGTGCAGTGTGCATAGGGATTTGTTCATAGTTTTTTTTATAGTCCGGCCCTCCAACGGTCTGAGGGACAGTGAACTGGCCCCCTGTATAAAAAGTTTGGGGACCCCTGGAATAGAGAATTAAACATCCTATTTGAAATGTTTTAATTTACTCAGAAATATCTACAGTTAGCATAACATAGTGTAATAAAAAAAATACAGAAATTGAAGTAAGAGATCTGAGGTTGAGTCCCAGTTCTCAGAGAACTCTAAAACTGTGTGACTTTAATAAGGCAGCCTCACTGATCATGATTTTCCTCTTCTTCATGAAAAGAAGGTAACAGGGGAGAGGTTTCTTTTCACTTAGTTCAAAGGATTGTTACAAGAACTAAAGAGGATTATGTAGATGAAACCATGCTTTAAAAACATTCCATGAAATTATTTCTAAATATTAAAGTAAGTGTTTAACAAAGAATGTTAAAAACTTTTAAATCAAATGCACAGGAATCGGATTCTAACTGAACCACCATTTACCAGAAAATAACCCTATAAACTTTATTATAATTAAAGTCAGGATTATCCTAAAAATGACAGGGCTACTAAAGAACAAATTCAATTTTTGGCAAAATTAATAAAATAATCAGTCCCACAAAAAAAAAAAATACCCATACCATAGTGTTATTAACCTCTTTCTGGAGTATTTTGTTAAGCTTTAAGAGCTCTATTCTGTAAGAAAACTGAAAAACTGGAAATGTGTCTAGAGGAGACAGTAACAGGAATAGTAAAGGTCCCCTCAAATGAATAGTTAAAATAATTGGAGAGCTGACTTGGAAAAAAAAAAGGGGGTAAATGACAATTAACTTTTTTAAAATTATTATTATTATTATTTTTTTACAGGGACAGAGAGTCAGAGAGAAGGATAGATAGGGACAGACAGACAGGAATGGAGAGAGATGAGAAGCATCAATCATTAGTTTCTTGTTGCGCATTGCGACACCTTAGTTGTTCATTGATTTCTTTCTCATATGTGCCTTGACCGTGGGCCTTCAGCAAACCGAGTAACCCCTTGCTCGAGCCAGCGACCTTGGCTCCAAGCTTGTGAGCTTTTTTTGCTCAAGCCAGATGAGCCTGCACTCAAGTTGGCGACCTCGGGGTCTAGAACCTGGGTCCTCTGCATCCCAGTCCGACGCTCTATCCACTGCACCACCACCTGGTCAGGTGACAGTGAACTTTTAAGGTTAGACTTTCTCTGGGCGATAGCAGAGGACAAATAAGGGCAATGATACAAGTTATACAAACAAAGATGCTAGCTTAATAAGGAAGAACTATATGATAACAAGAAAGAATATCCTATGAAGAGAATGGACCACTTCCTAAAACTATGTGCCCAATTCCCGATGTTCAAATGTAAAAGCTAAATGAACATCAGGTACGAATGCTACTTTGGATAAGTTAGATTTAACAGAGGACTTATGAAGCACCTATCAAAAATTTAAGATTCAGAAGACTATCAGAAATGGCAGGTGACTGAAGCAGATGGTGATAGAGAAAGCATCTTATCCTAGTGTCACAAAAAATAAGGTTACAGAAAATGAGAAAAAATGGAAAACACCAGCTCATACTACCATTAGCACAGCTATTCATAAATAAATCACAGTGCTGTTACTGTCACTCTTTGCCATTTCGTTTTGGGCCTCATCTCTTCTCCTATGATCTTCAAATTTCTCTGTGCCAAATACTTTAATATATGAGCCCTGTAAACCCTTAGAAAGGCTGTCGGCCCTGGCCGGTTGGCTCAGTGGTAGAGCGTGGGCCTGGCATGAAGGAGTCCTGGGTTCGATTCCCGGCCAGGGCACACAGGAGAAGCGCCCATCTGCTTCTCCACCCTTCCCCTTCTCCTTCCTCTCTGTCTTTCTCTTCCCCTCCCACAGCCAAGGCTCCACTGGAGCAAAGTTTGCCCAGGCGCTGAGGATGGCTCCATGGCCTCTGCCTCAGGTGCTAGAATGGCTCTGGTTGCAACAGAGCGACGCCCCAGAGGGGCAGAGCATCGCCCCCTGGTGGGCATGCCGGGTGGATCCTGGTCAGGTGCATGCGGGAGTCTGTCTGCCTCCCCATTTCTAGCTTCAGAAAAATGCAAAAAAAAAAAAATAATAAAAAAGGAAGGCTGTCAACTTTAATTAAGTTCTTCAACTAAGTAAGTCATTACATTCCTGACACTCGACAACAATGCAAAAAAAAAAAAACCAACACTATGATTTTGTCTCATTACAGTTTTCTTTTTTTTTTTTTAATTAAGACATTTCTAGTTTTAATTTTATGGAAACACTGAGCAAAAGTATAGAAGTTCCTATATACCTCTCCCTCCATTCCCATTTCTAGTATTTTTAAAAGCTTGTTTTAGTATGGTATATTTCACATTAGGGCTCATTCTGTGTTGTACATTCTATGGGGTGTTTTTTTGGGGGGAGGTGTAAAAATAAATTTAAAATTTTGTTTAAATACACATAAAGAATTTATCATCCTAACCATTTTTAAGTGTGCAATTCAATAGTGTTAGGTACATTCACTACTGTACAACTAATCTCTAGAACTCTTTTCATCTTGCAAAACAAAAATTCTATATCCATTAAATAATATTACATTTTTCTTAAGCTCAATCCTTACCAGTTAAAAGAATAAACATTGTTAAATCTAATTTTTCTGCATAATCTCTTGCTCAATTTTTTCTATAATCTAAAATTCCAACTTACCATCATATTAATATATCTCTAACTATAAAATTTTAATTTTGCTTTTATAATAAAAAGATTCAATATCAAAACTATATATTCACCCAAAAATATAACTTATTTTGTACAGTAAGGGCTAGGAAGATAATTAAGAAAAAGATTCAGCCCCTTTATTTTATTTTATTTTATTTTATTTATTTTTTGTATTTTTCTGAAGTCAGAAGCAGGGAGGCAGAGAGACGGACTCCCACATGCATCCGACCAGGATCCACCAGGCATGCCCACCAGGGGGCAATGCTCTGCCCATCTGGGGCTTTGCTCCGTTGTGGCCAGAGCCATTCTAGCACCTGAGGTGGAGGCCATGGAGCCATCCTCAGCACCTGGGCCAACTTTGCTCCAATGGAGCCTTGGTTGCAGGAGGGGAAGAGAGAGATAGAGAGAAAGGAGACAGGGAAGGGTGGAGAAACAGATGGGTGCTTCTCCTGTGTGCCCTGGCCGAAAATCAAACCCAGGACCTCCACATGCCAGGCCAACACTCTACTGCTGAGCTAGCCAGCCGGGGCTAGGATTTAGCCCCTTTCAATCACAACTGATATTCACAACATTTTTTTTAATCTTACCAAAATATTGTGCTGTATTTCTAAACATTACAAATAATTTTTTTAATATATACATATAAATTTAAAACTGTAATTGGTTTTCATTTGTGTATAAAAAAGAAACTAGAAAAAACAGACCAGTTAACTGGTGACCACCAACAGAAGACGAGAAACCAACCCTAGGTATACTAGCTTATTTTGCCTGCAAAATGAGAAATTTTTTTGTAATATCTAATCTAAAGGGTCAGTTGGAAATGAGGTTTCATAATTTAGAATTCTGCTTTACAGATATTTCGTAAATCTTATTCTATTTCGTGTTGGTCACTCTTTGGGCCAATTTTCCAATACTAATGATATGCATTCATCCTTTCCGCACTCACTTTCAGTCACTTCCTCAGCCTCAGCCCTATTCACATAACCCTTTTCTCAATGCTTTCCCCCTCTAATCTATAACATAAAGAAGGATTAGGACAAAACTCTCTGCCTTTCCAACTACAGTATATTCAAAATAAAATAAACTCACATCAACCATATCACTGAATAAGTTATATAACCTACCTGTGCCTGTTTCCTTATTTGCAAAGGAAGGATAAAAAAGGCTAGTACTCTATTATTATGTACCTGGCACATAATAATATATGATTCATTGAATGTAAGAATAAATGGTTCATAAACTTGTTAAACATCAAATGTGGCAGTATATGTAAAGTACTCAGCACAGTGCCAGACATACTGAAAGCTCGTGTTTAATGGAAGTTACAGCCATCATCAAAATCTTTAGTGTGTCCCCACTGCCCACAAATTTCAATTTAAACCTTTCTGTCCTGTTTTTAAAAGAAGCCTGTGGTTACTAAGTCTTAATATGTTTCACCAACTAAAATCAAGTCAATATTTTCTTGCTTCCATAAAGTCAAGTTTATTTCTCAAGATTCAGACCTTCATTCATAACTATGTTCTCATCATTGGAACACGTTTTATCTTCCCTTGCCCAGCCAAAGCCAACCCTTTAGTTCACATCCCATTGTGTCTTGGGAGCATGTCTCAACCATTCCTGCTTTTATTCATTTCTACTTTTATCTAAAACCCTCACACTGATTATTTTTCTGCCAAAATCCAACCTTTCTCAGTAAACTGTAAATTACACTGTAGCTTTTAGTTCCATATCCTGTAGCCATCCCCAAAGCAAATGAATGGATATTATATACAGTATAAAGTGATCTAAATTGTTAAGGGTAGTTATTTCTGGATAAGATAATGAATGTTACATCATCTTTTTTTATTCTTTATTATGGATTCCAAACAATTTATAACCAGAAGAATATATTTATCTGGCATTCTATGACTCAGAAATCCTACAAGGCTATTTCTACAAATTCATAGTGAAATAACTTATCCTACAATCACTACAATAGTTTCCTGAAAAAACAAACAAACAAATGTACGTATGTATGTCAGGGGAATTTTAACTATTTCTTTTCTGTACAGTTCTTTAAAAAAATCAGTAGCTCACAAGGGGTATCCAAAGTAACCAACCCTATTAATTAACGCACTCAGTATATTCCAAGTCACCAGAAGTTCATTGTTTTTCAGGAACTGGTATTTTCATATTTTATGCTAAAAACACGTAACTTTCTCTTACAAAATAAAAGTGACACTGTCAATGTATTAGAATGTATTTGAAACACCAAATATAATTTTTAAAAATTCTTACCTAATCCTTTTTGTCCTGGATTCTTTGCAAAATTAAAAGTAAACTGGTAAAAATCCTTAAATCGTCCTGGTTCTTTCAATTCTTGTTCCATCTTGGGTATCTGGGCCTTTAGTTTTTCTATGCTGTCACATCTACATTGTAAAATTAAGTTTATAAAAGATAAACTTTTTCACTATAAATTAAGGACTTAACTTATTCCTATGATAGGTTATATTTATTTCATAGAACTTTTTAAAAATCAAATGGCTGAAATTTCTCTTTTTACATTACATAAACAAGTATGGGTTTTGTTGGAGGAAGAAAAAGTCTGGAGTGATCAAATGTTAGAAATAATTACTATTTTTAAAAGACATGGGCTATTACTTTTAATTACATAATTCACTGGATTATTAACACACCTGAATTGCAGAAGTCAGCTGCCATGAACAGATGAGAATGTATAGTAATCAACAACAATCACCACTTTAAACTGTAGTATATACTCCTTACACCATCACAAGTCACATCTAGTTTACAAACTAACTGAAAGCATAGTTTCTTACTTAGGTGAGACTGCACTCCTCTTGAAAAGTTACTCTGTGTTACATACAAAGTATAATAAAATCAATTGAACTCCCTACCATTTTCAACTGAAGTTATATCTCAAATCCACAGTAAACTTTTCTCTATTTTGCAAAGTAGTCAACTTCTAAGGAGTTGAAAGGTCCAAGTACCAAGTCTTCCTTTCCACAGAACAGCCTTAAGGTAGAAATATTCTGTTTCTTATAGATTCCACAAAACCAATCATTCTATTTTTTCCTTATCTTTTCGTTTTTATCTTATAACATCTCCCAGATCATTAGTTTGAAGTTAAAATTTTGATTTGGAAGTGCATCATATTGTACATAAATTCAGTTTCAAATGAAAAAAGAAAAAAGTTCTAACAACATCCGTCCTAGATAGAAAATTGCAGTAAGTTCACAATGGGGCTGGCTTTGGCCATAACAGTGTCTAGGCCAGTTATTAATTTATTGCCTCTCAACTTTAAACCTATCCTTCTTTGCCCTAAATTGTGACTATCTGAGGTGGACTACATTCTCTTGACAGTTGGCTCACTGTTAGGTTCTACCAATAGAGGGCAATGAAAGGCTGGAAGAGGAAAAAGGAACTTTTCTTATCCTAGTTTGTCTCCTGTAGAGAGCAAGGGTTCCAGTGTGCTGGAAGGCCCCAGCTGTGTTCACCAATGGCGGCAACTCACATGGC
Organism: Saccopteryx leptura; assembly: GCF_036850995.1. NCBI lineage: Eukaryota > Metazoa > Chordata > Mammalia > Chiroptera > Emballonuridae > Saccopteryx > Saccopteryx leptura. The sequence continues at coordinate 70,828,496 of NC_089510.1, read as the reverse complement.
CCCGCCTCGCAGCCAGGGGCCTCTAGCCAGTTTCTCCTTCCCGGGGAGGGGCAGGCAGGCATCAGAGGCATTAGGTTCTGCAGCAGCCACGCCCTCAGGACTGATTACAATGTCCCTCAGGCTCAAGATCAGAATGTCTGGGTTCAAATCCTGGCTCTAACACCAACTAATTCTAGCTTCTCTGTACGTTGGTTACCTCATCGCTACAATGGGGATAGAAACACTACTTCTCAGACACAGTTATTGTGAAGAGGTAGGTAAAGTACTTCCTTACTTAGCACAGTTCCTGAAATAAAATAAATGTTCAACAAATGCTAGCTGTTATAATAGTCACCCTCTAAAAACAAAGGGCAGCCTGTTACCTACCCACAGAATGCTTCTGCAGCCTCATTATAGACAACGAGAAGCCAGAGATAAAACCTGTACCCATGAATTTCCAAACTATTTATTCCAAGACATTCAGCTAACCAGCTGCCAAGATGTAAACTGAACAAAAAGTGATTAGTAACTTCCAAGATTTTAAATTCTAGGAGTTTGTTTATAAATTCAGAATATGCAGCCTCACATTATAAAATACCTTAAAACTTGCTCATTTCACTATGCTTTAAATATTAAAGCATAGTAATTTATTTTAATGCTGGAGAACTTCCCTTAGAAACAAATGATAACAGTACAATGCAAATAAAATAGGCTGTACGAGCTAGACAGATGACTACACAGAACACTGGGTAACATGGGAAGGAGTTAGCATATTAGCCCCTTTCTATTTACAGCAATGTATATGGACTGGTACATTTATAAATTTATATTTAAAAACACATAACATGATTCAGTTCCACAGTAATTCTCATAGCAGTGTACCTAATTTCCTTGGTAGTTATATACTCACCCTAATTCTGCCATGCCATCCATGAACTCTTGTTTGGAGAATTCGCACTGTGTTGCTGCTCTGAACTTCCACGCAATGATCAACACACTAATGCTGGCTGGGTCGAGTGCCAGGTCATCACAGAACTGCTGTATACCATCTATTCCAATTTTATTTTCATCTTGAGGATCTTTATAAATAACAGTGCAATATTAAATTAATGCCATACTTTATTATGCTATTCCTAAAACTAAAAAAGGTAGTGCTTTCTGTTCCATTAAAAAATGATCTCAACAGACCAAATATTTTCCTGCTATAATATTCAAAGCCACTTTGCCCTCAAAACAACACTCTTAAGATGAACAAAATATACAAGGTGGGACAAAAGAAGGTTTACAGTTGTGAATATGTGAAACACAAAGCTTATTTTTGTATTATTATTTCTTCCTTTTTCTTTTTCTTTTTTTTTTTTTTTTTTTTTTTTTTTTTTTTTTTTTCTGAAGGGAGAAGTGGGGAGGCAGAGAGACTCCTGCATGCGCCGACCAGGATCCACCTGGCATGCCCACTAGGGGGCGATGCTCTGCCCTTCTGGGGCACTGCTTCATTGCAACCGGAGCCATTCTAGTGCTTGAGGCAGAGGCTATGGAACCATCCTTAGTGCCTGGGACTTTGCTCCAATGGAGGCTTGACAGCAGAAGAGAAAGAAGAGGGGGAGGGTGGAGAAGCAGATGGGCACTTCTCCTGTGTGCCCTGGCTGGGAATTGAACCCAAACATACACACGCCGGGCCAATGCTCTACCACTGAGCCAATCAGCCAGGGCTTCTTTTCTTTTTTTAAAGTGAGAAGAGGGGAGATAGCAAACAGACTCCCACATGCGCCCCACCCTGGATCCACCCAGCAACCCCTGTCCAAGACCAATGCTCAAATCAACCAAGCTATCCTCAGCACCAGGGGCCGACACTCAGACCAACCAAACCACTGGCTATGAGAGGGTAAGAGAGAGAGAATGGGGAAAGGGAGGGAAAGAGAAGCAGACGGTTGCTTCTCATGTGTACCCTAACCAGGGATCAAACCCAGGATGTTACATACCAGGGATGATGCTCTATCCACTGAGCAAACCAGCCAGGGCATTATTTCTTAATCATTGTATTTTCCATATGAACAACTGCAAACCTACTTTTGCCCCATCCTGAAAATATATAGACACTTGATTTCTAAAGTCACATTTATTCATATGAAAAATGTCCCATAATCATATACATTCAGAAAGTCAGACATTGTAGTGATAAAGGATTTTTACTGAACCTACTCATATTTTTTTAAGGCTTTCTAAATTAACAGTATTATGTACCAAAATTCATTTTCCTCTTAAAACAAAGTTCATTTTACCACAGCAATCACTTCTTTAGAGTATCAAAGAAACCATAAACTCAGCAATTTGATCCTAACCTTGACAATACAGCTGTTGTACAAATTAAAAAAAAATCAATATTTACTTATCAAACAGCAAAAATTTTAAGTAATAAAAAATACAAGGAGAAACAGGCATTCATACACTGCTGTCAAATGTAATCTGCTAACCTCTCTAGCAATAAAAAAAAATGGCTTTTTTATTTTGGACATGAATTATACATAAAATATTCCAATTTTGAAAAAAAATTTAAAACTCTATACACATTTCTGCATAAACATAAAAGGCATGGAAGAATCCACACCAGAATTAAATACTGGGTCCCTCAAGAGAATAAATAAGGAAAAGATGGAGAAACAATTATTAACTTTTTCTTTAGTCATCTATTATGTATTATTTAACTATTTTAAAGTGTATATTACTTTTAAGCTCTTAAGGTTATTAAAATTATCATGCAGGTTTCCTTAAAATTAGTTCAGCTGAGTTTTTAGTAAATGAGGGAAGAAAACCAGTCCCCCCAAACCCCATTTTCAAATTTGATCACGGGGAAAGAATTAAGGGGGAAGCAATAAAGAGGCTAAGAAGAAATTTTAGGGGAAAGAAATTTAGTGGCAATTTCTCTTAGATCTTTTGAAGTTAACTAAGTTCTACAGAGCTCCATTGAGATATTCATCCCTTTCATATGTTCTATATATTATACACACATACACACAAATACATACGTTCTACGTATTATTTCTCATAAGCAGCATGTAACTTTGGAACACCTGGTTCAAAACATTTAAAGATACAAGTAAACACTCACCTTTGTATCTATTGTACAGTTGTTCTAATTTCTTCCTGTCCAATGATCCCTTTACACTCTCCCGTATATAAAGTTCAGGATTTTGGAAAAAATTGTCTGTTGCAACATCTAACTTCCAGTCATTTTGAGACAGGCAACTTACTGCTGTTTTTTCGCTAGATTGTGTGAAGATCATGAACTGACGAACTTTATCCTTCTGCGATGATTTCAACTTGTTCTATTGAAACCAGAAAATAAACTGAAATACTATGTAAAATCACAGAAGACTAAGTATTTCTATATGCCTGACTAATCATTCTCAGCAATATTTTTTCCTCATATAATATTAAAACATTATAGCTCAAAATTTATTTTTGATTTACTATTAATCAGAAAGACATTTTAAAAAATCTAAAACAAAATTTAGTATCATTTTGGAAAAGAAACTAGAACAAAGGCAAAGGAAATTCACCACCAAAAGTGGATCCTGAGAGTATGTATAAAGGCTGTAGAGCAGAGGTCGGGAACCTTTTTGGCTGAGAGAGCCATGAACGCCACATATTTTAAAATGTAATTCTGTGAGAGCCATACGACCCGTGTAGGTTACACATTATCCAATAAAAATTTGGTGGTGTCCCGGAGGACAGCTGTGATTGGCTCCAGCCACCTGCAACCATTTACATGAGCGGTAGGAAATGAATGGATTGTAATACATGAGAATGTTTTATATTTTTAACATTATTATTTTTTTTATTAAAGATTTGTCTGTGAGCCAGATGCAACCATCAAAAGAGCCACATCTGGCTCTCAAGCCATAGGTTCCCGACCCCTGCTGTAGAGGGATGTATAGCTACTCTCAAGACCTTGACCACGCACAGTGTTCTAAAGGTATATATAGTCCGTAAAGTCATGGTGCAATTTTGACCAGTCACAGGAAAGCAACAAAAGATGATAGAAATGTGAAATCTGCAACAAATAAAAGGAAAACTTTCCCAATTTCCCAGTTTCATACCTATTCAGTGCAGTTTGATGTGGGCTCACGCACAGATTTTTTAGGGCTCCTTAGGTAGCTATCCCGTATAGCCTCTACAGACTCGTCACTGACTGGTGGCCTACCAGAACGGGGTTTCTCCACCAAACTGCCGGTTTCCTTCAACTGCTTATCCCACCGAGTAATGTTATTCCTATGTGGTGGCGCTTCGTTATAAACGTGCCGATATTCACGTTGCACTTTGGTCACGGATTCGAATTTAGCAAGCCACAGAACACACTGAACTTTCCTCTGTACCGTCCACATCTTGACTGGCATGGCCGTGGGCTGCTCCGCTGTATACACGGTGGTATGTCATCATCTGCGCATGTGTACATGCTGCCACATCATCCTACAGAAACTGGGAGGGTTTTCCTTTTATTTGGTGCAGATTTCACATTTCTATCGTCTTTTGTTGCTTTCTTGTGACCGGTCAAAAGTGCACCATGACTTTACGGACGCACTGTATATATAAGGAGTGGTGGAGAAAAAATTCACACTATCTAGCCAGCCAAAACAGTCAAATGACCCTGGGTAACAATGAGATTTACAGGTGTTTGCTGCAGTCCTAAAGCCCAGTATAAAAGATACAGGGTACAATTCTCCTCCCAACCCCACTTCCCTTGTTTTCTTGCTATTTTTTAAGCAAATGTGAGAGAGCAACAGACTATGATTACTCTACATTTTTCCTGGTGGTGTTCAATTTCATATTTTCATTCAAATCAGAAGGCCTGAAATTATGAATAAGTACCGTGCATCCTTCCAACCAACGTAATTTGAATAAGATTCTGCCTTTTTCCCCTGAAAGAATCACCTCTTTCCCTTAGCTTGAGCCTAGTATAGGCTCTTTCAAAACAGCCTCTCGACTGTAATAACCTCTTCTCACTTGCCTTGTGTTACATTGATTCATTCCTCATCAGACCTGGACCCTAAGCAAAAAGAAGCAGAGAAATAGGCCATCTTCTCTCTCCCAGTACCAAGGCCCATGTTCTCCCTCCCCTCCCACCAACCTGATCTCCTGTGGAAAGTCAGCCTCCCACTATCATTCTTCTCCCTCACAAGTTCTAATGCCATCACTTAGCAAAATACTTGGATTCTTCTGAGCTACTACTGCAAATGATGGAGGGAAAAGCATGTGTGTAAGGCACACATTAATAGATACAGCGGTTCTGTAGTATAAGCAACACATCTGAAAACCCCAGAATATTTGCTCTGGCAACATTAACAGATTACATACCTCAACCCTCTGATTGTACAGATGACAAAACAGACCCAGAGGGTTAAGGAATTTGTTCAAACATTACCCAGGTTATGGCCCTGGCCAGATAGCTCAGTTAGTTAGAGCATCGTCCCAAAAGAGAGGTTGTGAGTTCAATCACCGGTTAGGGCCCATATTGGAACAGATCACTGTTCCTCCCTCTATCTCCATCTCTCTCTCTCTCTCCCTTTCACTTGCGTGCACAACTTTCTTCTCTCTCTAAATCAATAAAATAGACATTTGAAAAAATTTGAAAAAGAAAATTACCCAGGTTATTATTAGTGGAAATGGAATAAGAACAGAAAGGTCTTGTGAATCAGAGTTAGTAATCTTCACATAAACCAAACTACTTGCTGTACATACTCTAAGCCTTTTAAAATTTTCAGGAAAAGAACTGCCAAAGATATATTTCTACCTAACACAGAATAAAAATAATACTACACAAAATCAAACATGAAAAACATTTATGCCCTGGAGTCTGACCTGCCAACCATACTCTTTTCTTTCTGTAAAAATGCTATTGCTCGGATTACAGATTAAAATCTCAACCTCTGTCCATTAAATTTAAGAAACTATAGGCCCTGGCCGGTTGGCTCAGTGGTAGAGCATCAGCCCGGCGTGTGGCTGTCCCGGGTTCGATTCCCGACCAAGACACACAGGAGAAGTGCCCATCTGCTTCTCCACCCTTCCCTGTCTCCTTTCTCTCTGTCTCTCTCTTCCCCTCCTGCTGCCAAGGCTCCATTGGAGCAAAGTTGGCCCGGGTGCTGAGGATGGTTCCATGGCCTCCGCCTCAGGCACTAGAACGGCTCCATTTGCAACAGAGCAACAAAGCATTGCCCCAGGTGGGCATGCTGGGTGGATCCTGATTGGGCACATGCCGGAGTCTGTCTCTCTGCCTCCCTGCTTCTCACTTCAGAAAAATACAAAAAAAAAAAACAACTATAAATTCACTAACCTTCTGATACTTCACTAATAACTACCGCCTCTGGACACCAGTAATTCATATCCAATTATACAACACATCTCTTAAATGTCTATCTCTATTGAAAAAAATTTAAAAACTTATTCAATTACAACAAACCAACATAGAAATCAAATCCTAAGGAAACTATGAGGAGAGGAGGGGAGATAGGAAGCATCAACTCATAGTTGTGGCACTTCAGTTGTTCATTGATTGCTTTCTCATATGTGCCTTGATGGAGAGGGAGTGGGGGGGCCTCCAGCTGAGCCAGTGACCTTGGGCTTCAAGCCAGCAGCCTTTGGGCTCAAGCCAGCGACCATGGGGTCATGACTATGATACTATGATCCACGCTCAAGCCAGCAAGCCTATGCTCAAGCCTGATGAGCCTGTGCTCAAGCCGGCAACCGCGGGGTTTCAAACCTGGGCCCTCGTGGTCCCAGGTCAACACCGCTGCGCCACCAACTGATCAGGTGGAAAGTACCTGTCTTATTTTAATATACTCTTTAAGTGAAAGGAAACAACTTTGATTTCAACTTTTGTTATTAAATTTTTTAAATGTGTATACCTTTCTTCCTTGAGATATAGTATACTGACATACATTTTAATCTTCAAAGAACAGGGAAGTACATAAGGGTCACTGTGATCATCAGTGATCACTATATAATGTTATACAAAGTGTTGGAGATTAACCAAGAAGTATTAACAACTATAGGCCACATCCTGGAAATTACTTTTAAGTAAACCTGATACAACTTCTTTTGTATAACTTTTCCTCCATTCTCCTAATTGCTGTTGGAGGCAGCAAACCAATCAGGATTCTTGGGGTTTTATTATATAATATTAAATCCAGTACACTGTTCCCTGAAACTTGAATCACTTTTGCTAAAGAGAAGGAAAAACACAGCATAAGTCAATTCTGCAAGGCAAAAAGAGCTGTTCATTCTCCTAATGATTTCCTGTTAGCAAGATATTAGAAAATTGGGGAACAAAGATTTTTAAAAAATCCATCTTATCCATACAAACTAATAACATTATACAAATGATTTATCAAATTCCATGTCATATCTTATTTGAAAAATGTTTATGCAATAATGTCTATGTATATGTAAATGTGCACTATTAACTGGTTTAAATATCCAGTATATGGGCAATATAAATTTATTTTAAGAAAAAGGGCTTCAGCTGCTCATTTCCAACACCACAGAGGCAAATGAGCAATACCTGGCAGAGACCTGACAGTACAGGCCAAGCGGTAATAAACATTCTCATTCCTGCAGTCTAATCAGTACCCTCCACCCCCTTCCTGTACATATCACACATGCTCATATGTCTCTTATCTACTCTCTGTACCTAGAATAAAAATCTTAACACCTCTCCTCCTTCTAAGGAGGATGCACTCAATTCTGTGGCCTCAAAGGCTGTCCTAGAGCAAACCTGGCGTGGACTACACTGACCGGCCCTTTGTCAAGCCTATTTAGGAGAGCTGTAACACTCCCATCCCCTATTTCCAGGCCTTATAGGGGCACCAGGCAAGGTCTTTTGAGAGTATGACATCAAAGGCTTAAATTTCTATCAACTATGGAAGAGAAAAAGGGTATCTAGCCAGCAAAGAATTATTTCATAAGGGATGAGAGGATGGGCAGAAACTCAAGTGGAAGAAAAACATATGGGCTTTTTCTATTTCTACAATAAACCTAGTTGGGGAATCTTCCTAAGACCAAAAACATATGACAACTACAAGTCAGCACTCAATTGCAGTATATGCCATTGACTTAGGATCTATTTAAAAGGAACTAAAGTGGTCACTAAATAAAATTAGGCAATACAGCCCTGGCCGGTTGGCTTAGTGGTAGAGCATCGACCTGGCGTACAGAAGTCTCGGGTTCGATTCCCGGCCAGGGCACACAGGAGAAGCGCCCATCTGCTTCTCCACCCACCCCCCTCCTTCCTCTCTGTCTCTCCCTTCCCTTCCCGCAGCCGAGGCTCCACTGGAGCAAAGATGGCCCAGGCGCTGGGGATGGCTCCTTGGCCTCTGCCCCAGGCACTAGAGTGGCTCTGGTCGCAGCAGAGCGACGCCACGGAGGGGCAGAGTATCGCCCCCTGGTGGGCAGAGCATTGCCCCCTGGTGGGCGTGCTGGGTGGATCCGGTTGGGCGCGTGGGGGAGTCTGTCTGTCTCTCCCCGTTTCCAGCTTCAGAAAAATACAAAAAAAAAAAAAAAAAAAAGAAGAAGAAGAAGAAGAAGAAGAAGATTAGGCAATACAATATTTAGTACTTAAATGTGAAAATTATCTAGAATAGCATCAAATTTTCAAGGAAATTCAACACTGGTATGTAAAATGTATAAAATACAGGATATATTCTGATTTTTTTATTTTAGCAAAAAAGGGGGCCCTGGCCAGATAGCTCAGTTGGTTAGAGCATCATCTCCAAGTGCAGGGGTTGCCAGTTTGATCCCTGGTAAGGGCACATACAGGAACAGATTCATGGTCCTGTCTCTCTCTCTCTCTCTCTCTTTCTCTGCCTTACTAAAATCAATAAGTAATAAACTTTAAAAAAAAAGGGGGGGGGAGAGGGGAATGGAGGGAGAAGGAGAAGAGAAGAAGAGAGGAAAAAAAGAGGTAAGAAAGGGAAAAAATGCTGTCTCTTATACTAGAAAGCTAATTACAATTGTAGCAAAGGTTACCAAAATTAGAAGTACGTACTATCATAATCTGAGCAGTAAGCAGCTCTTATTTGCTCATCTTTATAAAATAAAAATACAATGATCAGATTATCAGTAGATATTATTTAATACTTAAATCTATCACACACTTGCAACTTTTTTATCCAAGAACTATAAAAATCACATTTAAAACAATAGGTTTTCTAGAAAAAAAATCAGACAAGTACTTTGAATGTCGCCAAGAATCATATAAATAGTTAAGTATAGCTTGACCAGGCGGTGGCGCAGTGGATAGAGCGGCAGACTGAGATGCAGAGGACCCAGGTTCGAGATCCCAAGGTCGCCAGCTTGAGCGCAGGCTCATCTGGCTTGAGCAAAAAAAAGCTCACCAGCTTGGACCCAAGGTCGCTGGCTGAAGCAAGGGGTTACTCGGTCTGCTGAAGGCCCGCGGTCAAGGCACATATGAGAAAGCAATCAATGAACAACTAAGGTGTCACAATGAGAAACTGATGATTAATGCTTCTCATCTCTCTCCGTTCCTGTCTGTCCCTATCTATCTCTCTGACTCTCTCTTGTCCCTGTAAAAAAAAAAAAAAAAAAGTTAAGTATATTTTACTACTGAATCTACAAAGTCAATTGTGATAAAATAGGGACTCAGAAAGGCTCTATGGTAAAAAATAATAATGATAAAGTTAAATTCCATTTATAAGTATCTCAAGAAATACAATGAACATGGAAAATAATTTTCTAGTTAAATAAGTCCTAACAATTTCAAATGAAACAATTTTAATGGGTAAGTAGTATTTCTTAAAGCAAAAAAATTAAGACCCATTTTATTATTTTGATTATTCTAAATTTTCCTCTTCTCATCCTTAAGTTTCAAATTCAGTCTGAACGCTAGAAAGTTACCAAAGCCTTTATATTTTTAAAGGAATTTTCTGACTTCATTCTAGTTATTCAGGAGATGATGTATTCATCTCACAAAAGTCAATGTTTTAAAAATCAAAACACTGTAATGATCACCCATAAATCTCACTAAAAGCTCTGTATGTTGATTCTCATGTTTTCCATATGATTAACAACTTAACTTCATCTGAAACTTAAAAGAACTAATTTAAGTCCAAAAAATCATACTTTCCATATACAATACATACCAGTCAGTAGATAAAGCCAAACGTTAAAATACATATCCCAAACCACTCATCTATAAAAAGCCTCCCCATAGATTATAGGTCAAAAGTGCAGAAAAATCACTTCAACTAACAAGACTACCTACTTCTAAAGACTTTCACTTAAGAGCAAAGTTCTATAAGAAAGCAAGGCTGGCCCTGGCCGGTTGGCTCAGTGGTAGAGCATTGGCCTGGCGTGCAGGAGTCCAGGGTTCGATTCCCGGCCAGGGCACACAGGAGAAGCGCCCATCTACTTCTCCACCCCTCCCCCTCTCCTTCCTCTCTGTCTCTCCCTTTTTCTCCCACAGCCAAGGCTCCATTGGAGCAAAGTTGGCCCGGGCGCTGAGGATGGCTCCATGGCCTCTGCCTCAGGCTCTAGAATGGCTCTGGTTGCAACAGAGCAATGCCCCAGATGGGCAGAGCATCGCCCCCTGGTGGGCATGCCAGGTGGATCCTGGTCGGGCGCATGCGGGAGTCTGTCTGTCTCCCCGTTTCCAACTTCAGAAAAATACCAAAAAAAAAAAAAAAAAAAAATGAAAGCAAGGCTAAGAACCTGTTTCCTGGAAATCTTCCTTCCTACCACCTGCACAGAAAGGCAATAGATGATTAGTGAAGAGTATAGACTCTCAAGCCAGACAGGGAAGATTTTAATCCTCCCTGTGCCTCTTAACTGCTGTGTGACTTTGGGAAAACTACTTAATCTCTGATATCTGTATACTTCAATTTCTTCATCTGTAAACAGGGTGTGAAGGTTATATGAATTAATTCAGATTAAACTCTTAGAACTGTAACTAGCACATAGTAAGTACTCTTTACAAGTCAATGAAGCAAAGTAGAATACTCCAGAGAAAAAGAAATTTTGTATAAATGGTAAAGAAAGAACAATAACCATAATTAAAAATCTAGCGGCTAACACTGAGCTCCTACTGTGTGCCAACTATGCAAGGTGGTTATCACTGATTCCATTTTACCAATGAGGAAACCAAACCTCATGCTCAATTTATCTAGAGATGACACACATACCTAAAAAGCAGCAGCCTGGTGCCTAACTTCAAGGCATGGTCTTTTCATTTGTTCTATGTACACTGTCATCAAGTAAGGGGGGGAGGGGACGGAAAAGTGCAACCAGTGACTAATTATGTGTGTACTGGAGAGAAAGTGAATTGTGAGCAATATATTCACATATTTTCACATGTAAACAACATATAGTCTGACTAAAATTTTTCCATTAAGCATTCCCTCACAACCTAACTAAAAAGGCTAATTTAGGGATGGAACTTCCCTTTAGAGTTTTTAGTGTGTGTGAGAAGAAGAGGGAGAGGGAGGGAGGAGAAAGAGATAGGTTATTTATAAGATAAGTAATTCAACAGGAAGAAAAATGTTTGTAGTCCTATCCGTTTTTTAAAAGTAGGACCATAATCTACAGCTTTAAATGTACAAAGGTGGCAAATTAGGAGTCGTTGAAAGTAAGGGTTTCCTTTCACAATGAGAAGACTTGAAACACAAAGGAAAATACAAATACGTGTACAGGTTATAGCTAGAAAATATAAGCAAATGTGTATAAATTCAAGTATTAAGCAAAACAAAACCACTCTATATTCTCTTAAATGATAATCTCCAGTTTAGAATCATCACTTATGGTTAGGTGTGTTGCTCGTACCATTCATTCATCTGTAAACTTCCTGCCCTCTGAATAACAGTTAAAATGACCTCTCCTTTAAGAGGAGCTATACTACTATTACACCAAGTCAAATATGGAATATTATACAATAGAATTATTATACTCAATGTTGTTTTATATGATGGCAACTCATTTGAAAACGTATTTCAGAAAGTATATGTACTTATAAGATCCAAACTTGTTTTGTATGTTTTTAAAGGACCTTTCTACCAGGTTTTTTTTTTTAAATGCATTCTATTAATGGAAATTTAAAGGATTTTCTCTTCCCCACCCACAGAATTATTTATATTATTCAAAATATACCACTGTAAATGGAATGTTTGATTGTGGTTTAAAGAAGACTGTTTTGATTACTTAAAAGTTATTTTGCTAATTCGTACTTATCTATAACAGGATAGAAATCACCTACTTAAAATACTTGTGTTAGCTATCATATTTCAACTCATTCTCCCAAACTTACTGCTTCAACTTCTAACAGTCAAGGTAGCTAATTTAAATTTGCTTCTCTTCTTTATATACATTTTTTCTTTTTAAAAGAAAAAAAATCAAACCACAAAATGATTACAACAAAAAAATAATCAAATGAGACTTTTAAGTTCTACTATTAAAGAATTTATGATAATGATTAGATGTGATATTTGTTTCAGTAAAGAGAACAATCCTTTAAAAATAAAATATCCTAATTCTAAGATTTACTAACTACTCAAATCCTAAGTCCAGAAATATGAGGCTCCTATGAGTAAGTAATAAGCACTCTAAATGTTTACTGAAATGAAAAATACAACAAAGGTATGGGCCATGTCAACTTACCTCTGTTGCTGAACACGATGTTCAGTGTTGAGAGATTCAAACGTGTAAGTTCTATAAGTTCTTTGGAAAAGAACTCTTTAGAAGAGAATCTCTTAAATTTTTGCAATGCAAACAAGCAGCCTAATCACTGATTAGGTATTAATTACATAAACGGGTTCAACAAAGTGATAAAAGATGCTTTAGTGGCATTTTCCCCCCTTCTGTTTTTGCTTTCTCTTAGGTGGGGGATATCTATACACCTGAAGTGATGAGGTGAACTAGATAGTCAGCAGGTTATTCAAGAGCTTGTTTGTGTCCACAAAGCAACTGAATCCTATTTGGAACTATTTCTCTTCATCAAATGTCATGGCTAACACTATCACAACAACATATACTGAAATTTAAAAGGGGGCTTTCTCACTGATTTTCATTATGCTGGGGACCCAACCTAGGAGGCCATACTGAAAAGGGTCACTTGACTCAAATGAGCTCAGCTGTTTCAAAATTTAAAAATGACTACCACAATGAGTTAATTTTACATTCAGCTTTTTTACTGTATGTACCAAAAGAGTTTAAATTTTTCAATTACTTAAATGTTTAAATCAGATTGGTTATATATGGAAACTATGCAATAGAAGGAAGAAATCGGGAGTGAAACTAATAAAAAATTCTACACCTAAACTAAAAGGGTGCTTGCTGGGCTTTTTTTGTTTGGGGTAGGGGGGTGGGGGTGCGTGGTGTGTGTGTGTGTGTGTGTGTGTGTGTGTGTGTGTGTGTTAAAAGGAGGACTAAAATGCTTAACCAGAGAGCAAGCTTCTAACCCATGCCCTGCTACATATTACCTCTTTACCCTGGTCATGTCATTTTAAAACTGATAAACACTCATTGCCACCTATGTTAAAAGGAGATAACAGTATCTATTGCAAAATTGTATCTATTCCACAAATTGGAATGGAGATTAAATAAAATAACAGTGGTAAATTGACCAGCAGACAGTATGTTCTCAAATATTTAAGTACTTCTTTCTCTCCAATGGCCCAGTTTTCTGCCTATAGTCATTAAACGCCTACATAAAAACTACTAGAACAGCCTGACCAGGCAATGGCGCAGTGGATAGAGCATCAGACTGGGATGCGGAAGACCCAGGTTCGAGACCCCGAGGTCGCCAGCTTGAGTGTGGGCTCATCTGGTTTGAGCAAAAATTCACCAGCTTGGACCCAAGGTCGCTGGCTCAAGCAAGGAGTTACTCGGTCTGCTGAAGGCCCATGGTCAAGGCACATATGAGAGAGCAATCAATGAACAACTAAGGTGTCGCAATGCGCAACGAAAAACTAATGATTGATGCTTCTCATCTCTCCGTTCCTGTCTGTCCCTGTTTATCCCTCACTCTTACTCTCTCTCTCTGTCTCTGTAAAAAAATAAAATAAAATAAAATAAAGAGTTTAAAAAAAAAACTACTAGAACATATTCAAAAGCAATCTAAGAAAGAGACTTGTTGTGTTTTAACTAGGTAAACTTGACAGTATTTTTTTTTTTTTTTTTTTGTATTTTTCTGAAGTGAGAAGCTGGGGGAGGCAGACAGACTCCCATTTGCGCCTGACCGGGATCTACATGCGCCTGACCGGGATCTACCCGGCATGCCCAACGGGGGCGATGCTCTGCCCATCTGGGGTGTTGCTCCGCTGCAATCTAGCCATTCTAGCACCTGAGGCAGAGGCCATGGAGTCATCCTCAGGCCAAGGCCAACTTTGCTCCAATGGAGCCTTGGCTGCAGGAGGAGGAGAGAGAGAGAGAGAGGAAAGAGAGGGGGAAGGGTGGAGAAGCAGATGGGCATTTCTCCTGTGTGCCCTGGCCAGGAATCGAACCCAGGACTTCCACACACAGGGCTGACGGTCTACCACTGAGCCAACCGGCCAGGGCTCGACAGTCTTAAATAGAATTGAAAACTCACAGAAGCAGAATGGTAAAGAAAATTATAATGTGGGTTTTGGTATCTTCAAGAACTGCTTGAAAAATAATTATATTGCAATAGAACAAACACTACAGGACACAGAAACAAGGTCTATTTTACCACTAAGATTCCTTGAATGGCTTCCCATTTCTCTTGGAATAAAAACCCAGTATCCTTTCAATGCTCACCATGCCCACCTCCCCTCCTCACCACTCATACCTCATCTGTTTCAATGCCCAACATGCCCCTCTCTCACATACAAACTGCTCCAGCCACACTAGTCTCAACGTTCCTCAAATTTCTGACCACCACATTTCTGCAAGGCTTAATCCTTCATATCTAGTCTGCTCAAAACTGACCTCATCAGTGATGCAGACATCATTTTGCAGCCCCATTTCCATTGTGCCCCAGCATTCCCACCTCCCCTCCCTAACAGGACTTTTCTCCCATAGCACTAACACCTTCTAGCAAGCAAGGAAGAAAAAGATGTACTACCTTTAGTATGTGTCTCTCCCTACAAAAATGTAACCCTCACTACAAAAATGTAACCTTCACTAGAGGAGGGATTTTTATCATTCAGTGAAAGAAACAAAATATATATACACCCATATCCCAAGTATTTAAGAACAATGCCTGGAACATAGAAGGTATTTGATAAATAATTATCAAAATTAAATAAGGTCTACCTTTAATTTACATAAAAATATATATGCAAAATAATGTTAAACAAATTCTTAAGAGACAACCCTGAGCAGGCTTACATTCATTCAGACTTAGAAACTCTGGTACTTGTTCAAAATACAATCTTTTTTTTTTTCTTTTTCTGAAGCTGGAAACGGGGAGAGACAGTCAGACAGACTCCCGCATGCGCCTGACCGACTGGGATCCACCTGGCACGCCCACCAGGGGCGACGCTCTGCCCACCAAGGGGCGATGCTCTGCCCCTCCGGGGTGTCGCTCTTTTGCGACCAGAGCCACTCTAGCGCCTGGGGCAGAGGCCAAGGAGGCATCCCCAGCGCCCGGGCCATCGGCCATCTTTGCTCCAATGGAGCCTTGGCTGCGGGAGGGGAAGAGAGAGACAGAGAGGAAGGGGGGGGGGGCGGAGAAGCAAATGGGTGCTTCTCCTATGTGCCCTGGCCAGGAATCGAACACCAGGGTCCCCCTGCACGCCAGGCCGACGCTCTACCGCTGAGCCAACCGGCCAGGGCCTCAAAATACAATCTTAAATTTCAAAGTCACACATTAAAAAAGAACCATTAAAAACAGTAATTAGCATCATTAATCATCCATTAATGTGAATTTTGTTATTTAATGTATTCATTTATAATATGGGTTTTCCTGGTGAGATGAGTAATATATATTTTTTCAAATCCAATTTTCAACCATTTTTCCAGGTTTCACTGAGTTAAAAGATTGCATGTACCACAAATAGTGGGGGAAATAGTAAACCAGGAGAAAATTGTTTCAGTTCTGCAACAATTTTGCAACCTTGAATCTCAAAACCTCTTTGATCCTCAATTTCTTCTTCTGTAAAAGGGAAGAGGAGTAAATAAGATAATCTCTGGAGTCATTTCAGTTCTAAAAAGTCTGTGATGGTCTGACTCAAAAAGCTAGTAGGTTACAGTCTTACACACTTCTCACACCTCAAATAAAAATCATTATAACCAAAATTTTTATAGCTGAATGTAACTTTAGAAATCATCAAATCCAATCCTGTCATCTTACAAGTAAGAAACCCCCAGAAATTTTGAGCTTTTTAAAAGATTTTTCCAGTATAACAAAATATTGTCTACTTTTAGAATTATTTTTAAGTTATCTGAACAATTCGGTTTTTCTTATACAAAATACTTCAGATTATCCCATCATTGAAGCTTGCCCTACAATGAACAGTAACATGTACTCTAGCTGCACCACACACACCAAAAACAAAACAAAACAAATAAAACTAACATTAGCCCAAATGTTAGGAAAAATTGTAAGGAAACATTTCTTAATTAAAAAATTCTTATGGATTAACTTCCATTAGGGCCCATGGTGATTTAGTTTCTAAACTAACAAGGGCATACCAAGACAATTCTAGTGACATGATCTGAGTTTAGCCACAGAAAGTGTTTTAAATTAATAATATCTTGTCACTACCGGTATAATTGGATGAGTTATGGCTAAATTCCAAAACTAGCTATTTAATATTAACAAAAGGATAGAAGTTTACAAGCTCCAATCCAAGCTGAACTCTCATATGAACCACCTGAAGCCTGAATTCCTGAACAGTTTCATTAGCGTTATCAGGAACCTGGATTCCACAGGATGCTGCTGACTGGGAGACTATTAAGAACAGACCCCATTTTCAGTGCTCCCACCATGTTTACCAGGGAATTACATTTCATTACTTTAGGTTACTTCCCATCTACATGCCAAGAGTCTGGAAACTTCAGGAGTAATGTCTGTGACAGTCAAAGTAAGACATCAGAAACTAATTCTTAGATTAGTGGATCTTAGAACACTGTACTATCAACCCAAACACTGACCTGTACTTGATGGCAAATTTTTCTTACAAACGGTAAATTTTTATGGAACTTAACCATAGAATATAAACCTTGAATGTATGGCAAACTAAACCATATTGTTCATATATGACACCAAAATTTTGCCAAGTTAAAGGCTGGGGTTAAATAAGTGTTATTCGGCAGAAATTAGATCAACTAAAAACAAAAGACACTAGGGCATTCCCTTAACACAGACACACACGCATACACCCTCCTCAAAGAGGCCTTTATGTTGCCCATGAGCCAACGGACAACAATATCATTTTTACTGTCTATTCATACAGTAACCTGCATGGAATTCAACTCATGCTCGGACTATAATGCCAAGCATCGCTTCTGAAAAACAAAGCGTCCAACAGAATCAGGTTCGTAATTGCCAAAATTTAAACTTGTAAGACATTTTTCCCCAACAAAAAGGGAGATGGGAATAACTTGACAAACTGTTTTTTAAAAATCACAAATGGTCTTTTTAACTGGCGTAATAAAGCAATTATTCCTCCCACCCCAAGCAAATAAAATATGTGTTCAAAACGTAGCTTGTCTGTTTCTCCTAATTTTGTGAAATGAGAACAGGTTGCACTTCCGTACTCGCTCCCTCCTCGTCCCCCGAGCTCGGCCGTCTCCCGTGTTCTCAGTAGAGAAGTAAACGTAACCTCCACCAACGGGCCAGGGAAACTCCTGCTCCAAAGCAGGGGACGCATCGCGGGGGTGATGGAGACAGGAAAGGGCTGGTACCCCGCCCCAAACAACACTGCCTGGACACTGGAGGGGTGCTGGAGCCGGGAGCGGAGGGGGGAGAGGAGCTCCGGGAAAGTCTTCCCTGCTCCCCGGCCGGGCGGAGGGGAAAGCCCCGGCCCCGGGGCGGGGGGAAGCTCCTCACCCGGAACCCCGGACCCCGGCCAGACACAATGGAGCCGGCAAGGGGACCGGGCAGGAGCAGGGCCGCTGCCCCATCCCCTCCCCCCGCGCCGACGCCGCCTCCCCCCGCGCCCCGCCGGGGCCAGGGGCACCGGGGCGCCGGGGCACCGAGCCGCTGCCCGCGCCCCCAACTCCCCGGGGCTCCGGACTAGGCCCGGCTCCGCTCCGCCTCCTCGGCTCTCGCGTAGCGGCAGCGCCCGGCGGGAAGGGGCGAAGGAGGAAGGGAAAGGCGGGGAGGAGAGCTCCGCCGGGGAGCAGGACGGAGGCCGCGGGCCGAGCTCGGGCCGGCGGGGTCGCCGCGGGCCGAGGGGCCGCCAGGACGGGGGTGCGCGGCGCCACCGGCCCCGAGCCGGCGGGGCGGGCGGGCGGGCGGCCGCAGTGCCTCACCATGTTGGTGTCCTCCAGGCCTCTCCCCTCCTCCTCCGGCTCCGCAGCGAATGGACGGCGGCGGCGGCGGCGGCTCCTCTCACGGGCTCGCCGGGCTCCCGCTCATGCGCAGTGCGGGGCGGCCCCGGCGCGGCCCGAGGAGGCAGCCCTGGGCCTGGGAGAGGCGGAGGAACGGGGACGTTGGTCGGGAGCCCATGCAGGGGTTCCCCGGAGCGCGGGGTTCTCCCGGGGGCTGGGGGGTCGCTGGCGGGGGAGGGGGCGACAGGCGTCCTCCGCGCGCCGACATCCTCCCGCCGCGCGTGGCTGTCCGGGGCGGGGTAGGTCGGGCGGACACACACCTCCGCTTCCTACGCGCTCCTTCCGCCGTCGGACCGCCCCAGCCGTGTCTGCACGGGCTCCGGGAGGCACGAGCGGTGGCCGGTAACTAGCGGCTAGGGGTGACTGGAAGGGATATGAGGGAGGCGCTAGATCCCCAAACCACCCCATCAATACAAAAAATAAGTAAATCAATCAATCACCACCCCCATGTTTTCTTCTACACCGCCCCCCAAGTTCCAGTATCTGGACTGCATCAGGTCCCCCACGTGGGCATGCTAGAGGAGACCTTAGTCTAGCCTTCAGGTATTGTAGTACCATTTAAGTATGGCACAGGCTCTTCCCAGATATAAATGGTCACGTAGAGACCATATACTCTGGCCTTCGGATTCCAGGTGAGGAGGACGGGCATTCAAGGCTAGTGATGGAAGTTGCAGTTTAAGTGCAGCTGACTGTTGTAACTATCCAATCAGTTCAGCCTTCCTAGGATAAGTTTTGGGAAATAACACTTTTTCACTGATGGTTGATAGACATCAGGTTCATAGTCCAGGCTTGACCTATCCTTGGTTCTAGGTCTAGTGAGGATAAGGGTAACAGGATTCTGAGCTGAGGGTCAAGTGGACAAGTTTGCTGCAGGCAGTACAAAAGACACTTGGGAGTGGTCCTTGACCTTAAGAAATTGATTATCCAACTGGAAAGATTAGACACTTTTCATATACGAAGGAAGGAAATAAGAAAAGAGATAATAAAGCAAACAGCAGAAAATCACAACTAAGAATCAGCCAAAAGTTAATGTGTTTCAGATCAGAATCAACCCGAGTATATCAACCTCACCTCTAACAACCCCCTCCCTTCCAACACAAGTATAAGCTACCTATAGCTTCATGACTTTGAAGTCCTTATCAAAGCAACAGAAATTTGGCAACTCCTGGAGGCCTCCTAATGCTTCCTGGAGCCAGTGATGCATGTATTAGGAGTTCCTAGGACTCTACCAAGACATGTTCATCTATTGTTTCCACTGGTCTTTAGTGGGCATGTACTAATGTTCCAAGCTCCTTGCTAGGCTCTGGGAAATCAGCTCTGTGAAAGGCCAGATCTGCCTCATGCAGCAAACCTGAAGCCAGACCACATGCATGGACCAGTAATTTACCTACCATTTGACTTGAAATAGTAACTGACATCTAGGGTCTTAATGAAGACAATTCACTGTACTGTATCTCTCTCTCTACACTGTGATATTCCACTGAGGTAATAGTTCATGGATTTTCTTAAGCTTTTTCTTAATTGCCAATTCCAGTGGACAGTTCTTAGTTCTCATTCTATTTGACCTCTCTCCTGCATTTGAACACCAGGTTTCCTCTTCATCATTTTCCGTGATCCACTTCCACATTTCCTCCTTCCCCTATGACCACTCTCCTCTGCTCACTCAGCTCTCTTTGTTTCTTCCAAGCTGGGCTTTCCAGAACCATCTCTGAATTTCTTCCCATATACAGTCTGTGCCATGCTCTCACTAACATTCCCACAATGTCAACTACTACCTTTATCTCAGGAGTGAGTCCTAAATCTTGACTTCCAGCTCCTGAGTAGCAGGTCTAAGCACTAATTTTGAACATTCCGAGGCTCATCAGTCTTGACAAATCCAAAACCTTATCCCCCAAACCTGCTTTTCCTCCTATATTTTTATCATATCATCCAAACTAGAAATCTACAATAAGAGTCATCCACAACTCCTCTACCTCATTTCCCTTCATCTAATTGGCCACTAGGACTCAATTTTACCTCCTAAATAACTTTGAATCTGCACTCAACCCTACCCATCCTTCAGCCAAACCTTTATCATATCTCTTCTCATTTTATCAGTAGCCTCCTAACTCATCTTCTGGCCTCTATCCTTTCCCCACTGCTCCAGAGTTGTCTTCTGTAAAACAAATCTGAATTGGTTCCTTAAATTACTCCAGTGGCCCCATAAACATGAGCCTCTATGGTGTGGCCTATAGGCTCACTCCCCACAATTTGTCCACTCACCTTGCCATTTCCCACTACCTTCCACATAAATGCTCTTCATATGTCAGTTTTAACAATCCAAGCCTGCCCTACTCCTTCATGTCTCCTTGCTTTCATTCTGCTACCCCCAACATACTAGCTAACACTGGCCAAGGGCTTTCCATGTGCTGTGCACTGTTTTACACCCATGATACATACTAACTCACATCAACCCTGTGAGCTATGCCCAATGATGATGCCCATTCTGCAGAGGAGGACACTGAAGCACAGGAGGTTAAATAACGTGCCTCAGGTTCCTTCACTGGTATGTAGCAAAGCTGGCATTTAAACCCAAATAGTGTGGATACAGAGTCTATTCTCTCAACCACCACACTGTATTTCCTACCAAGACCTCATAGTTAACTCAAAGGCCATTTCCTCTGTGATTGTCTCCTGACCTCATTCCTGGATTCCAACATTTCTGTGACACCTTTTATATACTTCTGTTGCGCTTATGACATCATATGATAATCATCTGCCTACATGACCACCTTCCCTGCCAGACTGTGTACTGCTCCAGGCCAGAGACCCAGTTGCACACATCTCTGAGTTTTCAGTGTTAAAGTGAGTGCCTAGTATGTATGCCATATATATATATAATATATATATGGCATAATATATATATTATATATATATGTATATATACACACACACACACACACACACACATATATATATACACACACACACACACACACATGCTACATGGTAATGGTTGGATAAATTTTTTAAAAAAGAAAGAATATATCGTTTCCTTTTGTTTGTTTGTTTGGGTTTTTTTTTTTTTTTTTTGTATTTTTCCGAAGTGAGAAGCAGATGAGGCTGGGAGGCAGACAGACAGACTCCCACATGCGCCTGACTGGGATCCACCCGGCATGCCCACCAGGGGGCGATGCTGAGTCCCTCTGGGGAGTTGCTCTGAGGCAATCGAAGCAATTCTAGCACCTGATGCAGAGGCCATGGAGCCATCCTCAGCGCCCGGGGCCAACTTTGCTCCAATGGAGCCTTGGCTGCGGGAGGGGAAGAGATAGATAGAGAGAAGGGAGAGGGAAAAGGGTGAAAAAGCAGATGGGTGCTTCTCCTGTGTGCCCTGGCGGGGAATCAAACCCAGGACTTCCACACGCCGGGCTGACACTCTACCGCTGAGCCAACTGACCTGGGCCGAAGATATCTAAGTTTTATATGTGTCAATCTGCCTTAAGACTGTGCTTATATTGTTTGTTATTGTATGGAATGTCTGTCCTCCTTGGCAGATGTATCTTATCCTTATGGTCATATGATAAATGTAGTAACAACTGTACTCATCACTACACTTCCAAGCTACAGTACTAAATGTGAAATGAAGAATTATTACTCAATCATTTTTACTGGGTGAGAGTAACATGTTTGTTTAAAATGTCCTGATTATTTTTAAAATGGAAAAGTCCTGCAGATAAAGTATAAATTACAAGATTTGATTAAATAAAGACTATTCATTAACATGTTCATAGTACTTTTTTGTCATGAGTTTTCAAATATTTAAGTTAAGGGTTGGAGGTTGTTTTAAGTAAAGAATTTGTAAAGATTATTTTCTGTAGTGACAGTCTCAATAATAAGAAGTAAGATGAAAATATCTAGCTAAAATTCACTATCTTCATTCTCCCTCTCTCCATAGATAGATAAGTAGATATAAATATGTGTATATATATATATACACACACACATATCTATGTGTACATGTGTACATATAGAGAGCAATCTTACATATATTCACTGTACACTTCTAGCTACATAAACTAATATAGAGTATTTGTAGGCAGTGTTATTTTTCAAGGTAAAACATGCAACTATTTGAAAATAACTGTTGACTCATCCTTAAAAATTAATTTTAGGCTAAATATATTCACTGATGAAATTGTAGCAATTCTGTTTAAGGAAACATGTAAAACCAAGAATTCCATAGTTTTAAAATGTGTCTTTTAGCAAAGAGAAAGAGCAGGAGTAATCTGAAAAGACAGATTGCTAACATTTCTGGTAGTTCATCTAGCTAAAATTAAGCCTGTGGGTAATTATGTATACACTGCTATAGTTCAAGGGCACTCGTCTGGGATGCGCAGCCCCTACTTCCCACACCTAACGTGGGTGGACTCAGTTTTGCCCAACATTCACATAAATGTACTTATTGAATTCAAGCTTACCTATTTATAAATGTGTAAGAGTAAAATATTGTTAAGGGTGAAGTAGACAGGAGTAGGCATCAGAGGTAGGGATGGGCCCAGTGTAGCTGCAGGAAGTCTAACATGAGAATCACAGTCCCAAATTCATGCCAAACTCACCAGAACAGGGGAAACCTTTGGCTCTACCCTTTCTGACAAGCATTACCGGGGAAGCTGAGGAAATCACTGACTGCCTGGGACTTTCTCCCTCACATTCTGAACCATTTAAAGAGGAATCCTTAAACAGGACAAAGGGATGAACTTCAAGGACTGTCCCTAGGAAACTGGGCACTATTGTCCTCTTCACACAAAAGGGCCAACAAGAGCAGTATTCCAGTAGGTCACCTGCTAAGTAGGTAAATGGGAATATTTACCAGAGCCAGTCTGTCACCTCAAGGTACATGTGGGTCTGATGATTTTAGCTGTTTCACACTCATGGTAGAGGCATGGACTTGCAGTAACAGCTGAGACTGAAGGACCAACAATGGGAAACCACCCAATACCATCACTGATGATGTCACAATGTCCCACTGTCCTAAGGTGTCCATCCTGGATCTCTCTCTGTTCAGCCCAGCTTTGTCCCTCCTACATGTAGCTCAGCCTGGTGTCTGTCTTGGACAGCTCTGGTCAGTTGCAAAGAGTGAATTAATTGAAAT
This sequence comes from Saccopteryx leptura, assembly GCF_036850995.1. Taxonomy (NCBI): domain Eukaryota; kingdom Metazoa; phylum Chordata; class Mammalia; order Chiroptera; family Emballonuridae; genus Saccopteryx; species Saccopteryx leptura. The sequence goes on along the minus strand of NC_089510.1, from coordinate 70,804,870 downwards.
CTTATGTCTGAGACAGTGGTAACAAGTAGAATGGTAGATGACTCAATAGTACTCTAGAGTCTGAGGTGCTTGTCCCTGGATACTCTGGCATCCTCCCTGTAAGGTACTTTCCCTGCCGAGAAAGAAGGAAGGGCATAGCCACAAAGTGTGTAATAGCAAAAGCTTTCATTGGCTGACAGACAGTCGCTCTTTTCCAAAGGACTCCTGGAAAGTTTCTTTGGGCTCACATGGGTGTGGGTGGTCTCAGCCCAAGTTCCCGGGTCTGGTTCCTCACGTGACCTTCCCCCATTGCCCACTGGCCTCACACTCCTCAAGGCATTTTCTGCTGAAGATGACAGAGAAATGCTGTTATTGAATCAACATTTTGCTTTCCTGTCTTTATTCAGAGGGTAGTGCATAAGGCATGAGATTTCTCTGGGACTCAGTATTCTCAATTACAAAATGAGAAGATTGGGTTGAATTGCACTACATTCCTATTAAACCCTAGGTTTATTTGTTTTTTTTTTCCTGGTGGACTATTATCAGCTGTCCTCAAAGACAAGGAAAGAATAGCTTGGCTCATTCATTCATTTCTAAGTGTATGAAGCACCTAAGCTAGCATTGTCTGACCAATATAATGCAAGCCACAATGTGAAGCATATATGAAATTTAAAATTGTCTAGTAGTGACATTTAAAAAGTAGAAAGAAACAGGCTTCACTTGTTTTGTTTTTAACATTTAACATAAGATATTCAAAATATCAGCATTTCAACATGTACTCAATATATCTTACATTCTTTTTTCCATAGCAAGTCTTTGAAATCGGTTGTGCATGTTGCACTTAAAGTACATCTTCATTTGGACTAGTCACATTTCAAGTGCTCAGTGGCCAAATATGGTAATGGCTACTATATTGGCCAGCACAGGCCTGACCAGTAGCTGGCTTGGAGTAATAGGTACTTTTACTTCCAGGAAATAAATGAAAACCTGGAATACCTATATATGACCAACAGTATGCATGAAACTATTTAGCATTTGGGAAGCTAACATCGTTCAACTGGAGAAAACATGCATCTGGGACAAACGTTTTCCATGTGTATCACAAACTAGGGAAATCGTCACTGCAAATTTGTCAACCAAACGTCAATAATTTGCCTGATCATGAATATGTCTTCCTATTAAGTATAATTTCTGCACAAGAATTTCTCAACCAAAATAAGACATAAAAAACACTGAAACACGTTCCATAAGCACTTCAGAGTTTAGAGGTGCTCCCCCCCCCCCAGGGCTACCCAGTAAATAAGTGCATAAATACTATTTTCTCCGGTTCCTTTATGACATGTCACCCTTTTCAAACAAATTAGTTGGGATGAATGAAGGGAGAATGGTTTTGTTAAAGGAACGGTTTTTATGCAATCACTGTAAAACTTTTAAAGAGTTAATACCAGGGTCAGGTTAGCTGTGAAAGAGAAAAACAAAAATAGCAAAATAGTAATATTATGAGATTATCACTTTTTTTTTTTTTTTTTCCTGAAGCTGGAAACGGGGAGAGACAGTCAGACAGACTCCCGCATGCGCCCGACCGGGATCCACCCGGCACGCCCACCAGGGGGCGACGCTCTGCCCACCAGGGAGCAATGTTCTGCCCCTCCGGGGCGTCACTCTGCCGCGACCAGAGCCACTCTAGCGCCTGGGGCAGAGGCCAAGGAGCCATCCCCAGCGCCTGGGCCATCTTTGCTCCAATGGAGCCTTGGCTGCGGGAGGGGAAGAGAGAGACAGAGAGGAAGGAGGGAGGGTGGAGAATCAAATGGGTACTTCTCCTATGTGCCCTGGCCGGGAATCGAACCCGGGTCCCCTGCACGCCAGGCCGACGCTCTACCGCTGAGCCAACCGGCCAGGGTCACTTTAAGAATAAATACACAAGAGGAAGTCAATAGAAGAATCCAATTATAAAGCCCAACGAGTTCATCTGTTGTTGGAGATCAGGGAGAACTCCTCAGGACATTTGAGAAAGGAAATGATTAGGTCAAGTTCTTTAGAGATAAAATCTGACATGGCTACTCTTAATTAACGTAAAGAAAGGAAAACATGGCTATAGATCACCACTTGGAAATAAAGTAACAAATTTTGGAGAACTTGAATAGGTCTCTTGATTCTGTTGACAAACTGACCTGGAAGAAGTGTGTGTGGGCTGGGGATTGAATGGAGAGGAAGGAAGCTTGAAGGTCCATGGTCAGGCCTGACAGGTGAGCTCTGGGGAGGCGTTGTGACAGCACATTTGGCAGATCAAGTCTGGCTGGAATGAACAGACAGCGGGAGGGGTCAGGAGAGAGGAAGGGATTATTTTCATTCCTGATCAATGGCATATAGCCCCACAGACTAACAACATAGCTGTGAAATGTGTAATAGAACACCTCACTCAGGCTGGGCACAGGTGACAGGGCCACATACCCTGGATGAAATGTATATATGGCTCAAAGCCCAGGTTCTTAGTCCACCCCAGATCTAGGTGTGTTTTTTATTAGGTTGATTTTGAGAAGAGTTTAAGATTTGATTCCAATCTTTCAGATGAATGATTTCCCAAAAGCAATAATGAATAGTATTAAGTCATTTATGAAGTCACTACGGTTGACATTTTTTTTCATGCAATGCTACCTTTACATGATTTGAAGTTCAAATTTCTGTTACTCATTTTACATATGCATTGTCTTCTTTGAGCTTCAATTCCTCTGGCAATTTTGTATTAGATAAAATTTTTTTTTTTTTTTTTGTATTTTTCTGAAGCTGGAAGCGGGGAGAGACAGTCAGACTCCCGCATGCGCCCGACTGGGATCCACCCGGCACGCCCACCAGGGGCGACGCTCTGCCCACCAGGGGGCGATGCTCTGCCCCTCCAGGCATCACTCTGCCGCGACCAGAGCCACTCTAGCGCCTGGGGCAGAGGCCAAGGAGCCATCCCCAGCACCCGGGCCATCTTTGCTCCAATGGAGCCTTGGCTGCGGGAGGGGAAGAGAGAGACAGAGAGGAAGGAGGGGGGGGGGGTGGAGAAGCAAATGGGAGCTTCTCCTATGTGCCCTGGCCGGGAATCGAACCCGGGTCCCCCGCACGCCAGGCCGACGCTCTACCGCTGAGCCAACCGGCCAGGGCCTGTATTAGATAAATTTTTTATTTGCTTCCAACTTCAAATGTAAGTTTTCTTCAAAATTCCAGGAAGTATAAGTGTTCTCATTCAGTCATCTATTTCTACAGTCATTGAACACCTGTCAATGAATACATGTCAGCAACAGTATGAATTACTAAGAATACAATGAAAGAAACAAACCGCCCCAGCCTCCCTGCCCACCCAGTCCGGGAACTCAGGAGCAGGCAATGTGGAAACTATAAGAGGTGGGAAAAGGGTCGTTGTGAAGGTTGTCCAAGACTGCACCTGGGAAGCCCAGCAGGACTCTGCGCAGAGAGGAAGCAGTGTGCAGCAGAAGAGCATGGGCTTCACATAACCTGAATCTGTGCTGAACCAGACTCAACCATTTATTATGAAGGTGATGTTGGCATATTTCTTAATGTGAGTTCCAGTTCCTTCCATGCAAAATACCTACCTCAGGGTATTGTGTGAAGAGTAAAGGAGACAGGATATGTAATGCTAGTGGTAGGCACTTGACAAGTTGTGGTTGCTCATTCTGAAAGAGGTGACATATGAATGGACTTCTAATGAATGAACAAGCTGTGAGTCTCAAGCTAAGCTGTCCTGGTTTTCAAAAAACGTAAATAATTTCAAGTGAGGTTTAGAAAGGAGTAGTTTTTTCTTGCTACATTTGGATGTCTCTTTAATTAAAAAGCATCCTCAAGTAGTTCATTATGATTGTTCTTTACATTTCATAGACTATAAAATAACCCAAACCAACCATGACCATAAGTATTAGGGTTACACAATGAAGGAAACACAGGTTAGATCATTATTGCCCTCCGAACACATGTCAACACACAGATTCTTCTGTCACTTGATGTGGCTCTGACATCTGAAAACACTCTGACCAGTACAGTCAGATGGATTAGCTACACAAACGCACATACACTCATGCACACACATCATTGTCACATTTCTTCCCCAAATCTCAAGGGCCCTTGATAAGAAGTTACAGTGATAGTCAATGACTACTCAGGAGACGTTTTTCAATCCCTCCATGCTGCAGAAGAGAAGCAGGAGATGGCAACTTCCTCCTCTCTTGTCCAATCAGTTTGGCAATTTGACTCCACTTGGAGGTATTTAGGTTCTGGCATGCCATTTGTCTCTGCTCATGTCTGCAATAGACAGACAGTGTGAATAGAGGTCCCTGGTCAAGGTCCCAGATGAAACATTGATTTTATTTTGGTGGTCAAACCAGTAGATGAGATCTGGTTTCTACTTTTAAAATAACTTATGGAATTTGTTTCTCAAAAGGAAAAAGAAACATTTGAATAAATACAGAAATTACATTAGTGCCAATTTTATTTATATGTGTCTATAGAAGCATGGCAGATGTTGTCAATCTCACAAGACCAGTATTTCCCTGAGTCAAAGCAGAAAAAAAAAAAAGACATAAAAGAAAATGAAACTGCAAGCTAATATTCCTCAAACATAGAAGCAAAAACCCTTAAAAAAATATTAGCAAACTGAATTCAATAATGTATAAAAAGGATTACATACTATCACCTGGTACCTAGGAATGCAAGGTTGGTTTAGTAGATGAAAACTAATTAATGTAACAGTATAATAATAGGATGAAAGACAAAACCACACAATCATCTCAACAAATGCAGAAAAAGCATTTAACAAAACCCTACAACCATTTATGGTACAAATTCTTAACAATCTAGAGATAGAAGTGAAGTTCCTTATCTGATTACAAAAAGCCTGATGGTAACATCATACTTAATGGTGAAAAATTGAATGTTTCTCTCTAAAATGGGAACAAAATAAAGATATTTGCTCTCACCACTTCTTTTTTTTTCTTTTTTATGTGAGAGGAGGGGAGAGAGTGAGGCAGACTCCTCCTGCATGCTCCCCAACTGGGATCTACCTGGCAACCCCCGTTTGGGACTGATGCTTAAATCAACCGAGCCATCCTCAGCACCTGGGGCTAATGTTCTGGAGCCAACTGAGCTATACTCAGCGCCCAGGCCAACACTCAAACCAATCAAACCACTGGCTGTGGGAGAGGAAGAGAGAGGGAAGGGGAAGAGAGAGGGGGAGAGAAGTAGATGGTCACTTCTCATGTGTTTCCTGACTGGAGGTAGAACCCAGGATGTCTATATACTAGACCAATGCTCTATCCATTGAGCAAACCAGCCAGGGCCCAAAACAAAAGAAATTTTAAGACATCCAGATTGGAAAGAAGTATCTTCAGTGACATTGTCCTCTATGTAGAAAACCCTAAGAAGTCCCTTGTCCTCTGCCCAAAACTGCTAGTACTAAAAAATGAATCCAGCAAGGCCACTGAATACAAGATCAATATATTTTTTGAATATTTTATTTATTGATTTTACAGAGAGAGGAGAGAGAGAGGCAGGGAGTGAGAAGTATCAACTCATAGTTGCTGCACTTTAGTTGTTCATTGGTTGCTTATCGTATGTGCTTTGACTTGGCAAGTCCAGGGATTTGAACTGGCAACCTCAGCATTCCAAGTTGATGCTTTATCTACTGTGCCACCACAGGTCAGGCAAGATCAATATTTTAAAAGTCAATTGTATTTATATATTCTAGCAATAAACAATCTAAAATTAAGAGAATGATTTTATTCACAATAGCATCAAAAATACTAAAATACTTAGGAATAAATTTAGCAAAGAAGTGAAAGGTTTATACCCTAAAAAGTATAAAACATTGCTAAGAGATATTAAAGAAGGTCTAAATAAATGGAGAAAGATCTCATGTCCATAGATTGAAAGACTCAATATTGGTAGAATGGAAGTTCTCCCCAAATTGTTGTATAGATTTAATGCAATCACTATCAAAATTCCAGCAGTCTTTGTAGACATTGACAAGCTGAAACTAAAATTTATTTGGAAATCCAATAGTCCTTAGGGAAATGCAAATTACAACTCAACGAGAAAGCACTACATATCCACCAGACTGGCTATAATTAAAAAACAGCTTCCCAAGTTTCTGTATGTGGAGAAACTAGAGCCCTCAGGCATTGCAGATGGGAATGTAGAATGGAAACTGTCCTTAAATTTTGAACTTAGCATACAACACAGTAATTTGACTACTATGTATTTATCCAGGAGAAATGACGAGGGTATATAAAAATGTAGCATTGTACATAATAGACAAAAACTGGAAACCATTCAAATAATTATCAATTGGTGAATGGATAAAGAAAATGGGATATATCCTTTAATAGAATACTATTCATCAGTAAAAAATGATGCTGTGGGGCCCCTGCTTCTTCCTTCTCTCTTTCAAACTGGAGTCTCTCTAGATGGCAAGCAAGCTAGGACAGTGATCTACTGGCTTCTAGCAGAACCCTTAATGTGGAAAATTCCCCAAACACAGAAAGTATTTTCAATGACTATTGTTGGGTGTCCCAAAACATGACAAATATCCACTATGTTCTCTTCAAGACCCCATCTAAAGTCACAAACTCGGGACCTTGACCCAGAGCACTGAAGTTTTCAGGGCTGGAAAAAAACAAAAGGATGGGACAAACATACCAATGTCAAGAGCAAGCACTGCTTGTATGTAGACCTGCCCGTTTCCCCAGATGCACAAAAGCAAGTTGTGTGCCCTGCCCTCAGCAGTACAATTTCTGGGCATGGCTCTGCCACTTCCATTTCTACTCCAGCTCCCCGGATTCTCTTGCGGCCACTGACTTGGCATTCTGGGCTCCTGAGTCAGGTCTCCAATCTGCCCTGCCTACCACTACAGACTCATTTTCCTTAAGGTTAGTTCACTCTTGTCACTTCTGGCTCAAAAAAAAATTCCAGTTGGCATGTACTTATTGTCTGTATCATCCAAAATCTCTACACTCTGGACACAATTTAGGATGGCTTGGAATATATCTGACCTACATTTCCATGAATTTCCTTTCTTGAGTGTTTCCTGTTAGGGTGGGCCAGAAGGAAAACTGGTGGGAGACCAGAGGGCAGACAGGAAGCAATAGCCATTTCATGGCTCACACACATTTTAGCTGAACTGCTGACTCACCCTATTGGCACCAAGCAGCAACTAAGCCTACAACTTCCCTCCTTTCCCCTGGATCCTCCTTCAGCTTCTTCAACTCAACAGCCAGGTGTTTGTGGTCTGCTCTGTGACATAGGGCCCTAGCTTCTGCAGAATATCCATGACACCAAGTCAAAGAACTTTTAAATTCATCCCTGTGGGACTTGAGCTCGTGCTTGTGCGTTCCAGCCCTCGCTTGATCTCCCCCAATTTACATTCACAGGCCCTTCCTGACTACCCCCCTACACGGGGGACTTCCAAGTTCCAACATTAGACATGGAGACAACAGCTTTATAGAGACTGCTTAACCAGCTCTCACAGCTGTGCAAGGCCAATTCCCTATAACTAGGTGGATGATAGATAGGTCAACTGTTGGTTCAGCTTCTCTGTCAAATACACACTAGTCCCCATCTCTACCTTCTACAGGCATCTTCTTTCAACAGGCAGTTTCTCTATGAAGCTGCCCCCGTTCCTAGAATGAGAAGTGACCCCTCCACACACGCACACACAGTTATGCAGACTATTTAAAATCCCTAGAGCAGTGGTCCCCAACCCCCGGGCCGCGGACCGGTACCGGTCTGTGGGCCATTTGGTACCAGTCCGCAGAGAAAGAATAAATAACTTACATTATTTCTGTTTTATTTATATTTAAGTCTAAACGATGTTTTATTTTTTTTTATTTTATTTATTTATTTATTTATTTTGTATTTCTCTGAAGCTGGAAACGGGGAGAGACAGTCAGACAGACTCCCGCATGCACCCGACCGGGATCCACCCGGCACGCCCACCAGGAGGCCACGCTCTGCCCACCAGGGGGCAATGCTCTGCCCCTCCGGGGCATCGCTCTGCCAAGACCAGAGCCACTCCAGCGCCTGGGGCAGAGGCCAAGGAGCCATCCCCAGTGCCCGGGCCATCTCTGCTCCAATGGAGCCTTGGCTGCGGGAGGGGAAGAGAGAGACAGAAAGGAAGGAGGGGGTGGGGGTAGAGAAGCAAATGGGCGCTTCTCCTATGTGCCCTGGCCGGGAATCGAACCCGGGTCCCCTGCATGCCAGGCCGACGCTCTACCGCTGAGCCAACCGGCTAGGGCCCGATGTTTTATTTTTAAAAAATGACCAGATTCCCTCTGTTACATCCATCTAAGACTCACTCTTGACGCTTGTCTCGGTCACATGATACATTTATCCGTCCCACCCTAAAGGCTGGTCCATGAAAATATTTTCTGACATTAAACCGGTCTGTGGCCCAAAAAAGGTTGGGGACCACTGCTCTAGAGCACTGGGCTCATTTTGCTTCATTTCTTCGATATTTCTTCATATGTCATTTCCCCCTACTAACTACTAGATTGTATGTCCTCCAAGGGCAAGGATCATGTCAACAGTCTTAAGGCTCTGTCAATGAACTAACTTTAACTGGACTAAAACTCAAAGGAGGAAGAAAAAGTTGGTAGAAATGTGAAGGACTTAAAAATAAACTGCTTTTTAAACAATTTTAAACCTGCCCGCCTGGTGAGTGCTCACCCGAGTCCGCCTCGGACTGCTCTTTCCTCCCGCTTCCGCCAGGATGTCAGTTTTATAGCGAGGAGGCACAGAAAGAAAGAATGTAAAAAAGCGTATGCCCCCCAAATTATTTATTAGTTCATGCAATTTGGTGTGTATAATGCTTATTGATGAGAAGGGGAAAATCATCTGCAAAAATATCCATCACTCTTTTTGCTACCAAGGCTCTTTATAAGAAGCCTTGAATGATATAATTTAATGAGCAGAGCTATTACCCCAACTGTTGTGTACAAGTAGTTCTATGGACCACAGACCATTTTCAATATGTAAAAAACTCTAACAGTAATGTTTAGCTAAAGAAAAAAAGTATTTTACTGCTAAAAGATTGAAATTCTTTTCTTTTAGTAGGTATTATTTTAGTTCAGGGTGGTCAGACACATTACTCCAAGCTCATTATGAATCCTATATGTTCTTTAATTACTTTTTAAAAAGGAGAAATTACTTGATGATTTCTTAATAAATACATGTAGTTTGTTAGGAAAATTGTTTTGACACCAAAAGTCCCTTTGGTTGAAAAAATTAAGGAGAATCGAAAAGGGTAAAGAGGTTCAACCACTAAGCTAGATGTTAATATATATTAGAATAGCCTGACCAGGTGGTGGCGCAGTGGATAGAGTGTCAGACTGGGATGCAGAAGACCCAGGTTCAAGACCCCAAGGTTGCCAGCTTGAGCGCGGGATCATCTGGTTTGAGCAAAAGCTCACCAGCTTGAACCCAAGGTCGCTGGCTTGAGCAAGGGGTTACTCAGTCTGCTAAGGCCTGTAGTCAAGACACATATGAGAAAGCAATCAATGAACAACTAAGGTGTTGCAACGCGCAACGAAAAACTAATGATTGATGCTTCTCAACTCTCTGTTCCTGTCTGTCTGTCCCTGTCTATCCCTCTCTCTGACTCTCTCTCTCTCTGTCTATGTAAAAAAAAAAAAATAAATAAATATATATATTAGAATAGATATTAGAAACTAAGCCTTCAAAATATTAAAAAAATTATTCTCTTTCCATTGTGTATAGTATAAATCTAAAATCAAATAATGCAGTGAATTAAGGGAAACAATTTCAACAAAGAAGGAATACAACATAAGGCATATTTTCTGAGAGTATTATAGGTTTATACTATCAGTTTCAATTTTAACTCAAAACAATTTAAATCAAAAGAAAATGAATCACTTTCACTTGACTTGAAAAACTGTAGGAAATTAAGCTTTTATGTTGGAATTTTCCATTTGTCTTATTGGAAATTTTTTTATTTGGATTTTTGTTCTGTTAGCTATATACTCTATTGATTAATTCAACCCAATGCCAAGGAAGGCAGGAATCAAGATGCTGGCAGATGTTGCTGCTTCTAACAGATAGACTATATAGGAGAAGAGCCAACCTGTTCTGCATGGTGGTTTCAATTAGAGCTTAGAATGAATAAACTCATCGAAGCAAATTCAGGATTCCACTGGCCCTGAGGAAGCTTATAAAATGAATTGTTTCTGTTTTATTCCAAATAAACGATTTTAAAGTTCAGACAGGAGTCAAGTAAGCACAGTGTCTCACTAGCCAAGCTTCTGTGTCAACATCTCCCTCTCAGGTGGCTCTGTCCAAGTAAGGCAAGACAGGGGGAAGGGACAGGCAGGCAGGCTAGGGACATAAAGGCGGCGAGTGTCAAATGATATTTATTTTTTAGCATTTGGAAGATGTGAGCACTCCGGGCTCACATTCCCACCTGGCCTGACACTGACTGGCTGGTGACCAGGGGCAGCTGCTTTCTGAGGCCAAACCCCATCCCTGGACCGGTGTCACCTCACTTATGGGTGTTACCTGAGTGTTTGCGCCCCTTAGGCACATGCGGACACTGCTCTAACCCATTATCTTGTGTTAATACAAAATGGTTTATTCAGTGACTGTGAGAGATTACAAGGAGCGAGCTCCCCAAAATACTACAAGATGACCTTCTTGCCAGGATTTCCTGAACTCTCTGCAAAGGTGCTTGTAAGGATCCACCCCAAATGGAGTTAAATTATCTAAGTGTACACAAAATGAATAAAATTAGAAATGTGCAAAGGTTCATCTCAAATGAAACAACTTCCCAATTAGAAGCAGTAAGAAGCACTAAGTCTAGCTCTGTAGTTCCTGAATTTGAGTGTGTATCCAAATCTCCCCTGGAGACCTGGTGAAAGCGGACTGCTGGGCCCATCCCCTGAGCAGCTCCTGATTCAGTGGGTGCGGAGTGGGGCCGAGGGTTTGCATTTGTAGGAGGCTCCCAGGTATTGCCCAGTGGTGAGATTCAAACAAGTTAACAACCGGTTATCTGCCGTAATGACTGTTTTAAGTATAAAAAAATGATATACTGAAAGGTAGTTTATTATTTCATGCATTTAATACTTAAATAAGAACAATAAAAGAGGTACAAAAAACTAGATTATAAGAGTTTTAAAATATTAATGAAAAATATTAAATAATAGCTGATAAAAACAATAAAACTGTTATTGAAGATATTTCCATATTGCTTCTTGATTGGCATTCTCACTTGCAGTTTTTTTTTTCACCTATCGATGGAATGAACATTACTACAGGAGCTTAGAATATGCTGTTGCGTAGATGAATGTTAAAAAAAAAAAGTAAGAATGTAAACCTGTGATTTCCACATGAACCCAGGAGCTCACCTTAGAGAGAACCCTGATTACAAGTGCCATTTTAACAACCAGTTTGCCGAACTCAACAAAAAATTAGGTATTGGTTCTGCCGAACCGGTGCCAACCAGCCGAGTCCCCCCACTGCGGTGGGCACCGGGATATTTTTTGAGAATCCCGGATGCATGCTACTCAAAGTGTGGTCCCCACACTAGATGCCTAGGAGCTGTTTGGGAAGGGAGATTCCTCAGGCCCTCTCTAGATAAGTGGGATCAGGGTCTGCTGGTGGTTTGTAGGAATGTTACATTTTGAGATTCACTGGACTAACTTGTTCTCTCCAAACCTTCCTGGTTAAAAAAATATAAATCCCCTGGGGCATTTGCTAAATATACAGAATGCCAGGCCTTTCCCTTAGAAATTCTTATTCAGAAATCTATTTTTTAAAAGCATTTCTGGTGATTTTTATAATCAGGAAAGGCTAGAGGAAATTAATAAATCTAAAGAAAGAATATGTTAATAAAATGGGATGAGCAAATGAAACATAAAAAAATGGAAATTCTCAGGGGAGAAAATGGGCAGTATGTCTTCAACCATTTGGGGCTTGGTAACTGCTGATATGCATTTCTTTTTTTTTTAAGATATTATTTATTTGTTATAGAGAGGGGGAAAGAGAAAGAGAGAGAGAGAGAGAGAGAAGAGGGGAGGAGCAGGAAGCATCAACTCCCATATGTGCCTTGACCAGGCAAGCCCAGGGTTTTGAACTGGCAACCTCAGCGTTTCCAGGTTGACGCTTTATCCACTGCGCCACCACAGGTCAGGCCTGATATGCATTTCTGTTGTGGAGAGAGACCCATCAAATTGTCAGGTCCTCTGACATGCACCAAACTCCTTTTCTCTGGGTCCCTTTTCCTCAAAAAAACTTGTCATTATAATTTGGCTTCTATGAGCTTTTAACACCAGAAGGAACACACCAGTCAAATCAATATAAGTATTCTGATGTGAATGACAAGTACATTTCTCACTGTGGAATCAAGAAATCATCAAGATGTTGATGTATTTTTCTCTAGGTTCTATTAGTGTCTCTAAGAGATTATTTGTTTTTTTAATAACAAAAGCAAATTGCCAGGTCTGTGTTTATGTTGTTTTATTTGAGGGAAGGACAAATAAAGTTTCCTTATATGTGGATGCCACTATGTCATTTTTAACTTTTTCGTACATTCATTTAAGCAAGTCAGATTTTTTTTGAAAGGAGTATTATATCAATATTAGCAAATAATAAAAGTATGCAAAATATACAAGAAATGAAACACCTTTAAAAAAGCAAAAGTTAATGATGAGGAAATTGTGTTTAAATGAATAAATTCATTCAGTTTTTATAAGTGAAACATCGACTTTGGTTAAGTCACATCTTTTTGCTTAGTCTGTATGCACAATTCTCCAGAAGAACTTTTACCCTTCTGCTGAAAATATCTAAACCATCACCAAATCCACATCCTATACATTTTTCCTAAATATCAGACATGGCCAATGCCCTTTCACAAATTAAAAATCTCTGAGAGGAGATGACGTCAGAGTAATGGCGGGGTAGGAAGCGATTCCGATAAATCTCCCCCAAAACTAAACAAGATCTTCAACCAGAAACAGAAAAACCTATACTTGGAGCCTCCAGATGCTTCGCAATACACCCGAAGGTATGGTCGAGTGAAAAATTGGCTAAATATATAACCAAACCCTGAAGGAAATAGGGAGTAAGAAATGCTCCGCCTTCCTCACTAACCTAAACAGGGCGGCTTTCTCTGGTAACTGTGAATATAGAAACTGAGGCGGGCAAAGGGGGTGAATAGATCCAGGCCGCAGCACAAACGGCCGAACCAGGCTGTGGCACGGAGATCCAAGCCGAGGAAAAACTGATCCTGTGGCAACCCGGGCAATACAAGCTAACACTCGCGCCAAACCCAAACAAAGAAAGACAAGCGGGGCAGCCATTTTACCCGATCTCTTGGTCGGTGTGCAGTTAGTGGGCGAGAGATTTCTTCCTAAGCCCCGGGAGTGGGTGCCCATGTTACTCCACAGAGAGGCAGAGTCAGAGGCCTTTCTGTGGGCCGAAAGCAGAATCTCTGGGCAGCCCCAGTGCCCTGGGAAAGCCGCGCACGGGAGGGAGCGAGAACTAATTCCAACGGTGGAAATTTTCCGTGCTGGTGGGGGTTTCACTCAGAGGGAAACGCGGCCGGCCTCATATCCTGGTCTGCGCGCGCAGATAGGGAGTGAGAGATTCCTCCGAGTGCCTCGGCAGTGCGCGCCCGTGTTATCACACAGAGGGGCAGAGTCAGGGGCCTTTGTGTAGGCCAAAGCGGAATCTCGGGCCACCCTAGCGCCTTGCAAAAGCCGTGCACGGGGACGGAGCGAGAGCCAATTCCAACGCTGCAACTTTTCCATGCGGTTGGGGGTTTCATTCAGAGCGTGAGACTGCTGGCCGGATATCCTGGTCTGCGCGCACAGACAGTGAGTGAGTTTCCTCCAAGCGCCCCAGAAGTGAGCGCCCGCCTGTGTTACCGGACAGAGTAGCAGAGACAGAGGTCTTTGAGTGGGCGGAAACCCCGCCTGATTATGCTAGCAGCTCTGACTGACTGAGCCTTACCCAGATCCCTGTGCTGAGTGGAAATAGAGTGGGGAGTTGCCAGCTCTTTGAGCCTCTTACTATCTAGGCAGAGGCAGCAGCAACCCCACAGCTGGATTATCAGGCTACTAATTGAGGAAGGAAAGACTAGGAGAAAGGCTCCAGGAACACGGACTCTCTCACTGTCGGAGCCTATAAATGCTAATGAGCCTCGACTGCCAACGAGACTAAAGCACAATACATGACATTGCCATAGAGACTTATCAACTGCAAAACTCTACCTGAGCATGCCAAAGGGGCAGAACCCGGGGTACAGAGTCACCGACCAGGAAGAGGGAGAGAAAAGAAAAAGCAAGAAGATAACTTCTCAAAATCAAGAATAATCTGCAGACTTTATAACCTATCCCATTTTATTATATTTGTTCGTTTGTTTCTCTTATCTTCATTCTTGATACTTTTTTTCCTCCTCCAATTTGGCCGATTAACTCTCTGCTGGTCTTACTCTCTCCTCTCCTTGAACTACACTACCCATAAGTGTTACATCTCCCATTATCTTTTCTCTCCTCTTCCTTTCTCTCTATGAGGGTTGCACTCCAAAACCCTTAACTCTCTCTCTCTCTCTCTCTCCTTTCTTTTTTCTTCTTTTAGTGGTTCCCTCTTTTTTCTCTCTCTCTCTCTTTTTTCCCTCTATATTAGTTACTTCCTTTCTCCTTTACATCTCCTCTCATTCAAACCTCAATAACAAACAAATTATCTTATCTGGGACTCAAACTTATGTTTGTGGCATTTTGGGGGTTTTTTACTTCACCTTTTTAACTCACTAGCAGTGCTCCCATCCCTGGCTCTCCATTTTATCTAGTTCTTGTTCCACTAATTACAATAGTAATTTTTTAATTTGTCCCCCCATTTTTCTGTTTTCCTCTTATTCCTCTCATCATAACTCTTAGACAACCAACACCTAAAAGCAAATCATTTTATTCTTGACCCTAATTTTTTCCTTATTTGCTTTTTGTGGGTCCATACCCACTTTTTTTTTCTTTTTCTTTTTTTTTCTTTTTTTTGCCCCTTTATTACTTTTCCCCAATTCAGGCCCTCCATCACAGGCATTGTTTGTTATAATTCACAGTTCACCACAAGATTTTCTCAAGAAAGAGGGGAGAGGAGAGGAGAGGAAAAAAGGAGGGGGGGAATAATTTCCTTTTTAAAAAAATTTTATTTTATTTTTCTTTATTTCATTATTAATTTAAAAAAAAAACAACTCTTTTCTATTTTTTATTTTTTTTTTTTAACTTTTTATTCTTTATTAAATCCCATTAATACTATCAACAAAACCACCCTCAGATGCCATTAAGGAAGAGAAAATCAAATACCATGGATACAAAAGAAAGAGAGGTAACACAGCTAGATGAGGAAAAATCTATGGAGAAAAAATTTAATATATTGGAAACCTTGGAGCTAAATGACAGAGAATTCAAGATAGAAATCCTAAAAATTCCTCCGAGATATACAAGAAAACACAGAAAGGCAATTTAGGGAGCTCAGAAAACAACCTAATGAACACAAAGAATATATGTCCAAGGAAATTGAAACTATAAAAACAAATCAAACAGAGATGAAAAACTCAATTCACGAGCTGAAAAACGAAGTAACAAGCTTAGCTAATAGAACAGGTCAGATAGAAGAGAGGATTAGTGAAATAGAAGACAAGCAACTTGAGGCACAACAGAGAGAAGAAGAAAGAGACTCAAAAATTAAAAAAAATGAGATAGCCCTACAAGAATTATCTGACTCCATCAAAAAGAATAACATAAGAATAATAGGTATATCAGAGGGAGAAGAGAAAATGGAATGGAGACCATACTCAAAAAAATAATAGATGAGAACTTCCCAAGCCTGTGGAAAGAACTAAAGCCTCAAGTTCAAGAAGCAAACAGAACTCCGAGTTTTCTTAACCCCAACAAACCTACTCCAAGGCATATCATAATGAAATTGACACAAACCAACAGCAAAGAAAAAATTCTCAAGGCAGCAAGGTAAAAGAAGAATACAACATATAAAGGAAGGCCCATTAGATTATCATCAGATTTCTCAGCAGAAACTCTACAAGCTAGAAGAGAGTGGACCCCAATATTTAAAGTCCTGAAAGAGAGGAACTTTCAGCCACAAATACTATACCCATCAAAGCTATCCTTCAAATATGAAGGAGAAATAAAAACATTCACAGATACAGAAAAGATGAGGGAATTTATCATCAGAAAACCCCCACTCCAGGAATTACTAAAGGGGGTTCTCCAATCAGATACAAAGAACAAAAAAAAAACAGAGCCACAAGTAAAAGCTCCAAGAAGAACACAATAAAACCAAATTTAAACTGTGACAACAACAAAAAGAAAGGGGGGGGGGAGAAGATGGAGATTAACAGTAGCAAAGGACGATGGAGTGCAAAAGTACTCACAAAATAGTTTGCTACAATGAACAAGGTAGGGACCCTTTTCATTACTCAAAGGTAACCACCATTGAAAAAACCACCACAGAAGCACATGAGATAAAAGAGATAGCAATAGAGGGAAGATGTATGGAATACAACCAAATAAAAACAAAAGATAGAAAAACGAAAGAGAAGGATCAAACAAGACACAAAACTAACAGAAAGCAAGATATAAAATGGCAATAGGGAACTCACAAGTGTCAATAATTACACTAAATGTAAACAGATTAAACTCACCAATAAAAAGGCACAGAGTAGCAGAATGGATTAAAAAAGAAAATCCAACTGTATGCTGCCTACAGGAAACTCATCTAAGTAACAAGGATAAAAACAAATTCAAAGTGAAAGGCTGGAAAACAATACTCCAAGCAAATAACATCCAAAAAAAGCAGGTGTAGCAATACTCATATCGGATAATGCTGACTACAAGACAGGAAAAGTACTCAGAGACAAAAATGGCCATTTCATAATGGCTAAGGGGACACTGAATCAAGAAGACATAACAATTCTTAATATATATGCACCAAACCAAGGAGCACCAAAATATATAAGGCAGCTACTTATTGACCTTAAAACAAAAACTGACAAAAATACAATCATACTTGGAAACCTCAATACACCGCTGAAGGCTCTAGATTGGTCATCCAAACAGAGAATCAACAAAGACATAGTGGCCTTAAACAAAACACTAGAACACCTAGATATGATAGGCATCTACAGGACATTTCATCCCAAAGTGACTGAGTATACATTTTTCTCCAGTGTACATGGATCATTCTCAAGAATTGACCATATGTTGGGCCACAAAAACATCAGCAAATTCAGAAAAATCCAAGTTGTACCAAGCATATTTTCTGATCATAAAGCCTTGAAACTAGAATTCAACTGCAAAAAAGAGGAAAAAAATCCCACAAAAATGTGGAAACTAAACAACATACTTTTAAAAAATGAATGGGTCAAAGAAGAAATAAGTGCAGAGATCAAAAGATATATACAGACTAATGAAAATGACAATACGACATATCAGAATCTATGGGATGCAGCAAAAGCAGTGATAAGAGGGAAGTTCATATCACTTCAGGCATATATGAACAAACAAGAGAGAGCCCAAGTGAACCACTTAACTTCCCACCTTAAGGAACTAGAAAAAGAAGAACAAAGAAAACCCAAAACCAGCCAAAGAAAGGAGATAATAAAAATCAGAGCAGAAATAAATGAATTAGAGAACAGAAAAACTATAGAAAAAATTAATAGAACAAGGAGCTGGTTCTTTGAAAAGATCAACAAAATTGACAAACCCTTGGCAAGACTTACCAAGGAAAAAAGAGAAAGAACTCATATAAACAAAATCCAAAATGAAAGAGGAGAAATCACCACGGACACCGTAGATATACAAAGAATTATTGTAGAATACTATGAAAAACTTTATGCCACTAAATTCAACAACCTAGAAGAAATGGATAAATTCCTAGAACAATACAACCTTCCCAGACTGAGTCAAGAAGAAGCAGAAAGCCTAAACAGACCTATCAGTAGAGAAGAAATAGAAAAAACCATTAAAAACCTCCCCAAAAATAAAAGTCCAGGCCCTGACGGCTATACAAGTGAATTTTATCAAACATTCAAAGAAGACTTGGTTCCTATTCTACTCAAAGTCTTCCAAAAAATTGAAGAAGAAGCAATACTTCCAAACACATTTTATGAGGCCAACATAACCCTCATACCAAAACCAGGCAAGGATGGCACAAAAAAAGAAAACTACAGACCAATATCTCTAATGAATACAGATGCTAAAATACTAAACAAAATACTAGCAAATCGAATACAACAACATATTAAAAAAATAATACATCATGATCAAGTGGGATTCATCCCAGAATCTCAAGGATGGTTCAACATACGTAAAATGGTTAACATAATACACCATATCAACAAAACAAAGAACAAAAACCACATGATCTTATCAATAGAGGCAGAAAAGGCTTTTGATAAAATACAACACAATTTTATGTTTAAGACTCTCAACAAAATGGGTATAGAAGGAAAATATCTCAACATGATAAAGGCCATATATGATAAACCATCAGCTAACATCATATTAAATGGCACTAAACTGAAGGCTTTCCCCTTTAAATCAGGAACAAGACAGGGTTGTCCACTCTCTCCACTCTTATTTAATGTGGTACTAGAGGTTCTAGCCAGAGCAATGAGACAAGACAAAGAAATAAAAGGCATCCATATCGGAAAAGAAGAAGTAAAGGTATCACTTTTTGCAGATGATATGATCCTATACATCGAAAACCCCAAAGAATCCACAAAAAGACTACTAGAAACAATAAGCCAATACAGTAAGGTCGCAGGATACAAAATTAACATACAGAAGTCAATAGCCTTTCTATATGCCAACAGTGAAACAATTGAGAACGAACTCAAAAGAATAATCCCCTTCACGATTGCAACAAAAAAAATAAAATACTTAGGAATAAACATAACAAAGAATGTAAAGGACTTATATAATGAAAACTATAAACCATTGTTAAGGGAAATCGAAAAAGATATAATGAGATGGAAGAATATACCTTGTTCTTGGCTAGGAAGAATAAATATAATCAAGATGGCTATATTACCCAAAGCAATATACAAATTTAATGCAATTCCCATCAAACTTCCAATGACGTTTTTTAAAGAAATAGAGCAAAAAATCATCAGATTTATATGGAACTATAAAAAACCCTGAATAGCCAAACCAATCCTAAAGAAAAAGAATGAAGCTGGGGGCATTACAATACCTGACTTCAAACTCTATTATAGGGCCACGACAATCAAAACAGCATGGTATTGGCAGAAAAATAGACACTCAGACCAATGGAACAGAATAGAAAGTCCAGAAATAAAACCACATATATATAGTCAAATAATTTTTGATAAAGGGGCCAACAACACACAATGGAGAAAAGAAAGCCTCTTCAATAAATGGTGCTGGGAAAACTGGAAAGCCACATGCAAAAGAATGAAACTGGACTACAGTCTCTCCCCCTGTACAAAAATTAACTCAAAATGGATCAAAGATCTAAACATAAGACCTGAAACAATTAAGTACATAGAAGAAGACATAGGTACTCAACTCATGGACCTGGGTTTTAAAGAGCATTTTATGAATTTGACTCCACAGGCAAGAGAAGTGAAGGCAAAAATTAATGAATGGGACTACATCAGACTAAGAAGTTTTTGCTCAGCAAGAGAAACTGATAGCAAAATAAACAGAAAGCCAACTAAATGGGAAATGATATTTTCAAACAACAGCTCAGATAAGGGCCTAATATCCAAAATATACAAAGAACTCATAAAACTCAACAACAAACAAACAAACAATCCAATAAAAAAATGGGAAGAGGATATGAACAGACACTTCTCCCAGGAAGAAATACAAATGGCCAACAGATATATGAAAAGATGCTCATCTTCTTTAGCTATTAGAGAAATTCAAATCAAAACGGCAATGAGATACCACCTCACACCTGTTCGATTAGCTATTATTAGCAAGACAGGTAATAACAAATGTTGGAGAGGCTGTGGAGAAAAAGGAACCCTCATACACTGTTGGTGGGAATGTAAAGTAGTACAACCATTATGGAAGAAAGTATGGTGGTTCCTCAAAAAACTGAAAATAGAACTACCTTATGACCCAGCAATCCCTCTACTGGGTATATACCCCAAAAACTCAGAAACATTGATACGTAAAGACACATGCAGCCCCATGTTTATTGCAGCATTGTTCACAGTGGCCAGGACATGGAAACAACCAAAAAGCCCGTCAATAGATGACTGGATAAAGAAGATGTGGCACATATACACTATGGAATACTACTCAGCCATAAGAAATGATGACATCGGAACATTTACAGCAAAATGGTGGGATCTTGATAACATGATACGAAGTGAAATAAGTAAATCAGAAAAAACCAGGAACTGCATTATTCCATACGTAGGTGGGACATAAAAGTGAAACTAAGAGACATTGATAAGAGTGTGGTGGTTACGGGGGGGAGGGGGGAATAGGAGAGGGAAAGGGGGAGGGGGAGGGGCACAAAGAAAACAAGATAGAAGGTGACAGAGGACAATCTGACTTTGGGTGATGGGTATGCAACATAATTGAATGACAAGATAACCTGGACTTGTTATCTTTAAATATATGTATCCTGATTTATTGATGTCACCCCATTAAAAAAATAAAATTAAAAAAAAAAAGAAAATACACACAGTAAAAAAATAAAATAAAGAAATAAAAAATAAAAAAATCTCTGAGAGTGGGACTCATTGCCTGCTCCCCTGTCCATCTACAACCCAACCCCACATTTTCCTCTGAGAGATTAATAAACTCCTTGTCAATGTTGAAACATGGTATTTTTATTAAGGTTTCAAGTGAAAAAGTTTTATTCTAGAAATGAAGGGATCAGAGGATCAGTGTCTCTGGAGGATGTTTTAATGCTAACCCCATTCTGAGTAGAACAATTTTTATTTCCAAGGTTTCAATTTCATGTTAAGTCGTACTGAGTTTTTAAAGGTGGCTAGTCTAGTCAAGCAAGCGTGGGGGCCACGGTACCATGAATTTCTCCAGTGGGAGATCTGAAAGACCAAGAAGGTACTCAACCAAGAAGGGCACTTTTTCTGAAAATGGGTAAGCACGAACATAAGTTCTGAATGAACAAAATTGCCTTTCCTTTCTCTCCTTGATGGGCTACTCTAGGGGCAGCATTACATAGGTAGAAAGCAGAGAATTTTAGAATAAAAAGTATTGGTTTCAATTTTGGTCCCAACAACTGTGAAAAGTATGGTTGTATGAGTGTTAGTCTCATAATCTTGGTTCCTTCAAATTTTAATGAGGATGATACTGGTGGTACCTCACTTGGTATATAAGTAGATTGGTGATAAAATGTCAATACATCATAAACTGCTTTATAAAGGTGAGTTGTTACTGTGGGTACAATATTAATATCTTCAGATATAGGTGTTTTAGTTTAAATTTTCAATAATTCATTATTAGATAGCCTTTGACCCAGCAACTTACTCCTAGGAATTTATCCAAACAGGTATAATTGTGTACATGAAAATGAGATACTGCCTGACCAGGCGGTGGCGCAGTGGATAGAGCATTGGACTGGGATGTGGAAGGACCCAGGTTCGAGACCCCAAGGTCGCCAGCTTGAGCGCGGGCTCATCTGGCTTGAGTAAAAAGCTCACCAGCTTGGATCCAGGGTTGCTGGCTCCAGCAAGGGGTTACTCAGTCTGCTGAAGGCCCGCGGTCAAGGCACATATGAGAAAGCAATCAATGAACAACTAAGAAGTCGCAATGCGCAACGAAAAACTAATGATTGATGCTTCTCATCTGTCTCCATTCCTGTCTGTCTATCCCTCTGACTCTCTCTCTGTCTCTGTAAAAAAATAAATAAATAAATAAAAATTAAGAACTTAAAAAAAAAAAAGAAAAGAAAATGAGATACTATCAAGTTATTCACTGCAGAATTTTTTGGTAATAGTAACATTACCTAAATGTCTACCAATGAGGGTTTGTTTGAATAAATAATATATCCATCAGTGGAATAAATGAAATACCATGCAGCTGTGAAACAGAATAAAGAAACTGTATTGTTATGGGAGATCTCTAAGACACATTATTACAAAAATAAAGCAAAGTGCAGAACTTGACTTTTACTGTCAGGAGGGAACCAGACTATACAGTTATACTTGCTTTTGAGTAAAGGAAACACTGGAAAGATATACAACAAACAATTGTGGTTAAGTGTTGTCAGGGTGAGGGGACTGTGCGGATAGGAGGAAACTATCATTGTATACCATTTAATATACTTATTTATATTTTTAATTTTTATTGAGTTTATTGGGTGACATTGGTTAAATAAAATTATATAGGTTTCAGGTGTACGATTCTATAATACACCATCAGTATATTATATTGTGTGTTCACCACCCCAAGTTAAGTCTCCTTCTGTCACCATTTGTCCCCCTTTACCTTCTTCACCTCCCCCCACTCCCCTTCTCTCTGGTAATCACCAACCATACTGTTGTCCGTCTATGAGGTTTCTTTTCTTAATCACATTTTCACCCAGCTCCCCAAGCCCCCGCCCCTCTAACAGCTGTCTGTGTTCTGTATCTAAGAGTCTGCTTCTATTTTGTTTATCTTGTTCATTAGATTCCACCTAAAAGTGAAAGCATATGGTATATGTCTTTCTCTGACTGGCTTATTTCATTTAGCATAATACTCTCCAGTTCCATCCATGCTATTGCAAAAGGTAAAATTTCCTTGTTTTTTTACAGCTGAGTAGTATTTCATTATGTAAATGTACCACAGATTTTTTTACTTACTTATCCACTGTTGGACATTTGGGCTGCTTCCAAATCTTGGCTATTGTAGGTAATGCTGCAATGAACATAGGGTGCATGTATTCTTTCGAATTAGTGTTTTCAGTTTCTTCAGATATGTTCTCAGAAGTGAATTTGCTGGGTTATAAGATAGTTTCATTTTTAATTTATTGAGGAAATTCCATATTCTTTTCCACAGTGACAGCACCAGTCTACACATTCCCAACAACAGTGCATGAGGATTACCTTTTCTCCGCATCCTTGCCAACATTTATTGTTTGTTGATTTATTGATGATAGCCATTCTGACAGGTATGAGGTGATATCTCATTGTGGGTTTTTTTTTTTGTTGTTGTTTGTTTGTTTGTTTTTTTACAGAGACAGAGGGATAGACAGACAGGAACAGAGAGAGATGAGAAGCATCAATCACCAGTTTTTCCTTGTGGCACCTTAGTTGTTCATTGATTGCTTTCTCATATGTGTCTTTTTTTTTTTTTCTTTACAGAGACAGAGAGAGAGAGAGTCAGAGAGAGGGATACACAGGGACAGACAGACAGGAACAGAGAGATGAGAAGCATCAATCATTAGTTTTTCGTTGTGCGTTGCAACATCTTAGTTGTTCATTGATTGCTTTCTCATATGTGCCTTGACCGTGAGCCTTTTTTTTTTTTATTAAATTTAATGCAGTGACATTGATAAATCAGGGTACATATGTTGAGAGAAAACATCTCTAGATTATTTTGACATTTGATTGTGCTGTATACCCCTCCCCCAAAGTTAAATTGTCTTCTGTCACCTTCTATCTGGTTTTCTTTGTGCCCCTCCCCCTCAACCCCTCTCCTTCTTCACCCCATCCCCCCTCCCCCCACCCCCCACCCCTGTTGCCATCACATTCTTGTTCATGTCTCTGATTGACCGTGAGCCTTTAGCAGACCGAGTAACTCCTTGCTCGAGCCAGTGACCTTGGATCCAAACTAGTGAGCTTTTGCTCAAACCAGATAAGCCTGCGCTCAAGCTGGTGACCTCGAGATCTCGAACCTGGGTCTTCTGCATCCCAGTCCGACGCTCTATCCACTGCGCCACCACCTGGTCAGGCTCATTGTGGTTTTAATTTGTGTTTCTCTGATGATTAGTGACATTGAGCATCTTTTCTTTTCTTTTTTTTAATATTTATTTATTTATTTATTTATTTATTTATTTATTTATTTATAGAGGGATAGATAGGGACAGACAGACAGAAACGGAGAGAGATGAGAAGCATCAATCATCAGTTTTTTGTTGCAACACCTTAGCTGTTCATTGATTGCTTTCTCATATGTGCCTTGACCATGGGGCTACAGCAGACCAAGTAACCCCTTGCTCAAGCCAGTGACCTTGAGTCCAAGCTGGTGAGTTTTTTCTCAAGCCAGATGAGCCCGCGCTCAAGCTGGTGACCTCAGGGTCTTGAACCTGGGTCCTTCTGCATCCCAGTCCAATGCTCTATCCACTGTGCCACTGCCTGGTCAGGCTTGAGCATCTTTTCATACTTCTGTTGGCCATCTGTATGTCTTCTTTGGTGAAGTCTCTATTCAGATCCTTTGAGCATTTTTAAATTGGATTGTTTGGGGTGTTTTGGGTGTTGAGTTTTATAAGTTCTTTACATATTTTGGGTACTAAGACCTTATCAGATGTATTGTTGGTGAATACGTTCTCCCATTCAGTGGGTTGTCTTCACATTTGTTGATTGTTTTCTTTGCTGTGCAAAACCTATTTAGTTTGATGCAGTCCTATTAGATTGTTTATTTTTTCTTTTGTCTCCCTTACCCAAGGTGATATATCAGAAAAAATATTAGTACAAGCAATGTCCAAGATTTTACTGTCTATATTTTCTAAAATTTTTATAGTTTCAAGTTTTATGTGTAATTTGTTAATCCATTTTGAGTTCATTCTTGTGTATAGTGTAACAAGGACAACCAGTTTCATTTTTGGGGCATGTATCTGTCCAGTTTTTCTGATACCACTTATTGACTAGACTATCTTTACCCCATCTTATGTTTTTGCCTCTTTTGTCAAATATTGATTGACTATAATGGCATGGGTTTATTTCTGGGCTCTCTGTTCTGTTCCATTAACCTATATGCCTGTTTTTATGCCAGTACCATGCTCTTTTGATTACTATGGCCCTGTAGTATTGTTTGATATCAAGTATGATACCTCCAGCTTTGTTTTTTCTTTTTTTTTAATGTGACACAATTTTATTTTATTTTAATTTATTCATTTATTTTATATAGAGAGGAGAGAGAATGAGAGAGAAGAAGAGAGAGGGGGGAAGGAGCAGGAAGCATCAACTGCCCTATGTGCCTTGACCAGGCAAGCCCAGGGTTTCGAAGTGGTGACCTCAGCATTCCAGGTCAACACTTTATCCACTGCGCCACCACAGGTCAGGCCCAGCTTTGTTTTTCTTTCTCAGGCTTGCTGTTGCTATTTGGGGTCTTTTGTGGTCCCATGTAAAGTTTTGGAATATTTGTTCTAGTTCTGTGAAATATGCCATGGGTATTTTGATAGAAATTGTATTAAATCTATAGATTGTTTTTAGTAGTATGGATATTTTAGTGATGTTATTCCATGAACATGACACATACTTCCACTTATTTGTATCTTCTTTAATTTCTTTCTTCAGTGTCTAATAATTTTCTGAGTCCAGGTCTTTTACATCCTTGGTTAAATTTATTCCTAGGAGTGTGTGTGTGTGTGTGTGTGTGTGTGTGTGTGTGTGTGTGTGTGTGTGTGTGTTTGGATACAATTGTAAATGGGATTGTTTTGTTAGTTTCCCTTTCTGATAGTTAATTATTGGTTATAGAAATGTAACTAATTCCTGGACGTTTATTTTGTATCCTGCTACTTTACTGAATTCATTTATCAGTTCTAATTGCTTTTGGGTGGAATCCTTAGGGTTCTCTATATGTACTATCATGTCATCTGCAAATAATGGCAATTTGACTTCTTCATTTCCAATTTGGGTGTTTTTTATTTCTTCTTGCTGATTGCTATGGCTAGGACTTCCAGTACTATGTTGGGCAAGAGTGTTGAAAGCTGACAGCCCTGTCTTGTTTCTGAATGTAAGGGAAGTGCTTTTAGTTTTTGCCCATTGAATATGATGTTGGCTGTGGGTTTATCATATATGGCCTGTATTATGTTGAGATATGCTCCCTCTATTCCCACCTTGTTAAAAGTTTCTAATAAATGATAAAATCATGTGATTTTTTTATGCTTTATTTTGTATATGTGGTATATCATGCTTACTGATTTGTGGATATTGTACCAACCTTGCATCACTAAAATAAAGCCAACTTTATCATGGTGTATGATCTTCTTAATGTATTGCTTGATCCAGCTTACTAATAGTTTGTTGAGGATTTCAGCATCTATGTTCACTGGGGATATTGGCCTATACTTTTTCTTTTTTTATAGTGTCCTTGCCTGGTTTTGGAATTAGGAAAATGATGATGCCTCATAAAATGATCTTGGGAGTCTTCCCTCCTCTTAATGTTTTTGGAATAGATTGAGGATAGGTGTTAGTTTTTTGAATGTTTGGTAAAATTCACCTGTAAAGCCATCCAGTTACTGGTCTTTTGTTTATTGGAAAGTTTTTGATTATTACTACAATTTTATTAGTTGTAGTTTGTCTAATCAGATTTTCTGATTCTTCCTGATTTAGTTTTGGAAGATTGTATGTTTCTAGGAATTTATACATTTTTTGGTAATATTTTCTTACAATACCTTGTATTTCTTTGGTGTCAGTTGTTGCTCTTCTCTTTCATTGCTGATTTTATTTATTTAGGTCTTTCTTCCTTGATGATTCTGGTTAAAGGTTTGTCGATCTTGTTTATCTTTTCAAAGAACCAGTTTTTGGTTTCATTGGTCTTTTTTAATTTTTTAGGCTCTATTCTGTTCATTTCTGCTCTGATCTTTATTATGTGTTTCTTCTACTCACTTTAGGCTTTGCTTGTTTCTCTTTTTCTAGTTCCTTCACATGTAAAGTTAGATTGTTTATTGTTTTTGAGGTAGGCCTATAATGCTATGTCCCTCTTAGGACTGCTTTTGTTGTGTCCCATTGATTTGGGGTTGCTGTGTTCTCATTTTCATTTATTTTGAGGTATCTTTTGATTTTTTACTTGATCTCATTGTTAATCCAGTTGTTGTTTAATTGTTTACTAACATGCAATTTAGCTTCTATGTCTTTTGTTTTTCAGTTCTTTTCTTGTGGTTGATTTCTAGTTTCATATCTTTATGGTCAAAGGAGATGCTTGATACAACTTTCTTAAATTTATAGAGACTTGTTTGTATACTTATATGTGGTCTATCCTAAAGAATATTTCATGTGTACTTGAAAAAAATGTATATTCTGATGCTTTGGCGTGAAATGCTCTGAAGATATCAATTAAATCCACCTGATCTAGTGTGTCATTTGGGCTGCTGTTTCCTTGTTGATCTGTTGGAATATCTATCTATTGATGTCAGTGGAGCAATAAAATCCCTTACTGTGACTGTGTTACTGTTGATCTCTCCTTTTATATCCATCACTATTTGCTTTATATATTTAGATGCTCCTATGTTGGATACATAAATGTTTACAATGGTTATATCCTCTTGTTGGATTGCTCCCTTTATCATTATATAATAACCTTCTTTGTCTCTCACTATAGCATTTGTTTGAAAGTTTACTTTATCATATATAAGTATTGCTACCCTAGCTTTTTATTCCTTTCCATTTGCATGAAATATCTTTTTCCATCTCTTTACTTTTAATCTGTATATATCTTTCATTCTGAGGTGGGTCTCTTGTACACAGCATATGTATGGCTATATTTTATTTTTTATTCAGCTTCTCTACATCTATTTTTTTGTTTGTTTTTTGTGGGAGGTTTTTTGTTTGTTTTGCAAGAGAGAGAGACAGACAGACAGGAAGGGAAAGAGATGAGAAACATCAACTTGTAGTTATAGTATCTTAGTTGTTCATTGATTGCTTTCTCATATGTGCCTTGGCGGGGGCTCCAGCTGAGCCAATTACTCCTTGCTCAAGCCAGTGACATTGGGCTTCAAGCCAGCAAACTCTGGGCTCAAGCTAGTGCCGATGAGCCCACACTCAAGCTGGCAACCCTGCACTCAAGCTGGTGAGCCCACACTCAAGCTGGCGACCTTGGGGTTTTGAACCTGGGACCTTAGCATCCCAGGCCCATGCTCTATCCACTGTGCCACCACCTGGTCAGGCTACTCTATGTCTTTTTATTGGAACACTTAAGCTATTTACATTTAAAGGATTATTGATAGGTACATATTTATTGCCATTTTATTTATTTATTTTTTATTTTTTATTTTTTTTCTGAAGCTAGAAATGGGGAGAGACAGTCAGACAGACTCCCGCATGCGCCCAACCGGGATCCACCCGGCACGCCCACCAGGGGGCGATGCTCTGCCCCTCCTGGGCATTGCTCTGTCACGACCAGAGCCACTCTAGCGCCTGGGGTAGAGGCCAAGGAGCCATCCCCAGCGCCCAGGCCATCTTTGCTCCAATGGAGCCTTGGCTGCAGGAGGGGAAGAGAGAGAGAGAGAGGAAGGAGAGGAGGAGGAGCGGAGAAGCAGATGGGCGCTTCTCCTGTGTGCCCTGGCCACGAATTGAATCCAGGACTTCTGCACGCCAGGCCAACGCTCTACCACTGAGCCAACTGGCCAGGGCCGCCATTTTATTTTTTTAAGTATGTTCCTCCCTTCTCCTCCTCCTACTCTAATTCTTCTTCTCCTTCTCCTTTTCCTCCTTCTCCTCCTCCTCCTCTTTCTCATTCTCATTCTTCTTCTTCTTCTTCTTCTTCTTCTTCTTCTTCTTCTTCTTCTTCTTCTTCTTCTTCTCTGTTTCTCCCTCCTCTCCCTCTCCCTCCTCCTTCTACTGCTCCTCCTCCTTCTCCTCCTTTTTCTTCAAGAAGGCCCTTTAACATTTCTTGTAACACTGGTTTGGTGGTAAGAAACTCCTTTAGCTTTTCCTTGTTTGGGAGGCTCTTTATTTCTCCTTCAATTTTAAATGATAGCTTTTCTGGGTAAAGTAGACTTGGTTGTAGGTCCTTGCTTTTTATCACTGAATATCTAATACAATCCTTTCTGGCCTGAAATGTTTCTGTTGAATAATCAGTTGACAGTCTTATGGCAACGTCTTTATCGGTAACTGTTTTTCTTTTGCTGCTTTTAGTATTTTGTCTTTGTCTTTAACTTTTGCCATTTTAACTGTGACGTGTCTTGATGTGAGCCTTTTTGGGTTCATCTGGTTTGGGACTATCTGGGACTCGTGTGTCTTTTTCCTTCACTAGGTTAGGGAAATTTTCAGTCATTATTTCTTCAAATAGGTTCTTGAGGCCTTCCTCTCCTTCTCCTTTTGGGACCCTTAAGATGTAGATGTTATTATGCTTCATGTTTTCCCAAAGGTCCATTAAACTATTCTCATTAAAAAAAAATACTTTTTTTCATTTTGCTGCTCTGATTGGGTGTTTTATGCTTTCTTGTTTTCCAAATCGCTGATTGGATCCTCTGCTTCATCTAACATAGTGTTTATTCCTTTTAGTGTATTTTTTATTTCTGTCTGGTTCTTTATATTTTAAATTTATTTATTTTAGGTTCTCAAGATGGCGATGGAGTAGGCGGACGTACCAACTTCCACATCCCAGAACCAAAGTGGATTACAAACTAATTTTAAGAACCACCATCTGGAAAAACCAACTTTGGATTAAACTAAGAGGACTCTTCAACCAAGGAACACTGAAGAAGCCACACCGAGACTGGAAGAAAAACCAGAAATGCGGAGAGGGCTGCCCAGCTCCCTGGAGCAAACGGCAGCCAGGAGAGACTCACGTGGCGGGAAGTGAGTTTAGCAGAGAGGGGAGGGTCCTGAGTCCCAGGAACAAAGCCCCAGCCTGCAGCCCCAGAGCCTAGAAGAGGTATATGGATAATATTTAGCTGGAAACAAGTCAGGATACTGTTTGTGAGAAAGAGACTGATTTCTCAGACCCAGGATTCTTCTAAAAGGGACCGCGCAGAACACCTCTCTCACAACCACACAGCCAGGGCTCCAGGGGTCAGGGAGAGAGGAGAGGACCAGAGTAGCAGGAAGAGAGTGTAATCTAGGAGGCACAGGGAAAAACATTTTGAGAGACAGCCACCCTAACCTCTGGGACGAGTCATTCCCCAAATCTGAAGTGAATATTGCCCCTGGAAACAGCAATACCAGCAAAGGGAAGCAGGAAACCAGCCAAACAAGCTCTCCCATGGCACTCAGAGCAGAGTCGTTTAGAAGGAGGGAGCTTCCTGGACTACAGTAGTGAGTGTTAGGGTCTGAGCTGCAGCGCCCCCACCCACACGGCTGAGGGCTCACCTGAGGGAAGATGGCGGTGGGATGCGGAAGTGCAGTTCTGTCTGCAAGGGCAGAAGCTGGTTGGCCACCACTGGGCCCAGGTGTGAGCTCAGTCTTGCCCGGCTGGGGAGGAGGGGACGTGCAAAAGTAGTCAAGCCCAGCTGTGGGCAGCCTGCAATCCAGCCTGCAGGGGAAGGGTGGGAACCCTAGAAGGGGTGGAGACCTGCCCTTGAGCAAGGGCGCAGGAGCACAGCCCTGCCCCGCCCACAGAACCGAGGCTTGTGGCCTGATTTGGGAGCCAAAAACCCAGAACAGGCAGAGTCCCGCTACTGAGCATGGGCACGCAGTTCTGCCCGGCCTGTGGAACCAGGGCTTGCAGACATCCCATGAGCAGGCTCCTCCTGCAAGGGCGGGGCAAAAGCCCAGAAGCAGGCAGAGACCCGCAGCTGAGCAAAGGTGCTCACCCCTGCCCTCAGGGCCAAGCATAATGACACCCACGGGGGCAGGGGGAAGGCCAAGGCCACCTGAGCACATGATCACAGCCACTCCCATGAAGGAGAGGCAGAAACCACAGCAACAGCCCCAGTGGGCAGGCACCAGCAACGCCTATACCTGAATGCCCTGGGCAGCAACAGCAGAGGGGGTGGAGGGCTTGCAGACAGACCACACCTAGGGAACACAGAGACCACACCCAGTGGACTCCAGTGGCCAAAACCTTCTTTTACACAGACAAAATGAGAAAGCAGAGAAATGCAACACAAATGAATCAAGAGAAATCCCCAGAAAATGACCCGAATGAATCAGATATAATAAATTTACCAGATGCAGAGTTTAAAATAATGATTGTTAGGATGCTCAAAGATATTAGAACAACAATAGATGGTCATTACGAACACTTAAATAAAGAGATAGCAAATATAAAAGAGGACATTGAAATAATAAAAAGAATCAGTCAGAAATGACAAATACAATATCAGAAATGAAGAACACAATGGAAGGAATTAAAAGCAGAATGGATGAAGCTGAGAATTGAATCAGCAAGTTAGAGGACAAGATAAATAAAGGCATGGAAGCATAGCAGAATAAAAGAAAAGAGACTCAAAAAGTCTGAGGAAACTCTAAGAGAGCTCTGTGACAACATGAAGAGAAATAACATCTGTATTATAGGGGTTCCTGAAGAAGAAGAGAAAGAACAAGGGATAGAGATTTTGTTTAAACATATCATAGCTGAAAACTTCCCTCAATTAAGGCAGGAAAACATCTCACAAGTTCAAGAAGCACAGAAAACTCCATTAAAGAGAAACCCAAAGAAATCTACACCAAGACACATCATAATTAAAATACCAAAGCTAAGTGATAAAGAGAAAATATTTATATTAAAAGCTGCTAGAGAAAAAAAGACTATCACCTACAAAGGAGTCCCCATAAGGATGATTTCCGACTTCTCAACAGAAACACTTGAGGCCAGAAGGAAATGGCAAGAAATATTCAAAGTAATGCAAAACAAGAGCCTACAACCAAGACTTCTTTGTCCAGCAAGGTTATCATTTAAAATTGAAGGAGAAGCCTGACCTGTGGTGGTGCAGTGGGTAAAGCGTCAACCTGGAAATGCTGAGGTCGCTGGTTCAAAACCCTGGGCTTGCCTGGTCAAGGCACATGTGGGAGTTAATGCTTCCTGATCCTCCCCCCTTCTCTCTCTCTTCTCTCTCTCTCCTTTCTAAAATGAATTAAAAAAAAATAAAATTGAAGGAGAAATAAAAAGCTTTCCAGACCAAAAAAAAACCTCAAGTAATTCACTACAACCAAACCAAGGCTGCAAGAAATGCTAAGGGGCCTGTTGTAAACAGATCAAAGGAGAAAAAGAATATAGCAAAAGAGGAATACAGTTTTAAAGAATAAAATGCTGACCTGTGGTGGCGCAGTGGATAAAGCGTCAACCCGGAAATGCTGAGGTTGCCGGTTCGAAACCCTGGGCTTGCCTGGTCAAGGCACATATGGAAGTTGATGCTTCCAGCTCCTCCCCACTTCTCTCTCTCTATCTCTCTCTTCTCTGTCTCTCTCTCTCCTCTCTAAAACTGAATAAAAAAAAAGAATAAAATGGCAGTAAACAATTACATATCAATAATAACCTTAAATGTAAATGGATTAAATGATCTGATCAAAAGACATAGGGTAGCTGCGTGGATAAGAAAACAGGATCCATAATATGCTGTCTACAAGAGACAGACCTTAAAACAAAAGATGCACATAGACTGAAGATAAAAGGATGGAAAAAAATATTTCAAGCAAATGGAAATGAAAAAAATGCTGGGGTAGCAATACTTATATCAGACAAAATGGACTTTAAAACAAGACTATAGTAAGAGGTAAAGAAGGTCACTACATAATGATAAAGGGAGCAATCCAACAAGAAGATATAACCATTATAAATATCTATGCACCTAATATAGGAGCACCTAAATATATAAAGCAGACTTTGATGGATTTAAAGGGTGAGATCAATAGCAATACTATAATAGTAGGGGATTTCAATACCCCACTAACATCACTAGATAGATCCTCAAGAAAGAAAATTAACAAAGAAACAGCTGACTTAAAGGACATACTATATTAACTCAATTTAATAGATATCTTCAGAACCTTTCACCCTAAAGCAGCAGAATATACATTCTTTACACGTGCTCATGGTACATCCTCTAGAATAGACCACATGTTAGGGCACAAAAGCGGCCTCAACAAATTTAAGAAGATTGAAATCATATCGAGCACTTTCTCTGATCACAATGGCATGAAACTAGAAATCAACCACAACTGAAAAAGTGAAAAATACTCAAACACTTGGAAACTAAATAGCATATTATTAAATAACAAATGGGTAAACAATGAGATCAAAGAAGAAATTTAAAAAATTCCTAGAAACAAATGATAATGAGTATACATCAACTCAAAATTTATGGGACACAGCAAAAGCAGTCCTGAGAGGGAAGTTCATAGCATTACAGGCATACTTCAAGAAGCTAGAAAAAGCTCAAATAAACAACTTGACCCTGCATTTAACTCAGTTTTTTTTTAAAGACTTTATTTATTCATTTTAGGGGGGGGGAGAGAGAGAGAGAGAGAGAGAGAAGGGAGGAGCAGGAAGCATCAACTCCCATATGTGCCTTAACCAGGCAAGCCCAGGGTTTTGAACCGGCGACCTCAGCATTCCAGGTCAATGCTTTATCCGCTGCACCACCACAGGTCAGGCACTTGACCCTGCATTTAAAAGAACTAGAAAAATAACAGCAAGTAAATCCCAGAGCTAGTAGAAGGAAGAAAATAATAAAGATCAGAGCAGAAATAAATGACATAGAGGCTAAAGAAACAACACAGAGGATCAATGAAACCAGGAGCTGGTTCTTTGAAAAGGTAAACAAGATCAATGAACCTTTAACCAGACTCACCAAGAAAAAAAGAGAGAGGACTCAAATAAATAAAATTAGAAACGAGAATGGAGAAATAACAACTGACACAACAGAAATACAAAATATTGTAAGAAAATACTATGAAGAACTGTACATCAAAAAACTAGACAACCTAGACGAATTGGAGAAATTCCTTGAAACATATAATCTTCCAAACATTAATCTGGAAGAATCAGAAAACCTTAACAGACCAATTACAACAAATGAGATTGAAACAGTTATCAAAAAACTCCCAAAAAAGAAACGTCCTGGGCCTGATGGCTTCACAAGTGAATTCTACCAAATATCCAAAGAAGAATTAATTCCTGTCCTTCTCAAGCTATTTCAAAAAATTCAAGAGGAAGGAAGACTTCCAAGCTTCTTTTATGAGGCGAGTATAATTCTGATTCCAAAACCAGGCAAAGACAACACAAAGAAAGAAAATTATAGGCCAATATCCCTGATGAATTTAGATACTAAAATCCTCAACAAAATATTAGCAAACCGGATCCAGCAATATATGAAAAAAAATCATACACCATGATCAAGTGGGATTTATTCTTGGGAGGCAAGGCTGGTACAATATTTGCAAATTAATCATTGTGATTCATCACATAAACAAAAGGAAGGAGAAAAACCACATGATAATTTCAATAGATGCAGAAAAAGCATTTGATAAAATCCAGCACCCATTCATGATCAAAACTCTCAGCAAAGTGGGAATACAGGGAACATACCTCAACATGATAAAGGCCATCTATGACAAACCCACAGCCAACATCATACTCAATGGGCAAAAATTAAAAGCAATCCCTTAAGATCAGGAACAAGGCAGGGGTTCCCCCTTTCACCACTCTTATTCAACATAGTTCTGGAAGTCCTAGCCACAGCAATCAGACAAGAAAAAGAAATAAAGGGCATACAAATTGGAAAAGAAGAAGTAAAACTATTATTATTTGCAGATGATATGATATTGTATATAGAAAACCCTAAAGTCTCAGTCAAAAAACTATTAGACCTGATAAATGAATTCAGCAAGGTGCATGTTATAAAATTAATACTCAGAAATCAGAGGCATTTTTAAACACTAACAATGAACTGTCAGAAAGAGAAATTAAGGAAGCAATCCCCTTTACCATTGCAACCAAAAAAATAAAGTACCTAGGAATAAATTTAACCAGGGAGATTAAAGACTTGTACTCGGAAAATTATAAAACATTGATAAAAGAAATCAGGGAAGATACAAACAAGTGGAAGCATATACTGTGCTCATGGTTAGGAAGAATAAACATCATTAAAATGTCTATATTACCAAAAGCAATTTATAAATTCAATGCAATACTGATTAAAATACCAATGACTTACTTTAAAGATATAGAACACATATTCCAAAACTTTATATGGAACCAAAAGAGAACACGAATAGCCTCAGCAATCTTGAAAAGGAAGAAGAAAGTGGGAGGTATCACACTTCTGGATATCAAGTTATACTACAAGGCCATTGTACTCAAAACAGCCTGGTACTGGCATAAGAACAGGCAGAGAGATCAATGGAACAGAACAGAGAACCCAGAAATAAACCCACAGCTCTATGGACAACTGATATTTGATAAAGGAGGTAAGAGCATACAATGGAGTAAAGACAGCCTCTTTAATAAATGGTGTTGGGAAAATTGGACAGCTACCTGCAAAAAATTAAACTAGACCACCAACTTACACCATTCATAAAAATAAACTCAAAATGGATAAAAGACTTAAATGTAAGCCGTGAAACCAAAAGCATCTTAGAAGAAAACATAGGCAGTAAGCTCTCTGACATCTCTCGGAGCAATATATTTGCCGATTTATCTCCACGGGCAAGTGAAATAAAAGACAGGATAAACAAATGGGGCTATATCAAATTAAAAAGCTTCTGCACAGCTAAAGACAATAAGAACAGAATAAAAAGACAAACTATACAATGGGAGAATATATTTGACAATACATCTGATAAGGGGTTAATAACCAAAATTTATAAAGAACTTGTAAAACTCAATACCAGGAAGACGAACAATCCAATAAAAAAATGGGCAAAAGAAATGAATAGACACTTCTCCAAAGAGGACATACAGATGGCCAATAGGCATATGAAAAAATGCTCAACATCACTAATCATTAGAGAAATGCAAATTAAAACCACAATGAGATATCACCTCACGCCAGTTAGAATGGCGCTCATCAACAAAACAACACAGAGTAAGTGCTGGCGAGGATGTGGAGAAAAGGGAACCCTCCTGCACTGCTGGTGGGAATGCAGACTGGTGCAGCCACTGTGGAAAACAGTATGGAGATTCCTCAAGAAATTAAAAATCGAACTGCCTTTTGACCCAGCTATCCCACTTTTAGGAATATACCCCAAGAACACCATAGCACTGTTTGAAAAGAAGATATGCACCCCCATGTTTATGGCAGCATTGTTCACAATAGCGAAGATCTGGAAACAGCCCAAGTGTCCGTCAGTGGACGAGTGGATTAAAAAGCTTTGGTATATATATACTATGGAATACTACTGAGTCATAAGAAATGATGACATCGGATCATTTACAACATGGATGGACCTTGATAACATTATACTGAGCAAAATAAGTAAATCAGAAAATACTAAGAACTGTATGATTCCATACAGAGGTGGGACATAAAAATGAGACTCAGAGACATGGACAAGAGTGTGGGGGTTATGGGGTAGGGAGGGAGGAGATTGAGAAGGTTGGGGGAGGGGAGAGGTACAAAGAAAACCAGTTAGAAGGAGACGCAAGACAATTGGACTTTGGGTGATGGGAATGCAGCATAATCAAATGTCAAAATAACCTAGAGATGTTTTCTCTGAACATATATATGTACCCTGATTTATCAATGTCACCCCATTAAAATTAATTTTAAACGTTATTTATTTTAGATTTAATTTATTTATTTTAGAGAGAGGGGACACACACACATACACACAGAGACAGCAAGAGAGAAGGGGGGAGGAAGCATCAAATCCCATCTGTGCCTTGACTAGGAAAGCCCGGGGTTTCAAACTGGCAACCTCAGCACTCCAGGTCGACGCTTTACCCACTGTGCCACTGCAGGTTAGGCTGTCTGGTTCTTTTTTACATTTTCTGTGTCCTTTTTGAAATGATTTTTCTTTCCTGTAGTTCTCACTAATTTTTTTGTACATTCTTATACATATTTTTTTTTTAAACTTTGTATCTGATGAATTATTTGCCTTCATTTCATTTAGCTCTTTTTCTGGAGATTTCTCCCTGTTCTTTCCTTTGGGGCATGTTTCTTTGTTTCCACATTTTGACTACTTCTTGGTGTTTGTTTCTGTGTATTGGGTGACTCTGCTACAAGTCTCAGTCTTGGTAGGGTGGCAATAGTAGTAGGTGTCCTGTGGGACCCAGTAATACAGTCTCCTTGTTCATCTGAGCTGTGTGCTCCAGGAATATCCCTTTTGTGGGTTATGTGTGCCCTCCTCCTGTTATTGAGTCTTGACTGCTATTGGCT
The DNA here is from genome assembly GCF_036850995.1 of Saccopteryx leptura. Taxonomy (NCBI): domain Eukaryota; kingdom Metazoa; phylum Chordata; class Mammalia; order Chiroptera; family Emballonuridae; genus Saccopteryx; species Saccopteryx leptura. The sequence continues at coordinate 70,767,691 of NC_089510.1, read as the reverse complement.
AGTTTGTGTGTGAGGCTGACCTTCAGGCTGACAGTGAGGATAGACCCTGACTACAGTGCATGGGTTGCTGTGCAGGTGCTGACCACATAAAGCAGAATTTGCTTCAGCAGGCTAGCTAGCACCCTTTGAATATATCACTTGTGAATCCATTGGATCCTGCTCTAATGTTGTCTGAAGCTGGCCACTGTTTGTGTTAGTGGTTCTGAGGCCACTTGGGAGGGGCTCTGATGTAGGCCAATGTCAGATACTGCCTGTGACTGGCCCTGGGCCACCTATTTAGAGCTACAAAGTGATCCATAGTTTGTGGCTGCCTCTGCTGGGCCTGGGTATGCACAGGAAGGTCCAAGAGAGCACCAGTCTCAGAGACAAGTCAGCAAATGTCCCAAGAAACCCTGAGATCCACCTCTGCCTGCCTCTGCCTGCCGGCTGCCTGATAGGCGCAGTCACTGAACGAGCCTCTGGCAGTACTCAAGTTGCTTTAGGTAAGTTTCTCAGTAAGTCACCGGGTAGAGGCAAAGGGTGTTCACCAGATTAATACAGGTTCAAACTCAGTGCCAATGTTGGGTCTGATGGCATACTAAGTCTTGCTGGCATGTACCAGGTGCCCACAGACCTTTGTAGTGTAGGCGGATCTCAGGGTGAGGCTAGCAGACTTTATCAGGCCCAAACAGACTGAGATTCGAACATGTGAAGGGAGAGTTCTGCAAGGTAAGGTGTGAAAAATATAAATGACCAGTGTTCTAGAGCCACACAATTCAGTCTATCTAAGTTTCTTCCAGGAGCCTGATTTCAGCAAGGCAGAGCCACTCAGAGTCAGGTGGATGGGACTAGTGGATCTTCCATGAGGGGAAGATAGTTGTCAGGCTTAGGGGAAGATGAGAGGAGTAGCTCCCCTTCCAGAGCCACATAATTCAGTCTGTCCTGGATTCTGTTCAGACCTTAACAGGATGGAAACACCAGGAGTTAAAAGGGTGGGGCTTCTGGGAGCCTTGAGAATGGTACTAGTGAATCTCCTTTGACGGGAAGCGCCAATAAGGTTCATGGGAAAATGGGGGGGGGGGGATGGTCCCCATCCCAAAGCCACATTACTCAGTCACTGACACCCCCTGAGTCTGCCTAGATCTCTACCCCCCAGCCCAGGCAGCTGACTCTTCACCAGGGTGTGAGCTCCGCAAGGTGGGGCTACTGCTTCCCCCAGGCCGACTCTGGTGGAGCAGACGAGTTCCACCCAAGGAAGATGGCATCTGTAATGTGGGAGAGTGACTCAGCACAGGGGTCCTGTTGGTTGTCCCCTCAGCCCTCTCCCCAAAGCCACAAACCACCGTCTCTTCTCATGTGACTCTAGTCTGCTCTGCTTTCCCTCTGCCCCGGGTGAGTGGCCCGGAATGAGATTTTATGTACCTGTGTCTCTACTAGACACTTGTCTCTCCCTGGCAGACAGAATCCCTGCTGTTTTTCCAAAGCTAGATGTTATGTGGGAGTCTCTTTCTGGCTCCAGTGCTCTGGGCTGGGGAACCCAGCATGGAGTTGAGACTATGCTCTTTAGGGAAGACCTTTGCAGCTGAGATATCCCTCCAGAATCTCACTGCTGCCCCTGGGAGCAGGACCAGCCCTTTTTGCGTCTCCACCCTTCCTGCCAGTCACTGTGTCCTCTGTAAGTCCTTGGTTATAAGGCTTCTATTCAGCTAGTCTTCTGTTGCTTATTCAGGTTGATTGTTCCATATTTTAGTTGTAATTCCAGTTTGGTCATGGGAAGAGGTGTGTGTAACCTACCTTTTAATATATTATTTTTGTTTTTGAACCATGGGAATGTATTGCCTATTGAAATATTAAATTAATACTTATTTGAGAAGAAACTAAAAATATTTATATGACCAAGGAACTAGAGACCTATGGCTTATCTTGTACATTATAAATCTTCAATAATTATTTGATGCTTTGCAGTAATGTGAAATGACTCCCAGGTTAAGGTGTGTAATGGGTCAGGCCTAGGAGAGGAGTAGGGAAGGTCAAGGGCCAGTGCTGCCGTCATGAATGAGGCAGCCTGCTTAGACTGGCACATCAAAAGTGGCACTTCTGCCTGACCTGTGGTGACGCAGTGGATAAAGCCTTGACCTAGAACGCTGAGGTCGCTGGTTGGAAACCCTGGGCTTGCCTGGTCAAGGCACATATGGGAGTTGATGCTTCCTGCTCCTCCCCACCTTCTCTCTCTCTCTCTCTCTCTCTTCCTCTCATCTCTAAAATGAATAAATAAAAATAATTTTTAAAAAATGGAACTTCCAAGCGGGGTTAGATGGGCACTACGGGAACAAACAAACTTAGGCGGAATGCCAGTTTGAGTTACAGTGACCATGAAGCCTTCTTTTAGTAATTGAAGAAACCACCAAGATCTTATGATATAGGCAGCAATGATAAAGGAATAAGAATAATTGAGAGAAGTCCCAAGTTATCTCTTTGTTGTTTTTACTGGGATTTTTGTTGGGGGATGGATTTGGAATGAGAATTCTTTCTAATCTAATCATAGGGTTGTATGTGTGAAGAATGAGGTTAGCCATCCTACGAGGGAGGTACACCAGGGCTGTGGCTTGGAGGTTTAAGGGGAGGGTGTTCACTGTACTTGCCACTCACTGAGGGAGACTGAGCCAGTGAGAGGCACCAAAGGCATTCTTACTCCTGGGATCCAGAAGACGGGAGACACATATGAGGGCAAAGGGTAATCACTGACATCAGGGCTATGATCCAGTAATGGCCCAGGCACCCTGGTCCAGAGGAAATGGTGTCCCTATGATTATTCACTGGGGGTGGGAGCAGATAGGCAAGACTGCTCCCACCCAGCCTGTGACTTTGAGAGCTGTGGGTGGGATCTCTTGGGATGCACTAAACTCAGAGTCTGGTGGGGAAATACTACTGACCCCAAGGCTATAGCTCCCTGCAGTCAGTTCTTTTTCTTTTTTTTTTTTTCTTTTTTCTTTTTTTACAGAGATAGAGTCAGAGAGAGAGGGACAGACAGACAGGAAGGGAGAGAGATGAGAAACATCAATTTTTCGTTGTGACACTTTAGTTTTCATTGATTGCTTTCTCATATGTGCCTTGACTGTAGGGCTACAGCAGACCGAGTAACCTCTTGCTCAAGCCAGCGACCTTGGGTCCAAGCTGGTGAGCTTTGCTCAAACCAGATGAACCCGCACTCAAGCTGGCGACCTCGGGGTCTCGAACCTGGGTCCTCCGCATCCCAGTCCAATGCTCTATCCACTGTGCCACCACCTGGTCAGGCCCTGGGGTCAGTTCTTAGGGAGCAGCGAGTCATTAGTAAGAAAAAATTAATGACACAAGGCTCCCTGCTCTGGGCACAGAGCAAAGCTTTTGGGTGACCCATTTCGTCCTCTTTCAACACACAGGTTAAATCACTTTTTCTTCTTTCTGGTATCTTGAAGTTCAGTGTGAATATCTAGAAGTACTTTTTGAGATTCTCTGATGAAAGGTGCAACAGAAGTGCAAAATATTGCTGTTAACACTGTAAATATTTTAACGACAAGAGCAGAAGTGCTATGGGTAGGCTGAATATAGATGCATAATTCAACTTCTCATATTCCTAAGAGAACAATTTAAGGTTTAAGAATTCAAGAGTGGCAGAGTGAAAAGCCACTCTGGAGAAAAGAAAGTAGTGAGTTCAGCTTAAGTACAAGACCTCCCTACTCTGGGCCTAGCAGAAGTTGTGATACCTACCCAGTCTTCATGCAAGAGGCGAGCTGCTTCTGGGTGTGCGGCTGTCCTATTAGTACACAGGGCCTAGCCCACGCCCACCTGCAAGTCCAGTGTCACAGAAGAGGGGATGGTAACTTCTCCTGACACCACTAGCCAGATGCCTGGGTGACACTGGAGTAGGCTAGGGCTCAGGGAGGGGGCGAAGAGAGGGACAGGGTGATGCATGTCCTGCAAAGGTTTCCCACCCCTGTGGGACCTGGGAGTTTTGGTGAGAAGAGAAACCAGTTGGATTGAATTATGAATAGCTACCAGGTGAATAGAAATGATGTTCCAAGCACAGTGCTAAAGGTGACCTCAAGATTTTTTTATTTATTCTCCAAACAACCTTACTGAGGTGGTGCTGCCAGCCCATTTTACAGATAAAGCTCAGAGAGGTTAATTACTTGCCCAAGACAGTATTCTAAGTAGCATAGCTAGGATCTGAATGCAAAAATTTTAACTTCAAAGCTGTCTGATTAAAATGCTATGTGCCCTCCCCAATAATTAAAAAGCAACCATCAGGGCTCTTAAATTTTGTCATTTTCTTGCTTATTTATTATAGACCTGAACACATTGCATTCAGAATGCTATTGTCAAAGATAAGGTAGCAAATTGCTTTCTTCCAACTATATGAGTCTGGTTTTGATCCATACCTACAAATGGATCTTATCCAAAAGAAGAGCTACTTTTAAGTCAAGCAGAATATGTACCGAGGTCTGTCTTCCCTCCCAGCCCCACCCGGCCCAGGCTTCCATATTTGGTGGCTCTTTTGGATTCACCGTCTTCAGTTTCTCTCTACTTTCCAATCTATACTCCAGACTGGGCCGAAATAACTTTGAAAAACATGTTCATTTGAGAATTTCCAGGGCTCCCAATGGCAGAGAAAATCCTTTCCCTGCTGGGCAGCCACGCCCCAGCCCTTCTCTGCCATGCTCCCTGTGGCCCAGCCCATGCTGGCTCGCTTTGTGCCTGGACACAGTGTGCACTTTTGTGCCTCAGTTATTAGCCCTTGCTAGTCTCTCTCCCTGTAATGGCCTTGTCTTACCTCCTTTCTTTATCTGGCAAATGGCTGTGCTGCAAAGCCCAGTTCCAGCATCACTTTATCAGCTTCCTGAGCCCAAGTAGAATTCATTACTCCACTCACCTGGTCCACCAGGGCACCTGGTGCACAGATATATTAATACCAATCAATTATACTACCTTTTCCTATACAGCTGGATTCTGTTTCCCATTAATTAGGGTAAGGGCACAAACTATTTCTCACCATCTTTGTTTCCAGGGCCATGGTAGACAGTAAGTGCTCTGTCATTAGAAGAAACAGATGAAGTCACATACAAAAGAACTGCTCACACAGCGCCACAACTGGTGGTGATCTTAAAGAACTCTGTCAATATGTGGGTAATTGGGCTAGCTGCTTCAAACTCCCTCTATACACATCATCACCTGTGATCAACGCAGTCACTTAACAATGAAGTAAAGAAGAACTCTACCTTATTCCACTAAAGGATATGAGAGGGCAAAAAGCAAACCAACATTTCTACCAGAGCACTTTTCTTTTCTTTTCTGTGAATAAAGTTTTGTTTGGACAGGGCGGAAAGCCTGTTACTAAAAATATAGTCTAAAATACACTGGTTTGAATGGCCTAGTCCTTTATTTCCTCATGCCTAAATATCTGTCAGAACTTCTTCCTAACTGGTTTTCCAGCCTCTAGTCTTTTCTTCCTCCAACCAACTTACATATTGCATATTTGAATTATAAAAGTTTAAAGATAGCATGTTAATTACAAAATGTAATTGTATAGCCTGACCAGGCGGTGGCGCAGTGGACAGAGTGTCAGCCTGGGATGCAGCTTGAGCACAGGGTCACTGGCTTGAGCGTGGGATCATAGACATGACCCTAGACATGACCCCACAGTTGCTGGCTTGAGCACAAAGGTCACTGACTTGAAGCCCAAGGTTGCTGGCTCGAGCCCAAGGTTGCTGGTTTGAGCAAGGGGTCACTGGTTTGGCTCTAGCTCCCCCTCTCCCCCAGCCAAAGCACACATGAGAAAGCAATCAATGAACAAGGTGCCGCAATGAAGAATTGATGTTTCTCAGTGCTGGCTGGTGGCTCAGTGGTAGAGCATCAGGCCGGCATGTGGAAGTCCCAGGTTTGATTCCCAGTCAGGACACACAGGAGAAGCACACATCTGCTTCCCCTCCTCTCTCTCTCACTCTTTCTTCCTCCTACTCCTGCAGCCATGCCTCAAATGGTTCAAACAAGTTGGCCCTGGGTGCTGAGGACAGTACCAAGGCCTCACCTCAGGTGCAAAAATAGCTCGGTTGCCAAGCAATGGAGCAACAGCCCCAGATGGGCAGAGTATCCCTCCGTAGGGGGCTTACTGGGCGGATCCTGGTTGGGATGCATGCAGGAGTCTGTCTCACTGCCTCCTGGCCTCTCATTTAATTAAAAAAAAAAAAAAGAATTGATGCTTCTTATCTCTCTCCCTTCCTGTCTGTCTATCCTTATTTTTCCCTCTTTCTGTCTCTTTCTTTCTGTCTCTCTGGCTAAAAAATATAATTGTATAATAGATATAACAACCATCCAGTTGTACAACTAGAACATTAATAACAGTTTACACCTACCTGTATATAACTCACCTATCTCAACAATGTGCCTAATACCTGGCCCTAATCACTGTCTTTAATTTTTTATTTCATAGTCATGCATTACTTAACAAAGGAAATCAATTCTGAAAAATACAGTCATTAGATGATTTTGTCATTGTGCGAATATCATAGAGTGCACTTACACAAGCCTAGATGGTACAGCCTACTACACACCTAGTAGAGCACGTTACTGCACAAAACATCAAGAGATTACATCAAGCCCACGAAAAAATGATGCAATCAAGAGACTCAGTGAACACAAGATGTGTGAGGCTGCGTATGGTGTAACACAGAACACTGTTTGATAACAAAGCAATTTTTATAAGTAGAAAGAGTACACTCTAAAATAACAATAAAAGTATAGTAAATACATTAACCAGTAACATAATCACTTATTATTATCAAGTATTATGACCTGTATATAACTGTCTGTTCTACTTTTTTATTTTATTTTATTTTTATTATTATTTTTTTATTTAGTGAGGGGGGGGCAGAAACAGACTCCCACATGCCCCCTGACTGGTATCCACTTGGCAAGCCCACTAGGGGTCAATGCTCTCCCCATCTGAGGCTGCTGCTCCATTGCAACTGAAGCCATTTTTTAGCACCTAAGGCAGAGGCCATGGAGCTGTCCTCAGCGCCCAGGGCCAACTCACTCCAATCGAGCCATGGCTGCAGGAGGGGAGGATTAACGAGAGAGAGATGGTGGGGGTAGGGGGGAAGAAGTGAGAGGAGGAGGAGTGGAAAAACAGATGGGCACTTCTCCTTTGTGCCCTGACTGGGAATCAAACCCGGGACATCTATTCTCCGGGCCAACACTTTACCACTGAGCCAATGGGCCAGGGCCTGTACGTTCTACACTTATACACCTGGCAGCACAGTGTGTTTACACCAGTATCACCACAAACACACAAGTAATGCATGGATGTTATGACAGCTAGGTGACAGGGATTTTTCAGTGCTGTTCTAATCTTTTGGGGCCACCATTGTGTCTGTGGTCTGTTGACGGAAATGTCATTCTGTTGTGTGTTACTACATATACATATGTGTATGTATACACATATACATACTTATATATATATAGTTTACAGTTGTATGATTATATACATATGCTAGAATATATTATTTGTTAATAATGACTTGGATAAATCTGAAAAAGGTAACTTTGCATAAAGTGTGTATAAGGTATTCACTCTGCTGAATACCTTTTATACACTTTTGTTAGGAAAAAGGAAGCTTTCGATATTATTTCTTCTTTTTTTGTCTAGACTGTTGCTATTACTAATATATATGCAGCCCTGTGCATTTTCACATATCCACTTAAATATTAAATACTAGTTGAATGAGTTATTGCTGCAAATATGAGACTGTTATATGTTTTGGAGAATACAAAGAAATATAAAAGATGGTCTCTACTTTAAGATGCCTATGATTTAATTGGAAAAATAAGACATAATTACATCAAAATTTATGTGGAAACATCAAGTTCAAAATCAATTATTCACCTGACTGCCAAGGAAGCAATTCCATTGTCAAGAAAGTGAGGAGAGCCCTGGCCGGTTGGCTCAGCGGTGGAGCGTCGGCCTAGCGTGCGGAGGACCCGGGTTCGATTCCCGGCCAGGGCACATAGGAGAAGCGCCCATTTGCTTCTCCACCCCTCCGCCGCGCTTTCCTCTCTGTCTCTCTCTTCCCCTCCCGCAGCCAAGGCTCCATTGGAGCAAGGATGGCCCGGGCGCTGGGGATGGCTCCTTGGCCTCTGCCTCAGGCGCTAGAGTGACTCTGGTCGCAAAATGGCGACGCCCAGGATGGGCAGAGCATCGCCCCCTGGTGGGCAGAGCGTCGCCCCATGGTGGGCGTGCCGGGTGGATCCCGGTCGGGCGCATGCGGGAGTCTGTCTGTCTCTCCCCGTTTCCAGCTTCAGAAAAATACAAAAAAAAAAAAAAAAAAAAAAAGAAAGTGAGGAGAAAGGTACCAAATGCTAAAATGGGAAATGCTGAGTTCTCAAATCTAATTACACGGTTTGGTTAGAATGCTCATTTCTCCGATAAGGCAACATGAAAGTCAATATCCTAAGATGTGGGTAAGGGTAGGAGCTGGGGTACAGAGTTCTGTGGTCAGTATGATCAGGGTAGGTTTTATAAAGGAAGGAGAACCCAGGGACAGTGATGAGGGGTGGGAGTCATAGACTAGAAATGAAGGAGCAGGGATTCACTACTAAAAATGAGCAAGGTGTGTTCTGTATTTGGGAGCAGACCTGCCCAGCTGGAGTGGGAGGTGCTTTTGGAGGGGGCTTTAAGAGAAAGGCATGAAATTTAGGTAGGGGCCAGATTGAAACTGGCATACAATGGCAGGTTTGGCTTTTATCTTGAGAGTAGTAGTTACACTGAATTATTTCACTAATTTTTTTTTTTAGCAAGGAAGGTTCGGCTGCTAGGGCCCTTTTAAGAGACTTTGGCATCGGCCCTGGCCGGTTGGTTCAGTGGTAGAGCGTCGGCCTGGCGTGCAGAATCCCGGGTTCGATTCCCCGCCAGGGCACACAGGAGAGGCGCCCATCTGCTTCTCCACCCCTCCCCCTCTCCTTCCTCTCTGTCTCTCTCTTCCCCTCCTGCAGCCGAGGCTCCATTGGAGCAAAGATGGCCCAGGCGCTGGGGATGGCTCCTTGGCCTCTGCCCCAGGCGCTAGAGTGGCTCTGGTCGCGACAGAGCGACGCCCCGGAGGGGCAGAGCATCACCCCCTGGTGGGCAGAGTGTCGCCCCTGGTGGGCGTGCCGGGTGGATCCCGGTTGGGCACATGCCGGAATCTGTCTGACTGTCTCTCCCCTTTTCCGGCTTCAGGAAAAAAAAAAAAAAAAGAGAGACTTTGGCATCATTTCAGAAGGGTGAGCATTTGGATACCTTATGACCTTGCCCCACCTTTTAGAAATGTACAGATGCACCTGTGCACTAAGAATGTTTATAGCCACATTACCCACAATCGCTTGGAAGCAATCTGAGTTGTTCGGCAGGAGAAGGGCTAAGTAACTGTGGTATAGCACACACTGGAATTCTATGTGACAACAAAATAAACAGGTTGAGAGCATCAACATGGATGAAGCTTGGGATTACAACATGAGTGAAATAACACGTTCCAGGAGACACAGTGTGGTATCACCTTTACCGACTTCCAGAGGCAGCAAAATGAACAATGTAGTATATGCGTGTCTTAAACTTTGACTTATTTATTATACTTTTTAAAATTTATTGAGGAGACATTGGTTAATAAAATTATACAGGTTCTAGGTGTGTAATTCTATAACACACCATCTGTATATTGTGTTCACCTCCCCCAAGTCGTCTCCTTCCATCACATCTATCTCTCGTGTGTCCTCTACCTCCCCAGACTCCCCTTCCCCTCCTGCAATCCCCACACTGCTGCCTGTCTATAAGTTTTTCTTTGCTAATCCCTTCACCTTTTTCATACAGTCCCCCAACACCATCCCCTTTGACAGCTGTCAGTCTGTTCTCTGTATCTATGACTCTGTTTCTATTTTGTCTGATAGCTTATTTTGTTCATTAGGTCTCACATAGGACTGAAATCATATGGTACTTGCCATTCTCTGGCTGGTTTCTTTTACTTAGCATAATAATCTCCAGGTCCATCCATGCTGCCGCAAAAGGTAAGATTTCCTTTTCTATGGCTGAGTAGTATTCCACTGTATAAATGTACCACAGCGTTTTTAGCACTTGGGCTCTTCCAAGTCTTGACTATTATAAATAGTGCTGCAATAAACATAGGGGTGCATATATTCTTTCAAATTATTGTTTTGGGTTTCTTTGGATATATTCTTAGAAGTGGAATCACTGGGTCATATGGCAGTTTTATTTTTGAATTTTTTGAGGTATTTCCATACTGCTTTACACAGTGGCTTTGCCAGTCTGCATTCCCACAAACAGTGCACGAGGGTGCCCTTTTCTCCACATCCTCGCCAACACTTGTTTTGTTGTTGTTTTTAAATGATCTTTGGTTTGTGATTTTTTTTTTTAACGTTTATTTTATTGATTTTAGGGAGAGGAAGGGAAAGAGAGGAAGAGACAGGAACATCAATCTGTTCTTGTATGTGCCCTGACCGGGGATCAAACCAGCAACCTCTGTGCTTCAGGTTGTTGCTCTAACCAACAGAGCTATCCAGCCAGGTCTGTTTGTTGACTTATTGATGATAGTCATTCTGACAGGTGTGAGATGAAATTTTACAGTGGTTTTAATGTGCACTTCTCTGATGGTTGTGAGTGAGCATCTTTGCATGTGTCTATTGGCCATTTGTATGTTCTCTTTGGAGAAATGACTATTCAGGTCTTTTGCCCATTTCTTAACTGAATTGTTTGTGTTCTTTTTTGATGTTGTGTTTTATAAGTTCCTTGTAAATTTTGGATATTAAGCCATTATCAGATGTGTCAGCAAATATGTTTTCCTATTCAGTGGGTTGTCTTTACATTTTGTTGATTGTTTCCTTTGCTGTGCAAACTTTTGTTTGCTATAGTCCCATTTGTTTATTTTTTTTTGTTTTGTTTCCCTTGCCTGAGGAGAGATACCAGAAAAAATATTGCTATGAGACATGTTCAAGATTTTACTACCTATGTTTTCTTCTAGAATTTTTTTGTTTTCACATCTAACATTTAATCCTTTAATCCATTGAGTTTATTCTTGTGTATGTGTAAGGTGGTCGTTTAATATTTTTGTGTCTAATTTTCCCAACACCATTTATTATCTTTAGTGCATTGTATGTTCTTACCTCCTTTGTTAAATATTGACCATAAAGTCATGGGTTTATTTCTGGGATCTCTAGTTTGTTTCATTGATCTATATGTCTGTTTTTATGCCAGTACCATTCTGTTTTGATTACTATGGCCTCATAATATCATTTGATTTCTCCAACTTTGTTCTTTCTCAAGATCACTATTGCTATTTGGGGTATTTTGTGGTTCCACATAAGTTTTTGGAATATTTGTTTTAGTTCTGTGAAATATGCCACTGGTATCTTGATAATCTACTTTTCAAATACTATATAGTAAACTACATATATTTTTTGAGAGAGAGTGAGAGACAGGAAAAGAGGGAAAGGGTGAGAAGCATCAACCTGTAGTTGTGTATTGATTGCTTCTCATACATGCCTTGATTAGGGCTGAGCCAGTGTCCCTTTGTTCAAGCCAGCGACCTTTGGGCTCAAGCTGGCAAGCTTTTGGGATCATGATTCCCTTGGTCAAACTACTGATTCCGTGTTGATGAGCCCGCACTCAGAGCTGGTGCCTTCAGGATTTTGAATCAGCGACTACAGTATTCTGGGTTGATGCTTTTTCCACTGCCCCACCACAAGTCAGGCTATAGTAAACTATATTCTTAAAAAAATAGTCATGTGCTGCATAATGACATTTTGGTCAAGGATGATTACACATACAACAGTGCTCCCATAAGATTATAATGGAGCTGAAAATTTCCTATTCCCTAGTGACATCACAGCCATCACAGTGTCGTAGAGTAAAGGTCGCAAAAATCAACAAAGCTGTGGTTGTGAGGGTAAACCGCTTGAAGCTGGGCATAGATGAGGATGACATTGAGGAGCTTGTGAGGTGGTTACTGAGGAACTAACTAATAAGAAATGCACTGCGAATGCTGAGGTCGCCGGTTCAAAACCCTGGACTTGCCCGGTCAAGGCACATATGGGAGTTGAAGCTTCCTGCTCCTCCCCCCTTCTCTCTCTCTCTCTCTCTCTCTCTCTCTCCTCTAAAATAAATAAATAAATAAAAGAAATGCACTGCGGAAGAAGAGGCAAGTGAAAAATGAAACTGCAGGAGACAAAAGAAGACCCAACCCTCAAGGAAATTCTTCATAAAAGGTTTAGCCAAAGATCTTGCAGACCGCATCAAGCTTCTTAAAAAGTTTGAAAACATGGAACCCCAACCCTGAAATATTTCATTAATAGAGAAGCATTCATGATGTTTTATCTACTTATACACAAATTTATGATAAAATAAAGAGACAAACCAAGTAAACCACCCGGCACTTATTTCTGAAAAGAGTGACCCGGTCCAGGAAGAGCCTTGGCAGGGCCTTTAGGAGGTGTTCCAGAAGGCACTGCCATCATCGGAGGGGACAGCTCCTGAGTATTATTAGCCCGAAGACCTTCCAGTGGGACAAGATGTGGTCATGGAAGACAGTGCTATTGATGATCCTGACCCGGTGTAGGCCTAGGCTAATGTGTGTGTTTGTCTTAGTTTTGAACAAAAAACATTTACAGTACAAGTAAAAAAAATAATTTAAATAGAAAAAAATTATAGAATAAGACTATCAAGAAATATTTTTGTACAGATATATAATGTGCCTGTGTTTTAAACTATTACAAATTTTTTTTTAAATTATAGTTTATAAAGTAAAAATGTTTCAGTAAACTAAGGTTAATTTATTATTAAAGAAAATATAAAAAAAATTTAGTATATTTAGCATACAGTATTTGTGAAGTCCACAATAGTGCACAGTGACATCCTAGGCCTTCACGTTCTCTCACCACGCCCTCCCTCCTTCCCTCCCTCCCTCACCCAGAGCAGCTCCCAGGCCTGCGAGCTCCATTCACAGTCAGTGCCCTAGACAGGTGTATATTTTTTTAAATCTTTCAGATTTTAAAAGTCAGCCATGAAGTGAAAAATGAAGCCTATTTTTACTGTACCTTTCTATGTTTAGATATTATTAGATACACAAAAATTTACCACGGTGTTACAATTGCCTATAGTATTCAGTACAGTATCTATTAAGGGGTGTGAGACTGTATATAGCCGTGGGCTGGTAGCTAATTGGTTAGAACGCTCTCCTGATACATCAAGGTTGTGGGTTTGCTCCTGGTTAAGGCATGGACAAGAATCAAGGAACAGGCCCTGGCCAGTTGGCATGTGGAAGTCCTGGGTTCGATTCCCGGTCAGGGCACACAGGAGAAGTGACCATCTGCTTCTCCACTCTTCCCTTTCCACATCCATGACTTGAATGGTTCAAGCAATTTGTCCCTGAGAGCCAAGGATGGCTCCAGGGCCTCCACATCAGGTGCTGAAATAGCTTGGTTGCCAAGCAATGGAGCAGTGGCCCCAGATGGGCAGAGCATTGCCCGGTAGGGGGCTTGCTGGCTAGATCTTGGTTGGGGTGCATGCAGGAGTCTGTCTCTGCCTACCTGCCTCCCACCTCTCACTTAATTAAAACAAAAAAAAAAGGTTCTGACCTGTGGTGGCGCAGTGGATAAAGCGTCGACCTGGAAATGCTGAGGTTGCCTGTTCAAGACCCTGGGCTTGCCTGGTCAAGGCACATATGGGAGTTGATGCTTCCTGCTCCTCCCCTTCTTCTCTCTCTCTCTCTCTGTCTCTCTCTCTCTCTCTCTCTGTCTCTCCCTCTCCTCTCTAAAATGAATAAAAAAAAAAAAATAAAAAAAAAAAAAAGGAATCATGCATGGATAAGTGGAACAACAAATCGGTGTTTCTCTTTTTCTCTCTTAAACTCAATAGACTGTATATATATTTGTACAACCTTAAAAAGTGCAAGAAAGGCACAGGCAGTCTAGACAGAAACTTTTCAGCCACAAAGACAAGAAATAACACCCACGTCTATAAACTCCCTAATAAACTGGTGAGAACAAACCTCGGTTGAGTTTAGCTCTGTGTCATCTGTCTCTGAAATATGTTACTGTCATTTTTATCATGATTGTAGCTGGGAAATAATTCATTTAGTTAAATGACCTTTTCTCTTCCACTCATTCTCTTCGGCTAAAGTTACTGCCCAATTTCCGAAGATATCACATTGTATAAAATCTGAGGCAGAAACAAGCCATATTCACTTCCAATAAAAAGCATAATTCAATTTTATTAGTATGAAATATTTTAAGATAATTATTTGTGACCCACGGGCATGATAATCAAGTATGAAAGGGCTTTAACATAATCATACAATCATTTAGTAAAACTGCTGTTTATCAGACCCCAGGAAAAGCAGGAAGGCACTTCCTTTTTGGTACAGAGATCCTGTTTTTGAGAAACTGTTTAACTGGCCATTTTTTGGATGGGAGTTTATTCTGCCTCCCTTTTGTCAGATTCCTCTGACTCGAACTCGACTAAAGGAACGTGTCTGTTGGCCTGAGAACCTTCTTTGTAGAACACTCTCTTGATCGTGCCATCCTTTGGAGCCTTTATGGTGTGCTGCAGAGACACAAGACAAGACAAACGACGGCTGTAATACTGAGGAGCAAGCACAACCAAGTTAAGAAAGTCAGACACAAAGTGAAAAATGAAGCCTGCTGTTTTGATGTTTTGTCGTCGATCGGTGGTTCCCAACGTTTCACATATCACCGATCAGAGGAAATAACACTTTGTGGTGCGCTTGGGGCTGACACACCTGTAACCTATTCCAGGTCACTAACTGGGAAGCAGAATCTCTCCTGGAAAGCTTTGAAAAACAACTGCTCTTTGGGCCCCACTCTTGGAGATCCCAGTTCAACTGGTGTGGGGAAGTAGTTTTTAAAAACTCCCAGGTGACTGTAATATGTGGCCAAGTCTGAGAGCTACTGGCTTATAATTTCCAACCACCTGAAAACCTAAACAGCTAATTTAATAGGATTGAAGTTTTCACTTTGATACTGATAGTTGGCACCCTAGGCCTGGCCTTGGAGAATACCCATAGCTAATATTCAGTTGGGTTACTGCCTGAATCTATGCTATTGATACTTGCATTAATTTCAGAATCAAATGACAGATGTGATTTCACAAAATTAAAATGAGAAGAATGGTTTTGTTTTGTTTTCTGCAGTTAATGCTTTATCAATCCATGGCGCTTAGTATTTAAAGTAGCACAGACCTACTGAAAAAGGGAAACCACCACCAGGTCTGCTATCGGCCAGTCTGCCTGGCAGCTGAGCTCAGGATGGCACTCACCTCCATTTTCATGGCGATCATAACCATGAGAGTATCTCCAGCTTTTACTCTGTCTCCAGCTTTTACAAACACCTAGGGATGCAGAGCGACAGGTTAACACTTTGACGAGATCGGGCGCGTTCAGGGTGGTATGGCCGTAGACTTCTTTTTTTTTTAAAAGGTTTATTTTTTTTTAATTTTTTAAATTTTATTTTATTTATTCATTTTTAGAGAGGACAGAGAGAGAGAGAGACAGAGAGACAGAGAGGAGAGAGAGACAGAGAGAGAGAGAGAAGGGAGGAGGAGCTGGAAGCATCAACTCCCATATGTGCCTTGACCAGGCAAGCCCAGGGTTTTGAACCGGCAACCTCAGCATTTCCAGGTCGACGCTTTATCCACTGCGCCACCACAGGTCAGGCCACAGGTTAACACTTTGAAAACACAGAGGTCCTTCACGGTCCAGGAGCTGATGTATAAATGCATACAGCAGAGGTGTGTCTGTGGTTGCCTTGTCTGCCAAAGACAATGTGCAAATCGGAGGCCGGCGGGCCAGTCCCGCGTTGCTGGCTCTGCTGCCAGCGGGAGGCGCTACTCGGCTCCCCACCCCACCCCCAAGCCATCAAGTTTTCTTTGAATCAGAGTAATAAGTCTTGCATACCTTGAGACCCTTTTGTTTTTTCACGAATGTACAGATAAGACTTAAAAGCATTTGAAGGGATTCTACTGCTTATGGAATATGAAGTATATAAAAGGAGACTACTTTTATCTACTACCACTTCACTTGAAGGCATATCAGCATGGATCTCAACTCTGAACACACACACTGCACTCAACACCAAACCATGTTGCTCCTCACCAATACCAGCCTTTCAAATTTTAACACTGAAACCATTATGTGCATGAGAGGAAATATCATTATCTCATGATAAAGTATTTGCTGTTAAATTTAACATGAAAAAATAGCCCTTTTGGATAATGCTTGGTGAATATATACTATATTTTAGTCACAAAATGACAGTTTAAATTATTTGTACTTTTATGGAAATTCCCACTTCAAAATTTATGGTAACAGTGTTTACCATAAATTAGGTAAATGGGTATTTTCACTGAAGACTGTAATACAGAACTCAAATCTACTATAGAGTCTTTTCATTTCTGAATGAAAAAGCTTTCCAATGAATAAGCAAGATTTAGAGAAGAAAAAGAACATATACGGCAAAGTTCAACAAAGACATTTATTGGGCCTTATTGGACTTTACTCTACATATATTCACGTGAGTACCTTCTCAATTGTTCCAGCCATGGGAGCTATGGCACCTCCCTGAGTTTCTTCTGACCGCAGTGAAGACAAGTATTTGGGGACTGGAATGTCAAACTGAACAGTTCCTTCCTATAAATAAGAAGCAAACCAGAAACGAAGTCAAGATCTTATTCCTGTAATGTTACTAATATACTTGAGGTAATGACTATTTTCAAGCTATCTGTTAAATGTTAGTCATCTTTAATGCGAGGGTTCTAATCTAGCTTTGTGACCTTGAGCAAATGACTAAACTCCTCTCAGTTTTGGTTTCCCATTACATAGGAGCAACGATAGACATGCCTCCAGGGGATTAAAGGAATGAACATATGTAACTGTTGGTAAAAGCCACCACCTTGAAGCCATTTTTAGTAGCATCCCCACTATCAAGTGTTTAGTCTAAGTTAAGAACTGTACTTAACAATTTTATATATATTTTATATAGTCATTAATCATCACAATAACCTTATGAGGTAGGTATTATTATTGTTCCTATTCATAGATGGGGGAACTGAAGCCCAGAGAATTAACTTGCTCAAGGTCACATTGCTGCTCACTAGTAAGACCAGAGTTTGAATCAAAGCAAGGTCATATTCCACAACTTGGGCTCTTTGCCACTCACCATATTGCCTCTGCCATCATATTGTTATAGCATATTGACTATGGAAAGGAATGCCTGGTAAAGTGAGATCATCCTTGACTCGATATACAGTAGTATAATTACTTGAATAACAAAGACATTTCATCACTAAGGACTGTGATCTATAAGATGGTTGGTTCCCAAATGTGAAAAGACTCTGAAGAGACCATAGTACAGGGGTAGTCAACTTTTTTATACCTACCGCCCACTTCTGTATCTCTGTTAGTAGTAAAATTTTCTAACTGCCACCGGTTCCACAGTAATGGTGATTTATAAAGTAGGGAAGTAACTTTACTTTATAAAATTTATAAAGCAGAGTTATAGCAAGTTAAAGCATATAATAATAATTACTTACCAAGTACTTTATGTTGGATTTTCACTGTTTGGCAGAATAAATCTTTATAAAGCAACTTACTATAGTTAAATCTATCTTTTTATTTATACTTTGGTTGTTCCGCTACTGCCCACCATGAAAGCTGGAATGCCCACTAGTGGGCAGCAGGGACCAGGTTGACTATCACTGCCATAGTATATGTGAAAATCCATTCTCTTTCTTCTGCCCAGGAAGAACACTAAAGTCTCTTAATAAACTCTTAACCAAATCCATTCAAAGCCTGCCTTTACCATCAGCCAGGAGAACACCCCTAACCCTACCTTCCTATGGGACACCTTGCCCACAGGAACATCTGGTCCAGCCTCCTTTCCCAGCCATCATCTCCCAAATCTCCAGGATGCTCAGTATCAGGGGGATGGTGGTTGGGGCAAGTATGAATACATCAGCTCCTGAGAGAACAGTCCCACTGCGCAGGGAGATGCCCTCTGACAAGAAGGGTATAAGGACATGTTTCAGAGTGAAAGGAAGACAATGCATATGTGTCTTTCAGTGAAAATCTGTGTGAACAACAGAATAAGAGGAGGCAGGAATGTGGCAAAGAAAGAGTGGAGGGGGAACACAGAGAAAAGGTCATGGCAGTGACCGAAGGAGGCAGATCTCTCTCATCTCTTTGCCTCTGGTCAAGCAGTGTTCTCCCAAACCCCAGCAGTGTTACTACAAAGAAGAGACCTTACCACAGAAAATAGGTAAATTGTGTTTTCTAGAATGATTAGCTTAGTTTTACTAGAAATTCCATTAATAGAACATTTCAGGTAAGTGCAATCTCCCTCACTAAGAAGATCACCAAGGACTTGGAAAGTTTTATCTTCAATCTGAAAAAAAGAAAAAAGAAGAAAAGTAAGATCCTTAAAATAAACAAACAACCCTAGCCCTGGCTGGGTAGCTCAGTTGGTTAGAATGTTGTCATGCTACATCAAGGTTGTGGGTTCAATTCCCAGTCAGGGCATATACAGGAATCAACCAATGAATGCTTGAATAAGTAGAACACAGATCTGTGTTTCTCTTTCTCACCCTTCCTCTCTCTCTAAAATCAATAAATAAAAATTAAAGAAAAATAAGTGAACAACCCTACATAATAAAATCAGAATTAATTATCTATTAATAGTTTCAAAAGTTAGCAAGTAAAACATATTTTAAAAAATGATTTTATTTATTCATTTTTAGAAATGGTAGAGATAGAGAGAGACAGAGAGAGAGAAGGGAGGAGGGGCAAGCATCAACTCCCATATGTGCCTTGACTAGGCAAGCCCAGGGTTTTAAACTGGTGACCTCAGAGTTCCAGGTTGACACTTTACCCACTGTGCCACCACAGGTCAAGCCAGTAAAACATTTTTAAAAGAGTCATTTGGAAAATTTCCCCCTAAGATTCATAAAAAAATACTCTAAATAGAAACAGTAGTGGCATAATTAAAAGAAAAAAAAAACATGGTTACATAACATATTCATAGCACTCATAATGTTACAGAAAAATTCATGCTAAGAACAGCAATAAATGTAAAACAGAAATACAAATTAAATTAAGCAAAATTATTAAAATTTGGTTGAGTATATATAGCACATGCTTGTATTCGTTTCTGAGTACCCAAAGTCAAGTTTAGCTACTATGCCAAAGTCAATAATGAAAAAAGCCAGAACCACATAATTAGATAGTATTTCTTTTATCTCAGCAGCATGTAGAACCAATTTATGGATTTCAGTTATGATTTAAGAAGATAAATTAGCTGGAGATTGAGCACAATTTTCTAACTCTAAGAGAGAGAGTGCCAAAGAGCAGACTTCACACTTAATCTCTCAAGGCATCTGGCAAAAGGACATGAAACCTTCCTGTTTTAAAGACTGTTTTCTCATGTACATACTCAGACAAAACTTCCCTCACACACAGAAAATCCATTTAACTCTTCTCTCTATATTTTTATCTCAATTCCCAGAATGTTGGTGTCAAATCTTGTGGCTATTCTTTTCAAATATATTAGGTAGACTAAGGTAAAACAGGTCATACTGCAGTATTTATACATTGGTTCATCTATCTTAAATTAAATAAGGCATTTTACTGTGCTTTGTAGCTCATTCAAACAGCCATTTGAAAGTCTGTAAAATTCTCAGGACATTAAGGTTAGACTGAGAACAGTTTTGTTTAAAGCTTTACAATAGCACATTTTAAATTTGTGAATGTAGTCCCATGAGCAGATTAGAATAAGTCTGTCAATTTACCATTTCTCAAGGGACAAAAAAGGGTCCCCAAATCAATATTATATAAAATTTATTATATAATATTTAAAATACTTATAAAATTCTCAATTTTGGTATATTGAATGACACAAGAGCTCCCCAGATAGCTTTAGGGACCTGAAGTTCTTTCTAAAAGGGAATGAAGAGTCACAGGAATATACAGCACAGCACAGGGAGTATAGTAAGTAACACTGTAATAAGTATATGATGTCAGGTGGGTGCTCGAATTATCGGCTGGGTGGTCACATTACAGGTTATATAAAAGTCTAATCACTATGTTGTATATCTAAAACTCATTTAATAGTGTATGTCATATACTATTGTGTGTAATTGAAAAAGTAAATAAAGAAAAAAGAAAAAACAAACAAACCAGAGGTACCAATATAAATTACAAATCTTATACATTAAAGGAAGTAGACTTTCCATAATTTTTCTGAATCTCAGAGAAAGAAACCAATGTGTCTCAAAGTGCTGGATGATCTAGCCAGACCAGGCTGTGGGGCAGTGGATAAAGCATCGGCCTGGGATGCCGAGGACTCAGGTTTAAAACCCCAAGGTCACCAGCTTGAGCGCGGGCTCACCAGCTTGAGCGTGGGCTCACCAGCTTGAGTGCGGGGTCACTGGTTTGAGCATGGGATCAGAGACATGACCCCATGGTTGCTGGCTTGAACAAGGGGTCACTGGCTCAGCTGGAGCACACCGGTCAAGGCACGTATGAGAAGCAATCAATGAACAACTAAAGTGACATAACTACAAGTTGATGCTTCTCATCTCTCTCACTTGCCATCTGTCTATCCTTGTCTGGACACCCTAACCCTTTCTCTCTCTTAAGAAAAAAAGTGTTGAATGATCTAGCATATCACTGCTAAATCCATTTTGCAGGATTTGAAATATTCTATCTCCTGTTACAAATGATTTATTCTGTTCTGTGAATTTGCACCTTGCTATAGGAATTTGTTTGAGTTCTCATGTTGTTTTATGACCCTTTCAGCATTTCATTTTGTCAGTGTAATGGAGGGCTAGCATACAAATTTTGACTAAAGATTCTCAAAGTATGACCTATGGATCCCTTGAGGTTCTTTCAAGAGGTCCACAAAATCAAATTATTTCATAATAATACTAATAGTATTTGCCCTTTTCAACCCTTTCTCTCACCAGTACACAGTAGAATGTTCTGGAGACAGCAGATATGGTATGTTATCACTCTGGTAGCAACAGAATGTGCGCTTGGGTAATCTTAGGTTTTAAACTTGTCTCAATGTATCCTAAACTCAACAACAACAAAAAACAATCTTATTTTTTTTTAAATGGGCAAAGGACTTGAATAGACATTTCTCCAGAGAAGATATACAAGTTGCCAAGTAGTATATGAAAAGATGCTCAGCATTGTAAGTCATCAGGGAACTGCAAATCAAAACCATAATAAGCCTGACCAGGCGGTGGCACAGTAGATAGAGCGTCGGACTGGGATGCGGAGGACCCAGGTTCGAGACCCAGAGGTTGCCAGCTTGAGTGCAGGCTCATCTGGTTTGAGCAAAGCTCACCAGCTTGGACCCAAGGTCACTGGCTTGAGCAAGGGGTTATTCAGTCTGCTGTAGCCCCACGGTCAAGGCACATATGAAATACCAAAGTGCCACAACAAAAAATTGATGCTTTTCATCTCTCTCCATTTCTGTCTGTCCCTCTCTATCCCTCTCTCTGACTCTCTCTGTCTCTGTAAAAAAAACAAAACAAAAAAACAAAAAACCATAATGAGAGGCCCTGGCCAGTTGGCTCAGAGGTAGAGCATTGGCCTGGTGTATGGAAGTCCCGAGTTCAATTCCCGGCCAAGGCACACAAAAGAAGCACCATCTGCTTCTCCATCCTTCCCCCTCTCCTTTCTCTCTATCTTTCTCTTCCCCTCCTGTGGCCAAGGCTCCATTGGAGCAAAGTTAGCCCGGGTGCTGGGGATGGCTCCATGGCCTCCACCTCAGGCACTAAAATGGCTCCAGTTGCAACAGAGCAATGCTCCAGATGGGCAGAGCATCGCCCCCTGGTGGACATGCTGGGTGGATCCCAGGCACATGCGGAGTCTGTCTGACTGCCTCCCCACCTCTAACTTCGGAAAAATACACACACAAAAAAAATACCCATAATGAAACACTACTCCCATTAGGAGGCTTTAAAAAAAGGAAAGAAAAAACTAAATGTTGGCAAGGATGCGGATAAATTGGAACCCCTGTGCTCTGTTGGTGGGAATGTTAAATTGTGCAGCCGCTATGGAAAACAGTATGTTACTTCCTCAAAAAGCTAAAAATAGAACTACCAGATTTATGACCAGCAATTCTATTGTGGGTATATGCCTGAAAGAATTGTAAATAGAGTCTCGAAGAGATATTTGTATACTTATGTTCATAGTAGCATTATTCACAATAGCTAAAAGGTGGAAGCAATCTAAGTATCCACCAATAGACGAATGAATAAACAAAGTGTGGTATATACATTCAATAAAATGTTAGTCAGCCTTAAAAAGGAAGGAAAGTTGGACACATGATATAACATGTGAGGGCGCTATGCTAAGGGAAATAAGCTGGTCATAAAAGGCCAACTGCTGAAAGATTTCACTTATATAAGGCAGCCAGCCATCAAACTCATAGAGGCACGAAGTGGAATGGTGGCTGCCAGCAGCCAGGGCAGGGAGCAGTGTGTGCTGCTGTTTAATGGGCACCGCATTTCAGTTTGCAAGAGGAAAACAGTTCTGCCGACAGATGCTGGTGATGGCTGCACAACAATGTGAATGTAATGCCACTGAACTGTACACTTAAAAATGGTTAAAATGGCCTGAGCTGTGGTGGCGCAGTGGATCAAGCGTCAACCTGAAACGCTGAGGTTGTCAGTTCAAAACCCTCGGCTTGCTCAGTCAAGGCACATATGGGAGTTGATGCTTCCTGCTCCTCCCCCCTCCTCTCTCTCTCTCTCTCTTTCTCTCTCTCTCTCTCTCTCTCTATATATATATATATCTTCTCTAAAATGAATAAATAAAAATAATTTAAAAAATGGTTAAAATGGTAAATTTTATGTTACTTATATTTAAAAATATAATTATAAAAAAATAAAAATGTTTGCAGTTTAATTATCTGAACAGTAAACATGAACGAATGTAACTAACAAATAAAAGCTCTTCAAGGAGTCCCAATAATTTGTAAGAACGTACAGGGAACCAGAGACCAAAAAGTTTGAGAACTGCTCCTTTAGATACAAATACATCCACATGGCCTGACCTGTGGTGACGCAGTGGATAAAGCGTCAACCTGGAACGCTGAGGTTGCCAGTTAGAAACCCTGGGCTTGCCTGGTCAAGGCAGATACAGGAAGCAACTACTGTGAGTTGATGCTTCCTGCTTTTCCTCTCTTTCTCTCTCCTCTCTATAAAAATCAATAAATAAAAACAAAAACAAATACATCCACACACTTTTGGGACTTGATAGGGATCTGATTCAAGGCTATTATTTTTTGCCACGTTGTGAATCACAGCCAAACTGAATAAACAATTAAACTAAATAGGGGAGTAATTTCCTCAAATTGGTCTGAAATAAAAGCACATGACAGCCTGACCAGGCGGTGGCGCAGTGGATAGAGCGTCGGACTGGGATGCAGAGGACCCAGGTTCGAGACCCCGAGGTCGCCAGCTTGAGCGCGGGCTCATCTGGTTTGAGCAAAAGCCTACCAGCTTGAACCCAAAGTCGCTGGGTCCAGCAAGGGGTTACTCGGTCTGCTGAAGGCCTGCGGTCAAGGCACATATGAGAAAGCAATCAATGAACAACTAAGTTGTTGCAATGCGCAACGAAAAACTAATGATTGATGCTTCTCATTTCTCTCTGTCCCTGTCTATCCCTATCCCTCTTTCTGACTCACTCTCTGTCTCTATAATAAATAAATAAATAAATAAAATTAAAAAAAAAAAAGCACATGACATTATCCTGACTATAGATGTAACCAGCAATGGCGTAAGGGAAACAGGAGAGTGTAAAAAGACCATACTCCGTATGAGAGAGATCCAATTTAGCAGTGAACTGTAGAACAGAAGCAGGAAGGCTTACCTGCAGGCTGTAGGACCCGTCATGGTTATATGTTACAGCTATGGCTACATCTTCAGGGAAGAAAGTAAACACAATTAAAAGACCATTTATCCGGAACGGAGTTTCCAAAAATCTGACTTTCAACGTAAAGATAACTAGCTGTTAGGGATATCAACATCTATTAACTCCCTAGCAATATATATATTTTTTAAAAAAAAAGAAGAAGAAGAAGAAGTAAGAAGAACTTATCAGGCAGGTTTCGATAAAGGTGAATTTCAAGCTTTTCTTTTTTAGAAGTGGAGTTTTAGCTTTTTAAGGTTATAGGCTATTTTAGATATTTTTTTCTCTATAAGAAAGGTTACAGGGTTGTAGTAGAAATGTAATTAATTGGGAAAAAGAATTTCTAGTTTAAGACCCAAATCTGCTATCTGTGGCATGATCACCTTTGTGATATTGACAAAGTCATTTAAAAATCTGAGTCTTAATTTTCTGATCCATTTGATCTATTAAGTGGATATGAGATACCTGTATAACAATGACTACATCAGTGTGAAAGTACTTTATAAACTGTAACAGATTATATATATAATATACAATATGTTCTTATTATTATGTTACTATACAGTTGGTTAAGAGTATCCTGGGAGATGGAAATCAAAATTTTGTGGGGTACAGATCAGTCTTTTCATCTGGTTCTGACACTTCAACCATCATTTTGATGTTTCCACCTCAAATCTGTTTCCAGCCCAGACCTTCCTTCTCCAAAACTCAAATTAGTTATTCCTGGCTAGATGCTCCATCGGCACTTTAAAATGAACACAGTGGGTCCAACACATCACCTGCTACCTCCAGCTGCTTTCCCTCCTGCCCTGTGAGCTCCCTGACTGGCAATGTTGTTCTCCTTCTCATCCAGGATTAACGCCTGTTGTTCTGCCTTTTCCTCTTCTTTGCTTTCTACCTCCAGTACACACCACAAAGCTGCCAAATTCTTCCCTTTGAATACCTGTCCTACCCACTTCTTCATTTCCATTTCTCTCACCCTGTCCTGATTCGGACAGATGGCCTCCCAACACTTTCTGCTTCCCATCTCAACCATTCCAGATGCTTCCTAGCCTGTCTCTGCCATTCAAAATGCTTTGCTCTGTACTGAGAGCACCAAGCTGTCTTATTTCCCACTATTCTTCCACGTAGCCCTATGTCAAACCAAAGGGGAAACGGGCCATTGAAATTCTCCAGATGCGTCTCTGTCCTCACTGTGCCTGCCTCTTCGCTCCTGCCCCTCCTGAAAACCACCCCTCGTGCATATGGTGCCCTCCCTGCTCTGCAGATAGACTTCTGCACAGAATCACCATTATAACTCTCCCCTCACCCATGTTATGATAGTGATTTTTTTATCAGTTGTTTTAAAAATTTGCAAAAATAAAAATGTTCACAAGGCTTGAAAATCCTCTCTATTACCCAGTTGTAAGTACTATTAAACACTTGAATATGTGAATCCTTGAAAATCTTTCAAAATACACATTCAAGTTTATATTTTTCTTTTATAAAAATAGGACATCATTACACATACTGCTCTGCAACCAACTTTGAGTTTAATATGTGACATGCATCTCTACTTTGTTTTTTCTATAGTAGCAAGGGGATAGTTCAATAATGATGATGATTATGATGATGGCAGCTAATATTTGTTGACTGCTTGCTTTATGTCGTACAATGAGCTAAGTGCCTTACATGTATCATTTCATTTAATATCTACAACAACACAAGGAAGTAATTACCACAACTACCTCATGTACAGCTGAAGACACTTGACGCTTACATAAGGTACATGAGTGCCCAAAAGTCACAGACAACAAGGGAGCCAGAATTCAAACCCATGCTGTCTAGCTCCAGGGACTGCACTATGAACCAGTACGCCACCATCTTCCCAACACACACATTTCTCTTTTGCCAAGTGGTAAGTTCCACATCTTTTTTCTCCATATTGTTCAGAATATCTACTTTTTTCAAAAACATTGTACTGAATGTATGAATGAATGGAACTTCTCCACTCTGTATCCTGTCAATATTTTTAGCCCCTTTTAAAAGAAAATGCATCCAATTACCCCAAATCAGTTTTCTTTCCATTTATAAAACATGAAAAGTATTTAAATGACATGAATGCCAATAGAACCATAGTAAAGACATCCCCAGAAAAAGTCTAAATTCTTTTATATATTATAGTGTAACTCAGTTCGTTCCCCCTCCCCTCGCTCTCTCTTGACCCCCACAGAAAGATCTTATCTATCCTCCTATATACTATTTAAGAACGTATGAAAATTTGGCATGATGCAATAGTAGGTAAGCACATGTACCCTGAAGTGTGGGTTCAAACTCTACCAATTACTTTTGGTGTGATTTTAAGGAAATTATAATTCTCTTTAAACCTTGTATAAAAGTTTTATAAGTTAATTTTATAAAGTTGACACTAATAATAACACCGATTTCATCACCCTGTTCTGAAAATACAAAAGAAATAATTCATGGAAAGCACTTAACAGTGTCAAACAATAAATCTTAGCTATTATTATTAATATTGTTATTATTATTACTCAGGGCAGGGTAGGATTCTGTGAAACATGGCCACTAGTAGCAAAGTGAGAATATCTTTCAAGCCTGGATTATTTAATATACTTGGCCATTCTCACTGAGATCACTAAATTAGTTCTACATTAGATTCAGAAATTCTTCTGGGCCCTCAGACGTTTTGTTTAGTGTCCTCTCTCATTCAACCATAGTAACTGCTGATTAGCATAACAATTCTGAAAGCTGTTACATTCAGACCTGGATTACTATTGAAAAATACCGCTGAAAGGAAGTGGTGAACAGCAATTATGTTTGCTTTTCAATTATATATTTATTTTTTTAATTAAAAAAAAAATCCAAGAAATACAATGTAATTCAAAACACTGCTCAGTGCCAAAGTGAACATCATGCCAAATAACACAGTTGGCTCATCTGAATTATAATCGCACGTGTGATTTTTCTTTTCATTTAGATGGAAGAGGCCACTAAATTATATTGCTGCTGATACTAATATTCAGTATTTTCAGCCTATACATTTTAGAGGTTGTTGTTTTTGTTTGCTTTTTTGTTTTAAGGATGAAATGAATAAATATGCCAGCATAAAATGGAGAGCTTAACCATTTGCAGAATGCTACTCTACACGGGATGCCTGCAAACTTTCTTTCCAAGTACTCCATGCACTTAACGGGGATGACGATCTAGGCTCAGGCTGTAAACGTATCTGAAAAGCTATAACCGAATCAACTTGTGTGAACAAAGAATCTGTTAAGAAGTGAGTGGGTGTCTACACAGATTCGAGGTAAAGGGGAGGGTGTGTGATGAGCTGGCAGGAAGGCTGTTCTACCTGACAGGCACGTTTTTATAGTGGAGCTGTCACAGCTCAGTGACAACTCGCCCTCTGCGTTACCTGGCCCTCTGAGCTCTGACTGTCCCGCTCTGGTTTCCCATGCAAACTGTACCACAGTAGAAAGGATACAACGACCAGCTCTCATATAATTCTGGTCCCTCAGGTACACTGTTCCAGCCAAAAATTTATAAACTCCTCTGGCTTAGGTGTCAGCCTCTCCTAACCTTAGTATAAGTCACCTCCCCCCTGAGCCTACTAAGATTAGTTTGCGATCAATTTGCCATGGGAAAGTGGTAGAAATAGTACAGGAATCAGGGTCAGAAAGACTAGGTGTCAATCATGGCTCTGCCACTTACTAGTCTTGAGTGAATTATCGCAAATTCTGTGCCTCTGTTTCATCACCCACACGTGGGAACAACAGTGACTCCCCCTTCTTAATTGTAAAGATAAAATTTATATGTGATGAGGCACCTAATAAATTACAGCTCCTTGGTAACCCATTTCCACCTGACACACTGCCTGAGCACTGGGCAGTCTTCCCTCCCTGGAGTAGTTTGGATATTGTTTTTCTGATTTAGAAGGAATACATTCTCGGGACGGGAATAAGGGTAAAATAAATAAATAAATAAATAAATAAAAGTAATATATTACCACTGAAGAAAAATTACAAAGCAAAGAAAGTACAAAGAAAGATGGAGAAAAATCGCCTCACATCCCATCACCCAGTGGTTACTTCACTATATTCTGGCAAATTTCATTTCAGTCATTCTGCTATGACATGTTTTAAGACTATTTACAAAATACAGAAAAAGTGTAATAAAAATAAATAAAAATCATTAACTCCACCAGCCAGAGCCACACCTCCTTCCAATGTTTAGTCCAGAGGTCTTTTAAAAATGTAACAGACTGACTGGGCCAGGCTGAATTCATTTTTTCAGGTAAAAGTAACATATTTCTATAAAGCGTATTTCTCTTCTAATAAAACATTACTTACTGTTTTCACCATCCTTGAGAGTCATGTTTCTGGTGTAAGAGATATTCAGTCTTCTTCCATTGCTGAATGCAAAAGGAGAATATTGATCTGGAAAGAAATTCAACAAGTTTATGAACATTAAGTCTAATAAATTTATACCTTACAAAAGAAAACAGAAAACATAGCTCCTACACTGGCAGCCCAAAGATGTTTTCTTTGTTCTTCTCATTGCTTTAGATTTAAATTAGATATTTTGATTTATATCTCAGAAATTTCATATGAAAAATTATAGCTTCTTTTAAAAAATGAGAATATTTGTAGCCTAAACTCTCATCCTCTGGTGATATAGGCTGCACAATGGTCATCTCCTCCTTTATTTTTTGAGAGAGAGAGACAGAGAGAGAGGTGGGGAGGAGAGAGATGTAAAGCATCAACTTGCAGTTGCAACTCCTCAGTTGTTTATTGATTGTTTTCTCATATGTGCCTTTGACCGAGGGGCTGCAGCTGAGCCAGTGACCCCTTGCTCAAGTCAGTGACGTTGGTCTTCAAGCTAGCAACATTGGGCTTCAAGTCAGTGACCTTTGGGCTTAAGCCAGAGACCATGGGGTCATGTCTATCATCCCACACTGAAGCTGGTGACCTCACGCTCAAGCCCATGAATCCGCGCCTAAGCTGGTGACCTTGGGGTTTCCAACCAGGTACTTCAGTATTCTGGGTCGATGCTCTATCTACTCTGCTACCACTGGTCAGGCATGGTCATCCCTTGTGATGGGGCTAATCCATTCCAGATTACCAAAATCTCTACCACTCACTATTTTTTTTTTTTTGTATTTTTCCAAAGTAAGAAGTGGGGGGGGGAGGCAGACAGACTCCCGCATGCACCCGTCCAGGATCCACCTGGCATGCCCACCAGGGGGCGATGCTCTGCCCATCTGGGGCATTGCTCCACTGCAATCGCAGCCATTCTAGTGCCTGAGGCAGAGGCCATGGAGCCATCCTCAGTGCCTGGGCCAACTTTGCTCCAATGGAGCCTTGGCTGTGAGAGGGGAAGAGAGAGAGAAAGGAAAGGAGGAAGGGTGCAGAAGCAGGTGGGTGCCTCTCCTGTGTGCCCTGGCCAGGAAGTGAACCCGGGACTTCCAAACGCCAGGCCCAACACTCCACCGCTGAGCCAACAGGCCAGGGCCCCACTCACTATTTTTATTTCATTTGTCTTACCGGTCCAGCCTAGAAGTTTTTGAGTGTACATCCTCTGCTGGACAATATCCAGAAGCTATGGCATAGCTAAACTGAAGCAATTTATTTTGAAGTTCATATCTGTGCTGGCTATAAATTTTTTAAAAAAGGAAGATAAGAGGACTTTATTCTAAAAACACTAAATCCAAGCTTAGGAATACCATATGGGGCACATTTAGATGCATTTCATTTAATGGAACGGCACAAAATGAGGATAGAGCACAAGTCTCCTACAGATGTAATTTTAAGCTTTCAATATAAATTTCTTGAATGAATCTAGAAATTAATGATTCTAATAACAAGATCCTATAATAGTGTAATAATCCTAACAGCAATGAAGAAATAAATGGATTCAACTTTTTCCCCTTATTTTCTCCAAAGGTCAGAGAGTTAGCTTAAGTAAACATTATGGAGTAAGTTTGGGAAAGCTCAAATTTTGCTCAATTTATGGGGGAAAACTTTTTAAAGGAGAACTGACTGAACTGTACTGGGTGAATGAACTTTCATCATGAATTCTGCTTCCGGAGGTGTTGGAAGGTGGGGCAACAACTTAAGGAGGACGACCCAGGATGGCGGTCAGGGCGACTCTGCCCAGGGTGCCCCAGGCTCAGAGTCTATGACACGGCAAGGACCTAGGTCTCCAGTTAGTCAGAAATCTGATCACAGAATGAAGAGAGAGTAGGAAACAACCCAACAGGAAATCATAGGTCACCCAGGGAAATCTGAGAGGCTCCAGTGCCCTGCCTTCAGTCTCCAGGACCCGGAACTTGCTGCAAGTACAGACTCTACAACAAAGTAGGCCACAGGAGTGGGGAATACAAGAAGTCGGAAGGGATCGGCACGGGCTGCAGCAAGGCCTGGTGTGCTGGTTGAAAAGAGATCCATCTCTACATTGCTAGGTAACTACATTATAGAAAAAGGGTTAAAAAGTGTTTATGGGGTGTATCTCAAATATGTAAAGAGCTCTACTTCATCCTAAAAACTATGTTAGCAGAGGATGGCATCAAACACTAACAGAAAAAAAAGGGAGGCAAGAGTGGCCTAAAGAAAGAAAAGCATGTTCAATACTTATTCAGAATATCCTGACAAGCACAGGAAACAGAAATGCATTCCGTACCTTGTGTTTGAATTTTGAAAACATCAGACATAGCTTTCTCCTTGAGGATGAGACCCAGAGCTGCCTGGCATAGAAACTCTTTGGCGGCAGCCTTCCGTCTGGGTAATAGTTCTTCACGGTGCTGAGGGATGAAATCAGTGTGCACGTGGCCAGCTTCAAACTCTGGGTGGCCAGACAGGCTGAGGAGGAAGTCAATGTTGGTGTGCAATCCAACAATCTAGAAAGAAAGAGAATAAAGCCGACATCCTCAGTGAGTGAGGCAAACAACATATTCAGAAAAACACTTGTATGGCTTCTGCTCCTTTTGCTAAGTATTTTAGACTATGGACCACTCTCAGGAAAACAAAACAAACAAAAAAACTACACTTCGGCCCTGGCCAGTTGGCTCAGTGGTCAAGTGTCAGCTGGGCATGTGGATGTCCAGAGTTCAAGGCCCAGTCAGGGCACATAGGAGAAGCGACTATCTGCTTCTCCACCCCTCCTCTTCCTCCTTCTCTCTCATTCTGTTCCCCTCCTGCAGCCATGGCTCGACTGGTTTGAGCGCATTGGCCCTGGGTGCTGAGGATGGCTCTGTGCAGCCTCTACCTCAGGTGCTAAAAATAGCTCAGTTGAGAGCATGGTCCCAGAAAGGGGCTGTCAGGTGGATCCTAGCAGGGGTGCATGTCTCTCTACCTCTTCTCCTCTCAAACAAAACAAACAAAAACACCCCAGTTCACCATCACTATAGATCTGGACTTAACACTTAAAACTACATTTTACTATGATAAAGTGGCCACAGGAAATGGTGTTTTGTGAAGAATACATTTAATGGAATCAGGTGAGGAAAGTGATAAGTGTTAAGAAACTTAAATGACATTTATTTGCAAGATATTGAAGACATGCCACTCAGAACACTCACACACAGAGGACAGGATTATTATACTTGGGAGGGGATGGGATTATATGACCTTCAAAAGAGTTTCCTTCCAACAGTAAAGCCAAATTTCACACAACTGATATAAAAATTAAAAGGTATAAAACTTAACCCAATAAATGGAATCAAGAGTAAAACCAGCTGGCTGAGCCTTGAGTTTATTTGTTCGTCCGCTCATTCATTCACCATATCCTGAGCACCTTGTAGGAGCCAGGCCCAGATCGAGATACTGGGGACACAGTGAGAACAAAACACACAACGGTTTGTTCTCACAGAGCTTACATTCCAGGAACAGATCATTAACAGCATCTAGAAATAAAATTCTACTATAATGTCAGGTTACATGAAGAAGAAGAAGCCTGGCTGAGGGGACAGGGAATAGCACAGGGTCCTATTTTCAATGGAGCAGCCTTAAAAGGCTCTGAGGGGGTGAGCAGTGGCTGAGGGCAGTGGGAGGGAGTCCCGGGATCCTGTGGGGGAAGAACATTCTGGAAGAGAAAACAGGAGCCCACGGCTCCATGCTGCGTGTGGAGGCCAGCGTGGCTGGAGCCAGAGAGATCAGAGGTTTGATCAAAGTCATGACATACAACAATTAGAACATCATGGGTTAATAAGAAATCCTTCTATGAAGCTAAATCAGCTGGTATGGGACTTACTTGCACCAAGAAAATTAATGTGCTACAGAAAAGCAACAAACTATCAAATGGATAAAACTGAACATAATTATTTTCCTTTCGAGAAAATAATATCAAACTGTAGGCCACGCTTGTGTAAATGGCCTTGTCTACAGGATGAACAGGAATTTCCTACCGGATGTCACTGAAGTGTGACACTGACACTAAGAGTTTCAGTCCTGTAATCTTTCCTTTCTAGCTGAAATCAAGCAGTCCTCAAACCCATGGGAAATTCTCTCAAGTAAAATTATTTTGTTTGTGACATATGAGTAGTTGGTTGCAGTACGTTGACAAGGACAAAGGCTGACTAATCATGACAGACATGCTTGGCTGTAGAGATACAGGGAGCCTCGGGGTCACCAACACGGCCCCAGGTCACTCACATGGTACTGACGAAGGCTGTACCTCAGTTTGGTCAAGGCTGCCTGGCGATCTGCTGCCCACACGACCAGCTTCGCAATCATGGGGTCATAGTGCACCGACACTTCATCTCCTGAAATTGGAAAACCATAATAACCACTCATAGTCAAAACCAAGGGGATAAAAGATGACAAACAAGCCAGTCTGGCTGAGGATCCCCGCCTGCGGCACGTCGGTGGTCCCGCCGCAGCCTTGCGACCCCGGCCCGGTTCAGCGGCGCTCGTCAGGGATCCGCGAGGGTTCGGCGGCCCAGGAGCTCGATTCGGCTCGGCGGGTGCTGGGCCTCAGCAGCAGCGGCGACCACAGCCCCTTCAGGAGTGGGAGCTTCGCGGCGGCGCTTGGGGCTGCGCGGGTGTCCTCCGGAGGAGGCTGTCGGCTCGGGGACGACCCCCCCCTCCCCCGGGCCATGCTCGGGCGACGCCGGCCGCTGCTCGAGGATCAAACACAGCATACTGAATCAGCAGGACTGGCTGGTAGTGCAGCAAGCATCATGAGTAAGCACAGAGAGGTCCGTTTCTTATCACATGTGTAAGGAGAAAAAGGTTTAAACAAGTCTCATAAGTGGTGTTTCCTCACCGATGGAGAATTACTTCCAAGCAGAAGCTTACAACCTGGACAAGCTTTTAGATGAATTTGAACAAAATAAAGATGAAACAGTTTCACCTATTTCATTGGATACAAAGTGGAATAAGATTCTAGATCCCCCTTCTCACCGACTGTCATTTAACCCTGCATTGGCCAGTGTGAATGAACCTGCAGTTTCTAATGAGTCACAGCCACCACTGCGAGTGTTCTCCCTGGCTCATTCGACGCCTCTGACCACAGAGGGAGGACCATTGTGCTAATGGGCAGGGCTGTACTGTGAATCCAGAGATCAACACAATGTGGATCGATGAAAATGCTGTTGCAGAAGATGAGTTAATTAAGAGAAACTGTAATCAAGATGATCAGTGCAGCACTGTTGAAGTGGGAGAAAACAACTGTGGAAACCTAGCCTGTCTGCCAGATGAAAAGAATGTTCTTGTTGTAGCTGTCATGCATAACTGTGATAAAAGGACATTACAAAGTGATTTGCAGGATTGTAATAATTATAATAGTCAGTCCCTCATGGATGCTTTTAGTTGTTCACTGGATGATGAAAACAGACAAACTGATCAATTTAATTTCAATATAAACGGGTCTGCTGAAAATGATATGAACTCAGAGAAACAAATGGATCTGTTGAATAGACCAAATACAGAGGGGGATTCTGTTAAACATATATATACTACTTCATCTGATAATCTAGCCAGTGTCTGTTCTCCTTCACAATTAAAGAATGATGAAAATATAGGTAGAGACTCCATGCTGTGATTCCAAGTTTAACAATCAATTGAGTAAGCTCATCCAAGGGAACAGATGAGGTTCTGCTGTTAAAAACCAAGAGAACTGTATACCAGATGAGTTTCTCACTGACAAAACCAGCTCTTCTAGGACAGATCTAGGGAGTCTAAACTCCTTTTCCCATTTGAGTGAGGGGATTTTGATGAAAAAAGAGCCAGCAGAGAAGTTAACAACTGAAGAATCCATCCCGTCTAGTTTACCTTTGCTTCTCAAACCAGACATAGGTAATGCATCTGGAAAGGATGAAAACTGCGAACAGTTTTCAGATTGCCTTGTGCCCAATGAAGTTAGGCCTGATGAAGACGAAGACTGTGAGCATGAAGAAATTCTTGGCACTACAGAAATACTTAATATGACAGAGCATTTCTCTGAATCTCAGGAGATGACTAATTGGAAATTGACTAAACTAAATGAGTTGAATGACAGCCAAGTAAATAAAGAAAAAGAGAAGATTCTGCAGAGGAATCAGCCTGAAGATACTTACAATGATAGTGAAGGAGAAACAGGCCTAGATTTAAACGGAACTTTCATGAATGAAAGTGAAGGATGTGATTTCTCCACTGTTATGGATATGCCAGCAGCAGATACCTCATCTAATGTTTTGGATACACCAGCAGCAGATACTTCATCTAATTGTTGTGACTCCTATGGAATGCAGAGCCCAGGTGTTTGTTTTGTTCCAAAGGCTTTACCCTCCAAAGAAGATTCAGTAACAGAAGAAAAGGAAATAGAGGAGAGCAAGTCAGAATGCTATTCAAATATTTATGAACAGAGAGGAAATGAAGTCACAGAAGGGAGTGGACTACTTTTAAACAGCACCGGTGACCTAATGAAGAAAAATTATTTACACAATTTTTCTAGCCAAGTTCCATCAGTGCTTGGGCAATCTTCACCCAAGACAGTAGCAAACCTGCAATCCATCAGTGTTCCTTTTGGTGGTGCAAGACCCAAGCAACCTTCTAATCTTAAACTTCAGATTCCAAAGCCATTATCAGATCATTTACAAAATGACCTTCTTGCAAACAATAGAAATAATATTAAAAACAAAAATGATGTTCTTGGGAAAACAAAAATAGGGGAAAACTCAGCAACCAATGTATGCAACGCCTCTTTGGGAAACATTTCTATTGCTGATACAAATGGGGAACATTTAGAAAATTATGAGTCTGGGATATCTAGTAGACCGTGCCTTTTATTAGCTCCAGATAGCCCAGATAATGATCTCAGAGCTGGTCAGTTTGGAATTTCTGCCAGAAAGCCATTTACCACTCTGGGTGAGGTGGCTCCGGTATGGGTACCAGATTATCAGGCTCCAAATTGCATGAAATGTGAAGCCAGATTTACTTTCACCAAAAGGAGGCATCATTGCAGAGCATGTGGGAAGGTTTTCTGTGCTTCTTGCTGTAGCCTGAAATGTAAACTGTTATATACGGATAGAAAGGAAGCTGGAGTGTGTGTAATCTGCCACTCAGTGCTAATGAATGCTCAAGCCTGGGAGAACATGATGAGTGCCTCAAGCCAGAGCCCTAACCCTAACAATCCTGCTGAATACTGTTCTACTATCCCTCCCTTGCAGCAAGCTCAGGCCTCAGGAGCCCTGAGCTCTCCACCTCCCTCTGTGATGGTACCTGTGGGAGTTTTAAAAGCACCCTGGAGCAGAAGTGGCTCAGCCCAGAGAGCAGAGACGAGTTTGGTTTGCTGATGGGATCTTGCCTAATGGAGAAGTTGCTGATGCAGCCAAATTAACAATGAATGGAACTTCCTCTGCCGGAACCTTGGCTGTATCACATGACCCAGTCAAGCCAGTAACTACCAGTCCACTACCAGCAGAGACTGATATTTCTCTGTTCTCGGGGAGTATAACTCAGGTTGGAAGTCTTGTTGGGAGTGCAATGAACCTTATTCCTGAAGATGGCCTTCCTCCCATTCTCATCTCCACTGGTGTAAAAGGAGACTATGCTGTGGAAGAGAAACCATCACAGATTTCAGTAATGCAGCAGTTGGAGGATGGTGGCCCTGACCCACTTGTATTTGTTTTAAATGCAAATTTGTTGTCAATGGTTAAAATTGTAAATTATGTGAACAGGAAGTGCTGGTGTTGGTGTTTCACAACCAAGGGAATGCATGCGGTGGGTCAGTCCGAGATAGTCATTCTTCTGCAATGTCTGCCAGATGAAAAGTGTTTGCCAAAGGATATCTTTAATCATTTTGTGCAGCTTTATCGGGATGCTCTGGCAGGGAATGTTGTGGGCAACTTGGGACATTCCTTCTTCAGTCAAACTTTCCTTGGCAGTAAAGAACATGGTGGGTTCTTATATGGGACATCTACTTACCAGTCACTACAAGACCTTGTACTCCCAACTCCACCTTACTTGTTTGGGATTCTTATTCAGAAATGGGAAACTCCTTGGGCTAAAGTGTTTCCCATCTGACTAATGTTGAGACTTGGAGCTGAATATCGACTTTATCCATGCCCACTGTTCAGCGTCAGATTTCGGAAGCCATAGTTTGGTGAGACGGGGCATACCATCATGAATCTTCTTGCAGACTTCAGAAATTACCAGTACACATTGCCAGTGGTTCAGGGTTTGGTGGTTGATATGGAAGTTCGGAAAACCAGCATCAAAATTCCCAGTAACAGATACAATGAGATGATGAAAGCCATGAACAAGTCTAATGAGCATGTCCTAGCAGGAGGGGCCTGCTTCAATGAGAAGGCAGATTCTCATCTCGTGTGTGTGCAGAATGGTGATGGAAACTATCAGTCTCAGGCCATCAGTATTCACAATCAGCCCAGAAAGGTCACCGGTGCCAGTTTCTTTGTGTTCAGTGGCGCTCTGAAATCCTCTTCAGGCTATCTTGCCAAGTCCAGTATTGTGGAAGATGGTGTTATGGTCCAGATTACTGCAGAGAACATGGATGCCTTGAGGCAGGCACTGCGAGAGATGAAGGACTTCACCATCACCTGTGGCAAGGCTGACTGACGCTGAAGATCCCCAGGAGCAAATCCATACCCAGTGGGTGGACGATGACAAGAACGTCGACAAGGGTGTCATGAGTCCTATAGATGGGAAGTCCATGGAGTCTATAACAAGTGTGAAGATATTCCATGGATCAGAGTATAAAGCAAATGGAAAGGTCATCAGATGGACAGAGGTGTTTTTCCTAGAAAATGATGACAGCACAGTTGCCTGAGTGACCCTGCAGATCATAGCCGACTGACTGAGCACATTGCCAAGGCTTTTTGTCTTGCTCTCTGTCCCCACCTGAAGCTTCTGAAGGAAGATGGAATGACTAAACTGGGACTGCGTGTGACACTTGACTCAGATCAGGTTGGCTATCAAGCAGGGAGCAATGGCCAGCCCCTTCCCTCGCAGTACATGAACGATCTGGACAGCGCTTTGGTGCCGGTGGTCCATGGAGGGGCCTGCCAGCTCAGTGAGGGCCCCATCGTCATGGAACTCATCTTTTATATTCTGGAAAACATCGCATAGACAGAGGACTTCATTTTTTTTTTTTTCTGTTCAGACCTATTGCAACAGCAATCATACCCAAGTCATTTGCACTTTAGAACTAGAATATTAAGCTTTTGTTAACACTATAAATGGGGGAGGGAGTGGGGGTTTTGGGGGTCTATGCTGGAAAAGGGTGGTTGGGGGGACAGATGTTCCATAATTCTAAGTCTTCTATGCACTGTCCACCAAGAAGATCTGGGCAGCCTCCGCTACTGCACACCAGCTATGCTATCCTCGCAGCGAATCCCCTTCTGTTACTGTTTAGACGAGAATTCTGCTCCTGTTTTAAGACTTACTTATGGTCTTGTGATCAGAAATGCTCAAATGGTTACAGCCATCACCAAGGGTGGGTGGGAGGGCAGAGGGGAAATAAAAACTGAAGCAAAAATTAAAAAAAAAAAAAAAAAAGACAGTCTTCTGGGACTTTACACTTCGCATGCAAGTCTCACAAACCACTGCATGACAGAGATTCTTACCACCATTTTATTTATGAGGAACTGAAGCTCACACTAGTTTAAAACTCATCAAATGTCTGAGGAGGGTGTGGCCATCCAAGAGCACCAGGCCCCAAAACAGTGACTCAATGACACATCCTACCTTCTTCTTGGAAGCTGGCTCAAACTCCCTCTACCTCTCCTATCACAGTCACTTCTGCCCTTAGCATTCCCTTCCTCCACCACATTTTACTCACCAGATAAATAAGGACAATAATTCCTCTATCCTGTAGCTATTGGAAGGATTGACCATAAAGTGCCAAGTACTGGCTGACTGATGAACAAAGCAGCTATCATTACCATGACAGAGAACAAGAATCTGAATCCGTGGTCAGAAAACAGTTCTGGCAAAAGGATGCGGTATCATGCAACAACTACTGTTCTAGAGCCTTGTTGTGATTTCAGATCATCTAACCCCTCTGAAACCTAGGGTCTTCATATATAAAATGAGGAGTTGGATTACATTCCCTTGTTCATCTCTCCATTCATCCATCCATCCATCCATCCATCCATCCATCCAACCATCATCCACCCAACTACCCACCCATTCACCAACACATATTGAACACCTAGACCTAGGCTTGAACAACTATATGGCTGCAAATATAACGTGGAAGACAGTCCCTCCCTTAAGAATCTTACAATCTGGGCCCTGGCCGGTTGGCTCAGTGGTAGAGCATTAGCCCAGCATGTGGAAGTCCCAGGTTCGATTCCCAGACAGGGCACACAAGAGAAGGGCCCATCTGCTTCACCACCCCTCCCCTTTCCTTTCTCGTTATCTCTCTCTTTCCCTCCCGCAACCAAGGCTCCATTCGAGCAAAGTTGGCCCAGGCACTGAGGACAGCTCCATGGTACCTGCCTCAGGTGCTAGAATGGCTCCAGCTATAACAGCGCATCACCCTGTAGTGGGCTTGCTGGGTGGATCCTGGTTGGGTTCACATGGGAGTCTGTCTCTCTGCCTCCCTGCTTCTCACTTCAGAAAAATACAACAAAAAAAAAGAATCTTACAATCTGCTTGACCTGTGGTGGTGCAGTGGATAAGGCATTGACCTGGAATACTGAGGTCGCCAATTTGAAACCCTGGGCTTGCCCAGTCAAGGCACATACGAGAAGCAATTACTATGAGTTGATGCTTCCTGCACCCTGACACCCTTTCTCTCTCTCTCTCTCTCTCTCTCTCTCTCTCTCAAATCAATACATAAAACCTTTAAAAAGAAAAGAATCTTACAATCTGATGGGGAACCTAGACAAGGAATAGACTACCATAAGATAATATAATCAGGGCAATGACTGAGGATTGCACAAGGGGCTCAGGAAACACAGAAGAGAAATGTTGAGAGAAGCTTCCTGGACTAGATTATCCTTCCCAGTGTCAAGATGTGAGCCTGGCCCGACCAGGTGGTGGCGCAGTGGATAGAGCATTGGACTGGGATGTGGAAGGACCCAGGTTCAAGACCCGGAGGTCACCAGCTTGAGCGCGGGCTCATCTGGCTTGAGCAAAAAGCTCACCAGCTTGAACCCAAGGTTGCTGGCTCGAGCAAGGGGTTACTCATTCTGCTTAAGGCCTGCAGTCAAGGCACGTATGAGAAAGCAATCAATGAACAACTAAGGTGTCGTAATGAAAAACTGATGATTGATGTTTCTCATCTCTCTCCGTTCCTGTCTGTCCCTATCTATCCCTCTCTCTGACTCTCTCTCTCTGTCTCTGTAAAAAAAAAAAAAAAAAAAAAAAAAGATGTGAGCCTGGGAGTCCTTCTCAGAACTGCACCTGCTATCCTTTGAGCACCTCGAGTAGCTCAGACTGCAAGCTCTGCTTGTCTCACAGGTGTTTTCTTTCCTGTTGCCAGGGACTTCTTTTCTTTCCAAGATGTTCTGCTGTTAAGTTAAAAATTTTACTACCAAATCTCACTGTGGCTTAGCCAAGAGCTATCAAAATGTTCCCAGTTTGTCATCAAGAAGCCCTAATTCCTCATTTTGGTTTTCAGGACCCTATATGATCTGCTCTCAATTTATGTGTCCAGCCGCATCTCCAATTACTTACCGTCCTAAACCACTTCCCAGCCACGCAGTTTCTTATAGTTCTTCAAACACACCTTTAGTTAACTTCTCTTTTCTCTACTTCTCTTTATGTTATCAATATGCCTATTCAAATCCACTCTAGACTTCCTCTTTAAAAAATGTCTAACATTTGGCCCTGGCCGATTGGCTCAGTGGTAGAGCGTTGGTCCGGCGTATGGAAGTCCTGGGTTCGATTCCGGGTCAAGGCACACAAGAGAAGCGCCCGTCTGCTTCTCCACCCCTCCCCCTCTCCTTCCTCTCTGTCTCTCTCTTCCCCTCCCACAGCTGAGGCTCCATTGGAGCAAAGATGGCCCGGGCGCTGGGGATGGCTCTATAGCTTTCACCTCAAATGCTAGAACGGAGCAATGCCCCAGATGGGCAGAGCATCGCCCCCTGGTGGGCATGCCGGGTGGATCCTGGTAGGGCGCATGTGGGAGTCTGTCTGCCTCCCCGCTTCTAACTTCGGAAAAATACCAAAAAAAAAAGTGTCTTAACATTGTCTCCTAGTCCTGAGAATTGCTATAACTTCTCCACAACTCAAGTTAAGGTGGACTCAGGAGCCAGACTGCCTGGGTCTGAATCTTGGCTGCAAAGGTGATCTCGGGCAAGTCAGTTAACTTCTCTGTGCCCTGGTTTCCTCATCCAGAAAATGGGGGCAATAACAATTCCTCCTCAAAGGGTAGTTCTCGTGGTTAAAGGAGCCTATATAGAAAAATCCCTATAATAGCACCTGCATAAAAGAGCTAAATAATTGTTAGTTATGACCATTGTTACTAATCACATACTGAACTAATCATATGTGACAACTCTTACGCTGTTATTTCTTTGCTCTTAAATTTCTTTTAGTATTGTTAGCTTGCA
Source organism: Saccopteryx leptura (assembly GCF_036850995.1). NCBI lineage: Eukaryota > Metazoa > Chordata > Mammalia > Chiroptera > Emballonuridae > Saccopteryx > Saccopteryx leptura. The sequence goes on along the minus strand of NC_089510.1, from coordinate 70,726,714 downwards.
CTAATTTATATACTAATTCTCCAGCTTGACTTGAAGGCAGAGTGCCTTAAGCTTAGTGAATTAGCAGTCACCTTAAATCATTTTAAAAATCAGGCAGAGTAAAAATACAAAATAATACACACAAAACATTTGTTGCTTGGGTTTGACCAAGTACTGCTACATTTCAAAAAAAGAGCTTATTGATTAAAATTACTAGTCATTCTTTTTTTAAAAAATTATTTTCATTTATTTATTCATTTTAGAGGGGAAAGAGAGAGAGAGAGAGAGAGAGAGAGAGAGAGAGAGAGATAAGGGGGGAAGGAGCAGGAAACATCAACTCCCATATGTGCCTTGAGCAGTCAAGTGCAGGGTTTTAAACAGGCGACCTCAGCATTCCAGGTCGACGCTTTATCCACTGTGCCACCACAGGTCAGGCATTACTAGTCATTCTTTAAAAATAACTATTCCAGAAGGAAAAAGAAAGATTACTGAGAAATCAACCATAACCTCTATTTTAAAACATACTACATTCTGCAAGACACAGGGAAAAGATCCTGTTCGAAAACAATAAATGCACTAAAAATTCAAGAAGGCTTTTGTTTTATTTCCGTTTACCTTGCCGCACCCCAGTCTCAATCCTGGTGGAAAGGTCTGCGGGTGGGGTGGAGAGATGCACCAGCGGCCCAGCCCCTGGCAGGAAGTCGTTGTATGGGTCTTCTGCATAGATTCTAGCCTCAAATGCGTGGCCCTGCAGAGTTATTTCTTCCTGGCTCAAAGGAATCTTCTCTCCTGCTGCAATCTGGTAATAGAACAGAGTGTATTTCTTAGAAAAACCCGGCCCTGGCCGGTTAGCTCAGTGGTAGAGCGTCGGCCTGGCGTGCAGGGGTCCCAGGTTGATTCCCGGCCAGGGCACACAAGAGAAGCGCCCATCTGCTTCTCCACCCCTCCACCTCTCCTTCCTCTCTGTCTCTCTCTTCCCCTCCCGCAGCGAGGCTCCATTGGAGCAAAGATGGCCCAGGCGCTGGGGATGGCTCCTTGGCCTCTGCCCCGGGCGCTAGAGTGGCTCTGGTCACGACAGAGCGACGCCCCCTGGTGGGCGTGCCAGGTGGATCCCGGTCGGGCGCATGCCGGAGTCTGTCTGTCTCTCCCCGTTTCCACCTTCAGAAAAAAAAAAAAAAAAGAAAAGAAAAACCCACCGTAAAGCAGCTCTGAGACTAGTGAGTTGGTGGTCTTGCCCTTTTTACATAAAATGTATACGTAAAATGTATATCTGGACTTTACAGTAAAGTCAAATAAAAATTATTTTATTCACCCCCCCCTCAAGTGTTGAGCAAAAGCAAAAAGAGATTTAGAACCAGGTGCAACTTGAAAATAAAGTATTAATTACAATGGACTTCTAGAGTTTAAAACTAGAGAAAGGTAAACTGCTAAGTTATAAAAATCAGTGTTTTCCTCAATACAATTGAAGCAAAGATTTCTTCTGCCACTATAGTCTCAGTTTCCATATAAAACATTAGCACTTAGTTATTGAATCAATCTTTTTTGTAAATAGTAAATTAGCTGGTGATTAGGACTATATTCACAGCTATGAGTAAAGTATGATATTAGACTTTGTAATTTTAATCAGCAAGTGAGTGATAGAGCAAACAGAAAGGGGAACATAATGGTTTCTCAATTTTATTATGTTTATGTATACTGCATGGCATCAGATTATAAACAGGGTGATCATTTTTATCATTATTTATAATTATTATTATTATTTTTTTGACAGAGACAGAGAGAGAGAGAGACAAAGAGAGGGACAGATAGGGACAGACAGACAGGAAGGGAGACAGATGAGAAGTATCAATTCTTTGTTGCAGCTCCTTAGTCTCTTAGTTGTTCATTGATTGCTTTCTCATATGTGCCTTGACCAGGGGACTACAGCAGACCAAGTGACCCCTTGCAGCCAGTGATCTTGGGCTCGAGCCAGCAACCTTGGGCTTCAAGCCAGTGACCATGGGGTCATGTCTATGATCCCAGGCTCAAGTCAGCGCCCCTGCACTCAAGCTGGTGAGCCTGCGCTCAAGCCGGCGACTTTGGGGTTTTGAACCGGGTCCTCCACATCCCAGTCCGACGCTCTATCCACTGCGCCACCACCTGGTCAGGCATCATCACTATAATTATTACTATTTTGGCCATTATGTAAATACAACATATCTTTCTCTCCAACTACGATAATCTGGAAAGGCTATTGGAGGACTTGCTGTCACACGCTCCCCTTAAGTTTTCTTCCAAGATAATAAAATAACTACCTGAGAAAGCAAAAGACTCAGGGAAAAAAACTCTAAGTAACTCAGCATCACAGTGAACTAACCAGTAAGCATAAAACAGAAGCGAAGGTTTCATCTCTTTAAATGTGTAAATAAGAAAAATAAGGAACCGCAGCAGTTAGGAATAAAAGGAAAACTGGCTGAACCGAACGCCTTTATGGCATGGTGTTTCAAACCACAGATTCCGCAGCCACATTCCTTAGAAACCTTTTATCCTTCATGATTTCACAATTCTGAACTCTCCTGGGTTCCTGCTTCAGAAAATAAAATCTTCCTTTTCCTCGAATTCTGGAAATATAAGCTCTTTTTCCAGAAGTTTCTACATCCACTGCAGCTTTTCTGATGTGCCTGGTTTTCATTAGCCCCCGAGGCTATAGGGACCCAGGAGAATCTTTTGGCTCAATTAAAACCACCAATCATCCCCAAGGAAATAGCAAAAAAAACATCATATTATTGTCCACAGAAGTTCTGAAAAGACAAAATTATCAAAATAATCAAGAGTTTAGCATCACAACATAAAAAAAAATTTAAATTCAGCATACATAAAGAACCAAGAATCCCACAGAGATCAAGACTATTCATATGACTTAATTTTTAATTTTTTTTATATTTAAAAATGGAAGGCTGAGACAATCCATTATTTTCAATAAAGAGAAAAACACACTGAACTATTATTAATAATATTTGAAATAATATGCTTTGTGGAATTCTGGTTTAGGCCAGTGCTTCTCATACTATCCATAATAAAGGAACAGTTGTGGCCTTAAGCTTCTGCCAAACCAGTAGATATGTCATAGTAATACCAAAACTGCTTAATAACTTTTCGCAAATGTCCTGTGAACGTCCACACTTACCCCGTCATGAGCCAGCCACAGTCTGTAAGTCAGCGCTTGCACATGGACCGTTCTACTGGTCTAGGCCACTCCCTGGCTCTTCCTTCCCAACTGTGTCTGAGCTCATTTCATCCAGACTGGCATCTGTCCTGCCTCTAAAAATCTCATGATGGCCTGGTCCAGAATGATGTGGCCTTACGGACAGCACAGGCTTTGGTGTTTGGTACACTACGGTTACAAGCCATCCTCAGTGGCAGCAGCTCACCTGCTGGCTGCCCCATGCCCAAGGGAAATGATGGCAATGAACAGATCAGGAATCTGTGTCCACAGAGTGGCAGTAATGTCATAGCATCAAATGTAATGTCACCTTTAACCTCCCATTTTCCTGTCCTCATCACAACCAGCAAGAATTGAACCCTTATCCAAAATGACATGTTTTCAGAGGCCAGAAAGTAACGTCTCAAGACTAATACTTAATAGAAAATCGTTCCCACCTTGAGCTGCCACTCCACCAAGTCAGTTCCTGTGATCATCTCAGTAACAGGATGTTCCACTTGCAGCCTTGTGTTCATCTCCATGAAGTAGAAATTGTGCTTGGAGTCCATAATAAACTCCACGGTTCCTAAGAGATAAAATACAATGGGTATATTTCAACAGAAAATAATCAGTAGCAAATTAAAATCTCCCATGGTGTATCCTAGTTTTACCACTGCCGTCATTCAGTGGTACTTTGTATTTCATGAAAACATCTCACGTGTTGTAGCAGCAAAGGATTCTCAGTCAAAAATAGGGAGCCACATGAAATTTTGCAACAGGAAAATATATTTGGGGTTTTGAGCAAACAGTAAAGCCCAGGATATACACTGGACCCAGCTGTTGTAATGAGAACACGGCTGGCCCTGAGTGACTGACTCAATGCCCTGGGATCCCTGAGGACCGCGCCCTGGGACACCCCGTCTCACTCCAACCCTGTGGAGAAAAATACAATCTTTTTTCCCGGATTATGGGCTCTTGGGAATTTCCTTTAAAGTCCTTTTGCTGGTGGCCCATTGAAATATAGCTTAGCAACTAAACTTTATGTTAATAATGTCTTATCGATTGGCATTTTATTAAGCACTACAAAACTTCCCCTGCTTTATTAAGGTATAAAAATGTATCCATTTTAAGTATAGGTACGCTGAGTTTCGGCAGTTGAATCCATTCATATAACCACCATCGCAATGAAAATATGGACACTTCCATCACCCAGAAAGTTCTCTCGTTCCCTTTGCAGACAGCCCCTTCCCTGGCCCAGGGTCCAGGCCCCAGGTAATCACTGCTTTCTGTCATTACATTTTTTTCTAGAACATAATATTTTGTTTGATTTTTTTTCACAGAACCTAAGGTTAGTTCCATATACAGTTAACCCTTGAACAACATTGGTTTGAATTGTGCAAGTCTATTTACACAAGGATTGTTTTCTATAAATATATTGGAAAAATTTCGGACATTCGCAATAATTTATAAAAACTTACAGGTGAACTGCATAGTCTAGCAATATAAAAAAAATGGAGATAAAGTTAGGTAAGTCATGAGTGTCATAAAACATATGTAGATACTAGTCTATTTTATCATTTACTACCATAAAATATATACAAATCTATTAAAAATAATTAAAATTTATCAAAACTTACACACACACTTATAGACCATACATATTGCCATTCACAGTCAAGAGAAAAGTAAACAAATCTAGCCTGACCAGGCAGTGGCGCAGTGGATAGAGCGTCGGACTGGGATGCAGAGGACCGAGGTTCGAGACCCCAAGGTCGCCAGCTTGAGCGGGGGCTCATCTGGTTTGAGCAAAGCTCACCAGCTTGGACCCAAGGTCACTGGCTCGAGCAAGGGGTTACTCAGTCTGCTGAAGGCCCACGGTCAAGGCACATATGAGAAAGCAATCAATGAACAACTAAGGTGTCACAACGAGAAACTGATGATTGATGCTTCTCATCTCTCTCCATTCCTGTCTGTCCCTATCTATCCCTCTCTCTGACTCTCTCTCTGTCTCTGTAAAAAAAAAACCCCACAAATAAACAAAAAGTAAACAAATCTAAAGATGAAGTATTAAATTAATGCAGTATATCCTATACTCTGTAATAGTTTCATCATCACTACCTGTTGCTACTACAGTGAGGTCAAGTGTTGTAAGTTTCCATTTAAAACAACAGGTGAGGCTAACACATCTCCCTGTGACAGGCTGTCTCTCTAGTAAATTGTGTATCACTGTAAAAAGTGACTCCTCACAGTTCTTGCATATTTTTCATTGTGTTTAGTGCAATACTGTAAACCTTGAATAACACCATGGAACCCACACAAAGTGCCACTAGTCATGCTGGAAGTGCTCCCAAGAAGCAGAGAAAAATCATGACATGAGAAAATGTTGAATTTAAAAAAAAATGATTTTGAGAGAGAAAGATAGAGACATAAAGACAGAGAGGCAGGAGAGAGAATAAGAAGTATCAACTTATAGTCGCTTCACTTTAGTTGTTTATTGATTGCTTCTTGTGTGTGCCTGGATGGAGTTTGGGGCAGGGCTCAAGTCCAGTCAGTGACTGCTTGCTCAAGCCATCGACTGTGAGCTCAAACCAGCAACCTTAGGCTTCAAGCCGGCGACCTTGGGATCATGTTGACGATCCTTCATTCAAGCTGTTGACCCCATGCTCAAGCTGGTAAACCCATACTCAAGCTGCGACTTTAGGGTTTTGAACCTGGGACCTCAGCATTCTGGGTTAATGCCCTATCTATACTGTCACCACTGGTCGGGCTGAATTTCTTGATATGTACCATAAAGTGAGGTCTGAAGCTGAGACTGCCCACCATTTCAAGATAAATGGATCCATTGTAAGGATAATTGTAAAATAAAATAAAATAAAAAAATTTGTGAAGCTGTCAGTATAGCTATGCCAGCCAGCACAAAAACCATGTACTTTTTGCACAACACCGTTTTATTTCATACTGAAAACGTAGTTTTTCTATGGGTGGAGCATTACTATGAGAAAGGCATCTGATACATTCTAATATGATTTGAGAAAAAGAGAATTCATTAGATGACAACATAAAAATCAAAATGTGAAGAATCTAATGCTGGAGAATTTAACGCCAAGAAAGTATGTTTGCTAATTTTAGGACGGGGTTGGTTTAATTGTTAGGATAACAGGAGAAGCAGCTAACAAGAGGCAGCAGAGAAGTTCCCAGATGCCATTAAGACAATCATGGAGAAGAAAGTATATCTGCCTGAACAGGGTTTTACAGATGAAGTGCTCTATTCTGAGGAAAAATAGCCACAAAGGACATTTCTTAATAAGGAAGAGAAGCAAGTATCAGGATTTAAGGCAAGAGAGGACAGGCTAACTCCACTGTTTTGTGCAAATGCGGTCTGGTCTGTGACTACGTGCCGTGATCTACAAAGCTGCTAACCTGCAGCTTGGAGGGAACACAGAGCACCAGCTGCCCGGCTTTCGGCATAAAGGGCCTGGACAACAAGAACCCCTTCTCTGGATTGGTTCCACCGATGCTTTATCCCAGAAGTCAGAAAGCACTTTTCCAGTAAACAGTTACCTTTCAAAGTTCTTTTGCTATTGGACAGCACCCTGACCACCCAGAACTCCAGTTTAACACCAAAGGAATCAAAGTGGTCTGCTTGCCCTCAACGCAGTATCTCTAACTCAGGCTCTAGATCAGGGGTTATAAGGACCCTTCAGGCTCATTAGACACAGCACTCTATGGACAGGATCATCAATGCTATCGAAGAGAACCCCAACAGAGAGAACACCATGAAAGTCTGAAAGGATTACATCACTAGAGATGCCATTGTTGTTACAGAAAAAAGTGTGAAACAATCAAGCCCAAAAAAGAAGTTTCTGCTGGAGAAAACTGTCCAGATGCTATGCCTGACTTCACAGGATTTATAACAGCGGCAATCAAGGAAATCATGAAAGAGACTGTGGATATGAAAAAAAGAAGTGGGGATAAAGGGTTTCAAGATATGGATCTTGGAAGAATTCAAGAGCTAATGGATACCACGCCAGAGGAGTTAACAGAAGATGAGTTGATGGAGCCGAGTGCTCCTGAGCCCGGGCCACGCAACAAGGAAGGAGACGCAGGAGAAACAACGCCACAAAACATTGACATTAGACAGTCAGGCAGAGGGTTCTGATGTTTCAAGACTGCTTCTGACTTCTTTTATAACATGGACCTTCTGTGATATGGGCACTGAAACTAAAGCGAACAATAAAGAAAGATATTGCTACCATCTAGAAACAGTTTTAGAGAAATAGAAAAGCAAAAGTGTCAGGCAGAACTTATAATGTCTTTTCATCAAGTTATGCTGAGTACGCCTGCTTCTCCTGCCTCCTCGTCCTAAGGCAGCATGACCAACCCTTCCTCTTCCTCTGCAGCCTACTCAACGTGAGGATGACAAGGACGAAGACTTTTATGATGATCTACGTCAATTTAACGAATAGGAAATGATCATCATGCTGAACAGTTAATAAACTTATCTGCTGTGTATGTGTCTTCCTTTGAAAATCTAATAACTGAATGGACAGCAAGAACTATGACATTTTTGTGTAAGTAGTCATCATGTAGAATATCATGTGCAAGACTTGTATTGTTTTCTGTTTGTTTTTTAATTTTTCCATTGACTTGAGAGAAAGGAAGAGGGGAAGGAAGAGACAAAGAGAGAGAGAGAGACACATCAACGTGTTGTTCCACTTAGCTGTGCTCTCACTGGCTGCTTCTCATATGTGCCCTGACCGGGACTGAACTCATGACTTCGGTATGCCGGGACAACGCTCTATCCACTGAGCAACCCAGCCTGGACCTGCAAGATTTGTATTGAAGTGGATAGCCTATACATACATAGGTATAGGTCAGTAATATTGAATATAATTTATAACTTTACTTTCAAAAAATTACATTACTATACAGTATACCTCTCTTAATTGGAAAAACTGTATTAGCCTATTATCACAGATAAGTGGTTTTTAAAAAATGTAGCAATGTTTCCAACTATATTGTAACTATGATTATAATACAGTATGCCATAAAAATGCTATGATTCATTCATTTGTTTACAAGCTAGGCTATATAAATATATATATCAATCATATCAATTATACTAGGTTCCCATAAAGCAACCATATTGCTGCCTCTTTGTTATTAATGCAATAATTGTTATACCTGTAAATAAATATGAATTTTTAAGTTATCTTTTTATTTTTGATGTCTAATGTTAGTAATATGTATTACATCTGACTTCTCAAAAACCATGCAAGGCCTGACCAGGCGGTGGCGCAGTGAATAGAGCATTGGATTGGGATGCGGAGGACCCAGGTTCGAGACCCCGAGGTCGCCAGCTTGAGCGCGGGCTCATCTGGCTTGAGCAAAAAAGCTCATCAGCTTGGACCCAAGGTCGCTGGCTCAAGCAAGGGGTTACTCGGTCTGCTGAGGGCCCATGGTCAAGGCACATAGGAGAAAGCAATCAATTAACAACTAAGGTGTCGCAACGAAAAACTAATGATTGATGCTTCTCATCTCTCTCCGTTCCTGTCTGTCTGTCCCTATCTATCCCTCTCTCTGACTCTCTCTCTGTCACTATAAAAAATAAAAAATTAAATTAAATTAAAAAAAAACATGCAAGCAAGAACATGAGTGAAGTATTTATATTTTTTTCTTTTAATTTTTTTAAATTTAATTTATTGTGTTTACAAAGAGTCTAGTGTTGCCCCGATTGCATCCCCCTCCCCTGTATTATTTCAAATATTAAGAGGAGGAATTCACCAACCTAGAATTCTGTACGCTGTAAAGTTATCCTTCAAAGTAAAAAAGAAATAAAGATGGTCTCAGATCAACAAAAATTGAGAGAACTTATTGGCCTTGCAATAAATGATAAAAAAAAAAAAGTCCTTCAGTGAGAAGTCAAATGATATAGGTTCAATGCTCCAAGAACACATAACAATCCTTAATGTGTAACAGTGTGCTGAAATATATGAGGCAAAAACTGGGGACTGCAAAGAAAAGTAGTTGAAACCACTAATACAGTTGGAGGCTAACACCACTCTACCAGAAATAGACAAATCCAGCAGGCAGAAAATTAGTAAGGACATAGCTGAACTCTACAGCACCATCAATAAACCAGATATAATTGACATCTACAGATGACTTCATCCAGCAACAGTATATTATACATTTTCTAGCTTATACAGAATATTCACCAAGATAGACCACATTCAGGGCCATAAAAAAACTTTAACATAGTTAAAAGAATAAGTACCATACAGTGTCTGCTCTCAGATTGTGATTAAACTAAAAATCAGTAAATTGAACTAAAAACATTAACAAAAAGATAACTGAAAAATATCTCAAAATATTCATAGATGAAACAACACAATGTTTACACATCGGTCAAAAAACTCTCAAGAGCCCTGGCCGGTTGGCTCAGTGGTAGAGCGTTGGCCTGGCATGCAGAAGTCCCGGGTTCGATTCCCGGCCAGGGCACACAGGAGAAGTGCCCATCTGCTTCTCCACCCCTCCCCCTCTCCTTCCTCTCTGTCTTTCTCTTCCTCTCCCACAGTCAAGGCTCCATTGGAGCAAAGATGGCCCGGGCGCTGGGGATGGCTCCTTGGCTTCTGCCCTAGGCACTAGAGTGGCTTTGGTCGCAACAGAGCGACACCCTGGAGGGGCAGAGCATCGCCCCCTGGTGGGCGTGCCGGGTGGATCCCGGTCAGGCGCATGAGGGAGTCTGTCTGACTGTCTCTCCCCGTTTCTAGCTTCAGAAAAATAAAAAAAAAAATAAAAAAAAATAAACTCTCAAGAAAAATTAAATGAAAATACAATTTATCAATACTTTGGGGGTATACCAAAAACAGAACTTAGAAGGAAATGTATAGCACTGAATTCATATATTTAAGAAAAAAAAAGAAAGAAAAAAAGATCTAAAATAAATAATCTAAGCTTCCATTTTAGGAAACTAGAAAAAAAAGCAATTTAATTTCCAAGCACACAGAAGAAAAGGAAATATAAAAATTACAGTAGTAATCTTTAAAATTAAAAACAGGAAATAGAGGCCCTGGCTGGTTGGCTGAGTGGTAGAGCGTCGGCCTGGCGTGCAGGAGTCCCGGGTTCAATTTCCGGCCAGGGCACACAGGAGAAGCGCCCATCTGATTCTCCACCCCTCCCCCCTCCTTCCTCTCTGTCTCTCTCTTCCCCTCCCGCAGCCAAGGCTCCATTGGCGCAAAGTTGACCCGGGCGCTGAGGATGGCTCTGTGGCCTCTGCCTCAGGCGCTAGAATGGCTCTGGTTGCAACAGAGCAATGCCCCAGATGGGCAGAGCATCACCCCCTGGTGGGCGTGCCTGGTGGATCCCGGTCGGGCGCATGCGGGAGTCTGTCTGACTGCCTCCCCGTTCCCAATTTCAGAAAAATACAAAAATAAAAAATAAATAAATAAAAACAGGAAATAGAGAAAAGCAACAAAACCAAAAGTTGGTTCTTTGAAAAGAGCAAATAAAATTGATAAGCTTCTACTAGGCTAAGAAAAACAAAGAGAAGACAAAAATTACTAATCCCATGGAGATTAAAGGGATAATAAAGGAATATTATGTATAACTCTATAGCTACAAATTCATAATTTAGATGAAATGGATGAATTCCTTGAAAGACACAATGTGCCAAAACTCACATAAGAAGAAAGAGAAATCCAAATAAGGCTAAATCATTAAAGAAATTGAATCAATCATTAATAACCTTCTAGAACAGAAAGCAGCAGGTTCAGATGGATTCACTGGTAAATTCTAACAAAAATTTAAGAAAGAAATTATATTAGTTCTCTAACCAGACAAAGATATTATAAGAAAAGATATCTACAAACCAGTATCTCTCATCAACAAGGATGCAAAAACCCTCAACAAAATATTAGTAAATCAAATCCAACAATATATAAAAAGAACAATATACTGCAACCAAGTAGGATTATTCCCAGGTATGCAAGGCTGTTTCAATATTTGAAAATCAATTAAAGTAATCCATCACATCAGCAAGCTAAGGAATCACATGATCATATCCACAGATGCAGAAGAAGCATTTGATAAAATCCAATATCCAATTATAATAAAAATTCTCAACCAAGTATGAGGAGAATTTTCTCAATAAATATTTATAGAAAACTTTCACTTACATCATACTTAATGATGAGAAAACCAGCCTGACCAGGAAGTTATTTTATGTGTGTGTGTGTGTGTGTGTGTGTGTGTGTGTGTGAGAGAGAGAGAGAGAGAGAGAGAGACAGACAGACAGACAGACAGACAGGAAGGGAGAGAATGATGAGAAGCATCAACTCATAATTATGGCATCATAAACCTAGATAGCACAGGAGAAAGCCTAGATAACCTTGAATATGGTAATGCTTTTTTAAATACAACAAAAAAGGCACAATCCATGGAAGAATTAATTGGTAAACAGGTGGCAAGAAAGAATATGAGAAGATGCTCCACATCATGTCAACAGGGAAATGCAAATTAAAACAACAACAGATACCACTATGCACCTATGAGAATGGGCAAAATCTGGAACACTGAATGCCAAATCATGATAAGGATGTGGAGCAACTGGAACTCTCATCCATTGCTGCTGAGAATGCAAAATGGTACAGCTATTTTGAAAGACATTTTGGCTGTTTTTTACATAACTAAACATAATCTTATTGTATGATCCAGCAATCATGCCTCTTGATATTTAACCAAACGAACTGAAACTTATATCCACATATAAATCTGCACATGGATGTTTATAGCAGCTTTTTTATAACTGCCAAAATTTTGGAAGCAATCAAGATATCCTTCAAGAGGTTAGAAGATAATTAAACATAAAGACAACGGAATGTTCTTCAGCGCTAAAAGGAAGTGAGCTATTGAGTCATGAAGAAACATGGAAGAAACATATATTCTTATTAGCAAGTAAAATAAGTCAGTCTTAAAAGGCTGTGTATTGTATGATTCCAAATATATAACATTCTGAAAAAGACAATTGCCTTTTTATGGTCTCCACAGAGGTAACAAAGAGATCAGTGGTTGTCAGGGATTGGAGGTAGGGAAGGATGAAGAGCAGAACACAGAGGTTTTTAGAGAAGAGAAACTATACTACCTATGGTACTACAATGGTGGATGCACATCTATCTAGATATTTGTCTAAACTCACAATGTATAGCATCAAAAAGAAACTCTAGGCCCTGGCCAGTTGGCTCAGTGGTAGAGCGTCAGCCTGGCGTGCAGAAGTCCTGGGTTCAATTCCCGGCCAGGGCACACAGGAGAAGCGCCCATCTGCTTCTCCACCCCTCCCCCTCTCCTTCCTCTCTGTCTCTCTCTTCCTCTCCCACAGCCGAGGCTCCATTGTAGCAAAGATGGCCCGGGCGCTGGGGATGGCTCCTTGGTCTCTGCCCCAGGCGCTAGAGTGGCTCTGGTCGCAACAGAGCGATGCCCCGGAGGGGCAGAGCATCGCCCCCTGGTGGGCAGAGCATCGCCCTCTGGTGGGCGTGCCGGGTGGATCCCGGTCGGGTGCATGCGGGAGTCTGTCTGACTGTCTCTTCCCGTTTCTAGCTTCAGAAAAAAATACAAAAAAAAAAGAAACTCTAATGTGAAATCTGTTCTCTGAGTGATACTAAGGTGTCCGTGTAAGTTTACTGATTGTGTAACAAAGGAACCACTCTGAGGTGGAAGGTTGTCGGTGGGGGAGGCAGTGCCTGTGTGGACAGGCGGTATGTGGGAAAACCGCTGTACTTTCTCAATTTTGCTATAAACCGAAAACTTCTGTAAAAATAAATGAATAAACTATTTTTGAAGAGCGTTATACATATTAAAATAAATATTATTTAGTAAAAGCTTTTTTTCAAATATATATGAATATAAATACAAACGTGTATATATAAGGTCTCAATAAAAAAAGTGTGTGTGTGTGTGTGTCTGGTCAAAAAAGTTTGGAAAATACTGATATAAAAGCTATGTTTCTTTTGCCTCTGAACATAAATAAATAATTGCTTCTTCTCCTCTTTTAGAAACAAATCTTAACATACCTGCCCCAACATAATTTACAGCTTTAGCAGCTCTGACTGCAGCTTCTCCAAGCTTTCTTCTTACTTCAGGTTTAATACCAGGCTATGAAAAAATATTTAAATAAATTTCCATTAGTACCTTGTCCCACTAAAAATTTTCATTAAGATCCCTTATTACATCTCTGCATATCAAATATTGCATTAACGAGATACTAATAAAGATAAAAAGCTAACTTTCATACCAAATTTTAATGGTTCTGCTAGTAATGTCTATATTCTGTATCTGCTAGTGATTGCAGATATTCCTCAGCACAGTGACATATCTTTGTCCCTTATACCTACATAACAACTTTTAGAACTCTAGGTCTACTTAAAACTATATGTATCAATATGAAAACTATGAACGATCCCTATTTTAAGATGGTGAAGCAAACTGGGTTATAGGCCAATAATTATCCTGGAATATGGTAAATCTTGAGATACCAAGTTAATAGGAAAGATTCAAAAAAAAAAAAAAGAAATATATGTCAATAAATAGGCAAAGCTTTTTAACATTTTTAAATCTGTACTCTACAGATATATATTTAAGCAGTCACTGTTTGAAAATAAGGCTTTACTGAAATTATTGTTGACATTTACTTCAAATGGTATAATATACTCTGCAACAGAAATGGAAATTTTAATGAGACTAACAAACTGACTAACCAGAAACCTGAGATCCCTGACCTGCTAGAACTGCACACTGATAAAACATGTGCGGCAGCATCCTTTACCAACGAAGGGAGCCCTAAGATCTCCAGTGGACGCCTGGAGCCACCGAGTGCCAAACCCTGTGTGCGTTCTCCCTATTACATGCTTTTTCACTAACAGGAAGCAGTTTGCAGCTTCTCTTGGGCATATCCAAATTTCTAGCCTCATTCCTCCTGCACTTTGCTGCCATTATTAAGTAAAATAAGGATGGCTTGAACACAAGGAATGTGACAGTTGATCTGATAACTAAGACAACTACCAGGAGACTAACAGGCAGGTCACCTAGACGGCATGGATATTCTGGACAAAGGGGTGATTCACATCTCAGCTGAGATGGATGAGATTTCATCACACTACTCAGAAGTGTGCAATTTAAATTTTATGAAGTTTCTGAAATGTTATTTCATATTATTTTTAGAATTTTTGATTTAAGAGTTTTGGACCACAACTGACGATGGGTAACTCAAAGTATACATGGGATGGGGAGTACTGTATATAATTGAACAAGAAAGAAGCCTATGGCAGTATCAGTCTCCAAAGAAACATAAATCCAAACGTAAGTAATCCTAGGAGGAGGGCTTGACCCAGACAACAACCTACACCAATCAAAAGGTAGGCTGGAAGAAATACAAACAATTCTGAGGGGCAAAATTTGTCACATAAGAGCAAATCTCTCTCCGCCACAATACAACAGGAAGATGACTAATATATTTTAGGAACACCTTAAACAGCAGTTAAAAGAAGTCATCTTTATAGGAAATACATTCAATTAAACAGATCATTCCATTCCTTAAACATTTTGATTGATTACAATTTAAAATGTACATGGAAACACTATATGGCTGCTCACTATAAGTCAGAGCCTTGGCTCAGAGGAGACGTTACTAAGAAACTATCCAGATGGAACATAGCCCCACTGTGTCCTCTGTATGTTAGTCCAGAACATCAACCCCTTCCTCACCCCCAGCACTGTGGAGGGACCTTACCCTTATATTACTACCAGGAAGTGGTTGTCCAGCAGGACTTCGGGGGAGACACAAGCTTCACAGATTCCTAATATGAAAATCAGAGTGACTGGGGCTTCCATTATAGAGAAGCTTACCAACTTCTTTACAAGTTTCTTACCCCCGGGGCTTCCTCAATGATCTTCTGATGCCTCCTCTGTACACTACAGTCTCTTTCAAATAAGTACACAGCATTGCCATGGTGATCGCCAAACACCTGGACTTCTACATGCCTATATAAAAGCAAACGCACATGTTAATATACTTTATTAAGGATGACTAATATTACATTCAATAAGCAAAACTACTGACCAAGGTGACCAGGATTCCTTTATTTTTATTTTAAGATAGGATAGTTTGCCCTCAAATGGAGGATATAAATTTAGAAGCAGAACTATAGTAAAACTTATTAACACTCAGTGAAAAACTTTTCATTTATTAAATGAACACTAAAGAAAAATACCTATAAAATGACGGAAATAAGACAGAAAACATAGGAGACTATATTTATGACCTAGAGTAGAGGCAAAGTACAAAAAGTACAAGCTGTTAAGGGAAATACTGATAAATCTGACTATTTAAAAACTTTAAATTATAGTCTTATTTCATATATCCTCAAAAAGCCAATGAAAACTTTTTTATGATCAGGAGATTTAAAAAAAAAATCAACTCTTATCATCAGATTTTATAAACTATAGCAGATTGAATATTAAAATGGCTCATCCATAAATTTTAAGAAATAATTTAATATAGTTCATTAGTTTTTACATTAACATTAAACCATAAAAAAATTAAAAAGGCACTTTTTCATATTTGAGTATAAAATAGTAAAATTGCGAGAAACCATAGTAAGAGTAAACGTGGATAACACATGAAAACAAGGCTGACAGAGACCATCTGGTGAACTCACAAAGCATTTTTCTCCAAGCTTATTTTGATATGTTTACACTGTAGTTTATCTCACAGATTTTCTACCATAACATAGAGAGAAGTGATCAGCACATGTTTTCCCTGTGATTTTTTAAAACAAAAATTGTCAAACACAGAAGAAATATTTAAAAAACCCAGGAAGTCTTGTAAATATGCTATTCAGCACAGTGGCTCGGAGCTGTTCCTCTCTGTTCATCCCATGAAGTTCTTTATTAAACCACTTGCAATAATACACTTTCTCGATATATCATTTCTACTGGATGTTCCATTTGAAAATTTTGCCACCTGTTCAACACATCAGGAGTTGATTTCTTCCTTTTGGATTTGCCTTCTTGACCTTTCCTCTTTTTACTTATCCTTAAGCTATCATCATCAAATATATTCTTATTATTATTTTGAACAAACTGTTAACTGTGACATCAAATAAGAATAATAAGGTTTTATTTTACCTTCACTTATTCCTTCTCCAATGTTCTTTCTTTCTCTGTTAGATCTGAGTTTCCAACCTGTAGCATTTCCTTCTTTTTGAAGAACTTCTGTTATCATTTCTTGCAAGGCAAGTCTATTGGGGACAAATTCCATTTTTGTTGCCTGAAGACATCTTTATTTCTTCTTGTTGGTCAAATAAGTTTGTAAATATGATATATATGTTTGCTCACTTATAGTTTGCATTGGGTGTGGGGGACAGGCTGTAAGCAGGCAGGGTCGTTATAGCCTAAGGCTTAGTTTTAAGACTAAGCTTTTCCCCACACCCTTGACTGTTGCATGATAGGGGGTAGTGTACTCTCATGAGGAATCCCATTATGCCTCAGATAAGTGACTTTGTATCAGAGACTTCCTTGTTTGTATATTAGATTAAAGGTTTTGATTTCTACACTATAAAATGGGGCAGAGGAGTCCATGCTAGAGGAGAGCAGAGAAAGGCCACGTGGAGGAGAGGAGAAGCAGCCAAGATGGCAGAGTGCTGAAGGAGAAGCCAGTTTGTGCAGAGTTTGTGCAGAGAGGACATGGGGAACAGAGGTGAGTAAGGCTGGTGACATAGGAACCTTTGATTCTAGGAAACTAGGATAAGTCAGTGGCTTTGGGAGCCCTGAATGGAAAAGGAAGTGTTTTCTCACTGTGTGCTTCTTGCTCGCTGGGTGCAAGCTAGGATTAAAGCTAATGGCCCACCAGTTCTTGGCTCTGTTGTTTCATTACCGTCTGTCCGAACCAAATGTGAACCTACAAAGGCCAGGCAGTGATGGTGGCCGTGGCTACTGGCCATACACTCCTTCATGTCTGAAGGATAATTTCATTGCATATAGAATTCTAGGTTTATGCTTTTTTTCTCTCAACACTTCATATATATTTCACTCCATTTGATTCTTACTTGCATGTTTTCTGTAAGTCTGATGTACTATAGGAAGGTGTTTTCCCTCTGGCTTTTTTCCAAGATTTTCTATTTGTCTTTGTTTTCCTGAAGTTTGGATAAAATTTTAAAATTTCTTTGATATTTATTCTGTTGCTATCCTCTGAGCTTCCTGGTTCTGTAGTTTGGTGCCTGTCATTAATTTTGGAAAAATTTTGGCCATTATTACTCAAAATAGTTCTCCATTCTTTTCTTTTTCTTCTTGTATTCAAATAGACACATATCACACCTTTTTATACTGTCTCACAGTGCATGGGTAGTTCAGTTAGATTGTATTTGTTTTCACTTATTTTTCTTTGTTTTTGTTCAGGAGGTTTCCATTGACATTTGGTCAAGGTGACTGATTCTTTCTTCAGCTGTGTCCAGTTCACTGATGAGTCCATCAAATGCACTCTTCTATTAAAATGTTTCTGATTGCCTGACCAGGTGGTGGCGCAGTGAATAGAGCGTTGGACTGGGATGCGGAAGGACCCAGGTTCAAGACCCCGAGGTTGCCAGCTTGAGTGCAGGCTCATCTGGTTTGAGCCAAAAAAAAAAAAAAAAAAAAAAAGCTCACCAGCTTGGACCCAAGGTCGCTGGCTCGAGCAAGGGGTTACTTGGTCTGCTGAAGGCCTGCGGTCAAGGCACATATGAGAAAGCAATCGATGAACAACTAAGGAGTCCCAACAAAAAACTGATGATTGATGCTTCTCATCTCTCTCCATTCCTGTCTGTCTGTCCCTATCTATCCCTCTCTCTGACTCTCTCTCTGTCCCTGTAAAAAAAATAAATAAATAAAAATGTTTCTGATTTCTAGCATTTTCTTTGTTGTTTTTTTTTCCTTAAAATTTCCATCTCTCTGCTAACATTACCCATCTGTTCTTCCATGTTTTCAACTTGCTCCATTACAGCCCTTAACACATTAACCAGTTACTTTAAATTTTGTAATCTGCCTGACCTGTGGTGGCGCAGTGGATAAAGCATCGACCTGGAAATGCTGAGGTTGCCGGTTCGAAACCATGGGCTTGCCTGGTCAAGGCACATATGGGAGTTGATGCTTCCAGCTCCTCCCCCCATTCTCTCTCTCTCCTCTCTCTCTTCTCTCTAAAAATGAATAAACTAAAAAAAAAAATTAAATTAAAAAAAATGAAAAAAAAAAAAAAAAAAACTTAAAAAAAAAAAAAAATTTTGTAATCAATCCCAAAATTTGTGCCACATCTCAGTCTAGTTCTGAGACTTGCTTTGTCCCTTCAAGCTGTGCTTTTTCCTGCCTTTCAGTATGATTTGTAATTTTTTTTCTTAAAAGCCAGATGTGATGCATCACATACCAGGAACTGAGCTATGCTGACCTTTAATGTTTTATGTTAATCTGCTTGGAGGCATGCTGTTTAATGTCTGCAGTAGCTGTAGGTGCCCGAGGCTCCACTTTCCTCTAGTGTCCTTGTTTTACTTTTGCTTTCTCCCGCTGCCTTTAGGCTTCCCCAAGAACTGCTTCCTAAACAGTTTTGTGTCTTACAGCTGTTTCAGTTGTAACCCACTGTTACCACACAGGAACCCCGGTGGCAGGATTGGGTGGAGGGGAGGGAAAACATTCTATAATCTTATGATTAAATCAGGGTGTTTTAGTGGGCGTGACTCTGTGCTTCAGAAGTTTCTTACATTTTTTTCACTCTTAGGCAAAACAGGCAGGTTTGAGATTAGATTTGGCTAATTGACCTTCACCCAGGACAGAAAAGGTTCTGGCAAAGTTTCCCTTGGAGTGCTGGCCTTTGTTCTTGAAAATAGACTGCTCTGAGCTTGTTTCAAAAGCTTTTCTACTTCCCCTACCCCAAAATTTTAGAAAATTTTAGTTAGATTTTCATGGAAACCTGGTGGGGTTCCTGGCAAAAAAAACTAATGAAAATTTGGGGAGTTTCCCTAACAGTGAGGTCCAAGGAGTTTCTCACTATCAAGCTAGTTTACAATTAGCCTCCAGTAATGTGGAAAAATTTCCATTTAAGTGTTTCCACCAGTTTACGGCTCCAGCAGCTTCTGTCCGTTAAGCTGATCTTGGCTATGCTCACAGTCCTGCCCAGATTTCAGGGAAGTGGCCTGCCCTGTGGCCTCAATTCTCTTATGGGATTAAAAGCCACTGACTTTCATTCTGTTCAGCTTTTCACTTGCTTTTCAGATGTGGCAACTTCCAAGCTCTTTTATCTGTTGGAGCTGAATGGTTTGTTTTTCAAATTCCAATGATAAAACTCTACCATTTCTACTGATTCTCCCTTATCTTTTAGCTGTTTGTTGGGCAGATAAGTTGTTTTATGCTCACTCTTATTATTAAAGATGGCCACTGCTCTCATGTGGTGATGCTCTCACTGAGATAGCTAATTGCCTTTCATGCTTGGGAAGGGGCTTGTTATGCTAATGTGTGTTGGGGGAGGACTTTCGCACCAAAATTTTAAAAGGAGGAACTAGGAGGCCATTTTGGGAGAGAGAAACCATGTTCTGTGGAGAGAGGAGGAAACCATGTTGTTCCAGGGCAGGGAGGCCACGTGGAGGAGAGGAGGCAGCCAAAAACGGTGGAGTGCTGAAGGAGAAGCCAGTTTGTGTAGGAGAAGGAGATGAGAACAGAGGTGAACAGAGGTGGGGCTTTTGATTCTAGGAAAACTGGAAAGATTCTCCTGGTTGTGGAACCGGAGGAACAGGTGAGTGGGTTTTGGCACCCTATGTGTTTGTTTTTTACTTGTTGGCCGGTAAGAGTCTAGAATAAAGGAAAATGGTCCACCAGTTCTTGGCTCTGCAGTTTCTTTACAATCTGTCCAGATTAAATGCGAACCTGCATTGGCTAGGCAGCTGTGATGGTGGCCGTGGCTAACAGCCCTACACTGTTCCAGGGAAGAAGACACTATAGCAGGGACTCCAGGTTCTGAAAAGAACATGTGGGGGCCACACCAAGAGTGGAACATAGTTTTTATTCTGAGATCTCAAAAGTTTGAAGCATTTTTTCCTTTCGCTGTTTACAAAGGAAGATCACTGAGAATCTGTGTTTTCTGTTTTGATTCTGTAGTCATCAAATCACTTGTGTTATTTTTCTTTTGCTGGCCAATCTATTCTTGCTTGACCTAACTTAGATGTCTGAGAAACCGAGGTACACCAAATCCTAGCCACTCCAATCAGCCATTGTGAGGACAGTAGCCATGGCCATCACAGCTGCCTGGCCCATGCAGGTTCCCATTTAATTTGGATAGACGGTAATGAAACTGCGGAGCCAAGAAATGGTGGGCCATTACCTTTATTCTAGACTCGTACCAGCCAACGAGTAAAAACAAACGCATAGGCACCAAAACCCATTCACATGTCTCTGGTTCCACAACCAGGAGACTCTTTCTGGTTCTTCCTAGAATCAAAGGCACCACTAGTCTCAGCCACCTCCTTTACCCCATCTGCATGCCTCCATCTTGGCTGCCTGCCTCCTCTGCCACCACATGGCCTCTTCCAAAATGGCCTCCTAGCTCCTCCTTTTAAAACTTTTCCACATGACAATCCCTCCTCCAGTACGTTAGCATAACCAAGTCCCCTCCCCAGCAGGAAGGTAATTAACTATATCACCTGAGCGACGGCCATTCATGTTGGCAGTGCCATTTTTAACAATAAAAGTGAGCAAAACCAAATAACACAAATTTTACAAGCTTATTTGCCCAACAGTAATGTTGGAGTCTGGCTAGACAGGTAGATACAGCTGGTCTGGATTCTATTAGAAATGCATTGATATTTTCTAAAAGTTCTAAAAATTTTATTTTCCTGTTTACATTTTAAAGCTATCTAGAATATATATTAAATATGAAGTGAAAATAGTATCTGGTTTCTTTAGTTACCCTCAAAATAGTAAACTCTGAAGACTGTTTTCTATCCCAGTCTTTCAGATAAACACAGTAGCTGATCAGATCTGTAACACATCTTGGTATCTTCTTCTCTCGGTTATCAGCACCATCTTGACAATTTTTTGGCACTCCATTAATTCAACAGGTAACTAGCAGGATATAACATAGTATATACAGTAAAATTATAATATTAAAATATTATTACTAAA
This sequence comes from Saccopteryx leptura, assembly GCF_036850995.1. Lineage (NCBI taxonomy): Eukaryota > Metazoa > Chordata > Mammalia > Chiroptera > Emballonuridae > Saccopteryx > Saccopteryx leptura. Next base: position 70,705,365 of record NC_089510.1, on the reverse strand, counting down.
AAATACAGCCCAGAAATATATAGAAATTCTAATACTTAGAAAATGAGATTATGAGTGACTTTGTTTTCCAACTCTTGTATTTTCCAAAAATTTGTAATGTATTTATTTATATTAGTTCTGTACTCAAAAAATATTATTGATGCCTATCATTAAAAAGGGCATATACCAGATAATAATATATAGGGGAAAATTAAAAAAATATATACTAGCAGGTCTTTGATTCCCACGAGCTTCCTGGCTATCTGGGGTAATAAATTACAATGTGAGATAATATATAACTAACATTTCATAAGGAAAAAATTAAAAGCTTCAAAAAATGTTGTAGGCATAGAGTACGTCACCAAAATAGCTAGCTGATGTCTCCAAAACAATTTTAACTCAAGAGTACGTCAATTTGGATAGTCAGCCTATTCTTTTTGAAAGATATTGTAGGAAGAAGTCCTAATTTACCTTAGAATTGACTGTCTTTTTATTACTTTCCAACAATAGGTGGCTAATGTGCTCAACTGGCCTATTTTGAAGTTGACTTTTTTCTTTTACAAATGAACTTCGAATGTATTTAATTTATCATGTGATGCTCAGGGACAGTTCTAAGCTCTGTAGTAACTGAAACAAAAACAATTTGGGGGTCCTCTTTAAAAAGAATACAAAATTTAGCCCTGGCCGGTTGGCTCAGCGGTAGAGCGTCAGCCTGGCGTGCATAAGTCCCAGGTTCGATTCCCGGCCAGGGCACACAGGAGAAGTGCCCATCTACTTCTCCACCCCTCCCCCTCTCCTTCCTCTCTGTCTCTCTCTTCCCCTCCCGCAGCTGAGGCTCCATTGGAGCAAAGATGGCCCGGGCGCTGGGGATGGCTCCTTGGCCTCTGCCCAGGCGCTGGAGTGGCTCTGGTCGCAACAGGGCGACACCCCAGAGGGGCAGAGCATCGCCCCCTGGTGGGCAGAGCTTCGCCCCTGGTGGGCGTGCCAGGTGGATCCCGGTCGGGCGCATGCGGGAGTCTGTCTGACTGTCTCTCCCCGTTTCCAGCTTCAGAAAAAAAAAAAAAAAAGAATACAAAATTTAAAAGAATACAAAATTAGGTACAGGAATTTGGGAGAGGGTCATGCAAGGGAAAGGCCTGCAGCTTCACTTCATTACCTTCAAGGTAAATCCCTCTCTGGTCATGGTTCCTAAATGAATTATTCAGTAGAAAGTCACTTGACATACAGGATATCTATATCTACATATTTATAGCTATATGAATTACCAAAAAGTCTATGAAACAGGAAGATTTTATAATCAGTACCTTATTTTAAGCAATGGACATAAAAATAAAATTCCAGAAAGTGAAAACAATTAGAAACTTAAATAGCATTTGTTGCTGTGGTACCCGGAGAAGCAGTTTAGGGGAGCAGCTTAGAGTGTGAATTGTGGAGTCAAACTGCCTTGGTTGAAATCCAAGTGTCACTATTTCTCAGCTCGGAGACCTTAGGCAAGTTACGTGACTACACTGTTGCTCAGTATCCTCAGCTGCAAAACGGGAATAGTAGCCATCTAAAGGGGTTCTTGCAAGAATTAGGTTAGAATCAGGACAGCAAGATTAGTTAGTATATGTAAAATACTTAGAATCTGGCACATGGCAAGTGCACTAGAAGTGTGAGCTGTTAGTATTATTTACTAACATCATTTACAATTACAATTCAATTTGGGTAACTATTTCCATTTTCTGAGCATTTCTTCAATCAATGCTTATGAAGTTTGGTAAAATACAGCTTAAATTTCTTAAAAGAATTTTTTATTTTAAAAAGATTCTAAATTTCATCAAAAAAGTAATGGATTTGGCCCTGGCCAGTTGGCTCAGGGAATAGAGCATTAGCCTGGCATGCAGATGTTCTGGGTTCAATCCCTGGTCAGAGCACACATGAGAAGTGACCAACTGCTTTTCTTCCCTTCCTTCCCCCTTCTCTCTCTCTTCCCTTCTTGCAGCCAGTGGCTTTATTGGTTCGCACATTGGCCTGGGAGCTGAGGATATTTCAGCTGGTCTGAGCATCAACCTCAAGTGCTGAGGATAGCTCAGTTGATTCAAGCATCAACCCCAGATGGGGGCTGCCAGGTGGAACCTGGTTCGGATGCATGTGGGAGTCTGTCTCTCTATCTCTCTTCCTCTCATTTAAAAAAAAGTAATGGATTCAATGACTTAATGGCATATCAATATCATGGAACCATTAATCTTAGTAAAAAGTGAGGTTGGCCTATATTACTGACATAGAAAGATGTTTGATTTAATATTAGCATGTAATCTTACATAAGATTTTATTCACTGTTCTTCTGTATGCATGTTGTATTATGTTTGTATATGTATATATGTTTCCATATACATACAAGATGCCTAGAAGTATGCATGCCATATCATGAAAGTGGGTACAGTAGGGGGTGGGATTGGGTAACTTATGTACTTAAATCCAATGAGAACTTTGTATTTTATATAATGTGCATGCCTTTTTTTAAAATTATGTATTTATTTAATTTTTTTCATTTAAAAATAATTTTTTTCAATTACAAAACACTATTATATTAGTTTCAGGTGTATGCCCCAGTGATTAGACTTTACATAACTAAGTGATCATCCTGATAAATCTTGCCTCCATCTGACAGCATATATAATTACTAGAATATTATCAACTATATATATTCCCTATGTTGTACTGTACATCTCATGACTATTCTGTAACTACCAATTTGTACTTCTTAATCCCTTCATCTTTTCACCCATCCTCCCAACCCCCTCCAATCTGACAGACATTAAAATTTTCTCCGCATCTATGGGTATTTCTGTTCTGCTTGTTTATTTTTTTTATTTTTTATTTTTTCATTTTTCCAAAGCTGGAAACGGGGACGCAGTCAGACAGACTCCCGCATGCGCCCGACCGGGATCCACCCGGCATGCCCACCAGGGGGCGATGCTCTGCCCCTCTGGGGCGTCGCTCTGTTGCATCCAGAGCCATTCTAGTGCCTGAGGCAGAGGCCACAGAGCCATCCTCAGCGCCCGGGCCATCTTTGCTCCAATGGAGCCTCGGCTACAGGAGGGGAAGAGAGAGACAGAGAGGAAGGAGAGGGGGAGGGGTGGAGAAGCAGATGGGTGCTTCTCCTGTGTGCCCTGGCTGGGAATCGAACCCGGGACTCCCGCACGCCAGGCCGACGCTCTACCACTGAGCCAACCGGCCAGGGCCTCTGCTTGTTTATTTTTTTTGTTCAGTTTTTAATCGATTTGTGTTTATTGCCATTTTATTTTTCATATTTTTTATCTTTTTTTCTTCTTCTTAAAGAAGACCCTTCAACATTTCATATAACACTGGTTTGGTGGTGATGAACTCCTTTTGCTTTTTTTTGTCTGGGAAGCACTTTATCTGTCCTTCAATTTTTTGAGTGTGTATGACAGACAGACAGAGAGAAGGACAGATAGGGACAGACAGGCAGGAAGGGAAAGAGATGAGAAGCATCAATTCTTTGTTGCTGCTCCTTAGTCTCCTTAGTTGTTCATTGAGTGCTTTCTCATATGTGCCTTGACCGGGGGCTCCAGCATTGTGAGTGACCCCTTGCCAGCGACCTTGGGCTTAATCCAGCGGCCCTGCGCTCAAGCTGATGAACCCCCACTCAAGCCGGATGAGTCTGTGCTCAAGCTGGCAACCTCAGGGTTTCAAACCTGGGTCTTCCACGTCTCTGTCCGACACTTTATCCACCGCGCCACCACCTGGTCAGGCTGTCCTTCAGTTCTAAATGATAGTTTTGCTGAGTTGAGTAATCTTGGTTGTAGGTCTGTCTTTTTCATAACTTTGAATATTTCATGCCAATCCCTTCTGTCTTATAAAATTTCTGTTGAGAAACTAACTCTTGCAGCTTTTAAGATTCTTTCTTTGCCCAACCAGGTGGTGGCGCAGTGGATAGAGCATCCGACTGGGATGCGGAAGGACCCAGGTTCGAGACCCCGAGGTCGCCAGCTTGAGCGCGGGCTCATCTGGCTTGAGCAAAAAGCTCAGCAGCTTGGACCCAAGGTCGCTGGCTCCAGCAAGGGGTTACTTGGTCTGCTGAAGGCCTGCGGTCAAGGCACATATGAGAAAGCAATCAATGAACAACTAAGAAGTCGCAACACACAACGAAAAACTAATGATTGATGCTTCTCATCTCTCCCTCCGTTCCTGTCTGTCTGTCTCTATTTCTGCCTATGTAAAAAAAGAAAAGAAAAAAAAAAGATTCTGTCTTTAACTTTTTGCATTTTAATTATGATGTGTCTTGGTGTGGGCCTCTTTGAGTTCATCTTGTTTGGGACTCTCTATGCTTCCTGGACTTGTTATGTCTATTTCCTTCACCGAATTAGGGAAGTCTTCTGTCTTTATTTTTTCAAAGAGATTTCCAATTCCTTACTCTGTTTTCCTTCTGGCACCCCCTGATATAAATCTGGGTATGTCTGAAGTTGTCCCAGAGGCTACACTATCCTCATATTTTTGGATTCTTTTTGCTGTTCTGACTTTTTTCCTTCCTTATATTCTAAATTACTGACTTGATTCTTAGCTTCATCTACTCTACTGTTGATTCCCTGTAAATTAGTCTTCAGTTACTATATCTTTCATTTCTGACTGATCCTTTTATACATTTTCGAGGTTCTCACTAAATTCACAGAGCATCCTTATAACCAGAATTTTGAACTCTGTATCTAGTAGATTGCTTGTCTTTATTTCATTTAGTTCTTTTTCTGGAATTTTGTTCTTTTCTTTCCTTTGAGACATTTTCTTTTTCTCTTCATTTTGACAGCCCCCCATGTTTGTTTCTAAGTTTCGCAGGCTTGGTAGAGTAGCCTAATGTAGCAGGTGCTCTGTAGGGCCCAGTGGCACAGCCTCCCCGGTCACCCAAGCTGAGCACTTGAGGTTCTTCCCCCCATGTGGGTTGTGTACAACCTCTTCCTATAGTTGAGCCTTGATTTCTGTTGGTACGTCGATGGGAAAGATTTACGCTCCAGGCTGATCAGCTGCAAGGACTGGCTGTACCACCAATCACGGACCTCTGACCACTGTGGAGGAACAGCTGTGCAGGGGTCCACCCCATAGAGCAGGACTAAATTCAGTAGGGCTCTGGTGCCTGCTGAGTCCACCCCTTGATGGTGTCCACTGTGAAGGCAGTTGAGTGGTCTAATGCTGTCCACTGGGTGTGCTGGCTCTAGGGCCTACAGAGAGGTGCAGGCCAGGGTGAGCCACCACCTGTGTTCTGCCCTGAGGCCAGCTGGCATGAACTACATAGTGATCTGTAGATGGCTGTTGCTTGTGTTAAGCTTGGAGGTGCCCAGGCGAGTCCATGCTATGAATCAAGGCCAGCTGCCGCTAATGCAGGGCCGAGGGCCACGTAGCAAGAAATATGGTGGATGATGAGGCTAGATGCTGCTTCTTTGAGAGATTTTAGGAAAATCTGAACCATGAACCAAGACAGGTAATTTGTATGGACAAGCCAATAGAAACAGCTTGGGTGGGCCTGAAGGGGGTGGGGCAGGACACCAGGTGGGCAAACAGTGTAAGCCAGGTTGATAGAGTTTCAGATACGTTGTCCACCTGCTGGTCCTATGGGGTGAGGGCTCAAATAGGAGCAATGGCCTCTGCCAGCACTTCTGTCTGGGAGAAAGCTGTCTCTACAGGCTCAACCTAATGCCGGACAAGTCTGCTCTTCCTCACATCTCTGGTATCTTTCAAGCTGCTGCCCCAATCCTGGAGCTCAGAGGGAGTAAGTCTGAGTCAGTGTGCTGGCCGTTTAATAGGAACTGCCTGGACTTGACTGGTGGTGGCATAGTGATTAGAGCATCAACCTGGGATGCTGAGAACCCAGGTTTGAATACCAGTTCACCAGCTTGAGGGCAGGCTCACCAGCTTGAGCATAGGGTTTCTGGCTTGAGTGTGGGATCACTGACATGACCCCATGGTCACTGGCTTAAGCTCAAAGTCACTGGCTTGAAGCCCAAGGTCACTAGGTTGAGCAAGGGGTCACTGGCTTGGCTGCAGCACCCTTGTCACGACACATACGAGAAGCAATCAATGAATGACTAAAGTGCCACAACTATGAATTGATGCTTCTCATCTCTCCCCACCCTCTCAAAAAAAAAAAAAAGAGGAATTGCCTGGGACTCCAGCAGCCCTCGGTCTCCCTTAGCCTCAATCCCTACCGGTTTTTACAGCCAGAAACTCTGGGGACTTTCTGACACTGGAACCCTGGGCTGGGGAGCCTGGTGTTGGGCTGGGGCCCTTGCTCCTCGGGGGGGTCTCCCCAGCCAAGATATCCCTCCCAATCTGTAGCTGCCACACGTGGGAGCGGGACCAACCTGGCTGCATCTCTGTCCTTCCCACCAATCTTGATGTGGCTTCTTCTTTAATTCCCTAGTTGTAGGACTTCCATTCAGCCAGATTTCAGGTGGTTCTGAATAGTGGATTTTTATAGTTTCGTTGTAACTTTGAAGTGATTGTGGAAGGAGGCTGGGTACTATGTTTACCTATGCCACCATCTTGCCCAGGAGTCTCATATGTGCATTTCTTTTATAACTTAAAAAATCCGTCAGAAAAAAAAAGCTGAACCCACCTTGGCGTGTCCACAAACTTCTCAATCAGCATCGCATCATCATTGAAAGACTTCTTAGCTTCCCTCCGTGCTGATTCTAATTGTTCTTGAAATTCTTTTTCAGATCTAGCAATCCTCATGCCCTAAGATGAAAAGATAGTTATGACTACAACATAAATAAAACAAAGAAGACGCCTAGCCTGCAATGGGAAACACGGGCACACGCAAGCTGACCTTGCCTCCTCCACCACGGACGGCTTTGATCATGACGGGATAACCGATTCTTCCAGCGTGCTCTTTCAGGCATCGGTCTGTTTGGTCCTCACCATGATAACCTTCCACAACAGGCACCCCAGCAGCAGCCATTATGGATTTGGATGTGCTTTACATAAAAAAAAAAAACACAAAAAATAAAACCTAAGATGCCCAAATTCCATGAAATATTTCATACAAGAAAAACAAATACAGCCCAGTCTGTAAAATATAATTGAACATTTTAAAGAAAACATCCTATTAATAAAAAACTACAGTCTGAGATAAAATATTAATACAAATATTAAAAATATCTGTTAATTTTCCTTAATCCACAATCCACTTTTTCTTTTTTTTAAGTTTAAAGGAGGGGAGATAGTGAGGCAAACTCCTGTATGCACCCCACCAGGATCCATCCAGGAACCCCATCTGGGGCCAATGCTAATACAGAGCATTTTTAGTGCCTGAGGATAATGCACTCCAACAGAGCCATCCTCCGCATCCAGGGCCATGCTCGAACCAATCGAGCCACTGGCTGCGGAAGGGAAAGAGGGAGAGAGGGATAGAGACGGGGAGAAGCAGATGGACGCTTCTCCTGTGTGGCCTGACTGGGAATCAAACCTGGGATGTCTAGACACTGGGCTGACCCTCTATCCACTGAGCGAGGGTCCTCAATCTACTTTTTTATGTGGTAGTTCATCCTACGTTGTTTTTATCCCCCCAAAAGAATTGGCATATTGACTAGATATACAAATTAGGTGACTATGTTCTGTAACTCACTGGAGTAGCAGGTAAACAACTTATGCCTATGGCAACAAAAGTATATGTTAACATGTCTATTACAGGTAAACAAACCATTTCAATTGACCTTCCTATGCTTGTATTTAACAGATAGAAACACATACCTCTTTATACCCATGTCTCTAATTGCAGATGAAGGAGGACCTATAAAAATAATTCCTTCTTGCTTACACAGTTCAGCAAATTCCATATTTTCTGAAAGAAAACCATATCCTGGGTGGATAGCCTAGAAGTGAGACATGAAAAAAAAATGGACTAGTGCCCCACTGGCAAACCATGACGCAGGTCATGTCGTTTTCCTCAGGGATGCCTCGCCCTCTGCTGGCGATAGGTGCGTTATGGTCTCTACCAAAATCTGTTTCCGAAAGAAACATTCACACTCCAGTTCCGAAGTGCTACCTGAACCAGAAGAATCTATGGTTCTTGTTATTGTGGTAATATACACATAACACAACCCTCCACTTTAACCACTTTTAAATGTACAATTCAGTGGCATTAAGTGCATTCACAACGTAGTGCAACCATCACCACCATCTCCAGAATGTTTTCATCACCCCCAACAGAAACTCTGTGCCCATTAAACCCTGGTAACTTTCTTTCTTATAAATTCTACTTTCTGCCTCTATGAATTTGTTTATTCTGGGAACCTAATATATGTGGAATTGTACAACACTAATTTCACTTAGCATAATGTTTCTCCATCCACGAGTAACATGTATCAGAATTTCACCTTTCTTTTAAGGCTGAATAACATTCTCCTGTATGGAAACATTCCACATTTTGTTTACCACATCTACCTGTTGATGGATGGGAACTGTTCCCACCTTTTGGCTATTACAAAAAATGCTGCTATAAACATTGATGTATACATACCTCTTTAAGTCTCTGCTTTGAAGCCTTTTAAATTTAAAATGGATGGATTATACAGTAAAAAGGAATCTGTATTTTAATTTAAAATAACACTGCTATTAGGGTAGAATGTCAAGGAATATTTGAACGTAGGAGTAAAGGTAATGGGGATTTCTTACCTCTGCCTTCCTGTAAAGCTGCCCTAGAACTGAAACTATGGTACCCAAAAGGTGAAAGAGCACCCTAGCACAAGAATGCCTCATACATCTTCAGGTCACTATGTGGCCATCCTAACTTTCTTCAAAACAAAACAAAAAACTAAGAAGCAAACAAAACGTCATATGTTAAAGTCTGTATATACTTTAGTGAAAGAGGACTCCCTCAGACTTTTTTAAAAATTTTACTTACTCATCTTAGAGAAGGAAGAGAGAGAGAGAGAGAAAAGAGGGGAGGAGCAAGAAGCATCAACTCCATGTGCCTTGACCAGGCAAGCTTGGGGTTTCAAACTGGCGACCTCTGCATTCTAGGCCGAGGCTTTAACCACTGCACCACCACAGGTCAGGCTCCCTCAGACTTTTGCCTAGTTATTTGCAAGTTAGCTTTAACAAATTTATTTATATGGCTTTCTAGCTCAGAGAAAAGGAAACCCCGTGACTAAGGACAGCATGATTTCTGAGGGCAAACATACGACAGGAAAGAGGGAAGAAACGGGAAGGCAACAGCAGCTTAGATTATTTAGATGAAGCAGCTCACTCTCCAACTTCAGTGGCCCCCATGGCATTTTTGTTCTTCTAAAATAATAATTATGTATGTATTATAATTATAACCAAGTGAATGTAAAAAAAAAAAGCTCCACCAATCCTATTTCAAAATATAGTAGTTACATTCAAAGAGCATTTCAAAATTAAAGAATTAAGCTTCCAATGACTGGGAAACCCATATGAATGGAAAAACCCACATCTTATGGCCAGCAAACAACAAAATGCTAAGTACTGAATAAATTGCTAAAGATCACATTTTGATGTCAGTTTGGAATTTTGTTTCATTTAAAACAATGTTCAATTTTAGGCATTTTCTATGAAATGGCCAAATGTTATTTATGCTAGGTAAAGTGAAAAAGGTCTACACTCAGTTCTCCCTTGTGTTTTAACATCTTTTTTTGAGGTATCATTTATAACACATAACATTCACCCATGTATAGTTTCATGAACCTAGTAAATTTATACAACTATGCAACTATTACTACAACCAGTTTTAGAACACTTATATCAGTCAAAAAAGTTCCCGTGGGCCATGTGCATAACTAAATTTCTACTTCCAGAGCCAAGCAATGACTGACCTGCTGTCTCTATAGTTTCTCCCTTTTAAGAACTTTCATAGAAATGGAGGAATCATATAGCACAGTCTTATGTGTCTGACTTATCTTCTCATAATTATTGAGGTTCATCCTGTTGTATGCATCCGTGGTTCATTTCCTTTTATAGAACTGATTCCACTATGGATATACCACATTTAATTTATGCATTCATTTGGATTGTTTTTCTAGTTTGGGGCCATTATGAATAATATATAGTTATGAATATTCATACAAATCTATTTTTCATTTCTCTTGGGTAAATGCTGAGGAGGACAACTGTTGGGTCAAAATATGGTCAGTTATATGTTTAACTTTTTAAAATCAGCCAAACAGTTTTCTAAAGTAGCCGTCCTATTTGCATTTCTACCAGCAATGTATGATGGTTTTAAGTTTCTCCACATCCCTGCCAACATGTGGAATCATCAGTCTTTCTGATTTTAGCTATTCTAGAGGGTGCAAGTGTTACAGTGTTTTTTAAATATATATATTATTGATACATTATTCATATACTATGAACTAATCCAATCTAATAATTTTTAGTATAATCACAGTTGTGCAGTTATCACCATAATCTAAAATACTGAGCAAGATCTAATAATGTAAGTTTTCATTGGCCCTCTAAAGAACCCCATGCCTCTTCGCAGTTATGCCATGTCCACCACATACCCCCAGCCCTACGCACCCACACATTTGCTTTTCTCTATAGATTTGACTAGTCTGTACTTTTCATATGAACAGAATCATACACTACATAAAGTCTTTTCTGACTGTCTTCTTTAACGAAATACAATCTTTTCAATGTCATCCATTTTTTAGCATATATCAGTACTTCATTCCTTTTTATTGTCCATTCTATGGATATAATACATTTTTTATTTATCCATTCACCAGTTGATGGACATTGGGTGATTTACACTACTTAGTTATTGATAATGCTGCTATGAATATTCATGTATAAGTTTGGATGTATGTTTTCATTTTGTTTGAGTATATATCTAAGCAGTAGAGTTACTGGTTCGTATGGTAACTCTATGGTTGACCTTTCAGGAACTGACACACTGTCTTCCAAAGTGGCTGTGCCAGTTAACATTCCCACCAGTAAATTTACGAGGGTTCCAACTTCTCCAAACCCTTGCCCACACTTGCTATTATTTGCCTTTTTGTCTTGTAAATCTCTTCATCGCTCTTACCTGTGCAGCAGAGATCTTGGCCACTTGAATGATTTTCTCCATAGAAAGGTAGCTCTGCTGGGAGGGAGCAGGGCCGATAAAATGTGCTTCATCTGCCTGTTTAAGAAATAGTACATGTTAAAAACAAAACAAAACAAAACACCGCAGACCTAGTACTCTATATAGAACTGCTTCAGTGACATACTGTTATAAATAAAAATGCTGGCTTCCCCAAAACAATACAGAAGTACCAGCTCATATCTCTACTATAAAAACAAGCCACTTTGAAACCTTTTGGCATAAAGATGTGTCAAAACTTGAGTTTTATGTACACATATCACACACTACAGTGGAATAAAAGTGGCTTAGGACAGAAAGCAACAGCAATCAGACAGAATATGAAAAGTGGCTAGAAAGCTGCATGGGCCAGCTGTGCAGAGCTGGAAGTCCAGGTGGGTGGGTCACTGCGGATTTGCCTGTGCTTGGAGACTTGTGTGGAAAAGAGGACAATAATTGAATTCATCCATGTCTGGGTTCTGTCTGGTGGGTAAGAGCTAGTTATAATTGATAACATTTACAAACTCATGGGAGTAGGGCCCTTTTAGTTATAATTTTTCCATTAAGCCAAGTCTCTGAAACACTGAGTGACTTGTCTAAGCCTCTTGGCCAGTAAGCAGTAGTTGCTAAGACTAGACTCTTGCTCCTTCTCCTCATACATTAGGGATATGGATACGTGCCATTCAAAGCGTGGTCTGTGCATCAGCTACAGCCTGAGAATGGTTTTAACTGATCATTATGGATAAGCCCTGGCTTGTAAATAAGCTACTCCACAAAGTACACTGTTTAGTTCACCTGCTGATATATTTGGAAAATGTTCCAAAGAGGAACTCTTACAGAGCAATTGAACTTACCTACTCAAACACTGTTGTAACACTAGCAAATAAAAACTGTCAATACAAAGCACTAAAATATCAACACACTAAACAAATACAATCACTTACAAAATTTGACTTCCAGTTTTTAACAACATACCATGTCTACATGCATGGAATTCCTGTCAGCCTCACTATAAACAGCCACGGATTGTACACCCATTTTTTTAGCTGTTCGCATCACCCTGCAGGCAATTTCTCCTCTGTTGGCAATGAGGACCTTGGTAATGTTTCGTCCTAAAACACCATAAAAATCATACACAAATGTTACTGGGGAGCAAGGAATGAGAAGTGAAATAAATATTCTATGCTATTAACACAATGATAAGCATTTATGTTGGCAAACTCAGCATAACAGAGCCTACAATAACCATTCTAATTAATATTAGTGTATTTCTTTTCACTGAAATTCAAGATAACCTTATTAACTCTTAAATTGCTCATACACTTCAACTTAAAATTAAAGATGCTTTGTCATGTTAAAGATAAAAATAGCTTTAAAAAACCATCATAGTTAATAATAATCTTTTTAAAATTTTATTTTTCAATTACTGTTGCCATTCAATATTTTTTTTTATTAATTTCAGGTGTAAAGCACACTGGTTAAACAGTTACACACTTTACAAAGTGAGCCCCTTGATAATTCAAGTACCACAGGGCATCCACAGTTATTATATATAATATTATTGACTATATTTCCTATGTTGTACTTGACATCCCCCTGAATTCTAACTACCCATTTGTATCTCTCAATCCCTTTACCTTTTTCATCAAGCCCTCCAACCCCCCTCTCCTCTGGCAATCATAAGTTTCTCTTCTGCATCTATGAGTTTGTTTTGTTTATTTTGTGTGGGACACAGGCTGCAAGGTGACAAAGTTCTTGCAGTTTAAGGGTACCATTAAGCCAAAGGTTAGGCTCTTCTCCCCACAGCCTCTGATTGTTTGATTAAGTAGCTAAAGGCAATCTACATGCCCTTTCTCTTACCCTTTGTTTGTGGAGCTGCTGGGTGAGATGTTATGCATGGTGGGGGGCTTTTGCATTCTTGGGAGAATTACTGATATACTTCAGAACTGTGACTTTGTATGGAGACCTCTTTGTTTTGCAAATGACTTTGCTCTCTGCACTATAAAATAAAGCTTTTGGGGGTACAGGTTTGCTTTGGCTGGCCATCAACATGCCAGGTGACCTCTCAATCCCATTCTTTTTCTCTTTGTGTTTATTTCCTAATCCCCTACCATTCTCACTCAGGACTGGACCTGGTTCATGACAAGTTTGTTCTTCAGATTCTTCATATAAGTGAAATTTGTCTTTCTCTGTCAGACTTATTTCACTTAGTATAATACCCTCTAGGTTCATCCATACTGTTGCAAATGGTAAGATTTCAATCTTTTTTTATAGCTGAGTAATATTCCATTGTATATATGTACCAATTCTTTACCTACTTGTCTACTGATGGACACTTGTGTTTCTTCCATATTTTGGCATTTGTAAACAATGCTGCAATGAACACAGAGGTGCACATATCTTTTCAAATGAGGATTTGGGGTTTCTTTGGATATATACCCAGAAGTGGAATTTCTTAATTCTATTTTTAATTTTTTAAAGAACCTTCCAATTATTTTCCATAGTGGCTGCACCAATTTGTATTCCCACCAACAGTACACAAGGATTCCCTTTTCTCCACCTAATCACCAACACTTGTGTGTGGATTTACTGATGATAGCCATTTTGACAGTGTGAGGTAATATCCCATTATCATTTTAATTTGCATTTCTCTGATGATTCATGCATGACATTGGTCATCTTTTCCTATGTCTAATAGCCATCTGCATGTCCTCTCTGAAGAAGTGTCTAATCAGGTCCTCTGCCCATTTCTTAACTGGATTTTTTGTTTTGCTGATGTTGAGTTGTATGAGTTCTTTATAGATTTTGGTTATTAACCCCTTATTGGATATATCATTCAGGAACATCTTCTCCAATTCAGTATGTTATCTTTTTGTTTTGTTGCTGGTTTTCCTTTGCTGTGCTAAAATTTGTTAGTTTGATGTAGTCCCATTTCTTTTCTTTTCTTTTCTTTTCTTTTTTCTTTCGTCTCCCTTGCTCAGAGAGATACGTCAGAAAGAATGTTGCTAAGAGAAATGTCAAAGTTTACTGCCTATGTTTTCTTCTAGATCTATGGTTTTGAGTCTTACATTTACTTCTTTAATCCATTTTGAGTTTATTCTTGTGTATGGTCTATGGCTCGTGGTCTAATTTCCTTTTATTTTTTTAACTGCACATATCTGCCCAATTTTCCCAACACCATTTATTAAATATTGTCAGTACCCCATTTGTATGTTCTTACTTCTTTTGTCATTGACTAATTGCCCATATAGGCATGGATTTATTTCTGGGCTTTATATTCTGTTCCATTGATTTATGTGTTTGTGTTCATGCCAGTACCTTGCTGTTTTGATTGCTATAGCCTTGTAGTCTGGCTTGATATCAGGTAGCATAATTCCTCCAACTTTGTTCTCAAGATTGCTGTCGCTATTCAAGATCTTTTGGGGTTCCATATAAATTTTTGGATTATTTGTTCTAGTTCTGTGAAATATGTCATTGGTATTTGGACAGAGATTGTATTGAATTTAGATTACTTTGGGAAGTAGAGACAATTTAATATTATTAATTCTTCCTATCTATGAGCAGGGTATATATGCTTCCACTTATTTCTATCTTCTTCAATTTCTTCAATATCTCCTAATTTTCCAAGTAAAGGTGTTATATCTCCTCAGTAAAATTTATTCTTAGGTATTATTTTGATGCAATTATAAATGGGATTGTTTTCTTAATTTCTCTTTCTGATAGCTCATTATTTATGTATAAAATGCAACCAATTTCTAGATATTTATTTTGTACCTTGCTACTTTACTGAATTCATTTATCAGTCCTAATAGATTTTTGGTGGAATCTTTAGGGTTCTTTATATACAGTATCATGTCATCTGCAAATAATGACAGTTTTATTTCTTCCTTTCCAATTTGTCTGACTGCTATGGCTAGGACTTCCAGTGCTATGTTGAATGAGAGTGGTGAAAGCAGATAACCCTGTCGTCTTATTTCTGATCTGAAGAGAATTGCTTTTAGTTTTTTCCCATTGAGTATGATGTTAATCTTAGGTTTGTAATATATGGCCTTTATTATGTTGAGGTATGCTCCCTCTATCTTAATTTTGCTAAGTTTTTATGATTTGTCAGATGCTTTTCTGCATCTATTGATACAATCATGTGGTTTTTATCCTTCATTTTGATCATGTGGTATATCACATTAACTGATTTGTGGATTTTGAATCAATCTTGCATTCCAGGAATAAATCCCACTTGATCATTATGATCTTTTTAATGAATTGCTGAATTTGGTTTGCTAATATTTTGTTAGGGATTTTGCATCTGTGTTCAGCAGGGATACTGACCTGTCATTTTCTTTAAAATAATTTTTTAAAAATTTATTGACTTTAGAGAGAGGGGGAGAGAGAGAGTCAGAGACAGAGACAGGAACACTGATCTGCCCCTGTATGTGCCATGACCAAGGATCGAACCAGCAAACTCTGTGCTTTGGGTCAATGCTCTAACCAACTGAACTATCCGGCCAAGGCTAGTTTTCTTTTTTTTTTTCCTTCAAGAACTTTTTTATTTTTTACAGAGTCAGAGAGAGAGTCAGAGACAGAGAGATGAGAAGCATCAATTATTAGTTTTTTGTTGTGCATTGCAACACCTTAGTTGTTCATTGATTGCTTTCTCATATGTGTCTTGACCACGGGCCTTCAGCAGACCGAGTAACCCCTTGCTCGAGCCAGCAACCTTGGGCCCAAGCTGGTGAGCTTTGCTCAAACCAGATGAGCCCACGCTCAAGCTGGCAACCTTGGGGTCTCGAACCTGGGTCCTCCGCATCCCAGTCCTCCGCATCCCCAGTCCAACGCTCTATCCACTGCGCTACCGCCTGGTCAGGCCAGGGCTAGTTTTCTTTATGTTGATGTCCTTATCTGGTTTTGGAATCAGGATAATGCTGATCTTGTAAAATGAGTTTGTGAGCCTTCCCTCCTCTTAAATTTTTAGTAATAATTTGAGAATAGGTGTTAAGTGTTTTTGAATGTTTGATAAAATTCACTGTAAAGTCACCTGGTCCAGGATTTTTGTTTGTTGAGAGTTTTTTCATTACTTATTTGATTTCACTGATAGTAATTACTTGTTTACCTTTTTATATTGATTCAGTTTTGAAAAATTGTGTGCTTCTAGGAATTTATTTCTTCTACAATACATTGTCCAATTTGTTAGCATATAGCTATTTGTAATATTTTCTTAAAATACTTTATATTTCTGTGGAGTTAGTTCTCTTTAATTTCTGATTTTATTTATTTGGGTCCTTGGGCCCCTTTTTTTTGAGTTTGGTTAAAGTTTTGTCAATCTTCTTTATCTTTTCAAAGAACCAGCTCTAGGTTTCATTGATCTTCTATATTGTTTTCGCACTCTATTTTGTTTATTTCTACTCTGGTCTTTATTATTTCTTTCCTTCTACTATTAGCTTTGTTGTTCTTTTTCTAGTTACTTTAGGTGTAAGGTTAGATTGTTTGAGATTATTCTTGTTTTTTGAGGTAAACCAGTATTGCTATGTATTTCACAGTATTCCACACATTTTGTTGTTGTACTTTCACTTTCATTTATCTCAAGGTATCTTGTGATTTCTTCCTTGATCTCATTGTTTAGTAACCATTCATTATTTAGTAGCCTCCATGTGTTTGTTATTCAGGGCTTTTTTTCTTGTAATTGATTTCTAGTTCCATACCAATGTGGTCAGAGAAGAGATTTGGTATGATTTCAATCTTCTTAAATCTATTGAGACTTTTTTGTGGCCCAACATGTGGTCTATCC
This sequence comes from Saccopteryx leptura, assembly GCF_036850995.1. Taxonomy (NCBI): domain Eukaryota; kingdom Metazoa; phylum Chordata; class Mammalia; order Chiroptera; family Emballonuridae; genus Saccopteryx; species Saccopteryx leptura. The sequence continues at coordinate 70,688,530 of NC_089510.1, read as the reverse complement.
TGGAAAATGTTCCATGAGCGCTTGAAAAGACTATATATTTTGTGGCCTTGGAGGGAAATGCTCTGAAGATATCAATTAAATCCACCTGGTCTAATGTGTCATTTAAGGCTGCTGTTTCCTTGTTGATTTGGTCTGGAGGATCTATCCATTGATTTCAATGGAGTGCTAAAGACCCCTAATTAAGACTGTATTGGTATTGATCTCTCCCTTTATGTCCATCATTATTTGTTTTATATATTTAGGTGTTCCTATGTTCAGTAAATAAAGTTTTGCAAGGGTTATATCTTCTTGTTGAATTACTCCCTTTATTATTTTGTCCTTCTTTGTCTCTTATTATAGACTTTGTTTTAAGGTCTGATATAAGTAACCTGATATAAGTATTGTTATCCCAGCTTTTTTGTTTTTGTTTATTTCTATTTGCGTGGTATATCTTTTTACAACCTTTTACTTTCAATCTGTATGTCTTTTGTCTTTAGATAGCATATATATAGGTCTTGTTTTCTTATCCATTCAACTACTCTATATATTTTGATTGGAGCAGTTAATCCATTTACAGTTTTGGTGATTATTTATAGGTACAAAATTATTGACATTTTATTATCCATATTTATGTTCCTTCTTTTTTTTCCCCCTCCTTAAAGAAGGCCCTTCAACATTTCTCATAATACTGGTTTGGTGGCAACAAATTCCTTTAGCTTTTTCTTGTCTGGGAAGCTCTTCATATCTCTTTTAATTTTAAATGATAGCCTTGCAGTGTAGAGTAGTCTTCGTTGTAGGTCCTTGCTTTTTATGACTGAATATTTCATGCCAATCCCTTCTGACCTGAAATATTTCTGTTGAGAAGTCAGCTGACAATCTTACGGGAGCTCCCTTGTTGGTAACTGTCTTTCTTTGCTGTTTTTAAGATTCTCTCTTTCTTGTTAACCTTTGCCATTGTAATTATGATGTGTCTTGGTGTGATCCTCTTTGGGTTCATCTTGTTTGGGATTCTTTGTGCTTTCTGGACTTGTGTGTCATTTTCCTTCACCATGTTAGGGAAATTTTCAGTCACTATTTCTTAAAACAGGTTCTCAATCCCTTTCTCTCTCTGTATCCTTCTTGTGCGCCTATAATATAGCTATTCTTACACTGGTATTGTCACAGAGGTCCCTTAAACTATTCTCATTTTTTAAATTCTTTTTTTCTTTTTGTTGCTTTGATTGATGTTTTCTGTCTTCTAAATTGCTGATCTGATCCTCTGCTTTATAATCTGCTATTGAGTACTTCCAGTGTATTCTTCATTTCAGTTATTGTAATAACTTATCTTTAAATAAGTACTTTCTGTACTCCAGGTCCTGCGCTGAAAAGACTCTATCTGGACGTAAACCCTCACAATAATCATATGTAGATACTGTTATTATCTCAATTTTTAAAATGAAGAAATTAAGATTGAAAAAGATATTACAGTGGTACCTTGAGATACAAATTTAATTCGTTCTGTAACCAAGCTTGTAAGTCAGTCAACTCGTATATCAAACTGCCAATACTGAACCCATGTGCCAATGCGCCAACTAGAGGCAGCTTCCCGAATCACGACTTGTATCTCGGAATTTTGCTCGGATCTCGAACAAAAATACAGACTGAGTCGCAGCTCATATTTTAAAAATGCATATCTCAAGGTACCACTGTACTTTTCGGAAATTATACAGCTAAAGAAATGGTGGGTCTAAGACATAAACCCAGGTTAGCTTCATAATAAAATTTGAGCTCTTAGACACTCTGCTCCACTACCTCTATCACTCTGAGCATAGGCATGTGTGTTTCTCTTGCAATATAAATGAATATTGCACCAGTTCACTGTCCTCAGTGCTATAATGACATGATATTTTAGTAATACACAAAATCTACTTTTGCTATTACATATTAAATAAATGTTCTCTGACAGTTCATAATAGTTATTTTTTTCAAAAAATAAGGTTTTATATAATTGAAAACAATGTTTTCCAATAAGGATAGATAGAGCCCAAGAGTTGTCACAGTTCACAGGGGCTGCTGGGATGAACTGTGCATGTGGACGTGGGAGGAGGTACACCAACCAACCAGAAGTGATATTTAAATGTGGTGTTTTTTTTTAATTTAATTATTTTTTTTTTTTGTGGCAGAGACAGGGAGAGTTAGAGAGAGGGACAGACAGGGACAGACAGACAGGAAGTGAGAAAGATGAGAAACATCAATTCTTCATTGCGGTTCCTTAGTTGTTCATTGATTGATTTCTCATACATGCCTTGACCGGGGGCAAGGGCTACAGCAGACCAAGTGACCCCTTGCTCGAGCCAATGACCTTGGGCTCAAGCTGGTGAGCCTTGCTCAAACCAGATGAGCCCATGCTCAAGTTGGAGAGCTCGGGGTCTCGAACCTGGGTTCTCCACATTCCAGTCTGAGACACCCTATCCACTGCACCATTGCCTGGTTAGGCTTTAAGTGTTTTTATAGTTGGGAATTCCATATAAACATTTTTTTGAAAAGAAGAAAAAAGGTCTTGCTACTTAAAATGAATGTTATAAAGCATTGATTTAAATAATCACAATTATGTTTTTCTAGTTCAATACATTATGAGAGTCAGACAGAAATAACATAAATATACTGCTCACAAAAATTAGGGGATCAGGGAAAGTGCAGATACCCCAGTACTTTCAGTCTTTTCTATAGTGCATTTTCACCAATGAAATAAAAGTTGGTTTTGCATCTCATCTGCATAAGTGAACAACTCTCTTTGACTTGTCATTTGCTTTTCTGATGTTCTTATTTAATTTTAAAAAATCAAATGCTTCTTTTTTTATTGCTTCATATTCATTTTGAAATATTCCCTAAGTTTTGTGAGCAGTATATAAAATGTTCTCCATATTTCCCCACATATTTTAAGTTTAACAGCAAGATATTTGACATAAAAGAGATAAAAACCATGACTCAATACTTTCTAATAAATTATCATGAAAATCCAAAACTTGAAAAATATATGAGAACTAATTCTATTATACACAAATTAAGGGATTAAACATTTCCATTTCTTAGTTTGAAGCAAAGCCAAATAGTACAATAAAAACTGTTAATACCTGTGGTTGTTGAATACTTCATGGCTCTTTGCTTCCAAGACCACCTCCTATAAAATGAGTCCAAATGGAGTGATAATTAAACAGGATATGCGAGATCAATCAATGTCCTCTCAAAATAATCTACATTTTTCAATACTTGAAACCAAGTCCAGATATGACCTTAGTTAAACCTTAAACCTACAAAGTGACTTACTAAGACATTTTTTTGTGGAAAGAAAACTAATCTAGAAAACAGGGGTACAGTTCTGGCTATTCTCCCTGGCAGTATGTGTCCTTGAATCAAACACTTAACCTGCTTGCTCCTAAGACTGGCGTATGACTACGGAGTCAACGAGAATTGACTGGAAAGCCAAAGTACTTCAACATCATCTAGTTCAGATTTTTCAAACTTTTTTTTTTTACTAGAACCCAAAGTAAAAAATGTATTTGGCTTCCCAACCAGTTACACATACAAAACAGAAGTTGCATAAAAGAAGATTTTCCCTGCATTTTGTTTCTATTCTATTCTGTTCTATTCCATTTTATTAAATAAAATACACTGGTCAAAATACAGTTTGAAGAATACCAATCTAACTCAACCCTCTGATAAGACAGGCTTGAACAATTAGGCCCAGAGAAGTAAAAGGAAGGAGCTGAAAAAGGGAAGCAGAAGGAGTGTGGGACCTGCTGAGGGAGCCACCACTGACCAGCCACTGGGATTCCAGGTAAGTTGCTTTACATCAGTGTTTCTCAATCTTTTGTTTTCATTATTGCCCTCTAGAAAATTTAAATACTAAAAACAGATTTTTGTAGGTGAGGCTGAGCTTTGAAGGGCTGCTGCAAATCATGGTAATATCTGTTAAAAAGAAAACACCACTCCAAGATGGCTTCATTTGTACTAAAGCCCATGATACCAAACCTAGATTTAAATACCTGGTCTAACGGCTGCTTCAGCCTCTCCCAGAAATACAGTCTTAATCAACCAGTTTGGAATTTTCCAATCAGCATCAGTCCCACTCCATTCTTCCATAGAAAGAAGAGGCGATCTACACAATAAAAACCTTACTGTTGCCTGACCAGGCGGTGGCGCAGTGGATAGAGCGGCAGACTGGGATGCGGAGGACCCAGGTTCGAGACCCTGAGGTCGTCAGCTTGAGTGCAGGCTCATCTGGTTTGAGCAAAAAAGCTCACCAGCTTGAGCCCAAGGTCTCTCGCTCGAGCAAGGGGTTACTCGGTCTGCTGAAGGCCCACGGTCAAGGCACATATGAGAAAGCAATCAATGAACAAATAAGGTGTTGCAACGCGCAATAAAAAACTAATGATTGATGCTTCTCATCTCTCCGTTCCTGTCTGTCTGTCCCTGTCTATCCCTCTCTCTGACCCTCTCTCTGTCTCTGGAAAACAAACAAACAAACAAACAAACAAAAACCTTGCTGTTTCCTTCCCCTCAAAATAAGATGCCCTGGTCTAAAAACAGTCCTTTCTTTTCTTTAATAGCTCTGTTGCCCAACCCTTCTTCCTATAAAAAACTTCCACTTTGTGTAGTCGCTAGAAGCCGCTTCTGGTTGCTAGATGGAATTTTGTATTTTAACACACCTAAGATTTTTTTCACTCTCTCAAGAACATTTTTTTACAACTATGAGAGTCGGACAGAAATAACATAAATATAAAATGTTCTTCATATATCCCTACATATTTTAGACTCAATAGCAAGATATTTGACATAAAAGAAATAAAAATCATGACTCAATAATCACTACAATAACTATCATAAAAATCCCAAACTTCAAAAGTACATGAGAACTAATTCTATTATGCACAAATTAAGGGATTAAACATTTCCATTTCTTAGTTTACAGTATGAAGCAAAACTAAGATATATGAAAAGATGCTCAACTGCACTAGATATTAGTGAAAAGTAAATCAAAACTCCAATGAGATACCACCTCACACCTGTTAGAATGGCCATTATCAGGTAATATCAAGTGTAGGAGAGACTGTGAAGAAAAAAGAACCCTCATTCACTGGCATATGACCAGTGACATTCGTGGCAATGTAAACTGGTAGAGCCAGTACGGAAACCAGTATGGTGTCTCCTCAAAAAATTAACAATAGTGTGACCATATAACCCAGCAATCCCTTTTCTGAGTATCTACCTGAAAAAGATGAAAACATTAACTCACAAAGATATATGCACCCCTATGTTCATTGTAGCACTATTCACAGTGGTTAAAAAATGGAGACAACCAAGTTGTAAAGCCAGTAGCTGCGGCCACCATCACAGCCACCAGGCCCGTGCAGGTTCATATTTGATTCAGACAGACAGTAATGAACAACGGAGCCAAGAACTGATGGGCCATCATCTTTAATTCTAGCTTGCACCCGGCGGGCAAGAAATACACACAGTAGGAAAACACTTCCCTTTCCATTCAGGGCTCCCAAAACCACTGACTTACCCGAGTTTCCTAGAATAAAAGGTTTCTAGCTCACCAGCCTTATTCACCTCTGTTCCCCATCTCCTTCTCCCTGCACAAACTCTGCACAAACTGGCTTCTCTTTCAGCACTCCGCCATCTTGGCTGCTTCTCCTGGCCTCCTCCATGTGGCCTTTCTCTGCTCCCCTCTCTAATGCTAATCTCAGGAACTGAGAGAGAGCAAGCTCCCGGTCTGCCCCATTTTATAGTGTAGAAGTCAAAACCTTTAATCCAATATATAAACAAGGAAATCTCTGATACAAAGTCACTTATCTGAGGCATATGGGATTCCTCATGAGAGTGCACCACCCCACCATGCAACAGTCAAGGGTGTGGGGAAAAGCTTACAGCTAGTGCTCGACTTACGACCACGATTGGTTATGATAGACCGGTTGTAACATGATTTGGTCATAAGTTGAGTAGGCTATATGTACAGTACTGTGAAATGATGTTATAAAAATCTTTAAGTCATATTTTATCATAATTTTCCTTCATTATTGTTATATATTATAATTTTCTTTGTTCATTTTATGCCATTTTTATCATCTCTACATCATTTTGTTTCTTATTTTTACATTCGTCAGGTTTAAGTAAAACACTGCATTACCAGTACAACTGGTTTAATACTTGCAAAACATACATAATTACAAAATACAGGTGCATACAAAAATACAGGTATAAAAAATATCATAGAAACATTTTCCCAATTGTAAAACATATCAAAATATATAAACATGTACGAAACATTTTATTGGCCACTGGTGCTTGGCTGCAGATCATTGATGTTGTTATCTGAGGCAGCAGTTGGGATTACCAGAGTTGGTTTTTTCATAAACATGTGCGATTACACTCACTTTCTTTCCTACTTTGTACTTGTTCATTGATTGCTTTCTCATATGTGCCTTGACCAGGGGGTTACAGCAGAGCGAGTGGCCCCTTGCTCAAGCCAGTGACCTTGGGCTCAAACCAGCGACCATGGGGTCATGTCTATGATCCCATGCTCAAGCCAGCGCCCCTGCACTCAAGCTGGTGAACCCATGCTCAAGTCAGAAGAGCCCACGCTCATTTTCGTGTCGAGATCGATGGCCTTTCTTTCCTTCTTGGCAAGCTGAGGCGTAGACAAAGACAATTTCCTCTTGGTAGACATCTTGGGAGGGGTTTGATGAAAAATATCCAAGACACAAAACACAAATTGCTGTACCGAGCCTGGTATAACAGTTGAAATGGTGCACGCGGAGATGGTAGTGCTGCTGGAAGCTGGTCTGCACTGTCGTACACCCAGCTGGGCAACACTTGCACTGCCAGACGCGAAGCAGTCGTGGCTAGCAACTGTGGTTGTAAAGTCAAATGGTCGTAAATTGCATAGGTCGTAAGTTGATCAATATCTGTAGTTTTAAAACTAAGCCTTAGGCTGTAAGGATCCTGACTGCTTACAGCCTGTCCCCCACACTCAACGTAAACTATAAGCAAGAAAACATATATATCATATTTACAAACTTATTTGACCAACACAAGTGTCCTTCAATAGAAGATTGGATAAAAAAAATATGTACACATATACAACAGAACACTACTCAGCCATAAGAAAAGATGAAATACTGCCATTTGCAAAAACATGGATAGACTTTGAGAATCTTATGCTAAGTAAAATAAATCAGTCAGAAAAAGCTAAGAACCATATGGTTTCACTCATGTGAAGTGTGGGATATAAAACAAACTCATAGACACAGCAAACAGTCTGGTAGTTACCAAAAGAAGGATGCTGAGGGGGTAGTAAAGGGTAAAGGGGGTCAAATATAGGGTGAAGGAAGATGATACGACTTTGGGTGGTGGGCACACAATGCAATATAGAAATCATTTATCATAGAGAAGTACACTTAAAACCTCTATGATCCTATTAACCAATGTCACCCCAATAAATTTTAAAAAATTGTTTCCATGAGATAATTCCACCCTATCAAGATAACTTCTATTCTCATTTCTAAAATTCTACCACTATATATTTTTTCTGAGTTACTAGAGAATCATGATATAAAATGATATGTAAATATCCTCTATCCCAGGGGTCAAGAACCCATGGCTCGCGAGCCAGATGTGGCTCTTTTGATGGCTGCATCTGGCTTGCAGACAAATCTTTAATAAAAAAAATGTTAAAAATATAAAACATTCTCATGTATTACAATCCATTCATTTCCTACCACTCATGTTCATGGTTGCAGGTGGCTGGAGCCAATCACAGCTGTCCTCCGGGACACCAAGAAATTTTTATTGGATAATGCATAACGTACACGGGTCGTTGTATGGCTCTCACAGAATTACATTTTAAAATATGTGGCGTTCATGGCTCTCTCAGCCAAAAAGGTTCCTGACACCCCTGCTCTATACTGATAAGGTTTTTAATTCTATATGCTGTTACAACTCTAGTACTTTCCAGGTGACGGCTACTTGAGAATAATTCTATACACAATAGCTGAAGTTTAAGAGGGAGAGGGAAGAGAGAATATGTAATTGTATAGTATCATGAAGAGCCCTGGAAATCTAAGAAAATAAAACTCAGGAAAAAGAAAAGAGCACTAACAGTGTTTTTACTAACTGTCTTATTTTGCTCTGGGAGGAGTCCTACAATTAAATAACTGAAAATCCAAATCCAAGGCATCTCCAGTAACTTGAGGAAAATAAAAGCAAACAAGAAACTTGACCTAAATGGTTAAGTCTGCAAAAGCTACATATTTTGATTGATTCATGATAGATATGTAAATTCCAAACTGCCCTCTTGATGTTCCGCTTATCTGTCAGACGTCACCCTTACAGGACTATCGCCCCTGAGACAGAGGCATTCCAAGAAGCTGACAAGCCACCCCAAGGAGAGGCTCCGGACATACCAGGACTTTTGCCTCAGTATCCCCTCAGGCTCTCCCAAACACTAATATAACTCGCCCCTAGTCTGTAACCTCTGTAACTGGCGCTCTTCTCCCCCAGGAGAAGTGCCTGGCAGGGTTCCTTTCTTCCTTTCAATAAAGCCTGTTACTCTGGTCTTTCGGACTCGCATGGATTCCAACAATTCATATGCACTAGATTCCATGTAAGCCTCTTTCCATGTATTAATTCATTTATTTCGCAAAATCCAAGGTACTAGTATTATCTCCTGTAGGTACTAGTTTTATCACCTCCTCCTAGGTCAGAAAATTGAAGCACAGATATTCAGTTAGGGAGCTAGGTAGACGTGAGCCAGAACAGCCAAAGGGGGAAAGGGATAAACTGCCCCCATGATTTCCTGCACCTCTGCAGGGTCTGATGAATCTTTAAGCCAGAACAGTCTTCATCACACCCAGACTAGTGATCGAGAGTTCCCTCAAAAGGTATCAGCCATATAGCAGTATAATGAAAACAATAGAGAGAGAGAAGCTGGAAGTGTATGTATGTGTGTGTGTGTGTGGGGGAAGTCCAGGGAGTATGTTGGGCAGATAAAATATATTATGCTCACTTTGTTAAAGATGGAGCTACCCACGTGGAACCCATACCCAGATGATATTAATGTGTGTTGGGGGTGGGCTGTGGGCAGGCAGGATCCTTATAGCCTGGGGCTTAGTTTTAGGACTAAGCTTTTCCCACCCTTTTTGATGTGGGGTGGTGCAATCCCATCATGCCTCAGATAAGTGACTTTGTATCAGAGACTTCCCTATTTTGCATATTGGATTAAAGGTTTTGATTTCTGCACTATAAAGTGGGGCAGATCGGGAGCTTGCTCGCACGGTTCCTGAGACTGGCATTAGAGGAAAGAGCGGAGAGGAGAGCAGAGAGAGGCCACGTGGAGGAGGTCAGGAGAAGCAGACAAGATGGCAGAGTGTTGAAGAAGAAGCCAGTTTGTGCAGAGAGAAGATGAGGAACAGAGGTGAATAAGGCTGGTGAGCTAGAAACCTTTGATTCTAGGAAACTCAGATAAGTCAGTAGCTTTGTGAGCACTGAATGAGTGGGTTTTGGAGCTGTAAAGCCAGTATCCAAGGCCACCATCACAGCCGCCTGGCCAGTGCAGGTTCACATTGGATTCAGACAGATGGTAATGAAACAATGGAGCCAAGAACTGGTGGGTCATTAGCTTTAATCCTAGCTTGGACTCGGTGGGCAAGTAAAAACACACACTAGGCTCCAAAACCCACTTATTCAGTGTTCACAAAGCCACTGACTTATCCGAGTTTCCTAGAATCAAAGGTTTCTAACCTCACCAGTCTCATTCACCTCTGTTCCTCATCTTCTCTCTGCACAAACTCTGTAGAAACTGGCTTCACCTTCAACACTCCACCATCTTTGCCGCTTCTTCTGGCCTCCTCCATGTGGCCTTTCTCTACTTTCTAATGCTAATCTCAGGAACCAAGAGAGAGCAAGCTCCTGGTCTGCCCCACTTTATAGTGTAGCAACGAAAACCTTTAATCCAATATACAAATAGGGAAGTCTCTGATACAAAGTCACTTACTTGAGGCATGATGGGATTCCTCATAAGAGTGCACAACCTGCCTGACCAGGCAGTGGCACAGTGGATAGAGTGTCGGACTGGGATGTGGAAGGACCCATGTTCGAGACCCCGAGGTCACCAGCTTGAGCGTGGGCTCATCTGGCTTGAGCAAAAAGCTCACCAGCTTGGACCCAAGGTCGCTGGCTCCAGCAAGGGGTTACTCGGTCTGCTGAAGGCCCGCAGTCAAGGCACATATGAGAAAGCAATCAATGAACAACTAAGGTGTCGCAACGAAAAACTGATGATTGATGTTTCTCATCTCTCTTCATTCCTGTCTGTCTGTTCCTATCTATCCCTCTCTCTGACTCTCTCTCTGTCCCTGTAAAAAACAAAACAAAACAAAACAAAAGAGTGCACAATCCTATATCAAAAAGGGTGGGAAAGGCTTAGTCTTAAAACTAAGCCATAAGCTATAAGGATCATGCCTGCTTACAGCCTGTCCCCCCACATCCATTGCAAACTATAAGCAAGCAAACATATATCATATTTACAAACTTATTTGACCAACAGGAGCCCAGTGTGTGTTTTTACTTGCCTGCCGGGTGCAAGCTAGGATTAAAGCTAATAATGGTCCACCAGTTCCTGGCTCCGTTGTTTCTTTACCGACTGTCTGAATCTAATGCGAACCTGCATGGGCCAGGCGGCTGAGATGGTGGCCATGGCTACTGGCCCTACATTTGGCTAGTCTGTGGCAGGATTCCATACAGATTGGCAAGGAGCCACCACCACCTTTGAGTGGTGGAGTAGAGGACTGGCTGCTGTTATGGTTCCTCATGGCTGTCCTTTTGGGGGCCGTAGGCTGGTTGACTTTTACAGCCATGCGTGAGGAAACTAAGAGCTCTGTGGAAGAGGCTGCCCGGGACCTGCAAACCAAGCAGTGGAAGGAGCTGGAGCAAACGTGGGAGAAAGAGACGCCGACCCTGGAGCTGGAGCAAGCACCGGAGGAGGCCGACCAGGTTCACGAGATTCACCTGGAAATGGAGCAGCCACTGGAGAAGGAATCACAGGTTCATGAGTTGCAGCTTGCCCTGGACATCATGAAGAGCCAGCAGCGGCAGGAGGCCGAGGCCGGAGCTGCAAGACCTGCTGAGCAGAAGGCAGTAGTGGCCCTGGGCTCAAGCGCTGCGGCCTGGGGCTCGAGCCCAGCAGAGGGAGCTGGTGTTTTCAGTTCCTCTTTGGAGGATGAGGAGAATCAGGTTGGAGTTGCGATCCGCAGTCTCCAGAGGGTGAGAGCCCAGCAGCAAGGAGTTCTTACTATGGCCCTGGTAAGTCTGCAATTTGGGGACATAGGGGTGAATGCCATCATGCTCTCCGGAGCAGAGATGGAAATTCTGACTGCCATTGCCATGTGCTCCTCCTTGGGACAGTGTAAGACCTGCCAGGACGGCAGGAATGAGGGGGGTGGCTGACAACCCATGTGCGTGGACTGATTTTCTGGACTACGACCGGAGTGAGCACTGGCTCCTTTGTTGGATGGACTTACGGATTTTGGACAATGTGAAATACCCTGATGGGAATGGGGGACGGCTTTGCTGGAAGCACTCCCTTGTCCCGGGAAGCTTTTCCCACGGCTAGAAAGAAGGCCGAGGACATTTTGCACTTTTGGCAAAGTGCTCAGAGACTGGTGAAATGTACCTTTGTAATTGTTGAAATTGTATGATTTGTCATGTTGTTGTAATTTGTGTAATGTGCCTAACTTCCTTGCACAGGGATGCCGGTGGTGTAGATTGTGGGTAGTAAAGTGAGCATAGGGGTGGATTGTTGAGCAGATAAAATATATTATGCTCACTTTGTTAAAGATGACACTGCCCACGTGGAAGCCTGTTGCCCAGGTGATATTAATGTGTGTTGGGGGCGGGCTGTGGGCAGGCAGGATCCTTGTAGCCTGGGGTTTGGTTTTAGGACTAAGCCTTTCCCACCCTTTTTGATGTGGGGTGGTGCAATCCCATCATGCCTTAGGTAAGTGACTTTGTATCAGAGACTTCCCTATTTTGTATATTGGATTAAAGGTTGTGATTTCTGCACTATAAAGTAGGGCAGACCGGGAGATTGCTCGTGCAGTTCCTGAGATTAGCATTAGAGGAGAGAGCAGAGAGGAGAGCAGAGAGAGGCCACGTGGAGGAGGTCAGAAGAAGCAGCCAAGATAGCAGAGTGCTGAAGGAGAAACCAGTTTGTGCAGAGTTTGTGCAGGGAGAAGGAGATGGAAAACAGAGGTGAATAAGGCTGGTGAGCTAGAAACCTTTGATTCTAGGAAACTCAGATAAGTCAGTAGCTTTGTGAGCACTGAATGAATGGGTTTTGGAGCCCAGTGTGTGTTTTTACTTGCCCACTAGGTGCAAGCTAGAACTAAAGATAATGGCCCACCAGTTCTTGGCTCCATTGTTTCATTACTGTCTGTCCGAATTTAATGCGAATCTGCATGGGCCAGGTGGCTGAGATGGTGGCCGTGGCTACTGGCTTTACCGAGTAAAAGCCCATAAATACCTAAATTCTGTAACTGATCCAGACACTCATTCTCACAAATGAGTTGCCTCCTCAGACTTTCTGACTGTAATTCTCCAAGGCCAATAAATGTTTGCTTTGCTTGCAGCACTTTGTCTCTTGATTGAATTCTTTCCTTTAGCAAGATAAGAATCAGTCTCATCATTTCACGGGTAACACAGAGATACTAAGTAACTTGCCTAAGGTTGTTCACACACCTAATAAGAAGCAAAGTCGAGACCCTGACTCCTGAGTCTGTGCCCTTTAGCACTATGCCATACTATCTTTCCAGAATGATGGAGGATGATGTTGACAATGGAACAAAGGAAGATAAAGAAGTCTGCTACCTGGAAGCATGAAGGTGTTGTAAAGTAGTGTTCCGTGGGTAGAGACACCAAGGCAGGATACAGGAGAATTTTTAGGAGATTTATTAAGCTGGCTGCATATGACTGACACTGGGTATAGCTGACCCAAATCGTGCGTGCGTGAAATAGCCTTGCAGCTCGTTTATATAAACATGATCACATACAGGTTGGGGAAAAAGTTAGGGGAACATGACACAAAAATCAATCATTAACAAGCTTATAACATTTGTCTATAGGATCTATAAAAAACATTCCTATATATTAAGACTTACAAGGTAACACACTAGTGATGTCGCTTTACATATCAAAGACATTCACAAATCTTTTCGTGTCTACCTTCCATTCCTTTGTCTAGAGCAGTGGTCCCCAACCCCCGGGGCCGCTGACCGGTACCGGTCTGTGGGCTATTTGGTACCAGTCTGCAGAGAAAAAATAAATAATTTACATTATTTTCATTTTATTTATATTTAAGTCTGAATGATGTTTTATTTTATTTTATTTTTTTTGTATTTTTCTGAAGCTAGAAACGGGGAGAGATAGTCAAACTTCCGCATGCGCCTGACCGGGATCCACCCGGCACGCCCACCAGGGGCGATGCTCTGCCCCTCCGCCTTGACCAGAGCCACCCCAGCGCCTGGGGCAGAGGCCAAGGAGCCATCCCCAGCGCCCGGGCCATCCTTGCTCCAATGGAGCCTTGGCTGCAGGAGGGGAAGAGAGAGACAGAGAGGAAGGAGGGGGGGGGTGGAGAAGCAAATGGGCGCTTCTCCTATGTGCCCTGGCTGGAATCGAACTCGGGTGCCCCACACGCCAGGCCGACGCTCTACTGCTGAGCCAACCGGCCAGGGCCGATGTTTTATTTTTAAAAAGTGACCAGATTCCCTCTGTTACATCCGTCTAAGACTCACTTTTGACGCTTGTCTTGGTCATGTGATACATTTATCCGTCCCACCCTAAAGGCCAGTCCGTGAAAATATTTTCTGACATTAAACCGGTCTGTGACCCAAAAAAGGTTGGGGACCACTGGTCTAGAGGTATATGTTACTCTCAGGATTACAGGAAGGGAGGGAGAGTTAAAATCAGTGTAGGGAAAAAAAAAATCAGTGTAGGGTATGTAAATTTTGTCTCTTATTGAAAGGGAAAGGAAGTTCTTCAGATAACATTTATTCTATAGTTAAACTAAATGACCCAGTTGTCCTTGCAAGCCAGAAAGCTTCTGCATTCTTCTCCCTCTATTCTCTAAAGAAAGGACGGGCAAGAAGCCTGACTTTTCCTCCTAAAATATTAATATAAATTTTTGCAATTCTTTGGTACCTTACCACAAAGGTGTCTTCACTGCAAAAGTTATTGTCACCGAAGCTTAAGCTCAAAGTTTGAAAATGATCTGGAGCCAGCTTAGCTTGAGTGAATCACTGATAGCTCTGTTTAAACTCGCATACTGAACTTTTGATAAAACAACTTTCCAGATTGTTTCAGGTAAACTGGTTTTTGTTAACTTGATTAGTTCCAAACACGAGAAAGAACTCTAGCACTCTTTGAACGGGACACCTGCTGGGGGACAGCTGAACCAAAAGGGGCTTTGAGGGCATCCTGGTTCCACCACTCATTACTTGTGTCACCTTGGGCAAGTCCTAGAGTCCTCTGGGTTCACTAAAACCGGGATTACTAGCCCCCGCCCCCCGCCACACACCCACACACAGGTAATGCAGGGAAAGCACAGGGTAAGCGGTGAGGAGCTGGACGGGTTATTCTAGCCCTAGGGCTAATTAAGCAGGAGATGGTAGGCCCAGCTCCACCCCACCCCCACTCCTCATAAATGGAAAAATAGGGGCAAACGGAGCGCTGGAAGGTGGATGATTAGAGGGAGCGGAAGGAAAAGGAAGGACTGGGTGTGGGACCTCTCCCTCTCGATACCCAAAGTGACAGCAGAATCCCCCGAAAGGGGCTGTTACCTCGAAGGCAGCAACAGGCTCGGGAGACGCTGCCATCGGTTCCTCTTCGCCGCCACCGGCAGTAGCGACAAGGAAGATGCCGCTGCCATGTGCCTGCAGCTCCCCGACTCCCGGGCGCACCGAGGATGGCTCCCACACACTACAGAACCTTAGCTCCGCTCCACAAGCCCTTTGTCCTCCGCGGGCCACCGTCCCTGGCAAAACAGAGCAATAGCCGGATTCCAGAGTGGTGGGCGTCTCCCTTAAAACCAATCAAAAATCAGTGCGGCGATTGGCCAATCAGGTTGCGCCCTCGGAGGTTTGGTCCCTGCCCACCCCGCCCCTTGAGTTGGGCGCGGCTCGGGGAGGCGGAGGAGTCGACCTGCTCTCCGCTCCTCGGCACCCACAGCTTGGGCTCTCGGCTTCTTCCCACTGCCCGCGGGTGTTCTTCTCTTAGGCTGGGCTTGAAGGAGAAGAGCCTTCCTTGTGGCCTTTATCATTAAAACCCGGGGAAGTAGCAGAGACGGAGTCATGGGCCAAATGGGGTGGAGAACAGGATTCAAAATTCTCAAGTGTTCTAAAAAAAAATGAAGAATAAAACTAAAATAAAATAAATAACTAAAATAAAAATGTAAAACCTACTGAGCTTTTGCAAACATGTCTTAGGAGCTGGCCGAGTGGCTGAGAGGATACAGCGTGGAGCAGACGTACCGGAAGTGGTGGTTCAACCCAGGCGTGTAGAAACGATCAATGAGTGCACATTGGAATGACTTAGTGGAACAATGAGTTGACGTTCTCTCTCTTCCTCCCTCTACCTTCATCTCTCTTTCTGTCTCAATGGAAAAATTTAAAAAGAAGACGTTTTGATTGGTTATTGGGGAAAAGAGAAAGTCAAAACAAAAATTGCAGAATATCTAGAAAATAAAGGTACTGTACTAGAAACACTACATGTAGATGCTTACTTGATATACCTATAGCGAAAGCAAGGGTCATGAGAAAACTCACAGTGGCCTGGGTGAGGCAGTGGATCAAGTATTGACCCTGAAGGCTGAGGTTGCTGATTCTAAACCCGGAGGTAGCTGGCTCTGAACACAGGCTCCTCAGCATAGAGTTGGTGGCTTGAGTGGGGGAATTGTCCACACCGCCCTAAAGCTCATCAGCATGAGCCCAAAGGCCGCTGGCTTGAGCAAGCGGACACTGGCTTGCCCGGTCAAGGCATATATGAGAGGCAATCAATATATAACTAAAATGATGCAACTACGAGTTGATGCGTCTTACCCTCTCTTTCCCTTCCTGTCTCTCACTCTCTCTCAAAAATAAAAAAGAAAAGAAAGAAAAGAAAATTTATAGTGAAAGTAAATGAAACATCCAATTCAAGGGTTAAAAATACAAAAATAAACATAAAGAATAGAGAAGTTAATAAAAATAAAAGAAGAAATAAATTAATTAAGAAAACTAATGTCAAAGGAATCATAAGGCCAAGGATTTGGGGGGAAAAACTGATAAAATAAATGGTTAACTAATAAGAAGAAAGCCGAGGCTGGGGGTTGGGGCTGTGGATGAACACTTGCCACAATTAAACATAGTATGGGGAAAATCTCAGGTCTAGGAAAACTACAGATTTGTCAGAGACTTTGCTCAACTTTAAGAAAATAAACCTGAACCTAACTAGTGGTGGTGCAGTGGATAAAGTGTGGACGTGGAATGCTGAGGTCACTGGTTTAAAACCCTGGGCTTGCCTGGTCAAGGCACATATGAGAGTTGATGTTTTCTGCACCTCCCTTCCTCTCTCTCTTTCACTCTCTCTCTGTCTCTCCTCTCTAACATGAATAAATAAAATTTAAAAAAAAAAAGAAAAGAAAAGAAACTTGAAAACCTGAATGAAATGGATGATTTTACAAGAAAATACAATTTACCAAAACAAATCCTGGAAAGAGACAGAAAATCTAATTAAACAATTACCATGGAAGAACTAGAGCATATTATTATCAAAGAACCATCTTTCCTAAAGCAAGTGGCCCACCTGGTCCCACAAGGAAATTCCACCACAAGTAAAGAACAGTTGAGTCCAGTGCTTTTATTCTGTCCCAGAGCACAAGGAAAAAACAGTCTTCCTAATTCTTTTTATGAAATAAGCATAACACTGATACCAAAATCTAAAAAAGGATGTACATCCCCCCCCCACATACCTGTGTAGTCCCATTTTACTTATGAACATCAATGTAAATATCTAATGTACAGCATGGTAGCTATAGTTTATAATACTGTGTTGTATGTACACTTGAAATTTGCTGAGAGAAGATCATAAGTATTCTCACCACATACAAAAAAAAAGGTAACTTTGTGAAGTGATGATGTGTTAATTAACCTGATTATATAATATATCAAATCATCACATTGCACACTTTAAAGATTTTATTTATTGATTTTACAGAGAGAAGAGGTGGGGGAAGCAAGCAGTATCAACTCAGTTGCTTCACTTTAGTGTTCATTACTTGCTTGTTGTATGTGCTTGACTGGGCAAGCCTAGGGTTTTGAACTAGTGACCTCAGCATTCCAGGTTGATGCTCTATCCACTGTGCCACCACAGGTCAGGCTGTACTTTGCAAAATTGTACAGGGAACAGACATGACTTTAAATAATGTTCAAACCTGACTGAAACAAATATGAGAAAAGAAAGCAGAAGTGGAGGTGCAGGGATGGAAGTTGGTGAGCTGTGCTATCTGTAACTCCACCTATTGGTACTAGAGCACGCATGATTATCCAATTTCTTGGGTGAAGGCAATCATTATACGGACTCATTGGTCTCTCCTTTGCTCCAGTAGAAGGGGAGAGCAGCTGGGTAGCCTTTCGGGTGTTCATTAGGTATATCTAGGATGAAACTAGTGGGTCACAAACTGATGACCCATACAGCATTATAAAGTTTTGAAATATTTTAATGGCATTAAAAAGGATTTAATATGTTTTTTATTGTCAAGACTATTGTTCGCCCACGTATGTTTGGGAAAATTAGAAGAAGTTTCCTCTTCCGCTTGTTAGAGGCAGTCCCAGGGCAGGACACACAGCATGGTGAATGGAATACGGGGCTTGCTGGATTTCAACCACCACAGACCCCCTCAGACAAGAACCCTAGTGCAGTGCACAGCCAGCAGAAGCATAGGCAGCAGCCCTGTGTGTATGTTATCTCATGGAGTTGTAGATTAAATAAGTTATGTCAAATGAGCTCTGCAAACTATAAAGTGCTTCATACATGTGAGTTACTCTCGGGCTTGCCACAGGAAAAAACAGGTGATCCAGGAGGGCTGTCCACATAGACTTCTCATTCAAAAAAGGTCTTAAACTCAGACCCTCTCTAAATAAAGTTATCCATGTAGGCACACAATACAGTGATCAGACCGACAAAAATTTGAATCTGTGACCCAGTGCTGAACCTGCTGGACCACATTCCCTACAGTTCACCAGGAATTAATTTTTTTTTTTTTTTTGTATTTTTCTGAAGCTGGAAACGGGGAGAGACAGTCAGACAGACTCCCGCATGCGCCCGACCGGGATCCACCCGGCACGCCCACCAGGGGGCGACGCTCTGCCCACCAGGGGGCAATGCTCTGCCCCTCCGGGGTGTCGCTCTGTTGCAACCAGAGCCACTCTAGCGCCTGGGGCAGAGGCCAAGGAGCCATCCCCAGCGCCCGGGCCATCTTTGCTCCAATGGAGCCTTGGCTGCGGGAGGGGAAGAGAGAGACAGAGAGGAAGGGGGGGGGGGGATGGAGAAGCAAATGGGTGCTTCTCCTATGTGCCCTGGCCGGGAATCGAACCTGGGTCCCCCACATGCCAGGCTGACGCTCTACCGCTGAGCCAACCGGCCAGGGCCAGGAATTAATTTTTTATTTATATTTTGTAATTAAATAATTTTGCATTGTTATTTTATATTAAAAGTATTATTTAAAAGTGTTTTTAAAACATTTAAAATACTGAAGGCCCAAGGTCAAGGCACATATGAGAAAGCAATCAATGAACAACTAAGGTGTTGCAACAAAAAACTGATAATTGATGCTTCTCATCTCTCTCCGTTCCTGTCTGTCTGTCCCTATCTATCCCTCTCTCTGACTCTCTCTGTATGTTTAAAAAAAAAAAAAAAAAACATTTAAAATATACTATAATTTTTTTAAATTCTCTATTAGACAGTTTCTCAGAACTTTTTTATAAACACTTTATTCAATTTTCAGAGAGGAAGGGGGGGAGAGAGGGAACAAGGAGAAGCAGAAAGCATCAACTCCCATATGTGCCTTGACTAGGCAAGCCCAGGGTTTCAAACCAGCAACCTCAGTGTTCCAGGTTGATGCTTTATCCCATTGCGCCACCACAGGTCAGGCTAAAATATACTATAATTTTTGAAACATTGTTTTGGCTTACCCAAGTTAAAAATATATATTTCTTAAAAATAGAAGTGCTCTAAGTCTCCAGTATTCTGGAAACCCATTTAGTGAAATAGAGCAAGTCCCAGTAATGAAAGCAACTGTATACCAGTCCTCTTTTCTAGCACCTGAAAAAGACTCAGACTTTTTCCTCATCACCAGTCTCAACACTTTGAATTAACCTCTATCATCATGTCAGTTTTACAAATTTATTACTATTCCTCATATTAGTTAGGATGTTTTTGTCTGTAAGTCACAGAATGCCCAGCTACAAAGGAAACCTTGTTATCTCAGTGATGAGGTAGAATATAGGCTGTTTCCAGACTAGATAACTCAGCAGCTCAGGTAGCCTCAAGGATGCAGCAGGTGCTTTCCATCTTGCTCTGCTATTCTCAATGTGTGTCATAAAAAGGCTGCAGTGGTTCCTGCCATCACAGCGGGTTCCACATGCAGGAAAGAAAGGATGTTTAGCCCATGCATTTGGCAACCCCCCGTTTGGGGCTGATGCTTAAATCAACTGAGCTATCCTCAGCACCTGAGGCTGACATTTAGACCAACTGAGCTATCCTCAGTGCCCTGGGCTAATGCTCAAACCAGTTGAGCCACTGGCTGTGAGAGGGAAAGAGAGAGAAGGGAGAGAGGATGGGAAGAGAAACAGATAGATGGTCGCTTCTCCTATGTGCCCTGACTGGGGATCGAACCGGAGCGGTCCGCACGCTGGGTTGATGCTTTATCCGCTGAGCTAACTGGCCAGGAGTTAAAGATATTTAATATAATTTTTTTTAACATTTTCAAAAGTACATATAATTATATAATAAACCCCTACTCTGATTACCTGGTTTCAACAGCTGTCAACTCATGTTTTATCTTTTTTTATCCATATGCCACTCACCACCACCTCTTCCTACCAGATTGTTTTATAATTTTCTTTCTTCTTAAAAAGTTTTTAAAATTTAATTTTTGTAGTTAGTTTGAACCAGCTTCCAAAAAATGCCTAAACTTTAGAGTTGGTTGATACATTTCTGATGATTTCACTAACTTAAAATTTTCTCAATTTCAATTTTAAATTCCTTGTTTGTCTGTCCCTCTTTTTTAAAAAAAAAGAATTCCAATTGTCTGTCCGATAGTTTCCTGAAGTGGACTCTGATAATTGCATCCTCTTGATGCTTTAACATGGCCATCTGCCCTTGGCATATCATGTAAATTTATAGTTACACCTGCCTGTGCCACCTGATTCAACAGTTGACGACAGGTGCCTAAGTGAGCCTGGCCAAGGTTAGAAGAACAGTCCCATCAAGCCCACATCATATTGTTGATTTACAGAATTATTACCCAGATAAATAGTTGTTGTTTTAAGCGACTAAGTTTTCGAGCAATTTGTTACACAGCAAAAGGTAAGAACTGATGCACTTGTATCAGAATGTGATACAAGTCCACTTTTGCAGTGGACTTCCTTACCTCAACATAATGTCTTTAAATTTAATTCATGTTGTTGTCTTTTTTTTTTTACATGAAAATAGCACAATTTGTTCATCCAGTCTCCTAATGATGGACTTTTAGATTGTGTCTAGTTTTGAGTGATTAATTGAAGCTGTTATAGGTATTTTTTCTCACCTCTCTCTACGAACATGTGTACTTATTTTTCATGCATATACACCTAATTGTCAAATTTATAGATAGCAAACTATGGCTTGTGGTCCTGCACCTGTTTTTGTAAAGGACGTGTAGGGGAATATAGCCACGCCCACTTGTTCAAGTATTGCCTGTGGCTGCTATCATGCTACAGTAGCAGAGTTGTGTGATTGTATAGAAACTGGCCCACAAAACCTAAAATACTATCTTGCTTTTTACAGAAAAAGTTTGCCAAGCTCTGCATAGTAACATGGTTATGTTTATAAGAAATTGTCAAAAAGTTTTTCTAAAATAGTTGTATTATTTTATTGTCCTACCAGCAATGAATGGCAATTCCTCTTCAACACTTGGTATTACCAATCTTTTCATTTTAGCCATTTGGAGGTTGTGGAATGGTATCTCATTGTGGTTTGAATTTGCAATAGCTAGACCGGCCTTGGTAAATGGGAAGCTGTGCTGTTGAGTTCATACAGAGCTTCTGCCTCTGCCACTAGGCCCACTTCATCCATGTGCCCATTGTGCAAATCCTGTGTGGTCTGTGACAGGAGCTAGCTAACCTCACTGACGGAGTCATCTTGTCAACTTGGTTGTTCAGTGACTCACGGTGGAAGCTTCCTGGTAGACATTAACATGGGAAGCAAAGCTTCACACTCTATGCCTTCTCTAGTATGCCCATCCACACGGCCCTGTCCCAGAGCTCCTTGCTCTTATCTCCCTATGCATAGATTCTTATTAACAAATGAGGTGACCAGTGCCCTGCTTGTGGCTGTGCCATTGGGAAGCAAAAGCTTCACACTCTATGCCTTCTCTAGTGTGCCCATCCACACGGCCCTGTCCCCGAGCTCCCGAGCTCCCGAGCTCCTTGTCTCTGATCGCCCGGTGTTTTCTCTCCAGGCCCCTAACCAGATGATCAGACCCTGGCGCTGTCCAGCAAACCAGGTGTTTTCTCACCCTTGGCCACCTTTCCTAGAAAAGGCCCTGCTCTTATTGCCCTATGCATAGATTCTTATTAACAAATGAGGTGACTAGTGTCCTGCTTGTGGCTGTGCCATTGGGAAGACTTTCCTTCCTTGCTGTCTTCCAGGCTTGCTTCTGAATGCACCTGGGGTGCAGCCACTGCCCGGATTCGGTTTGTGCCCACATAGCAAGCTAACTGATCTGGGCTTTCCTCCTCTTGCAATTGGTGACACTAACCACAGCCCCCTCCCACACACGCACACAGGTGCAAGCCAGGGGAAGGGCACTGGAGCTACTCTGGTGGGTGACAAGGGGATCTGGCCCACCTGCCCATGAAGCCTATTCAGACCTCTAGACTTGCTTGGGCTAGAATCTGGATGTACCATTTCCATCTTATACCTGACTACTGGTAGACCCGTCTGACTTTATTACTGAGTGGATTTGACAGAATCCCGCTCAAAATAGACTATTCTGAATATTTGGCCACTAAGCGTCCCGAGGTCAAGTAACATGCTCACAGCTATTTCTCTGCTGCAAATGGCATGGGCTTGGTCTGGCTCCAGAATGCTCAGAGTCTGTGTTATGATTCTCCCACTGAAATTTGTCCAAAATTTCATACTGTGTCTCTTCCCACATGGATTCCTCTAACACCATAGGTCGGCCTGATGGCTCCAGCAGCAGGGCTGGTTGCAACACCTAACAGCAGGTCTGGAGTCGCTTACTGCCCTTTCCCGCTCTGGCCCCACTCAAAACTGAGAGCTTTCTCTGTCACCACGTAAACAGGCCAGAGGAATCCTAGCTGTGAGGTGTTGCCTCCAGAACCTAAAGAGGCCTAACTGCCCCTGTGCTGCCTTCTTTGTAGAAAGGATGCAAGATGCAAAACACCTGTATTTTATTTTGAAGAGGACATTCTGGCATGCCCCAGAATCCCCGGGTCACTAAAAACTTCCCTGAAGAAGTCAATCTCCGAATAGTCACAGGGTTTGTCTTCTACATCCCGGAACATGTGTCTTACCAAGGTCTCCGGTATACTGACTGCTTTATATTTATTCTGTGTAATATACGTGATGTGGCCAATGTAGTTGTTCAGTGTGATGATCCATGGGATGTCTGTGTGGTCCACAGCTCTTTGGATTAATGTTATGATGGGAGACTGAATTAATACATCCCTGAGGGAAAGCTATAAGTGAATATTGTAGAGCAATGGGACAACAACCAGCCTTCGTGGAAAGTCAAGTCCGCCTGAAGTGGCTGGTCTGTGGATTATCCCCACCAGGGACTGTGAGGCTGCTCGCCCAGGGAGGTGCTACACTCGGGGCAGAGCTGGAAGCAGGCTAGAAAGGGCCCTGCTCTTATTACTCTATGCATCAATCCTTGTTAAGTCGTTGTTCTTAGTGTACATACTAGAAGTTGTTTACCGAGTTTCCCAAAAATGTAAGCCAGTAATTCCAGTGTGTACCTTGACAATGGACCCTGGGTGGTCAGCATCCACGATGCTCCCCTCGATTTCTGCCTTTCCTGGTATTCACACCTTTGTGTAGTTCCCTCCGACACTGTAGCAGGGGTGGTCTATGTGACCAATAGAATACAACAGAAATGATGGTCTGTCACTCCTGTGATTAGATGGGCAGTCTTTCTCTCTTGGATCATTTGCTCTGGGAAGTCAGCTGTCATGTTATGAACCTCCCTGTGGATACACCATATGGTGTAAACTTGGAAGCAGATTCTTCAGCCCCAGTTGAGCCTCCAGATAACTGCAGCTCCGGCCAACAGCTTAACGCCACCCAGTGAGAGAATCTAAGCCAGAATCACCCAGCTAAGCTCCTTCCAGATTTCTGACCCTCAGAAACTCTGAGATAATACCATATTTCCCCATGTATAAGACACCCCCATGTATAAGATGTACCTTAATTTTGGGGCCCGAAATTTGAAAAAAAATGCGTTACATAAAGTTATTGAACACAAGTTTTATTCATCATGAAATTCACACAACTTCTCATTCATGCAAAAAAGCAGGAAATGAGGCCCTGGCCGGTTG
This sequence comes from Saccopteryx leptura, assembly GCF_036850995.1. NCBI lineage: Eukaryota > Metazoa > Chordata > Mammalia > Chiroptera > Emballonuridae > Saccopteryx > Saccopteryx leptura. The sequence goes on along the minus strand of NC_089510.1, from coordinate 70,664,663 downwards.
GCTCAGTGGTAGAGCGTCGGCCTGGCGTGCGGAAGTCCCAGGTTCGATTCCCGGTCAGGGCACATAGGAGAAGCGCCCATCTGCTTCTCCACCCCTCCCCCTCTCCTTCCTCTCTGTCTCTCTCTTCCCCTCCCGCAGCCGAGGCTCCACTGGAGCAAAGATGGCCCGGGCGCTGGGGATGGCTCCTTGGCCTCTGCCCCAGGCGCTAGAGTGGCTCTGGTCGCAACAGAGCGACGCCCCGGAGGGGCAGAGCATCGCCCCCTGGTGGGCAGAGTGGCCCCCCCTGGTGGGCGTGCCGGGTGGATCCCAGTCGGGCGCATGCGGGAGTCTGTCTGACTGTCTCTCCCCATTTCCGGCTTCAGAAAAATACAGAAAAAAAAAAAAAAAAAGCAGTAAATGCAAGTAAAAAAAAATCTACAACCACTGTATAAGACGCATCCAGTTTTTAGACTGCAAATTTTTCCCCAAAATGTGTCTTATGCATGGGGAAACATGGTAAATGTTTGCTGTTTTAAACTGCTAAGTTTGGGGTAATTTGTTACACAGCTATTGATAGCTAATACAGGATATCTTCTTATTTATCTCAGCCCCTACTAGAGTGCCTGGCACATAGAAAGTCCTTAATCAATGTTGATTGAATGAATGAATGAATCATGACAGCACTTAAGTAAACTAATAATACAATCAGTTAGTAAGGACTCAGAGTTGGAGAATTTAATTTGTAACTTTAATATGACTTATCTTTTCAGAACTTAAGTTTCTCTTAAATAGCTCTTCTGTCCTGGTAATAATGTGGCAATAAAAAATAGAACAAAATAAATTATTTATAAAAAGTTGGTTTAACCTATTGATTCAAGTGACAACCTCCATTTTAAAGCCCGACCACTAAGATTGTAAACAGAAAATTTTATACAACATAAATGAAACACTGAATTACAAGAAATAAATGGATCTCCAAAATAGGTTTTCATTACAAGAATTTTAATATATCTCAATATTCTATTAAGACTAAAGTCAGGACCTTGCCAATCCTGAGAGATTCCTGAGAGAATAAGTCAGGAAAGGCAGTATGTATTCTGAAGTGACTTGAATTATTCTTTTACTAAAGAATGATAGGGTCTTGTGGTCTTTTCCGTTAATGTCCTGACTTAGTTCCTTCCTTTATCAGTAAAAACAAGCACGAAAATTATTGTTTGGCAGGCTGCTTTACAGAATAAGTGAACTAGAATAGAAAATGTGGCCATAGAAGTGCAGAAGAGCCCGACTAGGTGGTGGTGCAGTGGATAGAGCATTGGACTGGGATGCGGAGGACCCAGGATCGAGACCTCGAGGTCGCCAGTTTGAGCACGGGCTCATCTGGTTTGAGCAAAAGCTCACCAGCTTGGACTCAAGGTTGCTGGCTCGAGCAAGGGGTTACTCGGTCTGCTGAAGGCCCGTGGTCAAGGCACATATGAGAAAGCAATCAATGAACAACTAAGGTCTTGCAACAAAAAACTGATGATTGATGCTTCTCATCTCTCCATTCCCGTCTGTCTGTCCTTGTCTATCCCTCTCTCTGACTCTCTCTCCCTATATTAAAAAAAAAAAAAAAGTGCAGAAAAAAGTTTACCACTAGAGGCCGATCTATACTCAAGAAAGAGGAGTTGGTTATCCTGGTTAGAAAATTGCTGTTTCCAAAGAAATAAAAAATACCTTAAGTTTACTCCATTTCTTCATCTTTAGAGCCACAGCTAAACAATCCTATTAAAATAAGAAACTGACTAATGTTTTACTGCGCCCCTCCGTCTCCTTCAAGGGAGCGTGAACTTAAAGATAGACTACTCTATTACCTGTCAAGTCCTCCTTTTTACCCTCATCTGTCATTGTTTTGGGTAAATTTATTTCCTATGTAGAAAGGGAGTATATGCCAGTGCGAGGCTTTGGGAAGCACTTAGTATTCTATGTTTTTGTAGACATCTTGTTGCAGTGCAAAGAGCAGAGACATTGGTGGCAGATCAATGGGAAGTCTAATTCTGGCTCTGCCACTTGTTAGCTGGGTAGCATTTAAGTCAGTGGTAGTCAACCTGGTCCCTACCGCTCACTAATGGGTATTCCAGCTTTCATGGTGGGCGGTAGCAGAGCAGCCAAAGTATAAATAAAAAGATAGATTTAACTATAGTAAGTTGTTTTATAAAGATTTATTCTGCCAAACTTAGTGAAAATCCGACATAAAGTACTTGGTAAGTAATTATTATTATATGCTTTAACTTGCTGTAACTCTGCTTTATAAATTTTATAAAGTAAAGTTACTTCCCTACTTTATAAATCACCATTACTGTGGAACTGGTGGGCGGTTAGAAAATTTTACTACTAACAGAGATACAAAAGTGGGCGGTAGGTGTAAAAAGGTTGACTACTTGATTTAAGTGATTAATTTTATTAAGTCTGAGTTGACTTATCTATGAGTTTTGAGAATTAAATGATGTAAATGACATAAATTAAATAAATTGTTTAGCCTAGTGTCTGGCACATATATGTTCAATAATTAAAGGTCATTATTATTGTTTCTTGCTTATTATTTAATTCTGTTGTCCATAGCCAACAAATGATTCTGGAGCAGGAGTAATACAGATAAAAATAGAAGCTGATTTGTTCTTCTTCTTGGTGTCAGATTAAAAATCTAGGCTATCTGTGAAATGCTGTTATTTTTTTGATGATGATCTAAAAAGAATTTAATGTAGAAAGGAGTTACTAAATTGCCCATCATATGTTTATATAAAACATGAATAGTAAAAAATTGTAATTTCATTTTTATAGACAAAGCAGGGAATTCTTTAAAATAAAAAAAAGTCAAAGATAAAATAAAATCTTCAATATGAACACAGGTAGTATTAATTACATTTGATGCTTTGGTTTATAAATTGGAGGTTTATACCACTTTACATAAATTATGTTAATTTAATGTATCTCAAATGTTGGCTTTAAATGGTTAAAATATTTTGAAGAAAACTAGAAAATACTCTTAAACAGCTCATTTACCCTTCCATAAAATGAAAATAATTCAGAAATTGATGTGCTGCTTGAATTTAAATCAGAAATGACTTGGTTTTGTGAAAGATGGTTTACATTGTTGGAAGGACCCACACTCTAGGAGATGTCTCCAATATCCTGGAAATGATGAAAGAATTCTCTAAGCTCCATTATTTCCTTCTCTCCTGTGCACTAATTAGATTCTCTGGTATCTGGATGATTCACGCCTTAGGCGAACTCCATAGACAATCAACCCCACAGCACAGAGACCAAGCACGATGGCCCCAATCACCGGAAGCATAATTGTGTAGTCAGACGAACATTCATCCACTAAGAGAAAAAACAAATACAATATGGCAGGTAAGCTTTGATGAGGACAGACCAGAAAGCAGGCTAGAGTACGAAGAATATGAACTTTGAAATCAAACTTAGGCTTGACTTAATTCCACCACTAACTAATCATGTGAACTGAGGCAGGTCATTTAACCTTTGTATAAAGTAAGCAAATAACATATAATATTTTTGGAGAATTAAATAAGATAACCTTATCTTCTCAGCAATAGATATTTAATAAGGTTAGCTCCATTCTCTTCCAGGTATACTCTCTACAAAGTGTGGAGTACTTACATAAAAGAAATTATGTCACTAGACTACATATAATCTGTTGAAAACATATGTTTATCCACTTTATAAAACATTTCTTCTCACACTTCAAGTTCCTTTTTATTGCTTTTAGTGAACTAAAAATATTAGAAAGTAGACCTAGTTATTTATTAGAGCTTAAAAGTGAAAGTTTGTAAATTAGTCAAAACACTTTTCTTTATTCCATTAGAGAGTACTTATTCTGTTCATTTAAAATGTAATCAGCCTGACCAGGTGGTGGCGCAGTGGATAGAGCATCGGACTGGGATGCGGAGGATCCAGGTTCAAGACCCCGAGGTCGCCAGCTTGAGCGTGGGTTCACCTGGTTTGAGCAAAGCTCACCAGCTTGGACCCAATGTTGCTGGCTTGAGCAAGGGGTTACTTGGCCTGCTGAAGGCCCACGATCAAGGCACGATGAGAAAGCAATCAATGAACAACTAAGGTGTCCCATTGAAAAACTGATGATTGATGCTTCTCATCTCTCTCCGTCCCTATCCATCCCTCTCTCTGTCTCTGTAAAAAAATTAAATAAATAAATAAATAAATAAATAAATAAATAAATAAATAAATAAATAAAATGTAATCAGTCTCTATGGGGAAAGATGGAGGGCCCTGGGGATAAAAGAGAGCTTGATTGAATACAAATAACTATATCTTGTTTAAGAATAGATAAGAGAATATATCCAGTGGTATATGTAATTCAGCAGGTTTGTACAAGTTCAGCAGAACCAATACTTAATTTTCTGTTGATTTTGGTAAACTGGTTGTTAAAATGGCACTTGTAATCAGGGTTATCTCTATGGTGGGCACCTGGGCAGCTGCCCAACATGGAAATCACAAATTTACATTCCTTACTCATTTCTAACGTTCATCTGTGCAACAGTGTATTCTAAGCGCCTGTAGTAATAATGTTCATTCCATTCATAGGAGAAAATAATTGCAAGTGAGGATGCCAATCAAAAAGCAATATGAAACTATCTTAAATAATAGTTTTATTGTTTTTTGTCAGGTATTATTTTTTTATTAATATTTAAAAATTCAATTCTTATAACATTTTCTAGTTTTGTGTACCTCTTTTATTGTTCTTATTTAAGTATTAAATGCATGAAATAATAAACTACATTTTGATATATCATTTTTTATACGTAAATTGGTCATTAGGGCAGAGAACTGGTTGTTAAATGATTTGAATTCACTGGATATATCCATGGATATATCACTGGATACATTCGTGAGGTTTTTGCATGAACGAATATTGGAATGAACCAAGGATCACCATTAACCCAATTCTCACCTGAAGTCCAAGAAAAAAGAATCAGGAGAGGCCAGGGGAGAGAGAATGGTAATTAGAGACTACAGAAAAAATCCAAATCTGTACAAGACAAGAACTGTGCTTGTCACATACTATTTGATTTGGCAGTGGACAAATATTTACATAACTATAATATATAACTTATTGAATTAATAATATGGCTGAGCGGGAGGTTTTTCCACGATCCTCGTGAAAACTCAAGTCAGCCTGAAGTGGCTGGTCTGTGGATTATCACCACCAGGGACTGTGAGGCTGCTCGCCCAGGGAGGTGCTACACTTGGGGCAGAGTTGGAAGCAAGCTAGAAAGGGCCCTGCTCTTATTACTCTAGGCATCAATCCTTATTAAGTCGTTGGTCTTAGTGTACATACTAGAAGTTGTTTACCCGAGTTTCCCAAAAATGTAAGCCAGTAATTCCACAGTGTGTATCTTGACAATGGACCCTGGGTGGTCAGCATCCACGATGCTCCCCTCGATTTCTGCCTTTCCTGGTATTCACACCTTTGTGTAGTTCCCTCCAACACTGTAGCAGGGGTGGTCTATGTGACCAATAGAATACAACAGAAATGATGGTATGTCACTCCTGTGATTAGATGGGCAGTCTTTCTCATGGATCATTTGCTCTGGGAAAAGTCAGCTGTCATGTTATGAACCTCCCTGTGGATACACCACATGGTGTAAACTTGGAAGCAGATTCTTCAGTCCCAGTTGAACCTTCAGATAACTGCAGCTCTGGCCAACAGCTTAACCACCACCCAGTGAGAGAATCTAAGCCAGAATCACCCAGCTATTATAATATTTAGAGACCAATGGGAAGTCTAATTCTGGCTCTGCCACTTGTTAGCTGGGTAGCATTTAAGTCAGTGGTAGTCAACTTGGTCCCTACTGCCCACTAGTGGGCATCCCAGCTTTCATGGTGGGCGGTAGCGGAGCAACCAAAGTATAAATAAAAGGATAGATTTAACTATAGTAAGTTGTTTTATAAAAATTTATTCTGCCAAACTTATGTCTAGTGACATAATTTCTTTTATGTAAGCATGCCACACTTTGTAGTGTGAATAATAGAGATATAACCATAAAAGGGATGGTATAAAAGAATTAAATCCTTATCTGCTCAGCAAGTAGTGTAAAGTTGATAAATTAAGAAATTGCAAAAGAAGCTTTTAAATATATTTTAAAAGAATTATGGAGATATTTACCATAAGAAATTGTTAAAATTAAAAGTGCTTTATCTCTTAGAGGAAGAACAGGAAAATGTTGCTTTTCATAAACCCTTTTGTAGTACATCATACTTTTGTTATGTGTATATATATATATATTTTAAATAAATATATATTTCTTAGATTACAAAAAATACATTGACCAGTTAAGAAGTTAAAATGATTTGGAAAAAAATACAAAAAAGTTAAAACACACTATAAAGTACATACCTACTGACCTAGGAATTCCACCAGTAGGAATTTATACTAAAGACATATTCACATAGCCTGACCAGGCTGTGGTACAGCAGATAGAGCATCAGCCTGGGACACTGAGGACTCGGGTTCAAAACACCAAGGTTGCTGGCTGGAGTGCAGGCTCACCACCTTGAGTGCGGGGTCACTGCCTTGAGTGTGGGGTCATAGACATGACCCCACGGTTGCTGGCTTGAGTCCAAGGTCGCTGGCTTAAGCAAGGGGTTACTGGCTCGACTGGAGCCCCCCAGTCAAGGCACATATGAGAAAGCAATCAATGAACAACTAAAGGGCTGCAACTATGAGTTGATGCTTCTCATCTCTCTCCCTTCCTGTCTCTCTCTCACTAAAAAAAAAAAAAAAAGTATTCACATAAGTACAGAAAGATATGTTACAATAATCTGCATCATTTATGAGAGCAAAATGGAACATTTAAATAGTCATAAAAATTTTTAAATGGTACAATCATACAATAGAATATAACATAGCCATTAAAAATGTGGCAAATCTCAATGTTTTTTGGATGATACATTGTGTGCTTTCAATCAGCAACTTCAGCTGATTTTAAGGAAAATCTCTTAAACTGTCAGATATATCTCCACTCTATTTTTGAGTGCTCTACTTCAAGGGCACAGTTATCCTTACGTTGGACGGTCTGAACAGTTTCCATTCCTAGCAGCTTCTCTATAATGTTATCATCTTAATTTTGTCTGAATTAACTGATTATCTCAGTCATTTTCTGTGAAGATTATTCAGTTTTCAGCTGTGTTCTACCTCTTAATACTTCTGTTAGTTATAAAAGTATGTTGCTTTGATACTCAATTTGTTCTCTTAGGAGTAAAACCTTCTACTCACCTTGTTTTTATTATAATGTCTCATCTATGAGCTCTGGTCACATTCTTTTTTTTTTGTATTTTTCCGAAGCTGGTAACGGGGAGGCAGTCAGACTCCTGCATGCGCCCAACTGGGATCCACCCGGCATGCCCACCAGGGGGCGATGCTCTGCCCATCTTGGGGCGTTGCTCTGTTGCAATCAGAGCCATTCTAGCGCCTGAAGCACAGGCCACAGAGCCATCCTCAGCACCCGGGCAAACTTTGCTCCAGTGGAGCCTTGGGTGCGGGAGGGGAAGAGAGAGAAAGAGAGGAAGGAGAGGGGGAAGGGTGGAGAAGCAGATGGGCGCTTCTCCTGTGTGCCCTGGCCGGGAATCAAACCCGGAACTCCTACACGCCAGGCCGACGCTCTACCACTGAGCCAACCGGCCAGGGCCTTGGTCACATTCTTATTAAGTAATTCCCAGCATAAACCAATTGTCAGGGATTTCTCCTTGTTCCTTAAGTTTTTTTCTTATTTTTATAAAATATATTTTTCTAACCTTCCATCCTTTAATTTTTTTCAAATTATGGTAAAATTTACATAATATAAAATTTACCATTTAATCATTTTTTTAAAAGGGAGAAAAAGAGAGAAGCATTAACTCATTGTTCCACTTAGTTGTACCATTGATTGCTTTTCATATGTGCCCTGACTGGGACTCCAACTGGCGGTCTCGGATCGAGGTGACAACCCCGGGACCTAGCTAGTGACCCCCTGCACTCCAGGACACGCTCTATCCACTATACCACTGACAAGGCCCATTTTATCTGTTTTTAAGTGTATACTTCAGTGACACTAAGTAATTTTCATTGTTGTGTAAACATCACCACCATCCATCTCCAGAAGGTTTTTCATATCATAAAATTAAAACTTGGTATACCTAATTTAATTTAACGTTATATTATTCATGTTGTTATCGTGCTGTGGTAAATTTGCATAGTAATCACCGAATTTGTTTTCATCTTGCTCATGCTTGAGCATCTCATCCAGGCACTGAATTTCTTAAGATATCATTTGAGTAAATTAGGGCTTCTTATTGGGTTTGAAGTCAGTTAATGTTTCCTGCTGAGCTACAGATTTGGGTTCTACTTTTGTTGCCCTTCCTCGGGAAGTGGCTGCAGCCTGGGGCTTCCTCTGGCTTGGAGTCAGCTCCAGGGTTCACCTTCCTTGGTTTCTGTGTTCACTCTGCCTAGTCCTCCAAGTAAGCATTTTCACTCCCCTCGTCTTGAAGAGGTAAACTAACCACTCTTCTTCTCTCCAGTTTCAGGAACGGCAGGAAGTGTCCGCAGGATTTCCTTCCCAGCGTACAGCGCGTTTGGGGAGGCGGGTTGCGAGAGCACCTCCGCTGCCCCTTTCCTTTCTCCTCTGACTCTTGTTTATTTCTGGGTCACCGGTTTTTTATAATGTCCTTTTTTAAAAAATATTTTATTTATTTATTTTTAGAGAGAGGGGAGAGATAGAAGAAGGGAAGAGCAGGAAGCATCAATTTATAGTAGGTGCTTCTCATATGTGCCTTGACCGGGCAAGCCTGGCGTTTGGAACTGGTGACCTCAGCAGTCCAGGTTGATGCTTTGTCCACTGCGCCACCACAGGCCAGGCTGGTTCACCACTTTCAATGTGTTACATTAGGTTATAGCTTTCGACTGCTACTGGTGATTTTTTAAAACCTCTTATGCCTCAATCTATGAGATAGCGAGAAAGGATAATTCTAGTCACTATTTTAACTCTAATTTTTTATTTCACATATTTCTGTGATGCTTTAAAATTTTTTAAATCACCTACATGTATTCTTTTTGTTTCTATTTTTTTCTTAAACATTAAGAATTAGTACTGAGGGATGGGTTATAACTAATTTATTTTATGAGGCAAAAGAAAATTCAGGCATAAATTATGCACATTTGTTAATCAAAGTTGTTTTGTATGCAATTCATATGTAATTCTTTAAACACAACATTCTAATTGTGAAGAACTAGAAACAATAAAAATTCTCAATGAAAACAAGACTAGTAAAGGAAATCATTGCATAAAGTTGATAGCATATTCATGATAGCAGTCATGATAATGATACTTGCACCTTTAATAGCACGGAGTTTATGATGCACAGGTGAAAAGAATACCAAATTGTGTATTCTGTATGCTGCCAGTATGTTAACAATATTTATGAGATGAAAATACATCAAAATTAACAATGGATAGGTGGTGGGCAAATGAGTTTGTAAAATTTGTGTTTTTTGAGTTTGCTCACTTTTATTATTAAAAATGGCGCTGGGCAGCACCAGGTATGTGATCTGGGAAATTGCAAATTACCTTCCTGCTTGGGAAGGGCCATTGTTACGCTAATGTTTTCTGGAAGAGGGGTTTTCATGCCAAAAAATTTTAAAAAGAAGAAGAAAAAAAGCGAGAGAAGCCAAGATGGCAGGGAAAGAGAGAAGCCAGTTTTGCAGAGTAAGAAGCTATGTTGGCAGATGGGGAGGAGAGCTACTTTTGTGAACTTCGCTGGAACTAGTGAGGCCTTTGATTCTAGGAGGAACTGGAGAAGATTCTCCTGGTTGTGGAGCCGAAGAATGTGTCAGGGCTTTGTGATCTCTGAATGAATGAAAGGGAAGTGTTTTCCCTGTGTGTTTGCTCATCGGCCGGTACAAGACTTGAATAAAAGAATGGCTCACCATTTTTTGGTTCTACTGTTTCTTTACCATCTGCCTGAATCTAATGAGAACCTGCATGTGAATGGCCACCACCGAGGCGACTACTGGCCATACAATAGCTTATCAACAGGTAGGCATGAGTGAAGCTTCCTATCATCTCTAGGGGGATTTCTATGCTCTTGAAGGGGATTGTAGAGAGAAGGGTAAATTTAAGACATCTTACTCGCAACAGGAGGGAATAACTGAGTTTAAAACAGCTGAATGGACCAGCAGCAGAACTAAAGGCAAGGGGCAAGTGATGAGGTCAAAAGAGGCCTCTGCAAAGCTCCCCAGAGTCACATAGAGCAGCTTCCAGCTCCAACTCAGAGAGCAGAGCAGGGCTTCTGCAGCCAGAAGAGACAGACTACGGGCAGCACCAGGACCAGGCAGGACCTCTGGGGCAGAGGAGGACCAGGCAGAACCTCTGGGGCAGAGGAGGCCACTTCGAGACACGGTTCCTCCCCAGTCTCAGTCTCAGCACTCAGCCCCAGGGTCTTCCCCAGACATCGCTGCCAACAGCGAGCAGCACTGCAGCACAATGAGGCATCCAGGCAGTTATCTGCCAGTCATTCAAAAGAAACTTTTGTTCATTCTCGTTACTAGAATGTTATTTCAAAATAATTTTAAAGATAATTGGTTTTGGTAGGGAGGGGTGCAAGTTGATAACTCACTGAAGATGGTAGAAAAGAAAATTAAATTTAAGTGAACTATATCATCCCTCTCCTTTTGGTCTGAATTCCATTTATTTTTCCATCAGCTAGCTGTGGGAGAAATTTCAATACACCAGAAGATGACCCTTCTTTAGTCATTCTATGGGATGGTTAGTGGCAGAGTGAATAAACAGCTCGTGTTCTGTAACTCATGTTAGGCCTCAAGAAGACTAACTGGAAATGGGAGTCCAACAGAGAGGACCCGGGAGAGGTGGCATCGCTCCAAAGCCACCCCCTCTCTGCTGAACTGAGTCACTTTGGGGAACACCGTGTTCTCACATCCTCGCTTTCACAACAACAGCTCCTGTTCCGAAGAGGAAACAGGAATTGTAGGACACTCCAGACACTGTCTGGGGCTCTTGAAACCTTCTTGAAGCTTCCACGTGCTCTCCCCACCACCTCACTTCTGGAAAGTGGGAGAGCTGAGCACACGGGAGGAAGTGGCACATGCCCTAGACAAACAGTGGCTGCAGAGGCGTTGCCAACTTTCATACACTTGCTGTTAAAAAATAATGAATAGCACCTTTGGAAATTTGAGAAAAACAAGCGAGTTTCTGTTAGTAAAAGTGGTTGACATCCAGAAGTCTATAATTCTCCTTTTTCTGAACTAAAAATCCAAATTCTCTGATTTAAACAGAGAGTGTACTAGAAAACCATGAATAACATTTGGAGCCTTATTTTAATAGAACTCTTCCTCCACATAGCAATCACTCCCAATCGGGGATTTTCTGGTTTATAATAGTGTTTTTTGTTAAATGTTTCCTTAAAAAAAGGGAAGTGGGTAGTAATCTGGGTCGATCTACCGCTTCCACCGCCAGTTATGATTGTTTTGAGGCTTAGCGTTCTGCCTTCCCACTGTGGCCCAAATTAACAAATTTACAAGGATAGACTAGAATCAGAAAAATAGAGACAAAGCAGGAGAAATGTGTTAAGAAGGCAGACAGGCCTGTGGGGGTGCAGTGGGTGGAGCATAGACCTGGAGGGCTGCTCGGTCACCAGTTCGGGCCCCTGGCTTCCCGGTCAAGGCACATATGGGAGTTGATGCTTCCTGCTCCTCCTTGCCTCTCTCTCTCTCTCTCTCCCCTCTCTAAAATGAATAAATAAAATCTTAAAAAAAAAAAAAAGAAGAAGGCAGACAACAAATGGAGGTGAAGAACTGGAAAGCTAACGTTTATTCAGCTTCCTTGTTTGTCAAGATCTTTGGCACATGCCTTACATAAAAAAAAATGAAATGTTGCGAAGTTTTCTAGTTTTCATTAATAGTACATTACAGTAGTGCAAGCGATGTCTTTTTAAAAATAACAGTCTATTAAGACTATCTGTAATTTAAATAAATCAAAATTTGGGCATAATCTAGGAGTTTAAAATCACTTTAGAATGTATTTCGAAGGATTGGGTTCTGTTTTTCTGTTATATGTATAAAAAATATTGGATATTGAGATTCTTAACAATGTATAAGAAAAATTAGTTCAGTTTGAAAATGTCTTTCCCACGATTCTGCCGTTGGGTGTTTGCTTTGGGGGCCTCCTCACAAGCACCCTCCTGTTGTCCCTGTCTCTTGTTCTAACGCTCACAGCCAGCCCCGTACGATGGGCTGTGGAGGACAGAATTCAAGCTCACGTGGCAGGCCTCCTCACACTAACAGGAGAAAGTGGGAGGGCTACCTTTCAGCCAGCCTTGGGATGGCCTTGGGGTGAAAGCTGGGTTTCCTAATCAGATTGGGAGGCAGGACAGGAAATTAGAAAAGTTGATCCCTTCACTTCAGGCTGAATATGAAGACAGAATTCCCAAGGCCTTAACCTTGCACATTCTGCAGAAGCTGGGGCTTTACATCCGTTCATATCCTCTACTGGGCCTCTTTCTGGCCACCAGACATGCTGTTAGCAAAATGACAAGCAGTCCTGCGATACTCAGGCACACAGCCACAGGGATTTCTCTCCTGTTTTTGTCACTGAAGCATTCATCCGCTGTAATTGAAGTCAGAGTAACAGGTGTTACAGGCTGGCCACAATGTTGGGAATTGCCCCTGCCCGCCTGCCTCCACCTTGCAGAAGGAAACCGAGGGAAAAACGGAGCTGCTGCACCTCCCAACTGCAGCCTCAGACATGCCTGATGGGCGCAGACCAGGAGGGAGAGAGTCAGCGCAATGAGGTGGAACGCGTGGTGCTGTGGCAGCTTAAGGGGTGTATGGAATTATAGATACCCAGGCCTCTCACTCAAGAAATTATGGTTCAGTGGGTCGGAGATGGAGCCAGGTCATTCTGATCCAACTTTGAGGAAACATTAGTTTGGTCTAAAGGTCAGGAGCAGAATTGTGTTTTGACATCAAGCTAGGGTAAGCCATTGAGCCATGGTTCCCAACTCTGGAAACAGAGACCTGCACCAAACCACATGGCCAGAGTTTCTATTCAAACTCTGTGCTTCTAAAGGGGACTATGGGACAGCCTGGGGCTCCTGACACCAAGAAACCTTTTGCCAGAGTTTTAGGGAGGAGGAGTTGAGAAGGTGGGAGTCAGGAGCCTACTGTTTGGGATGACCATTATCTTTGACAAGACTGAGCATTTACAGTTGAGTTATTATGAGAGGGATGTTTTAGAAAGAAAAGTTCAATTTCTGGACATATGTAGAAATTCTTGTGACACTATTTTCCTTGCAGGGAAAAAGGGGTTTTCTCAGAAAGTTTTCCGGGTCTGCCTCTGGCCTTCCTTCTAGGACCTATTTCCCTCTGTGATGGTTAAAACCCAAAGCAGAACTAAGACTAACTTTCAGGAAACAGTTTGTAATTTGGGGAGAGGGAGTCCAACAGAATGCGTTTCTATCTTGAATTATGGCATTCTTTTCTCTTTTCCCTCTGTAAGTGGGAAAGAATCTATTGAATTTTAGACATCACTAATACTCAGGATCTTTAAAGTGTTCTCCAAATCTACCTGAGTTTACTAGAACTCAACAGCTATAAGAGGAAAGGTTGCAGATGGTGTTTTCTGACTTTTTGATTGTGTGTATGTGTGTTTGTGTGTGTGTTTAAATGATTCCGAATATATATTTTTGTAAGACAAGGAGAGTGTTTTCTGCTGTGGGAGTGCAGCAGACGTGAGTGGGTTAAGGTGTCTGGTTTTGAGGTTGGTGTTGACTCAGAGAGAAATGATAGGAGGGTTGGCCAGGGAAATTTGGGCTTAAGAGCTTTGTAGAATTATATTGTTCTAGGAAGCTCATGTGATTCTTGTTCCTTTGACAGGTTCAGACAAAAAACAAACCTTGAAACTGGCCCTGGCTGGTTGGCTCAGTGGTAGAGCATTGGCCTGGCATGTGGAAGTCCCAGGTTTGATTCCCAGTCAGGAAACACAGGAGAAGCAACATCTGCTTCTCCACCTCTGTCCCTCTCACTTCTCTCTCTCTCTCCTCCTCCCACACCCATTGCTCGAATGGTTCGTGCAAGTTGGTCCCAGGCACTGAGAATGGCACTATGGCCTTGCCTCAGGCACTAAAATAGCTTGGTTGCCAAGCAACGGAGTAACGGGCCCAGAGGGAAAGAGCATCAACCCCTAGTAGGCTTGCCAGGTGGGTCCCCATAGGGACACATGTGGGAGTCTGTCTCTCTGCCTCCCTGCCTCTCACATAATTAAAAAACAAAACAAAAAAAATCTTGAAACTACCCATGGATCTCTAAAGTTTATGTCTGTGACATGATGAACCCTTAACTTACCATTTCCAAAGTGGTCATCTTCGAAATCAAAGGCTTGAAGTTGGACATTCATTGTTTTCAGTTGAAGGTGGGCTGACAGCTGGATGCTCTGTTCACTCACACACTTGAAGGAATGCCCAATCACAGTCTCAAACATCATCACAGCACTTTTCTTTCCTTGGTAAATTTTTTCTGAAAACACAAAGGTAAGTGTAGACATATAAGAATCTTGGCAATAGAATCAACCAATGATTGCATAAATAAGTGGAACAACAAATCGATGTTTCTCTCTTTCTCACTCTACTTGCTCTCTAAAATCAACACATAAAAAATTACAAAAAAAAAAAAAAAGAATCTTGGCATATCTCTATTGAGTTTCAGCTGCTGCTTGGTGGTCCTCGTGAAGTTAAATAGCCTTCCCTGGCTTGACCTGTGGTGGTGCAGTGGATAAAGTGTCGACCTATTCAATAGAATGCTGGGGTCGCCGGTTCGAAACCTGCATTTGTCTGGTCAAGGCACATATGGGAGTTGATGCTTCCTGCTCCTCCTCCCTTTCTCTCTCTCTCTCTCTCCTCTCTAAAATGAATAATATGTATATATATATATATATATATATATATATATGGCCTTCCCTTACATGTGACTTTTGGGAGTCCTGCCTTCTCTTCATGAAATATCACCTCTTGCTTTTGGGGGACTTTTTTCTGGTGCTCTGTTTGGAGTTACTGTAGACTCTTGCTTTTATAAATGCAAATATCTTACACGATGTACTAAATTATCTGTGTACACCACTGAATCATGTTATATCCCAGGGTAATCTACTATTACCACCCTTACTAACATTACAATGGTCATTATCGTTGTAATTACAACTAATTATTCTTACTACTACCTGCACCACCACCTGCATGAGAATTGTCATTACTGTGATGTCATACTGTGTACAGCTCCTGCTGCTACTGCTGAACCTTGGTTATTGGAACCTGGAGTTGTTGTATCTTCTCCATTAGCCTCTAAATTAGTTTCTGGCCTTACTTTCCATTCTTCTGCCTCTTGAGACATTACTACCTTATTCCTGGCTAAAATTTGGTCCATGCCTAGTGATAACATTAGCTAATTTATGTTAGCATTCACAACATTCATCCCCAGTCTATGAGTATATTTGTCTGAGTTAATGACTATGGAATTCGTTGACTATAACATCTACTTACATTTTACCAACAATCATTGACAGTGTCCTTTTGAACAGTATCAATACAATATAGCTAATATTTAAAATAGACATATCTCTACCTTTTCATTTCTTGGCATGGTTTTAGATATAAGTTCCTTAATAAGTCTAAGCCAATCAAAAGATAGAATTTTGAAAAAGAAAAAACAGACATGAAAAATCTCAGTGCAGTGCCTGGCACAGAGGAAATGATTAATAATAAGTTGTTATCTAAATCTGAGCTTTTCAGTCTGACCAGGTGGTGGTGGTGCAGTGGATAGAACATTGGCTTGGGATGCTGAGGACCCAGGTTCAAAACCCCAAGGTCTCCAGCTTGAGTGAGTGTTCATCTGGCTTGAGCACGGGCTCACCAGGTTTAACATGGGTCGCCGACTTGAGCATGAGATCATAGACATGACCTCATTCATAGTCGCTGGCTTGAGCCTAAGGTTACTGGCTTGAGCAAGGGGTCACTGGCTTGGGTGGATCCCCTGGTCAAGGCACATATGAGAAAGCAATCAATGAACAACTAAAGTGCCACAGTAAAGAACTAATGCTTCTCATCTCTCTCCCTTCCTGTCTGTCTGTCCCTATCTGTCTGTCTGTCTCTCTCTTGCTAAAAAAAAAGAAGCTGAGCTTTCCAGAGAGACATTTGAGACCTCTGGGACCCCCCCCCCCCAATTTGATTGGGAGCTTTACTTTTCTAGAAGCAAACATTCTAGAAGTTCTCCAAACTTGCCCCAATATGGGCAACTGTCTATACAGCAACCAAACTGAAACTTTAGAAATAAATCTGGCCTGTTGGTGGCACAGTGGATAGAGAGTGTCAACGAGGAATGCTGAAGTCCCAGGTTTGAAACTCCAAGGTCACTGCTTGAGCACAGGCTCACCAGCTTGAGCATTGGATCATTGACATAATCCCATGGTTGCTATCTTGAGTCCGAGGTCACTGGCTTGAACAAGAGGTCACTGGCTTGGCTGGAGCCTCGTTCCCCCCCACTCAAGACATGTATGAGAAGCAATTAAGGAACAACTAAAAATCGCAGGCACTGGCTAGTTGGCTCAGTGGATAGAATGTTGGCCTGGATATGGATGTCCCAGGTTCAATTCCTGGTCAGGGCACAGGAGAAAAGACTACCTGTTTCTCTCCCCCTCACTTTCCACCTCCTTCCCCCGTTCCCCTCTCACAGCCAGTGGCTTGATTGGAGCATCAGCTTCAGGCACTGAGGATAGCTCAGTTGATTTGAGCATTGGCCCCAGACAGTGGTTGCCATGTGGATCCTGGTTGGGGCACATGTGGGAGTCTGTCTCTCTATCTCCTCTCCTCTCACTTAAAAAAGAAAAAGTGCTGCAACTATGAGTTGATGCTTCTCATCTCTCTTTTCTTGTCTCTCTTTTAAAAAAAAATGCAAATCTGATTTATCAGTTTTCTACACCAAACCTTCCAATGGCATCCTTTTACACTTTAGAATAAATTCCAAAGTCTTCACCTTGCCTTGCCCAGAGGCCCTAGATGCTCTGGCCTAGCTGTCCCTCAGACCTCTTCTGCTGCTTTGCTCACTGGCCCCTGCTGGTCCCTGAACACACCAGCAAGTTCACTTATAGGGCCTGTGCATCTGTTCCTGCCACCTGTCATTCCCCAGGCTCAGAAGTCCCCATATCTCTCTGCTCAAACCTCACCTCTTCAGAGAGGCCTTCCTTCCCTGCGTGCTTCCCTAAGGCCTTACCTAAAGTAACTATCCAACATGCTCGTGTGTTGCTCAAAGAATTTACCACGGCTTAACTGTGTGTTATAATTTAATGTGTCTGTTTATGGTCCTCTCCTTTTTCTAGACTGTAAGTTCCTAGAGAGCAGAGACTCTCTGTTTAGATAATAATGGATTTCCCAGTGTATTCCAGGGTTTGATACCTAGCAGGCACTAACTACATTTTTACAGAACGAGTGCTTGATTCCAAGAATATAGAATAAACTGTACCATCAACAAGTCTGTCCAAAGTCACTACGCTCTTTACTGTTGCTGATAATGACTTCTGACGTGATGTGTCCAATCTCCTTCCTTCACGAGCAGATAAGAAACTGATATTCACAAAGATGTACTAAGTTCTGCCCCCAAATTCTATATGCTGTGGGCTACTCTCTCAGCCTGTTTTTCAAAAGCAGCATCAAAGATTCGAGAATTCAATGGAACGAGAAATGAGCTAACCAGGCAGTGTCCTTGCTGGTAGAACAGCCTTCTCTAGCTTCTTACCTGGATTTGAGACAGTCAGATAGGCTCCCACTTCATTGATATAATATGAATTTTCATCCTGTAAAACATCAGCATATTAGTCTTTGGGTAATCTCTGCTTTTATGTTCTGGCCTACAAACTATGCTTAGTCAGGATTCCAGCTATTAAATCCTTGATATGGTATGGAGCCACAATTGTGTTTATTTTTTGTTTATTTTTTTTAATAATCAACTCCCATATATGCCTTGACCAGGCAAGCCCAGGGTTTCGAACCAGCGACCTCAGTGTTCCAGATCGACGCTTTATCCCACTGTGCCACCACAGGTCAGGCCATAATTGTGTTTAAAATTAAAAAAAAAGTAAATATACTACATGATATGTAAATAATAAGTAATAGCTTTCCCTTGGCCCCAAATTTCTCTACTACATACTTGCTGTTAGAGCCTAAAATTAAAATTCTACCAATACAATTCAAGTTCTTTCAGTTGGGCCAAGTTTCCCCCTATAAAATGTAAATACATCCTGAAGGTGGAGGGTTGGAGGAATATACACTAAGCTTTTGTAACTAACATCTCATGGTAGGGATTCAAACGGAGACTCCTCATCTGTGAGGCTACCATGAGTGGGCTTTATGGGTCTATAAACCCCCTGGAAAAATAGTGCATGCAAAATTTTGCCTGCATTTTCATGGATAGAGTATCAAATACTTTAAACAGATTAATGAGTTCATGTTTTCCAGATGTTTACATGGGTGATTCTGGGAAGAAATGGTTTACCCTGAGATCACTGGGCGTTCTCTGCAAGAGGACCCCCATGGCTGTGCTCAGAAATATCAAGCAGTGCTCCACTTTCACCCAGAGATCGTCCTTTGGAAAGCAAACAAACAAACAAACAAACAAACTGCAAAGCAGCCCTATAACCTCTGGGGAGATTGAGGGTATAAAACATTAAAGGGAACTGAACTGAGATATGAAAAGGTAAGTTAGGTGTTAGGTGAAATACTTTTTATTTTTTAAAGTAGTTTTTATTTTTTATGTTTATGATTCTGGCCTACAAACTATGCTTAGTCAGGATTCCTGCTATTAAATCCTTGATATGAGGGTTTGGGGTATGTTGGTAAGGAGCCATAATTGTGTTTATTTTTTGTTTATTTTTTTAATAATTTTTTAAAAGACTTTATTCAATTTTTCAGAGAGGAGAGAGAGAGAGAGGAGGAGCAGGAAGTGTTGTTATTCTGAAACACTCTTTAGGAAACTACCCACAAGCAGAGGTACAGAAAGTGGCAGAGCAACCAGAATCTCAAATTGAATTACTTTTAGAAGTTTCAAATCTAGGAATTAAGCAAATTTAACAATAATAATCTTGACCATATTTAGCCCATATATTATTTGTGGATAAAATAATTCCTTTTGCAATATAAGAATTTCAGAAATACAACTGTTTTAGGAGGGTCACTGCTATTGATCTCAACACCTGTTAATTCATTGAACTCACCTACCACATGCTGACTTCTTACCTTGGGCCAGGGACTGCAGCAGGCACTTACTATGCCATGCCTTAGTTAATCCTCACAACATCTATGAGAGGAAATGAAGGTTCAGTGGCTTGCCTAAGATCATAGCCCTTATAGGTGGTAGAAAGATATGACTACAAGCTGCCTGACTCCAACATCTCTTACATTTACTCTAGACCAGGCATTGCTCTAAATCTGGGGAGAAGAATAAGACCTGGCTCCTTCCTTCGAGGTGACAGTTTCAGGTCTCAGAGGCTAGTTGGGCCTTGGCCTGTTGGCTCGGTGGATAAAGTGTCAGCCTGGCATGTGGACATCCCTGGTCCACATCGCCTGGTCAAGGCACACATGAGAAGCAACTATCTGCTTTTCTTCCCTCCCACTCTCCCTTCTCTCTCTCTTCCCCTCTTGCAGCCAGTGGCTCGATTGGTTCAAGCATCAACCCCGGGCCCTGAGGATAGCTCAGTTGATTTGAGTATTGGCCCCAGATGGGGTGTGCCAGGTGGATCCCGATTGGGGCGCATGTGGGAGTCTGTCTATCTCCCCTCTCCTCTCACTTAAAAAAAAAAAGGCTAGTTGAACAATGTGCTTAGACCATCCAGTTCCTTCTTGGGTTGCACTCACATACTGTTTATTCAGATTTTTACTGGGTTTCCTTTCAGCACAAGAGACACCAGTACATACTTCAGTGCCCAAAGTCACTCTTACAAGACCCCTGATCCATCCTGACAGCAGAGAGGAGCCACTGAAAGGTTCCACCAGGACAGTGATGTGAGCAGGAGTTTGTTTTTGGAGATTGCTTGGGCTGCAGGATGAGAGCGATGAGGCCAGCTCTGAGCCCCAGAGAATCCTCCTGGGGTCTCCCCTTTCCCGGGGCCCCTCCCTGATCTATCCTCACACACTGAAGGGAGGCTTTTATTTCTAGAAAGGTTCCACAGTTTACTAAGTGTAATCTTTCACTTACATTGCCTCCTTTGATCCTTGGAACAACCCCCCAAGACAAAATAAACACTGCTAGCCTGTATTACAGCTGAGAACAAAGAGGCTCAGAGACATTAAGCATCTACCTCTGGTTCCCATTGCTTATAGGTCAAAGCAAGATCTTGCCTACAGGTTCCTGCCCTGCGTTTTCCTCCATTGGAATGTGGGTCTAGACAAAAGTTCATTGTGCAAGAACTTTCACATGCCCTGAAATGCAGCTGCCTATATATACACTACTCACAAAAATTAGGGGATATTTTTATTGCTTCCTATTCATTTTGAAATATCCCCTAATTTCAGTGAGAAGTAAACAGTACATATATACACCCTTGTATTGGAAGCAAGACCAGCTACATAATTTGTGGGGCCTACCACAGGATGAAAATGTGGACTCTCCTGTTCACAAATCATTTGAGAATGTCAAAAGGTGACAGCAGAGCACTAAAGCAAGCACCGGTCCTTCTGACCGCACGGGTCCCGTGCGCAGGACGCCAGACCTGATAGGAAGGGCTGCCCCTTCGGCACTCTCAGGCTTGGCCACAGTGAGGCCTCCTGGAGCACGTGACAGAATGCTCCCACTCACTGTGCGCTCATCTTCATGAGGCAACGGAACCGGATCTGGAGCTTGGAGCCAGGTTTCCTTTCATATTCACTGAGTCACAAGTAACCAGACATCGACTGGGACTGAGCTGATGTCTGTTTGTATGATAAAGAACAAGCATTTGTGCCTGACCTGTGGTGGCGCAGTGGATAAAGCATCGACCTGGAAATGCTGAGATCGCTGGTTCGAAACCCTGGGCTTGCCTGGTCAAGGCACATATGGGAGTTGATGCTCCCAGCTCCTCCCGCCTGTCTCTCTCTCCTCTCTGTCTCTCTCTGTCTCTCTCTGTCTCTCCTCTCTAAAAATGAATAAATAAATAAATAAATAAATAAAAGCACAAGCATTTGCTAGGTGAACTCGTGAACAAAAGGGGAAGAGGATGTTTAGTTTTCTTGAGATTTCATATTTTATATAAGGGTGGGGCAAAAGTCAGTTTATAGCTGTTTGTATGGAAAATAATACAATACATAATAATAAAAGGATAAATTGTGTTTCACATACTCGCAACTGTAAACCAACTTTTGCTCCACCCAGAAGTTTATGCTGAAGGTATCAAATGAGTCTTATCTAGACAGTTGTACCCGCTTTTTCTGTAGAGTTATAGTAATGTTACAGGGGGCTCTTTTTTTGTGTGTGAAAGAGATAGAGAGAGATAGAGGGACAGACAGACAGACAAGAAGGGAGAGAGTTGAGAAGCATCAATTTTTCATTGCGGCACCTTAGCTGTTCATTGATTGCTTTCTCATATGTGCCTTGACGGGGGTTGGGGGGGAGGCTACAGCAGACCGAGTGACCCCTTGCTCAAGCCAGCGACCTTGGGCTCAAGCTGCTGAGCCTTGCTCAAACCAGATGAGCCTGCGCTCAAGCTGGCGACCTTGAGGTTTCAAACCTGGGTCCTCTGCATCCCAGTCCGAAGCTCTATCCACTGCACCACCACCTGGTCAGATTTCCAGGAGGTTCTTAAAGGATATAAAATTTTCTCTTAAGCTAGAGCAAAGCATTTTTTATACTTGGAAATTAAGAATTTGGTATAATTTAAGTGGTAATAGAACTGAAGTTTCTTCTATGGGAGGAGCTGGCGAACTTTTTTTTTCCTGTAAAGAGCCAGATGGTGAATATTTTAGGCTCTGTGGTTCTCGCAGCAACCTCTCCACTGCCTTGTAGCACTGAAGCAGCCATAGACGACACCTACACAAACAAGGGTGGTCATGCTCCAGAAAACTCTATTTATGGACCCTTGAATTTGAATTGCATATGATTTTCACGTGTCACATAATATTCTTCTTATTTTTCCTCCAATCATTTAAAAATGTAAAAGTCATTCTTAGTTGGTAGATCATACAACTTTTAGTGGTGGGCTGGATTTGATCTGGGGGCCATAGTCTGTGGACTCCTGGTCCTCACCATCAATGAAGAACAAGGTTGCTAAAGAAGTTTGTTGGTTATGAAATGTAATAGAGAGAACGGCTTACCTCCTATTTGGGAGAATAAAGTATTGTAAAGAATTTTTTTAATACTGTTTCAAAAATATCTCTTTGTTCCCTTGCAGCCTAGTTTAAGTTGTCAAATCTTTGTGAACATCCTCCAAATTTAATTTCTTTACTTCTAAGTAGAAGAACAGGGATCATAATAACAGGACTTACCTCTTAGGTTGATGTGAGGGTTAAATGAAGGACTCCATGTAAAAAAAATTGCAGAGTCTTTACTCAAATTTACCTGGCATTGTTAACAATGGTAATAATAAATTAGGTTGCCCCTTTCCAGTAAACCTCTCTCATTGAGGTCAAATGGCATTTTAAACATCAATTTCTGCCTGACCTGTGGTGGCGCAGTGGATAAAGCGTCGACCTGGAAATGCTGAGGTCACCAGTTCGAAACCCTGGGCTTGCCTGGTCAAGGCACATATGGGAGTTGATGCTTCCTGCTCCTCCCTCTCCCTTCTCTCTCTCTGTCTCTCTCTCCTCTCTCTCCCTGTCTCTCTCTTCTCTCTAAAAATAAATAAATAAAATTAAAAAAATAATAATAAACTAAAAAAAAAGTCAATTTCCTAGACCTCAGATCTACCATAAGTAGAAAGAGAACAAGCAAGTGAGCGCAGCTTAAATAGCTCTATTGGTTAGAGAAGCCTCAGCCTCAGCTCGGGGGATAGCATCAGGTAGAGACAGAGGAGGGGTGGGGAGCTTCAAGGTTTCAGACTTAACCCAAAGCCAAGGGAAATTACATGCCACCTATTATCAGTTTATACTGTCTGCTTTTTCTTTGATTCCTACAACCACAGGGTCATTCTCTGCCAGTTGATTTTCTTTTATTTGGAGTTTGGTTTAAAATATGACAAACATCTACTGTGCCAGATTCTTGAAGACAAAATGAAAACCCTTTGTGTACCCATCAACATTGATAAAAGGGGATCAAGAACCCCTAATAGTCAAATACATCACTTACAGCATCCCCACCTGAATAGACCATTAGCACAAGTCCCACCTCACTGTTCAACCAATGGGATGCTGACACAGTGGCTCCTCCCCACCAGTATGGAAAGAGAGCTCTGAAATATCTTATCGAAGAGATGCAAACTCCTCAAGGAACCTAAATCTCCTCCCTAGCAAAGGACAGGGACCAGAGCAAACAGGGTCTAGAGAAGCCAGCCAATCAAGCCTGCTCAGGAAGGCAGCATGCCAATGACCACAGACCCAGGGTCCTCCCTTCTACTTCCACAAAATGTGTTGTAGGAGTTTCATAGTCACAGAGGTTCAGGATGTGAATTTTGTCTTCAACATCAGCCATTTCTTTGTTGCTCAGCATTGCTGGGATTATATCGGGAAACCTTTGCTCTGGGCATAATGAAAGGAAGCCAGTGAGGCTGTTTCTCTACAGCTGCTGATCCACTTTTTGGCACCTTGGCCTAGTTCTCTGTGAAATTTAGATTCTCTCCTTCAGTGATTTACTTGTTCATCAAACATTTGCTATATGCTATGTACCCAGCCAGGGCTGGGCACTAGAGAGAGAAATGTGAATAAGTCATAGACCTGCCTTCAAGATGGCAGAACGTGTGACGAGGGCACTACTGGGGGTGAGGGAACAACAAGTATGGCTCAGGGAACCAAGAGAAGAAAGTCTCCCAGTTTTACCTGGGATGGAGGTGGGGCAGGGAGACTTCATAGGGTGAAGATAATTGAGCTATCTTGAAGGCTGAATGCAAAAGTGCACTGAGGGAAAGCAAAGGGAAAACAGGCCATAAAATGGCACCATATACTTGGGAATTTCTAAATAGAGCCCTCTGCAGGTGTTAACAATGAACACTGACAGCAGTTCCCAGGAGTCTACGAGCTGAGAGGACACCGCAGGCCCCGGAAGGGCTCTAGGAAACAGGAGGTGGGTGAGCAGCAGGTTTCCAGACCTCAGCGGCCAGGTCCCTGCGCAGCCCCGTGCCCTTCCCACTGGGTGGCTGATTTCCTCACATCCTGGAGCTGCCCTGCCAACCACGTGGATGAGAACGGGACAGGGTTGAGCACAGAGAGGTGAACTCTACACAGTTATTGAAAGGTATTTTTAAAACAATGTGGGCAGGAAGAAAGATGGCGGGAGGAGGGTGGTGCATTTACCTTGCACCCGAAGGATCTGGACAACTCGCAGCATGTCATTTTAATCAAAGTAGACACTGTCATGGGAAGGTTTTCAGCTCTTTAAAATATGAAACTGAGGGAGATGAGAAATAAAACACACCTCTCCTAACCCCATGATGGGGAGAAACCACGCAGAGTACTTTCACATATGCTAGCCCCGTTTACCCTCACAGTAGCCAACAACAGGTATTGCTTGGCCCCATCACATAAGAGAGGACAGAGGCTCAGAGAGAGATCTAGCAACTTGTCCGTGGTCACATAAAAATGATACGGACAATTTAAGTTGAACAACAATATCAAGTGACAGTTTAAGAAGCAGATTTTTGCCCTGGCCAGTTGGCTCAGTGGTAGAGCATTGGCCTGGCATGCAGGAGTCCTGGGTTCAATTCCCAGCCAGGGCACACAGGAGAAGCGCCCATCTGCTTCTCCACCCCTCCCCCTCTCCTTTCTCTCTGTCTCTCTCTTCCCCTCCCACAGCCAAGGTTCCATTGGAGCAAAGATGGCCCGGGCGCTGAGGATGGCTCCATGGCCTCTGCCTCAGGTGCTAGAATGGCTCTGGTCGCAACAGAGCAACGGCCCAGATGGGCAGAGCATCACCCCCTGGTGGGCATGCTGGGTGGATCCCGGTCAGGCGCATGTGGGAGTCTGTCTGACTGCCTCCCTGTTTCCAACTTCAGAAAGAAAAAAAAAGCAGATTTTTCTGTTTCTGTCACTATATTTCAATTTTAAAAATTTACAAATTATTGTCCATGACTTGGAACCTGGAAGTATAGCCTATATTTCTTTTCTCTTCCCCCATAATGTCTAGCTCAATACTGAGGACCAACTAGATGCTCAGTAAATTCTTATTGTTAAATTGATTGATATATCAGTCTTGCTAATCAGTATCCATTTATCATTCTACAATTTGATTTCTTTATAACATCTATTACACTATAACTATTAGGTACTCCTGTTTTCCAAGGCTTTCTTTCCCTCTAGAGTGCTGGTTATCAACCAGGGGTGATTTTGCCTTTGTGAGGACACGTGCTGATGTTTGGAGACGTGTCGGGTCGCCTCAACTGGGGTTGGCATCTAGTAGGTGGAGGCAGGGATGCGGTTCAACATCCCACTAGGCATGGGACAGCCCCACCACAAACACTTCTCTGACCCGAAATGGCACTACTGCATCTATTGAGAAACACTGGCATGGAACGTAGCAATATTGGAAAAGTGGCTGACTAAATTGTGGAGCCCATTTCTCTTGTGAAAGAATCGAGACCGCTTTCCTACTTAAATGCACTCCACACAGCCCACCTGTTAGGGCAGAAGCCACCATGCCGGGTCCACAGGCCAGATCTAGCCCACAGCTATGTATTCTTTGGCCAGAAGAATGTTCAATTTTTTTTTAAAAATGTGTTGTCAACACTTAAAAATCAAGTGCTTTTATTAAAAAAAAAAAAAAAAAAAAAAGATCTGAATTTTTGCTTTGCCTTGAACAAACAGTCAGGGCAACACTGGTCTGCCATTATCACCTGACAGAGGTGACGTGTAAAATATTTAACAACCAGCACAGTAGGGCAGTGCCCTCCATACAAGACAGTGACAAGTCTCTGGGCTGGATGCCAGCCCACCGCTGGCACCAGCAGCCTCAGCTGTGGCTGGCTGCCCCTCGGGTCAGGGTGGGCACTCTCGGGCCTTCCTCTGTCTCTTCACTACAGCAGCCCTATAAGTTGCCATTTAACATCTCATACTTACTCTAATCTTTTGCTTATGCAGATTTAATGGAAAAATGAAATCTTCCTTCATATTAGTCTTCATCAGAAGTGGGAGAATATTTTTACTACAAGATGTGGAAGAAGACAGAAGACCTAGGGTTCTAGGTACAAATGACGACTCCTGCAGGAAAGCTGAGAGTACTTGGCTGTGTATGTCCTTGCCACTGATACCTATTATTCTATTTAAAAACCTTGGTTAACTGAACTAATTAAAAATATATTGTTATTTTAAAAAGTGAGACAATAAAAAAATTACCACATGCTTCCAGGAAAAAGAAATGTTTACTATACTAACACAGTAATCAAATTCTATGCTGGCCCTGGCCGGTTGGCTCAGTGGTAGAGCATTGGCCTGGCGTGCAGGAGTCCCGGGTTTGATTCCCGGCCAGGGCACACAGGAGAAGTGCCCATCTGCTTCTCCACCCCTCCCCCTCTCCTTCCTCTCTGTCTCTCTCTTCCCCTCCTGCAGCCAAGGCTCCATTGGAGCAAAAGATGGCCCGGGCGCTGAGGATGGCTCCTTGGCCTCCGCCCCAGGCGCTAGAGTGGCTCTGGTCGCGACAGAGCGACGCCCCGGAGGGGCAGAGCATCGCCCCCTGGTGGGCAGAGCTTCGCTCCTGGTGGGCGTGCCGGGTGGATCCCGGTCGGGCGCATGCGGGAGTCTGTCTGACTGCCTCCCCGTTTCCAGCTTCAGAAAAAAAAAAAAATTCTATGCTGAGCCTCTGTAATCTTTGAGTCTGTGGTCACCTTTGGGGCTTAAACAAGTTCCCTTGTTAAGCGCAGATTCTTCAGAAGGACCAGGCTGGTGTGTGGCAGAGCTGAGGCCGCTGCTGCCCAGGGGACTGGTGATGGGGAGGAGGTGAGTTTAGTCGGTAGGTCAAAGCCACTATCACAGCACTTGGCATTATGGATTGAGTGGCTGATGCTGTTCCTTTCCGAAGGCAGGTGGAGGCAGGGCGGCCCGACAGGTCCTTGTAGCTTCACCTGGGCACTCGCTCCGGGCCCACAGCCCTGGAGGCACAGAGGGCTCTCGCTCCGGGCCCACAGCCCTGGAGGCACAGAGGGCACTCGCTTCGGGCCCACAGCCCTGGAGGCACAGAGGGCACTCGCTCCGGGCCCACACCCCTGGAGGCACAGAGGGCTCTCGCTCCGGGCCCACACCCCTGGAGGCACAGAGGGCTCTCGCTCCGGGCCCACACCCCTGGAGGCACAGAGGGCTCTCGCCCCGGGCCCACAGCCCTGGAGGCACAGAGGGCTCTCGCCCCGGGCCCACAGCCCTGGAGGCACAGAGGGCACTCGCTCCGGGCCCACAGCCCTGGAGGCACAGAGGGCACTCGCTCCGGGCCCACACCCCTTCGGGCCCACACCCCTGGAGGCACAGAGGGCACTCGCTTCGGGCCCACAGCCCTGGAGGCACAGAGGACCCCAGAAAGTCGGGAGTTCAGCACTCGTGTGGAGTCTGATCAAATAGAAACCTGCCTGAAGGGATTGGAAACGCAGAGGGGGGGGCCTCAGGAGACAGGAAAGTAGCACAAAGAGAGGTGGAGGGTGCCAAGAAAACTCTTGCTGGCAGTTCTGCCTAAGCCTGGCATCAGTGGCCTTGGTGTGCCACAGACAAATGCTGGAGTGTTCGATGTCCTCCCTCCGCAGCCGCTCATGTGAGCAGTGGTCAGGTGGGATCTAGTCCTGAACTACAGCATTCACACTCATGCTTGATCTTCTGCCGTCTTGCTGAAGTGACTTTCTAATAATTCTTGACACCTCTATAGTTTCAGTTGTCCAGGGATAGAGCACTTATTCTGTCCTGAATGTTCTTCTGGTAAGAGGGAGTATCTTGGCCCTGGCCGGTTGGCTCAGTGGTAGAGCGTTGGCCTGGCGTGCGGGGGACCTGGGTTCGATTCCCGGCCAGGGCACACAGGAGAAGTGCCCATCTGCTTCTCCACCCCTCCCCCTCTCCTTCCTCTCTGTCTCTCTCTTCCCCTCCTGCAGCCGCAGCCGAGGCTCCATTGGAGCGGGGATGGCCCGGGCGCTGGGGATGGCTCCTTGGCCTCTGCCCCAGGCGCTAGAGTGGCTCTGGTCGCGGCAGAGCGACGCCCCGGAGGGGCAGAGTATCGCCCCCTGGTGGGCAGAGCGTGGCCCCTGGTGGGCGTGCCGGGTGGATCCCGGTCGGGCGCATGCGGGAGTCTGTCTGACTGTCTCTCCCCGTTTACAGCTTCAGAAAAAAAAAAAAAAAAAGAGGGAGTATCTTTCCCATTTGGTGCTAAAAGGAAACCACTGACTTCTTAAGTGCATCTGAGGAGAAAGTTATGCACCAGGAGGATAAAGATTTTGAGACCAAGCTAAAAACAACAACAGCCCCACGTTATGGAACATT
The DNA here is from genome assembly GCF_036850995.1 of Saccopteryx leptura. Classification (NCBI taxonomy): domain Eukaryota; kingdom Metazoa; phylum Chordata; class Mammalia; order Chiroptera; family Emballonuridae; genus Saccopteryx; species Saccopteryx leptura. The sequence goes on along the minus strand of NC_089510.1, from coordinate 70,636,016 downwards.
GTACTAGAACTAGATGGTTTACACATACTGTTTCTTTTTCTTCTTTTTTAAGTGAGAGGAGGGGAGATAGAGAGACAGACTCCCACATATGCCCCGACCAGATCCACCCAACAACCCCCATCTGGAGCCAAAGCTTGAATCAAGTGAGCTATCCTCAGCACCCGGGCCCAATGCTCAGACCACTCGAGCTACTGGCTACAAGAGCAGAGAGAGAGAGAGAGAGAGAGAGAAGGGGGAAGAGGAAGAGGGAGAAGAGGTAGAGGGAGGGGAAGACAAGCAGATGGTCGCTTCTCCTGTGTGCCCTGACTGGGAATCGAACCTGGGACATCCGCATGCCAGGCCAACACTCTATCCACTGAGCAAACTGGCTAGGGCCACATATACCATCTCTAGTCCCCCCAAGGGTCCTATTAGGGAGGTGTAATTATTTCCATTTTATAGATGAGAACACAGGCCCCAGCAGCCTGACGTCACACAGCTGGTAAGTATTATGGCTGAGAGTTAATCTTGGTTTTTCTGACCCAAAGTCTATGCTCATTCCTATACAAGCTCTGCTCATCAAGACCCCTATAACTTCAGGGCTCACGTCAGGTAAGAAGGAGGCTCTCACAGAGTTCCAGCTCCAGGGCCCTCTCGCACCTCCTCCCTAGCTCTTACTCGGTTTATTTTCAAGGTACTTTGGAGCACAAGTGAGATGACCAACACTGTCCCCCAAGACATGCCCATTTCAGTCACTGCAATCAGAGTTCCTGGTTACTGCACATCTACTTCTCCCATATCAAGCAATGGTCTTTGTAGAGGTGATCTCTAATTCCCGTCCCCCATTTTTCAAATGACAAAATAAAGCTCAGACAGGTTAAGTTGCCTGCCTGATGTCACAGGAGAACAAGCGACAGAATCAAACTTGTAGCTGAGACTCAGATCTCATGCCCAGGCCCTTTCCGTTGACTCTGTTGTTTACGCCTTCCCGGGATGTGGTCTGGAAAACCCAGGGCCTGGTTAGTCCCTGACTTTTGCCTTCTGTGTTTGGAAAGACCCATTCAGTCATTTGGTTTTGGTCTTAGAATAATCTCATTTCTCTGGTGCCCACTGGAATTCCTCTGGGTCTGTTCATCTCTACAACTTCCTCCTTTGGGTGGTTCGCAAAGGGCACCTATGGTCGGGTTCTACAAGGCCAAGTCTCCCTTAAGAGGCATCGAAGGCCTCTGAGCTGCACAGAGGAGGCTGAAGGGGGTGAAGGCAAACATAAGGTGTCGACACTTTCCTCCACTCCATCTCTATGCCCCTCGCTCTTATCAGAGAACATGTCAAAAGGCTCTGAGACCTATTTCCTCTGAACTTGAAGTGTGGGATTGCACCACTGGGCCCCAGGGTGACGGGAAGGGAAAGCGACATTGAAGCCAGTCAGAGTGAGGGCTCAGGGCTCACCTTGGTGAATGTGAGATTCACGAGTCCGCCCTGGAAATTCAGGAGCAGGTTGGAAGTTCGGGGGCCACAATCCCCAGAGGCTTGGGTGGCATTGGGGTCGATGTTGAAGTATCTCTGAGGTGAAAAAACCTAAACCAAATAAAAGAGAGCAGCTTAGTGAGACACAGAAGAAAACTCTCGCTAGGGAGCCAGAAGCACAGACAAGTAAGTGAGCCTGAAACTCAAGGCTAATGGGTCTTCACTTAAGAATTTCAAAGTCCCTGGATGACACCTCACATTTCCAAACCATTATGTTCAAGAGTTTTTTTTTTAAAGATAGTTTTCCCACAGAGAGGAGATCCTTGATTGCTCACTCATGGCAGGGATATTCCTGATAACCTGTGTGGAACTGAATTTTTGTTGTTACACACATTGAAACGTCCTGCAGGAAAGGTTTGCTGTGTTACGTACTACGTACTTCTGTTTCAAATGTGGATGTTTTATTTAAAATAGTAAGAACTGTGCAAAAAAAAGAAAATACGGTTTTTATGGTGATTCCTTTAGTAAATCAAATAATCTCAGCCTCACCCCAGCTCCTCCAATCTCCTTGTTAATACGGATTTTCCATACTAGGGTCGCAGCTGGCTGGAACCATGGAGACCACCTAATCCAAACTTCTCATCTCACAGGAAAGTTGTGGAGGTTTGGGAGTTATCAGGCAGGGCAGGGCCGAGCTGTGATCAACACGGAACACACCCCAATGTTCTGCCCGGCTTGACTAAAAGTGAGGGGCGTGTGTATTTAAATTTGTGGTGTGTGCCTTCCTCTCTTCAAGCAGTCAATGTCGTTTCAATTTTTATACATATTCTAAAACAAATTCACCTTTTAATAGAGCATCGTGGAGAAAGAGGTGCTCACAGCTATTTATTTCATTAAAAGACAAAGATGCAGAGGAACGCTCATCCTTGGCAAGGCAAATGCCACTCAAACTGTTTGAGGGTAATGTGACAGTCCCACGCCCCAACTTACTGACTCCGTGTCTTGAACTGCCAGCTCTATCCCCATCTCCGCTTTGATACAGAGCCTGCTTCCATTGAGAACGTGATAAACTCCAGTCTTGGCTGACGATGGCTGCGGTGCAAGGGTGGGCCCCACAGCCGACGTGGCAGGGGAGGCCGTCTGGGTGGCGTTGTGTGCCGCTGCGGTTGTTCCTGGGGCGTGGGTGGGTCGAGTGGGCTCCTGACTGGTTGTGCTGATGGTGTCTGATGAGATGGACAGAGTTGTTGAAAGGGTCGTCTGGGAACTGGGTTGGGTGGTCTTTCCCGTTGTGTGGCTGTCAGTCAAGGGGCTGGTTCCAGTTGTGTGGGCTGGAGGGGTGACGGTGGGTGGCAGTGAACTGGGAGCTACACTGGAGCTGACTGTAGCCTCAGTGAGTGGAGCAGCTGTGTGTGAGTTGTTGGGTGTGGCCAGGGTTGTGAGCAGAGTGTGAGTTACAAGGCTAGTAGACGGAGTGCTGTTTGTGCTTATCAGGGAGGCTGTTGTTAGAGTTTCTATGGTTGTGTGTGTGCTTGGGGTCTCAGAACTGGAGGTTGTGGCAGCTGTTTGAGATGTGATGTGACCACCTGTTGATCTTGCTGCTGTAGTTTGGGGAGGCACTTGGTTAGTTGGTTGCAGGAGAGAAGGTTTTGCTATGGCCTGCGTTGTTGCTCCTCTCATGGGCTGAGAAGAGGCTGTGATTTCTGGACACTCTGTTGCTCTTACTTGACTGCCGTAATGTGAAATCACTGCAAATCAGGAAACAAAAGTGTTACACACCAGCCAACAGCTCCCAAAGCCCCTCCTCTACTCATTATAAATTAACATGTTTATTCCCAGATTCGGGAGAAATTTATAATGATACAACAACTGACTGAAGATCAGCCAAGATTTACCACAAGGCCACAACTGGAATGTTTTGGTTGTGCCCATGCATTTGAAGGATTGGGATCAGACTGCGTCCAGCCCCTTTGTCTAGATGGGATGTTATACTAACACACCAAGTGATCAAGCTCCGCGGGATATCTAAGTGTTCACTGCCTCTTCATTCCCCATCTTCAGATGTGAGTCCAGGCCGTTCAGGAGAAGAGGCTATTCCTGGGTTGAGTGCAGCTCTGATGGCCTGATGGAGCCGGGGCAGCATGAGTAATGGCAATAGAGAGGTACAGAGCTGTCCAGTTTGCACAAAATCATATAACCCTGGGTTCAAAGGGGTCTTACAGACCACCCTAATCCAAACCCTAATTTGATGTGTGAATTGGACCTATGAGTATTTGCCATGTGTTCATCTACTCTACACTTAATTACCTCTATTGACAGACTCAGTACCCTCTCATTTTTTAAATATCACCACTAGTTTTTCTATATATAGACCACTTTCTGTCATTTCCTTATTTAACCTCTTAAGTGGCCCATCCTTTGTCAAGTAAGAAAGAAAATAAAGCCATAATTGCTCTGATACACCTGGTGGGCTATCCTTCATGTTTTAGTTTATACACAGCTGGGCAAAAATAGGTCAAATTACCAGCTACCATTACCTAAAAGATAATCATAAGTAAGGATATGAAATAATAATAAGAACAAATAATACAATAATTTATAAGTAATGGCACAAGAATTGTGTCATGTACTCATAACTGTAAACCCACCTTTGCCAACCCCTGCAGGTCAGCTCCGCAGAGCCCCCCTGCCTCCTTATGTAACAAACTATAGAAATGATCCCTGAAAGTATAGTCTTCCTGCCTCCTTATGTAAACTAGCTCCCGTCCCACAGTTCTCCGCCACAGTCATAGTTATTGTCTTCACTGCACCAATCACAACTTGTAATTATATAAGGGGACGGAATACTAATATTTAATGATATCCTAGCCACACAGTGTGTCCCAGCAGAATATCGGCTCTGATTCAATGTTTACGAATTGATTTATTTGGTGATTGCACATCTCTCTCACTAGACTAAAAGCAATCTTGAGGTGGAAACTGCATATGTTTTTTTCACCACCAGTGCCTGTGCATAGAAAGTTTTCACTGGCTATGGATTGGATGAACAAATAACTGAATGGGTAAATGAGGATGGTAGGATTGTAGGCCTCTAGGATTACTGTAAGGCTAAAAAGAGTTTGGTTTAAGTGAAAGGCTTCATGGACCATTAAGCAGTGTGTATTATAGTTACAGGTTCTTTCTTGGGCCGCCCCTTAGGGGCAGAAGACCTCTGGCTCTTTTTCAACCAACATTTGTCTTCTTCTAGGCACTTAGTAAGCCAGAAAAGGAGACAAGGTGCAGATGATGTTCTTTGGGAGTTTATGATCAGAGAGAGAGCTCAGGAACAGTGAGAGAGAGCTTTGTCTCTTGGGGCCGTGATTTCATTGTATTACCCACGGTATTAACACTGATTGGAGCCGTAGTTGCCCGGTGCTGGGCAGTGACTGGGAAAGGGCAAAGGAAACCTTCCTATGATGATGTTTATAGAATCCTCAAATTCATATCTAATCAAAATCACCCCTAAATTCCCTTACTCTCTCTCTCTTTTATTCAGTAAGTTTCAAGTGCTTACTTTTCTCATATAATAAAAAATTCCAAGTTACGGACACTTACTATATGGCAGGCTTCAGGTCAAGGGTCCTCTTTCAACAACTCCTCTCAAAAACCCTCCGTTTTGTATTATCTTTATCCCAATATTCCAGATGAGGAAACAAAGGTTTAGAAACTTCTGTCAACTTAATCATAATCACACAACTAGTAAATTTTGGAGCTGAGACTCAAATCCCTGTCAAAACAAAGCCTGCCTTTGGATTCGGGGGTGGTGGAGGTGTTTGTTCCCGGGAAGAATGCTGAGAGAAGAGACGAAGGCAGAGGAGAGCAGAACAGGAGGGTGTCCCTCCAGTGAGCCCAGCACCAGACCCTCATCAGGGAGGCCCTTGGTGAGGCTTTCAAAGGCTCGCGTGCTGAAATAGTGATTATTTTCCAGAAAAGTTCTAACTTTAGTCCAGTAATAACACTTATGAATAATTTCTGCACAGCTGGCTTGCAAAATGGGAAAGACAAAAACATCAGTTCAAATGCCTTGAATAACCTTTCAAAAAGATGTTATTAATGGACATTAAGTTATTTGAGACTACTATTAAAGAGCTTTTTTTGCATCTAAATGTTCATTTGGACAACTGAAATGTCTGATACTCAAAAGTTGTGGATTTTATAGGCTGTAGGAAAATTTATGCCCACATTGTGGAGTGGAGCAAGATTTTTCCTTTCAAGATTGTTATGAAGATTGACAGTTGTTGAAGATTTATTTTCACAATTCATTTGGGAAAAACCTGAGTTGCTGTTTCCCCAGTCAAGAACCCAACAGGGCCCTGGCCAGTTGGCTCAGTGGTAGAGCGTCGGCCTGGCGTGCAGGAGTCCCGGTTCCATTCCCAACCAGGGCACTCAGGAGAAGCGCCCATCTGATTCTCCACTCTTCCCCCTCTCCTCTTCCTCTCTGTCTCTCTCTTCCCCTCCTGCAGCCAGGGCTCCATTGGAGCAGGGTTTGCCTGGGTGCTGGGGATGTCTCTGTGGCCTCTGCCTCAGGCGCTAGAATGGCTCTGATTGTGGCAGAACGATGCCCCAAGATTGGCAGGGCATCGCCCCCTACTGGGCATGCTGGGTGGATCCCGGTCAGGCGCATGCGGGAGTCTGTCTGACTGCCTCCCCGTTTCCAGCTTCAGAGAAATGCAAAAAAAAAAAAAGACCCCAACAGGAACCCCGTTAAGTTCATACTAGTACTATGGAGAAAGAGAATTCACTCCCAAATGTGGTTTTCAGGACTATCTTGTAGTAAAAAGCAAAGATTGCTACAGAGAACTCTGGGAGACTGAAAACCTTTCCTTCTCTTGGGGAGATCATTAGATTCTTGATAAAATCCCACGGTGTACGGCTTATGCTTATGAGCTAACATAAATCTTCTCACCTGAGTGACGTACCCTTGACAAGGGGAACCCTCCTCATCAGGCCGTTGGAACTCCTCTCTGAGTAATGATGAGTGAACTCAGATGAAGGGAAGTAAGCACAGTGGTCACTCATGAATACACAGTAACCCCGACTAGACAGGAAGACTCTCGGTACCAGTCAAGGTGTGCTTGGTGTGTAGGCTGGCGGGAGGTGATAGCAGTCATGATGTTGTGATGCAGTGTGTGACTTTGTGGTGAACAGAAGGCTGGGCTGGCAGATGGCTGGACTAAAGGTACCAATAGTGTCAGAGTGTGTTACAGATTGAGCCAGTCTGGGAAATATTATTCTAATATTCTTCTCTCTGGCCACTCCCTTCCTGTCCCCATCTGTCTGGAGGAGAGTGGGGTATAAAAGTTTGGTGGATGAGTAGAAGAAAAACAGAGAGGTCGATGTGCTGTGCATTGTAACATCCACCGGGTACAAGAACAAACGTCGGAGACTTTCAGGAGTATAGATGTAACTTTATTGGCCAGTTTTACCTGCTCAGGGGCAAATTCCCGAGGTGTCCAGAGACACTGTGCTCACAAGGAGCTGCAGATGGGAATCGCACCTCGCACTCACAGCTAAATCTTTTTATAAGCTAAGCAAGCAAGCCTCATATAGAAGCAGATGTGGCGGTAACCTATTTGCTAAGGGGGCTGCACATAGCATAGCAACAGGGGCTGGGGTCTAGCTCATTGACGAATTCCAAACCTAAACTTCTGATAAGGGTCTTTTAACCAATAGACTGCAAACGTTTGTCTCTTTTTCTTTCTTTTTTTTTTCTTCTCTCTCAGCCTCCCAGAGTCCCTATCTGTCTCTGCTTCTTGAACGACCTTGGGCATGTTACTCCTAACAGAACAGGAGCAGGACCTGCCTGTAACCCTTAAGTTCCCTGTTCCATTAGTGCCCTGCTTATTTTCTGATCTTCTCTTGGTCCTTACATGCATGGTAATATGTATATCCCAGAAAGTTCATATGTTTGTTAGGTACTCAATGGAAATAATAGTCTCAGAAATACTCTGGGTTTTTTTTTTTTGTGTTTTTTTTTTGTATTTTTCCAAAGCTGGAAACGGGGAGGCAGTCAGACAGACTCCCACATGTGACCGACCAGTATCCACGGGGCATGCCCACCAGGGGGCAATGCTCTGCCCATCTGGGGTGTTGCTCTGTTGCAACCAGAGCCATTCTAGCACCTGAGGCAGAGGCCACAGAGCCATCCTCAGCGCCTGAGCCAATTTTGCTCCAATGGAGCCTTGGCTGTGGGAAGGGAAGAGAGAGACAGAGAGGAAGGAAAGGGGGAGGGGTGGAGAAGCAGATGGGTGCTTTTCCTGTGTGCCCTGGCCGGGAATCGAACCTGGGACTTCCGCACACCAGGCTGACACTCTACCACTGAGCAAACTGGCCAGGGCATGAAATACTCTGTTTTATAGAAACTATATATACTGCTCACAACAATTAGGGAATATTTTATCGCTTCATATTTATTTTGAAATGTCCCTTAATTTTTGTGAGCAGTGTATATGACCACATATATATGGTTAATCTTTGTCAAAACTGGGTCAGTTTTTAAATGAAACCTATGACCCATCGAGGTCAAGTTCACTGGTCTGAGACCCACAAAGAGGTCAGTGGGCAGAATCTATCTCAACCCCAGCTCTAGTCAATAAAACAAAAACAAAAAACCACAGCCCTAGAGTCCACACACTGATTTACCCAGCCCTCACCCCCAACATCTCTCCGGGACTCAGCACACCCGGCCAGCAAGCACTCAGGGCCGGTCCCACTGCTGGGAACCCACTAGAGGAGGAGCTGCAGGAAGACGCACGAGCAGGTTTTGGTTCCCCTACAACTTGTAGAAGGAACTGAGAGAGACTTGTGGGCCAAGCCCCGGGAAAGTCAGTGACCACACAAGGACCTCTTCTGTAGGTGTTTCCCGGGTAGTCGGGCCGTCCCACATAGCCTCTGTTTGGTTCCCCTGCCGCACCCAAGGCCACAGAAATGGAGAAGCCTTCTGTGAGCCCAGCTTCAGGCCGGGCACTAGGCAGAAGTCTTTGTTCTCAGGGGCTCAAAGTCTCATGAGGCAGACACACAAAGGGACCACACTCCTCAGTGTGACAAGGTTGTTACTGAAATAGGCCTTGGGTGCTACAGGGTGGGGTGGGGAATCCCACACAAGGGGAAAGTTTTCAGACAGACAATTAAGTAAATGGTATCCCAGGTAGGAGGAAGTGCATGTGCAAAGACACAGAGGCTTCAGAGCCTGGTTTGTCTGGAGAACAACAGGAGGTCAGCATGATGGGAACAGGAGGGTGTGGGGAGAGGGTGGTGAGGTGGGAGGCAGCAGGGGAGCGGGCCCGGTGGGAGGCAGCAGGGGGCAGGCCCGGTGGGAGGCAGCAGGGGGCAGGCCCGGTGGGAGGCAGCAGGGGAGCGGGCCCGGTGGGAGGCAGCAGGGGAGCGGGCCCGGTGGGAGGCAGCAGGGGGCAGGCCCAGTGGGAGGCAGCAGGGGGCAGGCCCGGTGGGAGGCAGCAGGGGGCAGGCCCGGTGGGAGGCAGCAGGGAGCGGGCCGGTGGGAGGCAGCAGGGGGCAGGCCTGGCAGGTCATAGAGGCTACACTGTGTCTGCAGAGCTCTCATGAACACAGCTGGGAGTACAAGACACTGGGGCCACAGGGAGGGACAGGGACTAGTACTTAGCTCCACAGCACTTTCTGCTCCCCAAGCAGAAGCTGCCCCAGCTCAGGGCAGCCGGAAGACCACTCCTGAATGCGTGGAAGGCAGGAGTGGGCCCTTCGCACAATTGTGCTCACAATTTCACTTTAACCATAGACCTTTCAGCAAACTATGTCAGTTTCCTGTGGGACTTTTATTTTTTTTGACAGAGAGAATCTAGAGAGAGACAGGGAGGGAGAGAGAGTGAGAAGCGTCAACTCATAGTTCCTTTCACTTTAGGTGTGCATAGATTGCTTCTACTATGTGCCTTGACCAGGAATGAGACCTTGAGCTCAAGCCAGTGACCTTGGACGTTTCACGAAGATCTTTGGGCTCAAGCTGATGACCTCTGGGATCATGGTGATGATTGCTTGCTCAAGCCAGCAACCCCGCACTCTAGCTGGTGACCTTGGGGTTTCGAACTTACAACCTCAGCATTCTGGGTTGATGCTATATGCACTACATCACCACTGGTCAGACAGTTTCCTGTGGGACTTGAGATTCAAAGAGAACCCTCAAACAGAAGGGCTCTAGTCCTGTGGCAGAGATTGCTGGCTGACTACCCCAAAATCTGATCTCCCCTTTTCCTTTAGTAATAGGACCGCAAGTTTAAGCCGAGCACCTGCTGCCTGCAATAAAGAACCTTATGCCTTCCTGGCCTTGGGTGGCACAGTGGGTAGAGCATTGAACTGGACCACTGAGGTCACCAGATTAAAACCCTAGGCTTGCCTGGTCAAGGCATAGATGACAATCAATCAATGAACAACTAAAAAGTGAAGCAACTTCTTGTGTCCCCCCCCCCATCTCTATAAAATCAATAAGTAAAATCTTTTTTAAAAAAAAGAACTTTATGTCCAGTCTCCTTCCCAATTGGGTGGTAATGGGAGAATAAGTGAATGAATTTGAGCCAAAGCAATAGAAGTGGTAGAATTATGTGGCTCTTCTGGGAAGGCTGCTTGAAGGGACCTCAACACCTGTGTGGCTTCTCTATTGCTGTTCTATATTCCTCTTTAAACCAACCTGCAACTTATTTGTGATGGCTGGAGCTTCAGCAGACATCTAGCACCATGAGGAGATCTTTTGAGCAGAAGTCACACAAAGGATGGTGGGTCCACAATCTTGAGCCCCTACACCAGACCTAGTCTGAATTCCTCTGGACTTGTTCTCACACAAGAGAGAAAAAAAAACATTTATCTTGTTTAATTTACTATTATTTGGGGTTTGTCCCGTATGTGCAGCTGAACCTAAACTTCAACTGACACAAACGGAAATATCTGCATTTATTAGGGAGAAATTTGAGACCAGGGAAGTGGATACAATGACTGGATACAATGACACAGCTAGTTTACCTAGAAGCTATGTCCTTCCTAGCAAAATGTCTAGCAGTTTTGTGGTCTCCAATTCAACAGTATTTCTTGAACCTAAGCATGCAGGTGCAGTAATGCAGAGCATGGACCGTGATGCCAGACTTTCAGGATGCAAGGGGCAGGGCTGCTTCTTGCTTGCTGAGTGACTGTGAGCACATCCTTAACCAACCTCAGCACACCCAGGTGGGAAATCCACTCCGTTCACCGCTGAGAATTTTCAGCATTTCCTCTCAACCTGCATTTGCATTCATTGAGCACTCATTGCCTTCCCGACTCTGTCAGTCATCTGTCAGCCATTGAATTGGCTCTCACACACCGGTCACTGAAGGTTACTGCTAAACTGATATCTTTTGCTTTTTTATTAGCTTGCCCTGCTAAATGAAGTGATGACTTCCCCTTTTGCCTCCAAAAGAATATGAAACTAATTCTGAAAATGTGGCACAACAATAAACAGCCTGGAATAGGGCAGCTGGCCTGATCCTTCACCCAACTTTCATAACAACTCATGTTGCAGTCAGGTGCCACTGTGCCTCCCTCCCCCCATTTGAGCATGTCAGCCAGGCCCGTGTGGACAGAGCTCGTTCCTTCACATGCTCCATTGATTCAGTGTTACTAGAAGGAATCAACCAGCAAACTGATAGCAGCATGCAAGAGGACTTCATGTTTTAGAGAGAAAATGCTCTTGGTGAAAGCAGGGGGTGGGGGACATAAAATAGTCATCAAAATCTCAGTTTTCCCAACAGCCTCTCTGATCTGAAGTATAATGGTACCATTTAAAAACGTTTTACGCCCTGGATTACAACTTCCTGAAATGGCACAATTTGTCAGACCACGTCTCATCCATCTTCACAACTCACTGGACATATAATATAAATCTGTAGCATTTCCATTAGAGAAAACCAGGAATAGCAAGACATGAGGTGTTCTTATGAGAAATGTAGCAAGAGCTCAATTAAAAAAAATTATTGAATTTATTGGGTGACATTGGTTACTTGGTAAAATTATGCAGTATTTCAGATGCACAATTCTATAATACATCATCTGTATATTGCATTGTGTGTTTGCCACCCCAAGAGAAGTCTCGTCCATTACCATCTATCCCCCCTCCAACCTCCTCCACCTCCCCATCCACCTTTCCCTCCTGCAATCCCCACACTGTTGCCTGTGTCTATAAGTTTATTTTCTTTGCAAAAGCCCCATTTCTAAGTTCGGGCTCAGTTCTCCCTCTCTTAAATATGTGAGCTCTACAAACCTTCCTTGAGAAGGTGTCCAGAACCCATTTGGGAACCAAGGACAATGTCACCGTCTTCTGGGGTTGACACCTACTCTGTCTGTCTAACTCACAGAAAACGAGTCCACGCTGTGAGCCCTCGGAGAAGATGAAGTGCGCCCACGTGTGTATGGAAGGTAATAAGGGGAGACGGTTCCCAGCCAAATCCCTGAGCAACGGAAGCTAGGACAGCTATCTACAGTCTGTCCTGTCTTACCTTGGGCAGTGGCATCAAAATGTAACCAAGTAAGAGTAATAGGACCAGACATCGCAGGATCGCTGTGCGAAGTCACGTATGTCACTCACCGACCAGGGTCACGAAGAGCACCATCTCTGAACAGAGCTGCCAGGGCATGACTGGGGAGCGCGGGAGGCGCGGGAGGCGCGGGAGGCGCGGACGCCTAGGGCTGGCGCTGCTGCTCTGCAGGGCCGCGCGGAGCACAGCTGGTTCTCCGACAGTCTGGAGGCAGTACCCGCGCAGGCTCCCTCCTTCCCCTGTGGCAAAGAAGGCGAAGTCATTTACATAATGAGAAGTAGCTGAAAGGTCCTCCCAGGTGGTGCGCTGCCTGGGGAGGGAAACCACAAGGGCCCTTGGAGAAAGCACTTTCATCTCTGCCTCTAGTGTTTGCGATGGCGGGTGAGGGTGGGGGATGGGAGATAGGGGATGAGGATGCCCCTCCCCACAATTCTAAGGGCATCTGAGATCATTTCTCCAGAAGAGGCGGTAGATCTGTGGCAGCGCCAGCTTTTCTCTCATAGTTCGGGTCTCCGTTTTCCTTTGAGGTCTTGAAGAGAGATCTGGGTTTCAATCTGACCCTTCCAGTTGACCAGCTCTACCCCTTGGGTAACCTCTCTGAGCCTCGGTTTCTTTGCTATATAATGGGGAAAATAATGCTTACCCCAGGTGGTTTACAAACCAAAATTCCTGGAACATAAAAAATAATACCTTTGAAAGGCAACCTTTTCATGTCTTATATCCTTCCTCTATTAATTAGACAAAACAGTGCTGGCCTATCTCTCAGGCCTGTGAGTCTGAGTGAAGAACATACATTTGCAGCCTATAGTATGAGCATTAATTGAATGAGACCAACACAGTGCAGGGGGGTAAGATTCATCCCATAACAATGGTCTGTCTTGTTAAATGTTATATGAGCACTTAAGAAAAATATATGTATTCCTTTGTAGAATTTAATGCTCTATAAATGTTAATTAGGTTAAGTTGTTTGATAGTTGTTATATGTAAAGCCAGTAAACAAGGTCAGGGCCACTATCACAGCCGCCTGGCCCATGCAGGTTCGCATTGGATTCGGACAGTCGGTAAAGAAACAGCGGAGCCAAAAACTGATGGGCCATAGCCTTTAATCCTACCTTGCACCCGGCGGGCAAGTAAAAACACACACTGGGCTCCAAAACCCAGTCACACTCAGTGCTCACAAAGCCACTGACTTATCCGAGTTTCCTAGAATCAAAGGTTTCTAGCTCACCAGCCTTCTTCTCCTCAGTTCCCCATCTGCATCCTTATCCCAGATACAAACTCTACACAAACTGGCATCTCACTCAGCACTCCGCCATCTTGGCTGCTTCTCCTGGCCTCCTCCACGTGGCCTCCTTTAGCTGCTGGCTCTACTCTCTCCGCTCTCTCATGCTAACCTCAGGAACCAAAAGCCAAGTCCCGTTCTGCCTCCATTTTATAGTGTAGAAATCCAAACCCTTAATCCAATATACACAATAGGGAAGTCTCCAATACAAAGTCACCCTCTGAGGCATGATAGGATTGTACTGCCCTACATCAAAAAGGGTAGGAAAGGCTTAATCCCAAAACCAAGCCCCAGGCTAAAGGATTCTGCCTGCCTTTAGCCCACCCCAACACACATTAATACCACCTGGGCAACGGCCTCTTTAACAAAGTGAGCATAATACATTTTATCTGCCCAACATTATATATTCTATACTCTTACTGATTTTCTTTTGTTTTATCTGTTTGTTGGTCAAATAAGTTTTTAAATATGATATATGTTTGCTCACTTATAGTTTGCATTGGGTGTGGGGGACAAGCTGTAAACCAGCAGGGTGGTTATAGCCTTAGGCTTAGTTTTAAGACTAAGCTTTTCCCCACACCCTTCACTGATTGCATGATGTGGGGTGGTGCACTCTCATGAGGAATCCCATTTTGCCTCAGATAAGTGACTTTGTATCAGAGACTTCCTTATTTGTATATTGGATTAAAAGTTTTGATTTCTACACTATAAAATGGGAGCAGACCGGGAGCTTGCTCTCTGGGTTCCTGAAATTAGCATTAGAGAGGAGAGCAGAGAAAGGAGAGCAGGGAAAGGCCATGTGGAGGAGGCCAGGAGAAGCAGCCAAGATGGTGGAGTGCTGAGTGAGAAGCCAGTTTGTGCAGAATTTTGGAACCCAGTGTGTATTTCTACTTGCCTGCTGGGTGCAAGCTAGAATTAAAGATGATGGCCCACCAGTTCTTGGCTCCATTGTTTCTTTTTTTTTTTTAATTATTCTTATATTCTTATTTATTATTGTATTTCCATATGAACAACATTGTTTCTTTATCGACTGTCTGAATCCAATGCGAACCTGCATGGGCCGGGCGGCTGTGATGGTGGCCCTGGCTACTGGCTTTACATTTGGCGTAGTCTGTGGCAGGATTTGATGCAGATGAGTATGGAGCTGCCACCACCTTTGAGCGGTGGAGTACAGGACTGGCTGCTGTTATGCTTCCCCATGGCTGTCCTTTTGGGCGCCGTAGGCTGGCTGACTTTTACAGCCATGCATGAGAAAACTGAGAGCTCTGTGGAAGAGGCTGCCCGGGACCTGCAAACAGAGCAGTGGAAGGCGCTGGAGCAAAAATGGGAGAAAGAGATGCCGACCCTGGAGCTGGAGCAAGCACTGGGGGAGGTCGACCAGGTTCATGAGATTCACCTGGAAATGGAGCAGCCACTGGAGGAGGAATCACAGGTTCATGAGTTGCAGCTTGCCCTGGACGTTGTGGAGAGCCAGCAGCGGCAGGAGGCCAGGGCCGGAGCTGCAAGGCCCGCGGAGCAGAAGGTGGCGGCAGCCTGGGGCTCGGGCCCAGCATCTGGAGCTGGTGTTTCAGTTCCTCTTTGGAGGATGAGGAGGATCAGGCTGGAGTTGCAATCTGCAGTCTCCAGAAGATGAGAGCCCAGCAGCAAGGAGTACTTACTATGGCCCTGGTAGGTCTGCGATTTGGGGCAGAGGGGTGGATGCCATCATGCTCTCCGGAGCAGAGATGGAAATGCTGACTGCCATTGCCACATGCTCCTCCTTGGGACAGTGTAAGACCTGCCAGGATGGCAGGGATGAGGGGGGTGGCTGATGCCCCATGTGCGTGGACTGATTTTTTGGACTACGACTGGAGTGGGCACTGGCTCCTTTGTTGGATGGACTTACTGATTTTGGACAATGTGAAATACCCTGATGGGGGTGAAGGGCGGCTTTGCAAGAGGCCCTTCCCCTGCCCTGAGAAGTTTTTCCCATGGCTAGAAAGAAGTCCGAGCACATTTTGCGCTTTTGGCAAAGTGCTCAGAGACTGGTGAAATGTATTGTTGGGCAGATAAAATATTATATAAATATATTATGCTCATTTTGTTAAAGATGGTGCTGCCCACATGGAAGCCTGTCGCCCAGGTGATATGAATGTGTGTTGAGGGCAGGCTGTGGGCAGTCAGGATCCTTGTAGCCTGGGGCTTGGTTTTGGGACTAAGCCTTTCCCACCCTTTTTGATGTGGGGTGGTGCAATCCCATCATGCCCCAGATAAGTGACTTTGTATTAGAGACTTCCCTATTTTGTATATTGGATTAAAGGTTTTGATTTCTACACTATAAAATGGGGGTAGAACGGGACCTTGCTCTCTTGGTTCCTGAGATTATCATTAGAGGAGAGAGCAGAGAGGAGAGCAGAGAAAGGCCACGTGGAGGAGGCCTGGAGAAGCAGCCAAGATGGCAGAGTGCCAAAGGAAAAGCCAGTTTGTGCAGAGTTTGTGCAGGGAGAAGGAAAGAGATGGGGAACAGAGGTAAATAAGAGTCTGGTGACCTTTGATTCTAGGAAACTCGGATAAGTCAGTAGCTTTGTGAGCACTGAATGAGTGGGTTTTGGAGCCCAGTGTGTGTTTTTACTTGCCTGCCGGGTGCAAGCTAGGATTAAAGATGATGGTCCACCAGTTCTTGGCTCTGTTGTTTCTTTACCGACTATCCAAACCCAATGCGAACCTGCATGGGCCAGGCTGCTGTGATGGTAGCCCTGGCTACTGGCTTCACATGTACCTTTGTAATTGTTGAAATTGTATGATTTGTCATGTATTTGTAATTTGTATATTGTGCCTAATTTCCTTGCACAGGAATGCCGGTGGTGTAGATTGTGGGTAGTAAAGTGAGCATAGGGGTGGATTGTTGGGCAGATAAAATATATTGTTGGTCAAATAAGTTTGTAAATATGATATATATGTTTGCTCGCTTGTGACTTATATTGGGTGTGGGGGACAGGCTATAAGCAGGCCAGGTCGTTGTAGCCTAAGGTTTGGTTTTAGGACTAAGCTTTTCCCCATACCCTTGACTGATTGTATGATCTGGGTGGTGCACTCTCATGAGGAATCCAATTATGCCTTGGATAAGTGACTTTGTATCAGAGACTTCCTTGTTTGTATATTGGATTAAGGGATTTTGGTTTTCTACACTATAAAGTGGGACAGACCAGGAGCTGGCTCACTCAGTTCCTGCTATCACGATTGCAGGGGCTTCCCTGATCCCTTGCCCTTCATGGGAAAAGCTGGTTTTCTGCTTTTCCCTTGTCTTCTTTTGTGGTTTGCCTGTCTTGGTGAGACACCAATAAATAGGATGGCCCCCCGTCCTCTGACTCCGCCATTCCTTTATCGTCTGCCCGAATCCAATGGGAACCTGCATGTGAATGGCCACGATGGCGGCTCCTGGCCTTACATATATTATGCTCACTTTGTTAAAGATGGCACTGCCCACGTGGAAGCCCATCACCCAGGTCAGTGGTCCCCAACCTTTTTGGGCCATGGACCAGTTTAATGTCAGAAAATATTTTCACGGACTGGCCTTTAGGGTGGGACAGATAAATGTATCACGTGACTAAGACAAGTGTCAAGAGTGAATCTTTTTTTTTTTTTTTTTTTTTAATTTTTCTGAAGCTGGAAACAGGGAGAGACAGTCAGACAGACTCCCGCATGCGCCCGACCGGGATCCACCCGGCATGCCCACCATGGGACGACGCTCTGCCCACCAGGGGGCGATGCTCTGCCCATCCTGGGCGTCGCCATGTTGCGACCAGAGCCACTCTAGTGCCTGAGGCAGAGGCCACAGAGCCATCCCCAGCGCCCAGGCCATCTTTGCTCCAATGGAGCCTTGGCTGCGGGAGGGGAAGAGAGAGACAGAGAGGAAGGCGTGGCGGAGGGGTGGAGAAGCAAATGGGCGCTTCTCCTGTGTGCCCTGGCCGGGAATCGAACCCGGGTCCTCCGCACGCTAGGCCGACGCTCTACTGCTGAGCCAACTGGCCAGGGCAAGAGTGAATCTTAGATGGATGTAACAGAGGGAATCTGATCATTTATAAAAAATAAAACATCGTTCAGACTTAAATATAAATAAAATGGAAATAATGTAAGTTATTTATTCTTTCTCTGCAGACCGGTACCAAATGGCCCACGGACTGGTACGGGTCTTCGGCCCAGGGCTTGGGGACCACTGACCCAGGTGATATTAGTAGCCCTTCTTGCTTGGAATGGGCGTGATTATATATATTAATGTGTGTTGGGGCATGCTGTGGGCAGGCAGGATCCTTGTAGCCTGTGGCTTGGTTTTAGGACTAAGCCTTTTCCACCCTTTTTGATGTAGGGTGGTGCACTCTCATGAAGAATCCCATTATGCCTCAGATAAGTGACTTTGTATTAGAGACTTCCTTATTTATATATTGAATTAAAGCAGGGGTCCCCAAACTACAGCCCACAGGCCACATGCGGCCCCCTGAGGCCATTTATCCGGCCCCCACCGCACTTCCAGAAAGGGCACCTCTTTCATTGGTGGTCAGTGAGAGGAGCACATTGACCATTTCATTAGCCAAAAGCAGGCCCATAGTTCCCATTGAAATACTGGTCAGTTTGTTGATTTAAATTTACTTGTTCTTTATTTTAAATATTGTATTTGTTCCCGTTTTGTTTTTTTACTTTAAAATAAGATATGTGCAGTGTGCATAAGGACTTGTTCATAGTTTTTTTTATAGTCCGGCCCTCCAACGGTCTGAGTGACAGTGAACTGGCCTCCTGTGTAAAAAGTTTGGGGACCCCTGGATTAAAGGTTTTGATTTCTACACTATAAAATGGGGGCAGACCAGGAACTTGCTCTCTCGGTTCCTGAGATTAGCATTAGAGGAGAGAGCAGAGAGAAAAGAAGAGAAAGGCCACGTGAAGGAGGCCAGGAGAAGCAGCCAAGATGGTGGAGTGCTGAGTGAGAAGCCACTTTGTGCAGTTTGTGCAGGGAGAAGGAAGGAGATGGGGAACTGAGGTGAATAAGTCTGGTGAGCTAGAAACCTTTGATTCTAGGAAACTCGGATAAGTCAGTGGCTTTGTGAGCACTGAATGGGAGTGGGTTTTGGAGCCCAGTGTGTGTTTTTTCTTGCTCGCCGGGTGCAAGCTAGGATTAAAGATGATGGCCCACCAGTTTTTGGCTCCATTGTTTCTTTATTGACTCTCCGAATCCAATGTGAACCTGCGTGGGCTGGGCGGCTGTGATGTTGGCCCTGGCTACTGGCTTTACAGTCTATTTCTCTTCACAGTTCTGTTTTGCTTTGTGTATTCTGAAGCTCTGTTACCAATGTGTGCACATTTAGGATTAGTACATCCTCTTGACAGATTAACCATTTTATCATTTTTAAATCTTTATGTTTGGTCATACTCTTTGTTCTGAGACCCACTTTGTTTGGTATCAACATAGTCATTCTGGCTTTCTTCTTGCTAGTGTTAGCTTAGTATATCTTCTTCCATTCTTTCAATCTATTTGTGTCTGTACTCTTAGAGTGGTTTCTTGTAGGCCACAGGGTAATCTTTTATTTTAATATCCAACTTAACAACCATTCCCTTTTAATTGGAATGTTTAGACCATGTAATTATTGATATGGTTGTATTAGATCTACCATCTTAGCATGTTTTCTATTTTTTATGTTCTTGTTTTCATTTCTCGTCTTAGATTACTCATGTTTTCAAATTCTATTTTATCTATTTTGTTGGCTTGTAACCCTGTCATGTTATTTTAGAGTTTATAGTATATATCTTTAAGGTATCACAGTATACTTTCAAATGGTATTATACTATTTCACATATCCCATAAGAACCTACAACAATGTACTTCAGTTTCTCCCCTCCTGGCCTCTGTTCTGTTGTTGTCAGACATTTTAATTTTGCCTATGTTATAAACTCCACAACATATTCTTGTTGTTTTTTTAATTTAAACAGTCAATTATCTGTTTTTTTGTGTGATTTATAATTTTTTTTTGATGTGAGGGTTAGATCTGTATTTGTTTTGAACAATTATTTGGAAGAATTGTCACAATTATTTTGAAGTAACAAATGCTTATTGTAAAGCCAGTAGCCACAGCCACCATCACAGCCGCCTGGCCCATGCAGGTTTGCATTAGATTTAGACAGACGGTAATGAAACAATGGAGCCTAGAACTGGTGGGCCATCATCTTGAATCCTAGCTTGCACCTGGCAAGCAAGTAAAAACACACACTGGGCTCCAAAACCCACTCATTCAGTGCTCACAAAGCTACTGACTTATCCGAGTTTTCCTAGAATCAAAGGTTTCTAGCTCACCAGACTTATTCACCTCAGTTCCCCATCTCCTTCCTTCTTCCTGCACAAACTCTGCACAAACTGGCTTTTCCTTCAGCACTCCACCATCTTGGCTGCTTCTCCTGGCCTCCTCCACGTGGCCGTTCTCTGCCCTCTGCTCTCTACTGCTAATCTCAGGAACCGAGAGAGCAAGCTCCTGGTCTGCCCCACCTTATAGTGTTGAAATCAAAACCTTTAATCCAATATACAAACAAGAAAATCTCTGATACAAAGTCACTTATGAGACATAATGGGATTCCTCATGAGAGTGCCCCACCCTACATCAAAAAGGGTGGGAAAGGCCTGACCAGGTGGTGGCGCAGTGGATAGAGCATCGGACTGGGATGCAGAGGACCCAGGTTCGAGACCCCGAGGTCGCCAGCTTGAGTGCAGGCTCATCTGGTTTGAGCAAAAGCTCACCAGCGTGGACCCAAGGTCACTGGCTCAAGCAAGGGGTTACTCAGTCTGCTGAGGGCCTGCAGTCAAGGCACATATGAGAAAGCAATCAATGAACAACTAAAGTGTTGCAACAAAAAACTGATGATTGATGCTTCTCATCTCTCTCTGTTCCTGTCTATCTGTCCCTCTCTGTCCCTCTCTCTGTCCCTGTAAAAAAAAAAGGGGGTGGGTGGGAAAGGCTTAGTCTTAAAACTAAGCCTTAGGTTATAAGAATCTGCCTGCTTACAGCCTGTCCCTCCATATCCAATGCAAACTATATCTATCATTATTTACAAACTTATTTGACCAACACTTATAAAATATGTAAGGTGTCCAATTGCCCTCATTTAGGAAGGACAGTCCTTTTGTAAGTTTTGTCCCTCGAAAAGTATCCTCCTACATGTCCTCTTTTTTGATATTGTAAGACTAATCTGTAAATGTTCGTATTTGATCGATGCAGAGTTGATCCATTGCATGTGATGTGATGTATTTGTATTTGACATGACAATTTGTCAAGGATCAGTACAGTGCGGTGAGAGGCGATTATGAGATGCATGCGCTTTGCCCGGGAGACCCTGAGAGAGCATGCAATATACCAAGCGCACAAATGGCTTTGTATACTTCTTACTGATACACAACGCAGCACATATAACATTGTAGACTCATGATTATTTCTTTCTCAGTGAATATTCAATTATAGACAGGTAAACACAACTTATGTTTTATTCATTATCTACTTAATAATTTCCAAATATGTAGATATAACTTTATTTACAAGTATTTTGCCGAAATTCAAGTTTTAAAGTGGAAATCTAACCTCAAACCATATCTATTAATAATTCATTTTGATTAAATAGTTGTATAAAACAGACATTTTTAATTAGAAAATGATAAATACACCCAAATATCACTCCAAATTAGTGGTTTTGTTTGATATTTAGTTTTGTTAATTTAGGTTCTGGAAAATTCACCTACCATGATATAATGTTTTCAGTTCCTAATGTGCTTGCATCGTTCATGTAACTCTATATTTTATTTTTAATTTTAAATTTAAGAGATAGAAAAATCAAAAAAGAGAAAATGTCATTTCAATGATAAATTGAAAAAGGAATTTCCATTCCTCATCAATCATTAGATGCATCAGCTTCCAGTTGTAAAATAACAAGTTTTTTTAAAACTTCAAATTATTCTGAAGGTAAAAAACAGTTGGCTGCAATGGAGGGAACATTTGCATTTCATACCATAATTCACAATCAAAGTTGTCATAGTATGAATTATACCAGGGGTCCCCAAACTTTTTACACAGGGGGCCAGTTCACTGTCCCTCAGACTGTTGGAGGGCCGGACTATAAAAAAAAAACTATGAACAAATCCCTATGCACACTGCACATATCTAATTTTAAAGTAAAAAAACAAAACGGAAAGAAATACAATATTTAAAATAAAGAAC
This sequence comes from Saccopteryx leptura, assembly GCF_036850995.1. NCBI lineage: Eukaryota > Metazoa > Chordata > Mammalia > Chiroptera > Emballonuridae > Saccopteryx > Saccopteryx leptura. Next base: position 70,614,498 of record NC_089510.1, on the reverse strand, counting down.
AAGTAAATTTCAATCAACAAACTGACCAGTATTTCAATGGGAACTATGCTCCTCTCACTGACCACCAATGAAACAGGTGCCCCTTCCGGAAGTGCGGCGGGGGCCGGATAAATGGCCTCAGGGGGCCACATGTGACCCGCGGGTCGTAGTTTGGGGACCCCTGGATTATACAGTGTGTCCATAAAGTCATGGTGCACTTTTGACCGGTCACAGGAAAGTAACAAAAAGACGATAGAAATGTGAAATCTGCAATGAACATGAGGCTGCATGTGTCTTTATGTATCAATGTTTCTGAGTTTTTGGGGTATATACCTACTAGAGGGATTGCTGGGTCATAAGGTAGTTCTATTTTCAGTTTTTTGAGGCACCACCATACTTTCTTCCATAATGGTTGTATACTTTACATTCCCACCAACAGTGTATGAGGGTTCCTTTTTCTCCACAGTCTCTCCAACATTTGCTATTACCTGTCTTGTTAATAATAGCTAATCTAACAGGTGTGAGGTGGTATCTCATTGCAGTTTTGATTTGCATTTCTCTAATAACTAAAGAAGATGACTGGATAAATATGACTGGATAAAGAAGATGTGGCACATATACACTATGGAATACTGCTCAGCCATAAGAAATGATGACATCGGATCATTTACAGCAAAATGGTGGGATCTTGATAACATTATACGAAGTGAAATAAGTAAATCAGAAAAACCAGGAACTGCATTATTCCATACGTAGGTGGGACATAAAAGTGAGACTAAAGAGACATTGATAAGAGTGTGGTGGTTACGATATTGTTTTCTTCAATTTATTTTTGTCCTTTTCATTGTAAAAAAGTTGGTCACCTTAAAATATGGGATTCTGGCCTGACCAGGTGGTGGCGCAGTGGATAGAGCGTCGGACTGGGATGCAGAGGACCCAGGTTCGAGACCCCGAGGTCCCCAGCTTGAGTGCAGGCTCATCTGGTTTGAGCAAAAGCCCACCAGCTTGAACCCAAGGTTGCTGGCTCCAGCAAGGGGCTACTTGGTCTGCTGAAGGCCCGCAGTCAAGGCACATATGAGAAAGCAATCAATGAACAACTAAGGTGTAGCAACGCGCAATGAAAAACTAATGATTGATACTTCTCATCTCTCTTCGTTCCTGTCTGTCTGTCCCTATCTATCCCTCTCTCTGACTCACTCTCTGTCTCTGTAAAAAATTAAATAAATAAATAAATTAATTAATTAATTTTTAAGAATGGGGTTCTGTGAAAACAATTGACATCTTTAGTTGAGAGCAAAACGAGCCAACAAAAACCAAGAAAACATACCTTATGTTCTACAGCTTAGAAATGAAAGAAATCCCTAAATTTCAACTTCCACAAACTAACTGATGATATCTGACAGAAATAAAAGCAGCTTTTCCTCTACTGAAGATACATATACACATACACATACCTATACATACACACATACATATACACATACCTATACATACACACATACATATACACATACACATACATATACACAGACCTATACATACACACAGACATATACACAGACATATACATACACACATACATATACACAGACATATACACATACACATACATATACACATACCTATACATACACACATACATATACACATACATATACACAGACCTATACATACACACATACATATACACATACACATACATATACACATACCTATACATGCACACATACATATACACATACATATACATACACATATACACATACATATACACATACCTATACATACACACATACATATACACTACACACATACATATACATATACACATACCTATACATACACACATACATATACACATACATACACATACACATACATATACACATACCTATACATATACAGGTTTTTTATTTTTTTACAAAATTGAAGTATATCAAATTGTTTTCTCTAAAACTAGCTCAAAAAGGAATACTATAGGAAATAAACAGAAATCCTGAAACATGTTTATCATGAAATTATAACCCTGGGCCTTCTGGGTCTCAGCAAGGCAGGTGAACTAAAGAAAGAAGATTTGTCTTTTAAGGAGATGTAAATACAGTAGAGGAAAAACCTTTTATACAGCACTATGTGATTACCATTTCTGACAGTCTTCATTCCTTTGTGTAGATCCTTAAGTTTGCTGTTGCCATAGTTACCTTAAGTACAATGCATTCCTCAAGGGTTACCTGATTTTAGGGCAGGGGTCCCCAAACTACGGCCTTCGGGCCACATGCGGCCCCCTGAGGCCATTTATCCGGCCCCGCTGCACTTCCGGAAGGAGCACCTCTTTCATTGGTGGTCAATGAAAGGAGCACATTGACCATCTCATTAGCCAAAAGCAGGCCCATAGTTCCCATTGAAATACTGGTCAGTTTCTTGATTTAAATTTACTTGTTTTTTATTTTAAATATTGTATTTGTTCCCGTTTTGTTTTTTTACTTTAAAATAAGATATGTGCAGTGTACATAGGGATTTGTTCATAGATTTTTTTATAGTCCGGCCCTCCAATGGTCTGAGGGACAGTGAACTGGCCCCCTGTGTAAAAAGTTTGGGGACCCCTGTTTTAGGGTATGGACTTATTTATCCAAATGTGTTTCTTCCATGTCCACACCACCCTCAGCTTGAGGTCTTCCCGGCTGTGCTGCAGTCTCTCCGTGTGCTGGTAGCTCTCCCAGCAGCATTCAAACGTTCCTCGTTAGTCAGTGCTGTTAGCGGGCAGTGGGGACAGGGCTGAGGGAGGAAGTATTCCGAGTATCTCTCAGATGTGCAGGTACACTGTCCTGGGTCTTTCCAGGTGCCACCTCCAGGGTTTCCGTCCCTCCCTCAGAAGTGGTTCTGGACCCACACAATTCCTGCCCCTCCCCAGGATTAGAGGTTTGGTTTTAATTCTGTTTTCTTCTCCCAGCTGGATTAGATTTACTCTAAGGGTGTGAAGGAGTGTTTATTGCCTTCTTGCAACAGTTGGTTAGTTTCAGAATTTTCCTGCATCAGCTAATATTCCCCTCCTCCAGATCTGTGCTACAAAGGATGCTTTCTCACAATTTATTCTTTGTGAGTGGCCAAGAGATCACTGCAGAAAAGTCTGCACAAGTAAATGCACTTACATCTGTGGTCCCAGGGATTTTAGTTTCTCCTAGAAGCCCACCCAAACTGGGCCAGTAAGAATTTTGGCTGGACTCTCCCTGCCAATGGATAGCCTGCCTGCCCCAGGAAAGCAAGTGTTGTAGTCTCTTCTCACTTTGTAGGTGCCTGTTTGTTTTTACTTAGATTTCAGGTTAGATATTGCCTTGTGAACTCCAGCTCTCTCAGTGCGTTCAAGAAAAGTTATGAATTTGTGTATTTTTCAGATTCTGGTTTTTGTGTGTGTGTGTGTTTTTCTGAAGCTGGAAATGGGGAGAGACAGTCAGACAGACTCCCGCATGCGCCCAACCGGGATCCACCCGGCACGCCCACCAGGGGCAATGCTCTGCCCACCAGGGGGCGATGCTCTGCCCCTCCAGGGGGGTCGCTCTGCCACGACCAGAGCCACTCTAGCGCCTGGGGCGGAGGCCAAGGAGCCATCCCCAGCGCCCGGGCCATCTTTGGTCCAATGGAGCCTTGGCTGCGGGAGGGGAAGAGAGAGACAGAGAGGAAGGAGGGGGGGTGGAGAAGCAAATGGGCGCTTCTCCTATGTGCCCTGGCCAGTAATCGAACCCGGGTCCCCCGCACGCCAGGCCGATGCTCTACTGCTGAGCCAACCGGCCAGGGCCAGATTCTGTTATTTTTAATCTTGCAAATATGGAGATAGTATTTGTGAAGCCAGTATCCAAGGCCACCATTATAGCCGCCCGGCCCATGCAGGTATGCATTGGATTCGGACAGACAGTAATGAAACAATGGAGCCACGAACTGGTGGGCCATTATCTTTAATCCTAGCTTGCACCCAGCAGGCAAGTAAAAACACACACTGGGCTCCAAAACCCACTCATCCAGTGCTCACAAAGCTACTGACTTATCCGAGTTTCCTAGAATCAAAAGTTTCTAGCCCACTAGCCTCATTCTCCTTTGTTCCCCATCTCCTCTCTATACAAACTGCACTAACTGGCTTCTCTTTCAGCACTCTGCCATCTTGGCTGCCTCTCCTCTCCATGTGGCCTCTCTCTGCTCTCCAACCTGCTCTCTGCTCTAATGCTAATCTCAGGAAGCGAGAGAGCAAGCTCCCAGTCTGCCCCACTTTATAGTGCAGAAATCAAAAAACTTTAATCCAATATACAAAATAGGGAAGTCTCTAATACAAAGTCACTTATCTGAGGCATGATGGGATTGTACCACCCCACATGAAAAAAGGTGGGAAAGGCTTAGTCCTAAAACCAAACCCCAGGCTACAAGGATCCTGCCTGCCCACAGCCCACCCCAACACACATTAATATCACCTGGGTGATGGGCTTCCATGTGGGCAGCGCCATCATGGAAGTGAGCATAATATATTTTATCTGCCCAACAGTATTCTTTCTAGATTTCTACATCTCAAGCAGAAAGTGAAATGAAGCAGCAAAATTTACTTTCTCTAAAACAAAGAGACTTTCAGTAGAACTTACATTTTTTTCTAAAAGACTCCCTATCTCTGGCCTTGAGGCTGGTTTCCCAGGCTGTGGCTTTGGGCTCGTTCCGCAAGGTTGCAGATGTTCCCAGAATGCTCCTCCCTGAATTAATCTTATAGATAAACATTGTAAAAGAGCTTGTTTCACTGCTTTATTGCTATGCTTCCCTTTCTCCCCATCCCCCAATAAGTGTGTAATTTTGTCTTTAAAAGCTGACTTCAAACTGTGTTTGGGGCCGCAATTTGACTGACTTAGGTCTCTGTGTGGTCGCCAGCTTTCAATAAAAGACTCCTCAGAATTTGAACTTTAGTGTGGTGAATGTCTGTATATTCTCACTGATTTTGCTACAACAAAGGTACTATTTTTAATAGCTGCATAGTTTCACTGTATGTCAGGACAATACTTTATTAACCAGCTTTTTTTGTTTAATATTATATTTGTTATTTAACAAATGATCCCAAAACTTCACAGCTTAAAACAGAAAATATTATCTCCTAGTTCTCTGGTAATAAATTCATAAGCAGCTTAGCTGGGTTCTTCTGGCTCTGGGTTGTCCATGAGGTTTCAACCAAGAAATCAGCTGGGGCTGATGCCATCTGACATCTGGACTGAGGCTGCAGATTCCACATCCATGGGGGCTCGTTCACCTGGCTGTTGGCAAGAAGCTCCAGTTCCTGCATGTGGGTCTCGTAGGGTCGCTTAGTGTCTTCTCAACACGGTAGCTGGCTTCTTCCGTGGTCAGCAATCCAAGAGGTAGAATGAGGAGAGAAACAAAATGCCTTTTATAACCCAGTCTTGAAAGTCTGTCACCATCACTTCTACCACATTCTGTTTACAGAGTTGCTCACTACTGCAGCCCGCACTCAAAGGGAGGAGTATATAAATTTGGGGCGGATTTTTAACACTACCACAGACATTTAGGTTGTTCTCCATCTTGTTACTTGTTTTCCTATTAAAAGTAATGTCAAAGCGAACACTTGTATATATTTATATACCTTTGTTCATTTGTATATCATTAAACTAAATTCCTACAAGTGGAATTGCTGGGTCAAATCATATACATATTTTAAATTTTGAACCTGACCAGGCAGTGGTGCAGTAAATAGAGTTGGCCTGAGATGCTGAGGACCCAGGTTCAAAACCCCAATGTCTGAGTGCAGGCTCATCCAGCTTGAGCATGGGATCGTAGACATGACCTCATGGTTGCTGGCTTGAGCCCAAAGGTTGCTGGCTGGAGCCCCCTGGGTAAGGCACATATGAGAAAGCAATCAATGAACAACTAAGGTGCCACAATGAGGAACTGATGCTTCTGTTTCTCTAAAAAAAATTTTTTTGATAGTCATTGCAAATTATTTTCTAAAAATTTAGTACTAATTCACACTCTCACCAACGGTGTATGAGAGCACTGGTTTTCTTATAGTCTTGAAATGAAAAAAGGAGACTTTTAGCAGAACCTACTTTTTCTAAAAGACTCCCTACCCCTGGCCTTGGGGCTAGTTTTGCAGGCTGTGACCTTGGGCTAGTTTTGCAAGGTTGCAGATGTACCCAGAATGTTTCCCCCTGAATTAATCCTATATCAAGACTGACTGTAAGAATGTATAAAAAGTGTGAAAATATGCCACCATAGATCATACTGTCTTTTGACTTGGTAGACATGTCAGTACTGTTCATACAGCAAAGGGTTCTGTGTGCTTTTAAAAAAAAATCCCAATCTGTCGGGTTGTATCTAAAGTAGGCTCCCACTTTTGAGAGAGACACCCCCACAACCTTGCAACGGTTGCCGGATGCAGTAGAGGGGTCATGGTTGGGTACGCCAACAGCCTCACAGAACTGCTCTGCAGAACTTCCCTGAGACCCTGCAGCCGCCCTCCTCTGTCTCCTCCGCAGCTGACGTCACCTGCTGTCACAGCTGGCTGGTCTCAACACTCTCCCTTTCCTACAGATGTTTAAGGAACAGGAATACAAAGGTGGAAGAAGATGGGGCTCACCTCCAAGGATGAGAGGGAAGGAGTGGCTGGGCCAACGAGAAAGCCAGGAATGAGCTGGAGAATTCCAGAAAGAGCAAGGCAGAGGGCCTTGCGAACAGTGGTCAGCGCAGTGCGATCAGGGAGCACCAGGAGCGCACTGCTCTGACCTTCCTTCCTGTTCTCCTGCAGTCGGCTGTGAGGACTGAATGGGGCTGTATCTGTCAAGCACCAGGCCCAGCCCCCAAGGCAGCCGCAGTGCCTTTCTGAAGCTGGTCAGCATGTGCCCCCTGCTGGGCATGGCGTGCTCTGCTGTGCTCCACCACGAGCCCCTTCTCCTCCACCTGGAAAAAGTGCTCGCTCCCCAAGGCACAGCTCAGCTGTCACCCCTGCCCAGACCGCAGGATCAGGGGCAGGGTTGTGCACCCCAACAGCATCTGTCACACTGTATTGTGATGATCTGTTTCCACATCTGTCTCCCCCAGCTGGACTGAGAGCTTCTGCCTCACCTTCACCCCTCCCTGGCCGTCCCTGGTGCAGCACCTTCCTTAGAACAGAGCTGCTCAGGAAATACGTGTGGAATAAAATGAGTGACTATGTGTATACATACATATTTGAATGGTGAAAATGGAACGTGTGTTGGAAAATAATGTAGGTAAAAGGAAATAAGATTTCCTATAGATTTGGGAAGAACTTTATTTTGTTGTGCAAATAATAAATATTGTTTTCAAATCTAAAACACACTCTGTCAAGAAAGATACTTTGTTGTTAGGAAAGGGGGCATACGAGGTGGCCCCACAGCATAGCTTACTTTTTGACAAATTTCTGAGAATACTCGGCTGAACAATTGTGCTCAGAAGCCCCTCCCTGACAGTCTGTCCCTTACCTCTGTCCTTGGTTGGCCACACAAAGTGCTTCTTATGAACAAAGTGAGTTGCTTATTTTTGTTTTTCTTGAGACTCAAGGGATTTTCTTGAGTCTCATGGGAAACACTCTTCTCTGTATTTGCTACCCGCTCTTTTAAAACAACTGGCCAGTACACAAATCAAGGGACTGAAGACTCAGTGAAATCCTATGTGCGGTGAAAAGTTAAAATCAAATCACCCTAACAATTCCAAAAACTAGCTAAGTCCAAAACCAACTCTAAAACTAATTCCAGAGCCCAGTGTGCTGGGTATTAACTGCGATTTCTTTCTTTCTTTCTTTTTTTCTATACAGTATACTTAAAAAATATTTTTTAAGAGTTTATTTTATTCATTTTAGAGAGGGGAGAGAGAGAAGGGAGACAGAAGGAGGGGAGGAACAGGAAGCATCAACTCCCATATGTGCCTTGACCAGGCAAGCCCAGGGTTTCAAACCAGCGACCTCAGTGTTCCAGGCTGACACTCTATCCACTGCACCACCCCAGGCCGGGCTAGCTGTGATTTCTCAGCTTCCAACCACCCTTCAGTTCTCTGCTTTGTAGTCCGCCCACCTCCTTTGCCAGCTGCTTCCTGTCAGGTTCAGTCAATAGGGCAGACTGATCAGAGGCTGGAGGAGGAGAGAGGGACACACACTCCTTCCTGTGTACCTGGGTTCCCATTGGCATTCCCATAACAACTGACCTTTACCCTGAGAGCCACGGTGGTTCCAGGAACTGCAGTCTGCCACTTGCCCAACACTTCCCTAACCAGCCCCATCACAGCCCTTCTGAGGCACCAGCACCAGGGGCGGCACCTCCCTCTCAGTCCTGCATCCAGCTCCCGGGACTCCTGTCCACCAGGCATTGCCTTCTCCTCAGAGGGCGCCCCAGCCTCTGAGACACCAGCACCAGGGGCAGCTCCTCCCTCTCAGTCCTGCATCCAGCCCCCAGGACTCCTGCAACAGGCAGTGCCTTCTCCTCAGAGGGCGCCCCAGCCTTCTGAGGCACCAGCACCAGGGGCGGCACCTCCCTCTCAGTCCTGCATCCAGCTCCCAGGACTCCTGTCCACAGGCAGTGCCTTCTCCTCAGAGGGCGCCCCATCCTCTGAGGCACCAGCACCAGGGGCGGCACCTCCCTCTCAGTCCTGCATCCAGTCCCTGGACTCCTGTCCACCAGGCAGTGCCTTCTCCTCAGAGGGCGCCCCAGCCTTGCGGGTTCACCCCAACCTCTTCCCTTTGCTCCTTCAGCCCTTAGATGAATAGCTACTTCTTGCAGTTAAAATCTCCATAATATCTCATTATCACTTTTGTTTTTTCCTATAAAAATCTCTAATAGTAGAATAACAATTCTTCATATTAAATTTTCTCTTTTAAAACAACTGGTCTGGTGTCTCTGTTGATTGGATCCTGACTGACAGACTAATTCTAAACTAAATAATCCTGAAAATAAATAAATCTGAAAATAAAACAAATAAAAATACAGAACAGAAAAAATTTTAATGGCAAAGACTTAACTGAAAAGAAAGAATAATAAATAACTCTGAAAAATAACTCAAACACTAATTAGTTCAAAAAGTATAAAAATTTAAAAATTCAGAAAATATAGGTTCAAATATGAAATGTCTTAAAATGAAATAATTTTTTTTTTTTTGTATTTTCTGAAGTTGGAAATGGGGAGGCAGTCAGACAGACTCCCGCATGCACTGGACCAGGATCCACCCAGCATGTCCACCAGGGGGCGATGCTCTGCCCATCTGGGGCGTTGCTCTGTTGCAACCAGAGCCATTCTAGCGCCTGAGGTAGAGGCCACGGAGCCATCCTCAGCACCCAGGCCAACTTTGCTCCAATGGAGCCTTGGCTGCGGGAGGGGAAGAGAGAGACAGAGAGGAAGGAGAGGGGTAGGGGTGGAGAAGCAGATGGGTGCTTCTCCTGTGTGCCCTGTCCAGGAATCGAACCCAGGACTCCTGCACGCCAGGCCAACGCTCTACCACTGAGCCAACCGGCCAGGGCCTTAAAATGAAATAATATAAAACTAAATAACTAAAAAACCTAAATGACAAAAATGTAAAAGTAAACAATCCAGAACCCAAAATAACTAAAGTAAAAAACATAAGTCATTTTAAAATTAAATAACTCGGAGGAAAGCCTAAAATAACTAAAAGCATTTTACTTTAGAAAAAAAAATAACTAATTTGTAAATATAATGCTTAAAACAAAGTAACTAAATAACTAAAAATGAGTACCTCAAAAACTAATCTTTATAAGAAAATAATTATATATAAACAGGTAACTTTAAAGCTACGAAATTAAATAATTATAAAGCTAAAAACTAAAATATAAACTAATTCAAAACGAATTAAGGTAAATGTCAGAAGTTAAGTCGTAACCAACCAACCCTGTGTGAAAGGAAAACAATCCTGGAATAAAGTAACCACAGGGCCACGCTGACACTCTCACAAGGACCAGAGGAGAGGAGGCTGCGGGGAGGAGGGAGAAGCCATCCGCCCCGCGGGGTTGGCGCGGTCCGCGTCCTCCAGCTCTGATGGCAGGTTCTCAACCCCCACCTCCGGAGAAATTTGGCAACGTTTAAGGGCATTTTTTTTTGTGTGTCACAAGGTAGGTAAGTGGGTGTGTTACGGCATCTGCGGGTAGAGGCCAGGGATACTGCTAAACATCCTACAATGCACAGGACAGCCCCCACTGGGAACTACCCGGTCCCAAATGTCACACGTGCCAAGACGGAGAAACCGTGGACTAAGCCACCCAGGCGCGAACCCCGGCTCCCGGGTAGGCGCGTGCGGAGCCGCTCGCGGTCCTCCACGGACGTGCCGGCCGCTCCCAAGCATCCTGCAAGGGGGTCCCGGCGCCCCCGCCCCGCCCGAACCCCACCCCGCGGGGGAGGCAGGGCCGCAAGCTCCGGGGCCGCTCCGCTGCCCTCCGCGCGGGGCTGGGCACGGCCTCCGCGCCCACAGCAACGTCTCCGCGGAATGAGGACGGCCTGGCGGCTCGGCTGTCTGCACCGAGCGTCAGTTCTCTGGGTCCCCGCGCTGATTCTGCCCGGACACGAGTGTCCCCAGCGCCCTCCTCAGTTTTGTCTATTGCCCTGACTTTGGAAGAAGAAAGTCAGAGAAGCAATGGCTAACAAATTCGCTTACTTTTCCTTCCTCTTCACACTCACGTGTCCTTCTCGTCATCACCTTCATTTTCTCCCCGGACGCTTTCTCCCTGGTCCAGCGAGGACTTGGCGGGACAGGCTTTATAACTGTCGTCCAACGGGAAAAATCCCGGGAGCTGGAATGGAGGGGGCAGTGCCCTCAGAGTAAGCCGGGGTGCCAGGCCAGGCCAGGCCGACACGGCCATTCCCGCTGGCAGCGCGGGGCCCACCCCAGCTCTCCCACAGGGGCACTCAGAGTCCCAGCAGGGGTCCCCTCACTGCCGCCAGGACCTAGCCTGTTGCTAAGGAGACGGTGATGTGGGGCACGCTGGGCAGGGAGAGGGTCTGAGCCACTCTGCAGAGGCAGCGACCTCAGCTTCCTGAATTAGGCTAGGTCCTTAGGGGTAAGAAGCAGGGACAGGAGGGCGAGGAGGGTGGGAGCGCAAGAGGAGGCCGGGAGGCTGATGAACAGGGATGAGGGAGAATTTGAAAGAAGAAGGAAATAAATTACACCCAGAGCGCGGCTCTCCTTTTCCGTATTTTCTGCTCCCTCACGAAAGGTTTCCATGGAGATGCACGCCCTGCTGGAGCAGCCTTGGGGAAAGAAGGGAAGAATATGGCGGCTGTGGGGAGAGGGGTTGGAGGGGCTCTGCTGCCAATGACCCACCTGCCTGTCTCCAGGGACCCGTGCTCCCCACCTCTAACTCCCACCTTCCCAGGGCCTACTGCGTCCTCCGGGTGGCGAGGGGGTGGGTCTGTGCTCTGTGGGTTCCCTTTTCCAGCTCTGAAATTCTGTAACTGTGACTGAGAAGTCGTGTCCACATGCCGTTCATATCCCTACCTCCTGTCCTCCCAGAAAAAAACTCTCCATGCTTGACGGCCTTCCTGCCCTCCTCCCTTTCTTCCCCCATCTCTCTCCCCTGATGACTGTCCATCTCCCATTTCCTTGGCAGCCTCTGCCAAATGTCACTGCACCCCCCACCACCAACCCCATGGGAAAATCAGAGGGACCGGCAGTACCTCCTGCCTCTCTCTCCAATGAATGGATTAAGGAACCAAACAGTCACCACTGTGCACCTGTTATGTGCCCAGGGCTGTTAGACCCTGTAGGGAACAGCAGCTCCCACAACACTGAGGCTGCTCTGTGCCTGGGGGATGTCAGGACAACTGTAAGGGCCTTAGCCCCATTTTATAGATGAGGAAACTGAGATAAGAGAGGAAAAATCCTTGGCCAAATTCCCTTTGGCCTGTAAGCACTGCAGCTAGACTCGCCAACATCCTGCTCTTGACTCCACATTCTCAATATGACCTGGTCTCTGCCCCACACTGCTCACAAGGCAGGTTAACGAGGCAGCAGAAAGATCCTGTGTGGCGGCCCAAGGCAGAGTGTCAGCCTAGTAAGCCATCACTCGGGAATCTGAGGGCTGGAGTTTCTGTTCAGTGAGAATTCAGAGGAAGGGGGCCAGGCATTGGGAGGGAGGGCATTCTGGGCAGAGTAATGGCCTTGGGGGGAAGGACAGAAGGAGCCTGCAGTTGGGGGTGCAGTGGGGGCTCATTTATCTCAAGGAGCAGCCAGTGATCAAGTGGGAGGACCCCAACCTGCTGTCCAGGGTCCCCCCAAGCTGTGTTCTGGGTCCCAGGGCCCTCCCCAGAGCAGGTCAGTGGGGGCTGTATGAGCAGCATGAGAACAGCTGGTCAGCCACCTCCTGGAGGCCTCCAGATTTCATTCCTGGTCCCAGGATGCAATAGGGATGAGGCAGTTGAAGGTAAAAGAGAAACTGGCTCAAGGAGGTGCCTCCCACCACCCTTTTCCATATGTGACTCAGGGACATCTGCTGTGACCCCCAGAGACTCCTATTTAGGGCAATCATCAAACCCAGGACCCCTATGTCAGGGGCAGACAGTGAGGACGAGGAATGGTGGTCCTGCTGAAAAGCCATAGGGGAGGATGGGAGCAGCCAGACCCCTGACTAACCCCTGGGTGAACAGAAAGACTGAGTCCCCAGGGTCCATGACCTCAATACCCCACAAATACTAGCTCCAGAAACCCAGTCACCCACTGGGAGCATGGGGGTAGGAGTTCTGGCCTCCATCAGCCATAGCGCACTCACAACCTGGGTGGGCAGGGCTGGAGGACACTTGGGAACTGAAAGACCTGACAAGTTCCAGCCACTCAGCAGTGCAGCCATGGGGAGATGCAAATTTTACACCCTAACACAATGTATACACGTAAGTGCTTTTATAAAATTAAAACACAAGTTCATGGAACCATATTACTCTCACAGTGAGTGATGTATATTCTTCTATTCTATTCTATTCTATTCTATTCTATTCTATTCTATCCCATCCTATTCTGTTCCAATTCTATTCTATCATGTTCTATTATTTTTCTGTTCTATTATGTTCTATTTTATTATTATTTTTTCTGTTTTGTTGTATTCTAGCCTATCATTTTTTTCTGTTCCATTCTATCCTGCCCTACTCTAAGAGATACAGGAGGAAAGGGACTTTGGGAGGCAGTGGGTCACCCACAATCACCTCACAAGACCCTGTGAGGGAGAGTTTCTTCTGAGACAAACTGTAGCTGCTCTGCATGTGCCCTCAGATGTCTCCCCCATGAGCCCATGGCTCTTGGCAGCAGAGATGATGCCCTACTCACCCAATATCTCCCATGGCCCCTGGGGGAAATCAGAATTCTTAGAACAGGTAAACCTTGGAGAAGGTCCCTCAGTCAGAGCCCTGGTTTCACAGGGGAGGGAAGTGCAGCTCCCAGGCTGCCTTCTGCTCCACCTTCGTCGTGTCCCTCACCCCTGCCTCCTGGACTCACTGGCCATGGGCTCTGTGGTACTAAGGCTTTGGTACTAGGGGGTGGCAGCACAGAGGGGACCCCAGAATCTCGGGTCTGGCAGGTCACAGGCACGGGAGTGCACAGACGAGAGGCCCTGGCCCGGGGCAGGAGCAGGGCTTTGGAGTCAGTCAGACCTGAGTGCCCTTCGGACTTTGCTGAGCACTCACTGGCTGTGTGATCTTGGGTGAGCCACTTCGCTCCTCTGAGCATCAGTTTCCTGGTCTCTAAAGTGAGGATAATATTTTCCATTTTGCAGTGTTGATGTTAGTAAAAATGTTTATAATTGTCTGGTATATTATAGGAAATTAATAACACTATTACAATTGTTGTTAATAGTGACTGCAGCGATACTGAAGAGAAGGTCTCAGAATGGCTCTGGGTCCTCCAAGACTGCTATTATTACTCACACTTGGGGGAGGTTTGTATGCCATTGTCTTCACCCTCATGAACATCTGGGGAAGGAAACAGATTGTAAAAGTAATAAATAACTTGGAAAGGAAACGCAGAACTCACACTCGCACACACACACACATCACAAGAACCAAGCCAAACACATAGACCCTTGACAAATATCCAATCTGATGATAGCAATATTTTAAGGGGTGGTTGCATTCTTAGAAGATGAGCAGAACTCCGGTACTAGCCACGGGCCGGCAGTGTGTGGGGAAGACACGTCCTGAATCTCGGGGGCCTCCCAGTCCATGCACCAGAATAAGCATAAAGAGTATTGACAGAGAAGGACAAGAAGAATGGAAAAAGTGGCCCTGGGAATTCATGCTGGTGAGGACTGGGGTGGATGCTCTTCCCAGCCTGCACGATCTTTGTAACACACAGCACCTAAATCCTAAATTGTTTGAAGAATTTCGTTTCAGCACTTACTGTTTAGAATTCTAGTCTTTTATTTTGCTTAAACTACTGAATGCAATTTATTAATAAGTGAACGCATTAGTGAGTTTAAATTATCCTTATCAGAATACATGTTTTTGCTGTGGCCAGTTAGCTGGGTTAGAGGCCCTGCAACCTCCCCTCAGGTTCCATCCCCTGTAAGGGCACACGTGGGAAATGAATACACAGCTAAGTGGAACAAATGAATGCTTCTCCTTCCCTCCCTCCCCCCTTCCTCACTCTGTCTCTCTAAAAATCAATCAATAAAATAAAATTTTAAAAGAACTACTTTTTTGGCAAATTAGACTTGGAAGATAAAATCTTGGCTTTTCCCTTTCTGTACACTAGATGGCGCAAAGGGACCACTACAGATCTGCTACTTGCTACCTAATAGATTTCAAAAGCACAAATTACTTCTATTTTCTTTCAAACTAGATTTTTCTCCATTCCTTACTATCATGCAAAAACTTTTTAAGGACCATCTCTATCACAGGAACTAAAATACCTCATTTTCACTTGGGGGCTGAGAGGTGGAGCGATGCCATAGCAACGCCTAGGGCCCTGGAGGGACAAAAATGGGGACTAGTTGCCAAAGGAATATGCTAACAATATGCCTGGATTATCTCATTTAATTCTCATGGGAAGACTATACAGTACAACCTCCACTTGGTAAAATAACTTGACAAGAACTTTAAGCACCAAGAGATTAAGTAATTCATCCAGAGATGAAGCCGGAACCCCTAACTGCTGGGCTGTACTCCCCCGCCTTGCAGTTAGCCCAAAGGGCCGCTTTCTGCCTAACCACCCCAGAAGCTCTCCAGAGCTCACAGAGGAGCTATCTCTAGGATGCTTTCTTGGGTACTAAACTGGATAAATATCTTGCTTGGTGGCCCAGAGTGTAAACTTGGACATCAAGGCCGGTCTGTGTGTGTTTCTTTCCTTTGCAACCTTGTCTTTGTACCAGAGGAAGGGAATAGCTCCTAAGCATTCAATTAAGGATTCTCAGATTCCACATATTCTCGTGGCCTCTCTTGCTTTCTTGATTGCTTGCATATTTCTGTTTTTAGTGTCGCTGTCAGCTCCTAAAGAGGTCTGAACCGGCTGTCTTAGACTTTGAAAGCTGCTAGGAAATGGGGTCAAAGAAATTTCACAACTGAGCAACGACCTTCTAGCTCAGCTCAGCAACCAGAGGCCCTCAGACATTCTGGGTTGGTATAAACTTACAGCAGGGTGGTAGGTGGGGAGGACCAGCTGATGTTTCTAGTCGGGTTCAGCCAAAGCCTTGTTCATTTCCTCAGAGTTAATGGGAGTTTTTCAATAAGACTACAATACAAAGCACTCCCCCCCCCTAAAATTTGTATAGCTCCAATTTTTTAAAAAATATGCATTTCTATAGACAAAAATTCTGGGATAAAATATTTACAGTGGTATCTTGGTTATGTCTGATTTACATTCTTATTTCTGCATATTCTAAATTTTTGATAATTTACATATATATACTTTTTATATGTAGAAAAGAAAACATAAAATAGTTAAAACCAATTGATCAGCTATGTATAATCCCCAATCTCACCAGAATTACTGTTTGCTAGAAGTAATTTTCTTTATTATAAGAATGCATGAAATAACTTTTAATAACAATAAGGCAATAATAAATATAATGGAACTAACTACATTATCTAGGCCTAAAAGGAAATCCCACAAAAATCGGAAAACAACCCTTAAGTTCTACACTAGATGGTTCACAGATATTAAAGCAGTCCCCTTCACCCCAAGACACTGAGGGCCAGACATGGGACCACAAATAGGTCTGTGGCTCTCAACAGTTAGCAGACAGCTCTTTCTCTAATATATCTCTTGCAGAATGGTTATTTGAATTTTATGTCTCTTTCAGTGGTCAAGACTTTGCTGATTGAGGACAAAAACTGAATTCAGAATTTAAAATTTGTAGCACGATTCAAACTAGTAAAACACTATTAGCTTAACTCCTTTACGCTAAGCAACAGCACCAGAAATAGCATGCTCGCTCATCTGCTCTGTGACCATCTGTAAAGCCAGCAGCCACAGCCACCATCACAGCCACCTGGCCCAAGCAGGTTCGCATTTGATTCAGACAGACAGTAATGAAACAATGGAGCCAAGAACGGGTGGGCTATTAGCTTTAATCCTAGCTTGCACCTGACGGGCAAGAAATACACACAGTGGGAAAACACTTCCCTTTCCATTCAGAGCTCCCAAAGCCACTGACTTATCCAAGTTTCCTAGAATCAAAGGTTTCTAAACTCACCAATCTCATTCACCTCTGTTCCCCATCTCCTCCCCTCTGCACAAACTCTGCACAAACTGGCTTCTCCCTCAGCACTCCACCATCTTGGCTGCTTCTCCTCTCCTCCACGTGGTCTTTCTCTGCTCTCCTCTCTAATGCTAATCTCAGGAACAGAGAAAGCAAGCTCTGGTCTGCCCCACTTTATAGTGTAAAAATCCAAACCTTTAATCCAATATACAAACAAGGAAGTCTCTGGTACAAAGTGATTCCTCATGAGAGTGCACCACCCCAGGGTGGGAAAGGCTTAGTCTTAAAACTAAGCCTTGAGGTATAATGCCCCTGCCTGCTTACAGCCTGTTCCCCACACCCAATGCAAACTATAAGCGAGCAAACCTATATATCATATTTACAAACTTATTTGAACAACACTATCCATCATGAAATTGCTTAGGTTCTTAGGAGAATTCACACCTTACCACCTTCCTCCACCCCGGCATTATTGTTACTGGCATGAGGAATCCTACTACTTTGTCCTCATGCCAGTAGACCACCAGGCAAAGTAAGTAGTCGCTATGCTAGAGGAAGTAATTGGTACTGATCATCAGGAGAATGTCAGGTGCTTACTTCATAGTGTGGTAAGGTACCAAAGAATGGAAAAATTAATATTAATATTTTAGGAGAAAGAGTCAGGTTTCTTGCCCTCTCCTTTCTGTAGAGTGAGGGGAGAGGAATGTGGGAGTTTCCTGGCTTGCAGAGACATACTGTGTTAGGAAGCCCCTTTTTACTAGGAAGCTTAAAGGGCATTTTTTAATTTAGGCCAAGCATTCAGAGAGGTTTTGTAAATATGATTTTTATACTTGTGTGTGATCTGCACCAGCTCAGGATGGACGACAGCACTGCATTGTAAATGGAGAGGTTTTGTGCTGGGTTTTGAACGGAAGTGGGAAGGAGACTTGGATTCCCTCCCTCCCCCCACACCTGTGAGGAAGAAGGTAAACACCAAGCCAGGTGGAGGAAGGGAAGAGAGATCAGGCAAGCCCTTTCCTCTTCCCCTTTCTTTCTTAATGGGCAATTTACAAACACTCATTCCCTGACATCATGTAAGCCCCTCTCCCATCCTAAAAATGTGTGATTAATGTATATACCTCTAGATAAAGGAATGGCAGATGGACACTAAAAGATTTAAGACTGTCTTTTAATATATCAAACGACATCCTTCGTTATTGTGTTACCTTATAAGTTTTAATATATAGGAATGTTTTTTATAAATCCTATAGATGGATGTTATAAGCTTAATATCATGCTCCCCCCCTCCCTTTCCCCACCAACCTGTGTGTGATCAAGTGTATATAACCTGCCTCAGAGCTATATTGGACGGCACTATTTGGGTCAGCTATACCCCGTGTTTGTCATATGCAGCCGGCTTATTAATAAATCTCCTATTAATAAAACTCCTCAAAATTCATCTGGACTTGGTGTCTCTAGGTAAATGCGTTGGAACACTAATTGACAACAACAGAATCCGAGAGGAAGGTGTCTGGTGCTCTGGTGACTCACTGACACGTTTCCCAATACTCCTGGCCCACTTGTAACTGTAAATGGGCAAGTTAAAGAACAATAGCCAGACAAGAGCATGGGACGCCCACTATGCCTGCCACCAGCAGAATTGCCAGGTAAGAAAGGGGAGGACGTAGATTAGTGGGAGATGGCGACTCAAGGGTAGAACCTGCAGACCAACTGCAGCAGCAGGTGGCAGATACAGACTTCAGTCGGTCTCTGACGGTGTCTCCTGTTGGAAATGTTCTTCTTGGGAACCCACACCTCTAGATCCACTAAGACTAAAATTGCAGGGATGGGAGGACAAATTTCCCATTTGCAATTTTTTTTTTAGTGTATGGTGAGCCTTATTTATAACTTTTTTGGCAAAAAAGAAGAGGAATAAGTTTAAAACAGTTTATCACAGGGCATTGCAGCTGATCCTGTCAGATTAAAGAAGTTTCACTTTAAATGTCCATTTAATTGTCCAAAGACATACAACACTGAATCTGCATATGCAGTTTCCTTTATGAAGTACAGCACTCATATTTTAGGCAGTCTTTTAAACATAAATACAGAAGAAATAAAATCACCCATTAAAAACTGCATTAAATAAAGGGTATTTTAAATTTAAATTTATGCTGTCCTTGTAGTAAATACATACCAAATGAAAATCAAAAGCTGGAAAAGCAGTAACACTTCCTATCTGAGTAGACAGTTACAACAATCAATCTTTTTCTTTTTCTGCAATGACCATATTGTCAATTTATAATGAACTACTCTGAACTTACTATGAGATGTAGCCAAAGTCAGAAGACAAGACGTAAGGAGAATATTCCTTTTCTGGAGGTGAGTAAGCCCTCCAAAATCAGCATGAAAAATAAACAACCGGAGCCCTGGCCGGTTGGCTCAGCGGTAGAGCGTCGGCCTAGCGTGTGGAGGACCCGGGTTCGATTCCGGCCAGGGCACACAGGAGAAGCGCCCATTTGCTTCTCCACCCCTCTGCCGCGCTTTCCTCTCTGTCTCTCTCTTCCCCTCCCGCAGCCAAGGCTCCATTGGACCAAAGATGGCCCGGGCGCTGGGGATGGCTCTGTGGCCTCTGCCTCAGGCGCTAGAGTGGCTCTGGTCGCAACATGGCGACGCCCAGGATGGGCAGAGCATCGCCCCCTGGTGGGCAGAGCGTCGCCCCTGGTGGGCATGCCGGGTGGATCCCGGTCGGGCGCATGCGGGAGTCTGTCTGACTGTCTCTCCCTGTTTCCAGCTTCAGAAAACTGAAAAAAAAATAAAAAAATAAAAAATAAATAAATAAACAACCTGCTGAAGAAGTCTAGGTGGAAAAAACATTAATGTTGTCGATTTCAATTCATGATGAGCTGGTTTAATTTTTCACTGATTTGTTTGGTGTCATTCTTCGAAATCAAGTGTGTTTTATTATTCTTCTAGTTCACCCAAACCTTCCCCGGTAAAAAGATTTTCATCAACAGGAACAGCATCGATGACCCCATTTTTCTGTCCCTCCCCTTTGGTGTCCTCTTCTAAATCACTTCCTTCACCATTTCCAGCCCTACCTCCGGAAGCTTCACTTCATTTGTTTTCATTTTTTTCTGAAGTTTATGTGCTGAATCTTTCAAGACTGGCTACCGTAATCCCTCTCTCGTCTACGTCCCATGGGATGTACAGGTTTAAATCTATGTCATTAATGCTCACTGAATCATCAACCATCACCACCTGTTCCCTGGGTGTAGTATTATCTGCTTCTTCATCATCATCATTAACCAGTTCAGGACAAAATTCAAACACTTCAGGACCACTGATCACTAATGCTTTCCCTGCTTTGAAGTCTGCTTTTCTTCTTTCCAAATCTTGCTCAAGTTTATCAATCTTTTCTTGTCTTTTCCTTTTCTTCCACAAAAGAAAAAGATTCTAGAGTAATTTTGATAACATTTGGACCTAGGGCAAAACGCTCTCTTTCAATTCGATTTTCTAATGAAATTTCATCTTCCTGCTCTTCTTTCTTTTTATCTTTCTTCAATAGAAATCCAGGAGGAAGTGCATGACGATACATGCAAACATCACCCCCTCCAGGGCATACACCAAATCAGCCATATTTGTTGTTTTCAATAGCTTCAAGGAAATACTCGCACACTATTTGAGTTTTTGGTATTTTCTTTTCTGCCTCACTGTGCTTCTTGTTTACTACTTCTTCCAGTTTTTTCTCATCCCAAATATCCATAGTATCTTTTTTTAAAAATATTTTTATTTACTTATTCATTTTAGAGAGGAGAGAGAAAAAGAGAGAGAGAAGGGGGGAGGAGTAGGTTGCATCAACTCCCATATGTGCCTTGACCAGGCAGGTCCAGGGTTTTGAACTGGTGACCTCAGTGTTTCCAGGTCAACACTTTATCCACTGCGCCACCACAGATCAGGCCCATAGTATCTTTTTCAAGTTCTTCATCAATGTAAACACTTCGCTTTGCACACTTTCTCTCCAGAGTGAGGTATGGGAGAACTTACACTTTTCTTTAGGTTACACTGTCCTTGCTTGAAGAATGCACATACTACAGATTTGGGATCTGCACCTTTACTGATTTTCTGAGCAGCAACTATAGGCTTAAACAGTTCATTTAGCTCTTGCAATTCTTTCTTCTTGTCATCTTTCTTTAACTTCTTTTCCACTTCACTTTGCTACCTGACGTGGATTTTGCTGACCAAATTTAGCTTGATGAGTGACAGCCTTGATACACTTGTTGCTTTGCTCCTTTCTTATTCTTTAGACCAACAGTTTTATCTTTGATAATCTCCTTTTTTTTCTGCTCTGCCTTTTTGCTGCCCCGGCCTGAGCTTGTTTCCTGGGGGGCATTGCGGAAGCAGGTGGCACCAGCCAGACGTAGGCGCAGCTGGACACTGTCAGGGTTTCTGGCCCCGCGGCAGCAGGAGGAGGAAGTCCCCATGTGCAAATTTGATCCAAGTGTGATAATGAATGAGGTCACAAGGGATTTGACCTCTTGGCCCCCAGATCCATATATTCTGTCTACTAGGGGTATAAAAATGGCCACTGGTTTAAGGTATATTATACATCCTGAAATCAGCATCCAGACCCCGCAGTGTCATGTCTAATGCTGCTACTTTCAAAAGGCTACTCCATGGCTCTTTCAGGCTGGCCACTTCCGAATGGGGTAATGTGTGATAGGATTGGTGGATTGATTCTGTGATCATGTGCCCATGACTGAGTCTCTCAATCAAAGCAATGTTCTATGGTGGATCAGACACTATATGAGCCCCTAGACAGTGATGCTGACTTAGGCACTGTGCACAGGAAAGCACAAGTGTCAACCCCACTCATGATGAATCACTATACTTTGTTGTAAGGTACCAAAGAGATGACAAATTAATATTGATATTCTGGGAGGAAAGGTTGGGCTTTCCCATCAGGCTTTCCTGTCCCGTCCCTCCTTTGGGGAGGGGAGGGAGAAGAATGTAGAAGGTTCTGGCTTGCAAGAAACAATGGGCCATTTAGTTTTAAATCTAAAATAAAGGTTAACCAAGAAATTTCTTCTCTTTCAATGGGAGATAGAATTTACATACCACCTTGCATTGATTGTAGTTCCTCCCCCTTCCTGGAATCTTGAGAGTAAAACACCTCTAGGCTAGTGAGGAAAGATGAGCCCTAAGAGATTTTTAAACATCTTTAATTGTGTTACCTTAAAAATCTTAATGTTTCTGTGTATCCCCTAAACAAATGTTGTAAGCTTGTGCCATGATGTCATGCTCTCCCCCGCCTGTGTGTGATCAAGGGTATATAAGCAGCCCCTGAACTATTTTTGGAACTGCACGATTTGGGTCTGCTGCCCCGTGTCAGCCATATGCGGCCGGCATATTTAATAAATCTCCTCCTTTAATAAAACTCTTCAAAATTCATCTGGACTGGGTGTCTCTACGTAAACCTGATGGAGTGAGGTACGGTGCCTTTCAGAATCTGGGGTACGGTACTTATAACAACTTCCCAGCCTGGAGGGAGTCTCATGAAACCAGCTGTTCTCCTTAAGGGACAGTGTTGGTCAAATAAGTTTGTAAATATGATATATAGGTTTGCTCGCTTATAGTTTGCATTGGGTGAGGGGAAAGGCTGTAAGCAGGCAGGGTCATTATACCCTAAGGCTTAGTTTTAAAACTAAGCCTTTCTCACCCTAAGTGACTTTGTATCAGAGACTTCCTTGTTTGTATATTGGATTAAAGGTTTGAACTTCTACACTATAAAATGGGGCAGACCGGGAGCTTGCTCTCTCTCAGTTCCTGAGATTAGCATTAGAGAGGAGAACAGAGAAAGACCACGTGGAGAAGAGGAGAAGCAGCCAAAATGGCAGAGTGCTGAAGGAGAAGCCAGTTTGTGCACAGTTTGTGCAGAGAGGAGATGGGGAACAGAGGTGAATAAAGCTGGTGAGGTACAAACCTTTGATTCTAGAAAACTCGGATAAGTCAGTGGCTTTGGGAGCCCTGAATGGAAAGGGAAGTGTTTTCCCACTGTGTGTATTTCTTGCCCACCGGGTGCAAGCTAGGATTAAAGCTAATGGCCCACCAGTTCTTGGCTCCGTTGTTTCATTACCATCTGTCCGAATCAAATGCGAACCTGCATGGGCCAGGCGGCTGTGATGGTGGCCCTGGCTACTGGCTTTACAGATGGTATCCACCGGGGCTCAGCATCAATCTCCGTGCTGGCAGATTAAGCAGTCATCAGGGGCAGTAGCTAGGTCAGTCTTGAGGACAGGGAGCAAAGCCCCTGCTGCTGGTCCCAGGCACAGCCTCCCATTCTGCTGCCACGATTTCTGCATTCATGAGCCCATTGTACAGACCCTGGGGAGCTGAGAAAGAAGCTGGCTGCCACTTGTTGGCTGAGCCATCCAGCCCACTTGATTGTTTGGTAGCTGCAATGGATATTCTCTGGTGGGCATAACGCATGATCCAAAGATCCTCACATTTTGAGCTCATGTCCAAAGGTCTATGTGCCTCTTCATGAGTCATATCATGTTGTAATTTGCTGCTAGGTATTGTGCTGGAAGGGACTGGGAAGGGAGGTAGGGACAGATACTGAGAAGGGCAAGCCTTATCTTGTACATCTCATCTGAGGCTTCTGCATAACTTTGGAGGGGGTGGGGAGAAGCGGCTGTCTTCCAACAAGGTGAAGTGGGCCATTGCTGTCCGCCCAGGGGGCCAGGACATGTAGGAGGCACAGCAACAGCAAACCCATGTCTTTCTCCCTCCCTTCCCTTTCTCTCTCTCTCTTTCTCTCCCTACCTTTCTCTCTTTCAGATCAATAAATTAAATAATTGTTTTAGACTGACTTCTTTTACTTAGCAATATACATTTGTTTCCTCCATGTCTGTTATGACTTGGTAGCTCACTTATTTTTATTGCTGAATGATATCCCATTGTACGGAGGTACCGTAGTTTGCAACTCATTTGGGTAAATACCAAGGAGTATGATGGCTGGGCCACACGGCAAAACCTTGAAAGGAACTGCCAAACTGTCTGTATCATTTTGCATTCCCACCAGTAATGAACGAGAGATCCTGTTGCTCCACATTCTCACCAGCATTTGGTATTTATTGTATTGACTACTTTTCACAACTTAGCTGAATTTTCTTTGTTGTTGCTGTTGTTGTTTTAGATTTGGCCAATCTCTGATGAACTGACTGGTTTTTGTGACCTGAACAAGTGAAGAAGTCACCAAAGCTCACATCAACTTAATAGTTCTGTTATTTTTCTGTCTCCTGAAATCAGTGTGCTTTCCAAGCACTGAAAGTGTGTGCGTGCAGGTGTGCACACGCACACAGATACACACACCTATATGGACATAGTACACAACCGAGTGTAGACTAAATGTATCCCATTCTCCTGCTCCCTTCGCACCTTTGGGTCTGGTGACCTTTAATAGTAGACTAGAGACAGCAGGAAAAAATCTACATCCTTATGTTTTGGGTGAAGGAGGAGTTTTAACTCTATCAGCTGGGTTATATCTGCAAATTTGAAGACTGAGCCAATGTTGACCCTCTGTCCTCAAGCATAAGGTCTCTTAGGGTCTCTTTAGGGGGTTCTTGGCACATGAGAAAAGGAACAAAACATACTTTATGACTAGATAAGGTCGATAGGCTTAATTTTCTAATAGTCCTTGAGAATCTGAAGAGCCTCCTATTAAATAACCTACCAAGTTGAAAATGGAATTCTGAACACATACTTTACTCATCAATAGGGCCCCACCTGAAAGAGGTGTCCAATACCAGGGTCTTCCTTCATTTTGAGGTTTTTAAAATAGAAAAGGAAGCCAGGCTGTGACTTGATCAGAGACAGTATTGGGGGATAAAGCCAATTACTTAGCAAATGAAAATATTATTTTACCTTTTCTTTAAAATGTTTTTCACAAGCCAATACAAAGTCCTCATGGAAAACAAAACATAAAACTTTCACAATGAGGCAGATAGCAAGAAGCTAGGAAAATTCCTTCACAAGTGGAATGGGGAAACTGAGGCAGACAGCTGAGTAAACTGATTGAGAAATTCATAGCCAGATAATAAATTACAAGGGCTCATCTTCCCTAACAAAGGACACTTAGGAGCAAATTCTTTACACATTACAGACCACTCTGAGGCAGACCCACCTCAGTCCAGGTACCTCTTTGGTGACATCTTTTGAAGATTAAAGTGACCAAAGAATGACTCTGACCCCTCTGTACCCTCATTTAAAGGAATCAGCATATTGAAGGACATACCTGGAAAGCTGATGAATATTCTATTGAGATCCTTCTCTGAGACCTCCCTTAAAATTTCCACCTTTAGAAAACAAACACCCTTAAGATAAAGAAAGGCAGCGTGCTCTCTTTGGCGCATACCTACACCTTCCTTTTCTTGTGCGTATACTTTTGCTTCCTTCTTCTAAACTCTAAGAGTCCCCACAGATTTGCAACCAGGAGAGCAGCAGCTTGTCCTGGACTAACCCCCTGAACTTGTCTCCAACGTCCTTTTTCTCTGACTTTTTTTTTTTTTTACAGAGACAGAGAGAGTCAGAGAGAGGGATAGACAGGGACAGACAGACAGGAAAAGAGAGAGATGAGAAGCATCAATCATCAGTTTTTTGTTGCAACACCTGAGTTGTTCATTGATTGCTTTCTCATATGTGCCTTGACTGTGGGCCTTCAGCAGACCGAGTAACCCCTTGCTTGAGCCAGCGACCTTGGGTCCAAGCTGGTAAGCTTTTTTGCTCAAACCAGATTGTGGGCAGCAGTAAAGCATAAAGTTAAAGATCTTTTGGGAAATTACCTTTAGTTTAAATAGGCAAGGAAAAAAAGATGACAACAAAAACAGCACATTCAAAGCCCCATAAACATATAAAACATTTTTCTATTTGCTCCCATACCCAATTCTGCCAGCCAGAAAACTGACACACACAAGATTTAGAGGTGAAGTCTTGCGGGGAAGGAACTAGATGAAGTGCTCCTAACCTTTCCTTGAAAATCTTTGAGAAATGAAATCCATACATCCAGGATAGAAAAAGAAGTAGAGGGCCACCATTCTGTGTCTTTATTCCCAAGGTGACATCTGGCCATCCTCTTATCCCTACCCATTTCCTTAAGAGGTCAGCTTCTCCAAAGAGGGAGCTCTTCTCAATGTGAAACATTTGTCCTTCATTTCAATTCTGGTCTAATTAGATCCATGCAAATGAAAAACAGGAATCAATGTTATACCTTTCTTTTCAGTCACATAATCAAGGAAGGGCCAACACTCAGGTAATGCCTTCCTCAGTTTCCAAGCTGCTGGAATGAGCCTTTCTTCCATGCCCCACTCTATCACTGGATCATTTAATCCCACATGTGCTGGGGACTCGGTCTTCCTTCCCAGATTTCAGTCCAGGGCACAAATTCCACTTTCTTCCCTTTACTTCAGAGAACTGTACACGAACAAGAACAACACCGGGAAGCATGGCGCAGTGCTCCTCCCTGCACTAGCTGGAGTGCTGCTGGCTCACCGTGGTTCTCCTGGTCTCAGGACCTCCTTCTCCTTCCTCCTTCACTTGAGCTGGGACCTGCCTGGCTCTATGACATTCAACAAGGGAATGTTCAAAAGACACCACTTGCTGGATCATACTATAACATTTAACTGGTTGCCAGTCTTAAAGCGGGAGAGGTGAGAGGGAGGAATTCCCCTTCTTCTGCTTCAAAGCTGTTTCATTGGCTCACAATAGTTCTCCCATCCAAGTACTAACCAGGCCCGACCCTGCTTAGCTTCCAAGATCAGACGAGGTCGGGTGCGTTCAGGGTGGTATGGCCATAGACTGGCTCACAATAGTTCTATGCTTTCCTCTACCCTGTCCTGAAATGCCAACTATTATAGTAACCCTTTTGGGTTAGACTAGCTCAAAAAATAAACAGTCACTGGGCACTGGAGGTCAGAGATAAATAAAATGTGCCTTGAGCTAAACTTCATCAGAGAGAGTAGTTTGCTGGTCTGATGTGATTATTCAATGAGTTCTTTTACTTGTTTATTCACCAAACATTTACTGAGTGGCTATACGAGTCCTGGGCCCTTGTTTAATATGAGGCCTGAGGGGAGCTCAGACTAATAAGACAACTTCCATGTTCTAGAAGAGGAATTCATGGTTTGGTGGAGAGGAAAAAAACTCATGAAGTTATAATATAGCACGTTAAATTCTGTACTAGAGTGCTTTGTAAGAGCGCGGGCACAGAGGGGAGGGAGAGGGACGCAGCGGCCTCCAGAGCCCCAGCCCTTCCTGCCACTCTCATCACTTTGTTTCAGGTCAGGGTTGCCTCTGTTAGCACCAGGCCGACTGGGCCTGGAAACACTAAGCGGGCTCCCACACCAGAACTGGACCACAGTCTGTAAGTCCACTCAACAAGCACTTATTAAATACCCCCGGAGTTCCTTGCACTGGGAGAGGAATTATAGATGAGAAAGTTTCCCAGTGGGCGGGACAGATGGGGGCGGAGCTCAGTGAGAACTTAACCCTGGAAGCAGGTGACAGTGGAGGAATGGAGAGAAGGAGAATGAAGACAGGGAAAGAGGGAAGCTGAACAGTTTACATTAGAGGGTGTAATTGCCTACTCTGCAAAGTAGGAGACAGGGCAGCCGGTGAAAACAGCAGTAGAAGTGGAGGTTCTTGTAAGGAAGCTCAAGAAAACCATTAGAAATAAGGGTAATTAAGGGAGCTTTCAAATGACAGGTATGACCTCAACTGACGATACAGCAAACAAGCATTAGGAAAGATACCTTAGGCTGGCAGTGGGGTTGGGGAACCCATTTAAAAAATATTTTTCTTAAACATTGATTTTAGAGAGAGAGAATGACAGAGAGAGAGAGAGAGAGAGACAGAGAGACAGACATTGATTTGCTGCTTCATCCATTCATGTATTCATTGGTTGATTCTTGTATGTGCCCCAACTGGGGCTCAAACCCATGACTTTGGTGTATCAGAATAACAATGCTTCAAGCAACTGAGGCACCCAGCCAAGGGCCTATTTAATTAAAAATCCCTTGTAACACGCTAAGTGCTAAAAAAAAAACCCAATAGAAGAAATCATGTAGAATTAATATGGACTATCTATAATATTTGACACTTTAAAAAAGAAATTAGTACACACCTAGCACTTGCTTCAAACTGCAGATTCCCTTGACTTGAGAACTCTTTTTAGCACTCTCAAATATAAGCCAATTTGAATGGATTTTACATATTGGTTTTTACACATATACACACACACAGAGACTACTGTAACCATATATGAAAGTGTGTAGATTTCAGTCTTCTCTTCCTAGTAATTCAGAAGACATTTCTGCAGGCCTGGCGGACTTGACCCGGCGTCCTCCCCTGTGTCTCTGCCCATTCTGCTGCATTCCCTATGTGCCTTGACTCTGGGTCCCTCCCACTTTCCATAGTTAGCTCCATTAGCCTTGAATTAAGGAAGAAATGATGTGCATATTAGAGCTCATTTTTTCACCTGACCCCAAATGATCTGATTTGGCAAGGGAAGGACCAGTTGTTTCAGGGGCAGTGATAAGAATCACATTCTTCGCTCAGGTGTTGTCCCAGCTATTAGAACCCCTCCAGGTCTCCGCCTCCAGTGGCCCCCACTGCCGTCACCAGCACACCAGCCAAACTCCCCCGCCCCCACTGCCGTCACCAGCACACCAGCCAAACTCCCCCGCCTGGCACACATTTACGGGGCCTCCCTCTCCATCTCATTTCCTTCCGGTCTATCCTTGAACCCCTCAGGCAAGGCTCCAAATCATCACTGAACACACTCACCCACAGGCAGCTAAGTGACTTTCAAAGGCTCCTGGGTCCTCCCTTTACTGCCCATGTGACTGCCATGAGTTGCCCAGGAGCGAGGACGGGCTGTGTGGCCTGGATTTCCCCGGCCCACACTTTGCACTCTGCACTGCAGCCCAGCACCCACCACGCTGCCCTCAGCTCTGCCTGCGCCCGAGGCCTTCCCGGAGAGCATGATGTTTCCCCCGGTCTCTCCCTGGGCCTCCTGGTCACAGGTGGTCAGGCCACAGATAAAGAGGTGGTTCCAAACCACAAAGCCCGCCTCCCTCCTTGAATCGTCACACTGCTGTGTCTCACCCATCAGGTCACACTCTACTCTTCCCTGCCCAAGCCCTAACTGACGCTGACTCCCTCTAGGCACAAGGTCCCTTCTGTCTGGCTGTCTCCAGAGGCCCTGCCACATTCCTCAGCATCTGCCAGTGTCCTTCCTGTCACCTTGAGCCCATGTGGCCAGGGCCCCTGTATACCTTGCCCAGAAAGCATAGTTATTATCACCAGTGATCCCTGTAAAGGTGGCGTAGGGCAGTGTGAGAATGAACTGGGGTGATGATGTTGTTTGTGTCAGGGTTTTGTAAAGTGCTGGACAGATGTAAGGTCCTGGTATTCCCCTTGGAAACTTCAAAACCTCCTTCTCCTGTTGCTTGATGCCCCCGGGGTCTGTGTACTGCCCTGGAGTCCTGTCTGTCAGGGACCAACCCAAGGCCCGCGCTCCTGCTTATTCCTAGGGCCCTCGCGGTTGGCATTACTCATGGTGACATTTCATCAGATGCCATATGGTTAGCCAGGCTCAGAAGACCTGGTTCCGCTGCCGAAAAGCTGTGTGAAATTGACCCTCAGTTTGCCTGTCTGTAAAAAGGGGCTGGGACCGGCCCTGGCCGGTTGGCTTAGTGGTAGAGCGTCGGCCTGGTGTGCAGGAGTCCTGGGTTCGATTCCCGGCCAGGGCACACAGGAGAGGCGCCCATCTGCTTCTCCACCCCTCCCCCTCTCCTTCCTCTCTGTCTCCCTCTTCCCCTCCCGCAGCCAAGGCTTCATTGGAGCAAAGTTGGCCCGGGCGCTGAGGATGGCTCTGTGGCCTCTGCCTCAGGCGCTAGAATGGCTCTGGTTGCAAAAGAGCGATACCCCAGATGGGCAGAGCATCGCCCCCTGGTGGGGATGCCGGGTGGATCCAGTCGGGCACATGCGGGAGTCTGTCTGACTGCCTCCCCGTTTCCAGCTTAGGAAAAATGCAAAAAAAGGGGGGGGGGCTGGGATCACACCTCTGAGTCTGTCTTTCAGTTAACTCGGGTTGTTTCCTTCTTCAATCTGAACTACATGCTAGGTTCTGGTGCTGCTCCTTAGCTAGGTTTTTCCATCCTGTCACCCTAGTGAGCATAGTGCTAGGACTTGATGAAGACTTGAGAAATGTGTTTCTAAACCGTTAACAGAATAAATGCCATGTCCTCATATGAAACATGTGTCTTTTTGTGCAGTGCAGGGGAGGGCAATGCAGTTAAAATCTAAATTGTGGCCTGACCTGTGGTGGCACAGTGGATAAAGCGTCAACCTGGAAATGCTGAGGTCACCGGTTCAAAGCCCTGGGCTTGCCTGGTCAAGGCACATATGGGAGTTGATGCTTCCTGCTCCTTCCCCCTTCTCTGTCTCTCTCTCTCTCTCACTCCTCTCTCTCTAAAAATCAATAAATTAAAAAATCTAAATTGTGGATTAAGCTCAATATTGTTAGCATGCCAGTTCTTACCAAACTGATCTATAGATTTTACCCAATCTCAACTAAAAATCTCAGCGGCATTTTTTTTTGTAGAAATTGATGAGCTAATTCTAAAACATATACAGAGATGTAAAGGATATAGAATAGCCAAAACAACTTTTAAAGGAAAAAACAAAGTTGCAAAGCTCAAATGATCTGATGTTAAGACTTATTATAAACTTACAGTAATTAAGATAGTAAGGTATGGCTGCCAAGATGACAAATAGATCCATGGAACCAAACAGAGCATCCAGAAACAGGTGCGCTTATAGAAAGCCAGCTGGAGAAATAAACGGTAATGGAACAACTGGACATCAATAAGAAAAAAACTGAACTTCAGTCACATTTCACATCATACACCAAAAACAAAACAAAAAAAAGCCTCAAAGCGGATGAGAGATTTAAATGTAAATCTCAAACTATAAAACTCCTAGGAGAAAACACAGGAGAAAATCTTTGTGACAGTTAGACAAAGATTTCTTGGGTACAACATCAAAAATGATCCATACATTTTTTTAAATTGGATTTCATCAAAATCAAAATCTTCTGCTCTTCAAAAGGTACTCTTAAGGAAATGAAAAGATAAGCTACATACTTAAAGAAAATATTTGCAAAGATTTTATCTAATAAAGGACTTGTATCTAGGATACAAAAAAACTTCTCAAAACTCAATAATGGAAAAAATGAGCAAAAGATTTGAGTGGACACTTCACGAAAGAAGATATATAAATGGCAAAGAAGCACATGAACCTGACCAGGTGGTGGCGCAGTGGATGGAGCGTCGGACTGGGATGCGGAAGGACCCAGGTTCGAGACCCCAAGGTCGCCAGCTTGAGCGTGGGCTCATCTGGTTTGAGCAAAAGCTCACCCAACGTTGCTGGCTCAAGCAAGGGGTTACTCGTTCTGCTGAAGGCCCATAGTCGAGGCACATATGAGAAAGCAATCAATGAACAACTAAGGTGTCGCAATGCACAACAAAAAACTAATAATTGATGCTTCTCATCTCTCCGTTCCTGTCTGTCTGTCCCTGTCTATCTTGCTCTCTGACTCTCTCTTTGTCTCTGTTAAAAAAAAAAAAAGCACATGAAAAAATGCTCAACCATTATTCACTAGGGAAAACAAATTAAGACCTCAATGACAAACCACTATACACATAGCTTCAAGTTAAAAAGACTGGCAATGCCAAGTGTCGGTGAGGATATGGAGCAGGTGAAACCCTCATACATTGCTGTGACAATACTGTATAAGAAAACAGGTTAGCTATTTCTTAAAAATTAAACATGCACCTGCCACATGGCCTAACCATTATACTTTTAAGTATTTCCCCAAGAGAAATGAAAACGTATTGTTCAAACTACCCCAAAGTGGAATCAAACCAAATGTTCATTAAAAGGTAAATGAATAAAGAAATTGGGATATCTACACAGTAATAAAAAGTGCTTTACTATTGTTACACTAAGTAAATGCATGAATCTCAAAATAAGTAGGCTGAGTGAGAGAAACCAACCAAAAAGGTACATGCTGTATGATTCTCTTTATGAAATTCTAGAAAATTCAAACTAATCTATAGTGACAGTAAGATCAATGATTATCTGAAAAGCAGTGGAGGGGGGGCAGGAGAAAGGTTAATTAAAAAAAGCATAAGGAAACTTTTTGGAGTGATAGTGGCGTTCATCATCTTGATTGTGTTGATGCTTTCAGAGGTTTGTACATATGTCAAAACTTATCAAACTGTATACTTTAAATAAACTGTAAAGTTTATTATGTCAATTATACATCAGTAAAGCTGTTTTAAAAACAGTAGTTTAAGATCTCTGTCCAGAAACTTAAAAAGCTAAATTGTATATTCCTAGGCATTAACCACAGTTCTAGGGTAGGATCCACGGATCCACATTTGTAAACAACCCTTTGTGAAACACTGGTCTAGGGAATAAGGATTTCTAGAACAATCTTGTGACTAGAATGCTGTTTCTGGGAAAAACATGTACTTTTTTCTATTAGGTGTGTTAAGACTTTATGTTTTATACCTCTAGCATTCAAACTCAATTACTATAGCATATATTTAGTACAGTATTAATAGTTTAAAAGCAAATATAAGTCAGTTTATTCCTATCTTATTTTTTTATAAATTAAAATTCATTATACAATCTTGTTGCTATTTCCTGGCAGAGGCCTACAGTTTAAATGAAGAACTGTGTCACTTAGTTCTTGTGACAGAAAACCGATGTGGTGATTTTCCAATCACACTTCTTAGTTTATCTTTTTCCATATGACGCATACCCAACATCCTCCTGACCACCTGCAGATCAAAGAAGATACAGAAAGAATACAAAATGGTTGCATTCCTGCTAAGTCTCTGAAGACAAAGCTTATCTTTTCATATTTGTATAATATTTCCTACCGAGCACAAAAAGCACTGTCAGTATAAATGATAGGAAATAGATTTTCCACACGACACTAGTATTTCTTAATCCTAGTAACATTACCTGAAAGAAATATTAGAATTCAATTGATGAAACACACACACACACAGATACCACTTAGGCATGAGAAAACATGAAATCTTGTGCGATTTGCAACAACATGGATAGACCTAGAGGGTATTATGCTGAGTGAAGTCTGAGAAAGACAAATACTGTATCATTTAACTTATGTGTGGAATCTAAAAAGCTAAACAAATGAACAAACAAAACATACAGACTCTTAGATACAGAAAAACTGATGGTTGCCAGAGGGTTGGGCAGTGGTTGTTTGGGCAAAAGGTGAAGGGGATTAAGAGATTAATGCAGTTATAATTATAAATAAGTCACAGGGATGTAAAGTACAGCATAGGAAATACAGTCAATAATATCACAGAAATAACTTTGTACAGTGACAGATGGATAGTGGACTTTTGGTGGTGATCACTTTGTAAAGTATACATAGTGAAATCTCACACTGTTATACACCTGAAACTAATATAATATTGTATATCGACTCTACATTTTTAAAAAGACCTTTACATTCAAGAATAAAAATTAAACATAAGAATAAAAAATAAAAGACACTATCCAGTTTGAGGAAGAGGGAAATAAGAGAAATAATATAAGTAGATCCTTAAAGACCCATCGGACACCATCAAGCATATCAAATACATATAATGAGAGTCTCAAAAGAATAAGAGCAAAACAAGGAGGCTGAAAAAATATTAAAAGAAAAAAATCTCCAGAGGACTTCCCAAATTTGATAAAAAGCATTAATCTACACATCCAAGATTATCTATAAACTCCAAGAACTATAAACTCAAAGAGATCCACATCTAGACATATTTTCAAGTTCCCTTTGGCAATCAAGTCAAGAATTGGGCTCCTCATACTGTGTGTCATAATTGTGAGGAAATGCTTCATGACTGGACAAAAGGAAAACGCAAAAGAATGCCTTTTGGTATTCCCATGGTTTGGTGTGAACCTAAGGACCACAGCAGTGACTGTTATTTCTGTCTGATCCATACAAAGGGCATCGGCAAAAAAAATGGCATATGATCGCATATCCTAATTTTCCTTCAGCAATACGACCTATCCCACACTCTGAGACACTCCCGGTTCCAGTTTTCAATGGTTTTATTTCTTCTAAGGACTAAGAAAGTGAACATGGTGATCAAGTGTATTTTGATAAGATGCATGAGGAAATGGTTGTAGAATCTGAAGGGTATTCTTCTGATGCCAAGCAGTCATTAACCCCTCAGCAGTTTAGCCAACCCAAATTGAATGACTTAGTAAGAGATTTGGGCCTATCAAAGAAAGCAGCTGAGTTATTAGCCTCTAGGCTTCAAGAAAAGAATGTACTTCACTGGTCAGCTAAAGTATCCCATTTCAGGAAGCGTGAACAAATTTTTGTGGACTTTTTTTCTGAAGACAAACACTTTGTTTACTGTCATGATATCAGTAGTCTTCTCAGCCAGCTAGGTGTTACCACTTACAGTCCAACAGAATGGTGGCTATTTCTTGACAGCTCTAAGCAGAGTCTGAAATGTGTTCTCTTATACAATGGTAATGTTTATGCAGCGGTTCCAATTGGTTATTCAACTCATCTGCGAGAAGATTATAATGACATAAAAATTGTCCTCGACTTACTGAAGTATGAGGAGCATAACTGGATTATTTGTGTGGATCTTAAAATGGTAAATTTCCTGCTAGGCCAACAGAGAGGTTTCACGAAGTATCCTTGCTTTCTATGTTTATGGGACAGCCGAGCTCAGGAGAAACACTGGACACAGAAGGAGTGGCCGAAACGTGAAGCTCTGGAAGTAGGGATGCAAAATATTGTGAATGAACCTGTAGTTAATCAAGACAGGATCATTTTTCCCTCACTTCACATCAAACTTGGCTTAATGAAGCAGTTTGTTCAGGCTTTGAATAGAGAAAGTGAATACTTTCAACATATTATTTCTGCTTTTCCTGCCTTGTCTTTAGAGAAGATAAAAACAGGTGTATTCGATGGACCTCAAATTCAAACCCTCATCCGTGACAAAGAATTTGCCAGGAAGATGAATAAGGAGGAGAAAGCAGCATGGCAGTCTTTTGTGGCAGTTACAAAGAACTTCCTTGGCAACAAAAAAGCAGAAAACTATGAACTTCTGGTTCAAAGGATGCTGTTGGCTTTCCGCGACATTGGATGTAACATGAGCGTTAAGATTTACTTCTGGCCCTGGTCGGTTGGCTCAGTGGTAGAGCGTCGGCCTGGCGTGTGGAAGTCCCGGGTTCAATTCCTGGCCAGGGCACACAGGAGAAGCGCCCATCTGCTTCTGCACCCCTCCCCCTCTCCTTCCTCTCTGTCTCTCTCTTCCCCTCCCGCAGCCAAGACTCCATTGGAGCAAAGATGGCCCGGGCACTGGGGATGGCTCCATGGCCTCTGCCTCAGGCGCTAGAATGGCTCTGGTCGCAACAG
Source organism: Saccopteryx leptura (assembly GCF_036850995.1). Classification (NCBI taxonomy): domain Eukaryota; kingdom Metazoa; phylum Chordata; class Mammalia; order Chiroptera; family Emballonuridae; genus Saccopteryx; species Saccopteryx leptura. Next base: position 70,579,342 of record NC_089510.1, on the reverse strand, counting down.
AGCGACGCCCAGCATGGGCAGAGCATCGCCCCCTGGTGGGCGTGCCAGGTGGATCCCGGTCGGGTGCATGCGGGAGTCTGTCTGACTGCCTCCCCGTTTCCAGCTTCAGAAAAATACAAAAAAAAAAAAAGATTTACTTCCTAGGCCCTGGCCGGTTGGCTCAGTGGTAGAGCATCGGACTGGTGTGCGGGAGTCCTGGATTCGATTCCCGGCCAGGGTACACAGGAGAAGCACCCATCTGCTTCTCCACCCCTCCCCCTCTCCTTCCTCTCTGTCTCTCTCTTCCCCTCCCGCAGCTGAGGCTCCATTGCAGCAAAAAGTTGGCCCAGGCACTGGGGATGGCTCTATGGCCTCTGCCTCAGATGCTAGAATGGCTCTGGTCGCAACAGAGTGACGTCCCGGATGGGCAGAGCATCGCCCCCTGGTAGGCGTGTGGGTGGATCCCAGTCGGGTGCATGCGGGAGTCTGACTGCCTCCCCATTTCCAACTTCAGAAAAATACAAAAAAAAAAAAAAAATTTACTTCCTGAACAGTCAACTTGATAAGTTTCATGAAAATCTTGGCATTGTTAGTGATGAGCAGACTACTGCTGGAGCATCAAACGAGATTGTCCTCAACAAGTACACAAACGCAAGAGCTACAAATACATTTTGCCTGAATAGAATTTAAATAAGTTTTACACAAATTTTATGATGAAAATAAGTGTTTTAATATGTTCTGTTTTGAAATTATAGACAAATTCTGATGCAATCATATCTTTTAGTGTATTAGTGTATTCACTGCATTATATAAATTATTATATTTTCACAAAGATGATGCCCAAGAAGACATTCTACTTCATTATGTTAAACTAAATGTTGAAAATTTACAATAAGATGAAAACCTAAAATCTTGAATTACAAACAAACTGTAATTTACAGAGAAAAACTAATGTAAGATTTGAGATCAACACACTCAAATTAAGTAAGAACAAGTGTTTTTGTGGATGCAACAAAAATTTTGTTCCCCAGTGTAATAATCAAACTGTCTCAAAAAAACAAAAAATCTGGAAAGCAGCAGAAGTAAAATTTGTCACATGCAAAAACTAATACAACTGATAGGTGACTTCATATTAGAAACCACAGAAGCCACAATAAAGTGAAATGACATATTCTAAGTGCTTAAAGAAAGACTGTCACCAAAAATATTATATATATGGCCAATTGACTTTCAACAAGGGTGTTTCTTAGTTTGGGCTACTATAATAAAGTATTGTAGACTGGGTGACTTATAAACAATAGAAATTTAGGCCCTGGCCAGTTGGCTCAGTGGTGGAGCATCGGCCTGGTGTGCAGGAGTCCTGGGTTCAATTCCTGGCCAGGGCACACAGGAGAAGCGCCCATCTGCTTCTCCACCCCTCCCCCTCTCCTTCCTCTCTGTCTCTCTCTTCCCCTCCTGCAGCCAAGGTTCCACTGGAGCAAAGTTTGCCCGGGCGCTGAGGATGGCTCTGTGGCCTCTGCCTCAGGCGCTAGAATGGCTCTGATTGCGGCAGAGTGACGCCCCAAGATGGGCAGAGCATCGCCCCCTGGTGGGCATGCCGAGTGGATCCCAGTCGGGCGCATGCAGGAGTCTGTCTGACTGCCTTCCCGTTTCCAGCTTTGGAAAAATAAAATTAAATTAAAAAAAAAACAATAGAAATTTATTTCTCACAGTTCAGTTCTGGAAGTTGGATGTCTGAGACCAGCGTGCCAATATCATTGAGTGAAGATCCTTCTCCGCATTGCAGACTGCTAACTTCTCATTGTATACTCACATGCAGAGAGCAGAGAGAGGAAGCAAGCCCTCCCATGGCATTAATAAGAGCACTGATCCCATTCATGGGCACTTCACCCTCACGATGTCATCTACTCCTAATTAGCCCCCAAAGACTTCATTTCCTACTACCATGGCATTGGCAGGTAGAATTTCAACATGTGAATTTGGGGCAGGACACAAACATTGTTATGGAACTTGAGTCTATAATAACTACCAAGACAATTCGGGGGAGAGGGGTGACTGGCCTTTTGAAGAAATGGTTAAGGCTATCCAACAGGATATCCACATACAAGAGTGAAGTTAGACCCCTAATTCACACCATATACAAAAATTAACTCAAAATGAATCAAAGTCCTACAAGTATGAATTAAAACCATATAGTTTCTCAGAAGAAAGCATAGGTGTAAATCCTCATGACCTTGAAGTAAACAATGGTATCTTAGATATGACACTAAAACACAAGCAACCAACAAAAAAAGAGATATATTAGACTTCATCAAAATGAAAAACTTTGGCTTGACCAGGCAGTGCTGCAGTGGTCCTCGACCTGGGACACTGAGGACCCACATTCGAAACCCTGGGGTCATTGGCTCGAGCACGGGCTCATCTGGCTTGAGCAGAGGCTCACCAGCTTGAGCATGGAGTCACCGACTTGAGCATGGGATTATAGACATGACCCCATGGTCGCTGGCTTGAGCCCAAAGGTCTCTGGCTTGAAGCCCAAGGTCTCTGGCTTGAGACCAAGGTCACTGGCTTGAGCATGGGATCACTATCTCAACTGGAGCCTCTGGGTCAAGGCACACATGAGAAAGCAATTGATGAACAACTAAAGTGCCGCAACTGCAAGTTGATGCTTCTCATCTCTCTCCCTTCCTGTCTGTCTATCCCTGACTGTCCCTCTACTTTGTCTCTTGCTCTCTTTCTCTCACTAAAAAAATAAAAAAGAAATACTTCATGCTTCAAAAGATATCATTAAGAAACTGAAAAGCCCCCTAGTGGACTTGCCAGGTGGATCCCGGTTGGGGCGCATGCGGGAATCTATCTCTGCCTCCCCTCCTCTTACTGAATTAAAAAAAAAAAAAGAAAAGACATCTCAAAGAATAGAAGAAAAGATTTGCAAACCAGATATCTGGTAAGAGTTTAGGATCCAGAATATGTAAGGAATGTTTACAACTCAACCATAAAAGACAAATAACCTAATTTTAAAATGGGCAAACACCTGACCTGTGGTGGCACAGTGGATAAAGCGTCGACCTGGAATACTGAGGTCGCCAGTTCAAAATCCCTGGCTTGCTCGGTCAAGGCACATATGAGAGTTGATGCTTCCTGCTTCTCCCCCTTTTCTTTCTCTCTCCTCTCTAAAATGAACAAAGTCTTAAAAAAAAATAAAAATGGGCAAAGAAGTAACATCTCTTCTAAGAAAGTATACAAGTGGACAATAAGCACATGAAAAGATAAACACCACTAGCATTAGGGAAATGCAAATCAAAACTATAATGTGCTATCACTTCACACCCACCAGCATGGCTCTAATAATAATGATGATGATAATAATTATAATAAAAGAACAATAACAAGTGTTAGTGAAGAAGAGGAGAAAATGGAACCCTCATACATTGCTTTGGAAAACAATGTGCAACTTCCTCAGAAAGTTAAGGTAGAGTTACCATATAGCCCAGCATGTATACTCCAGAAAATTGGTACATAGGACCACACAAAAACTTGTACACAAGTTTCTATAGCAGCATTATTCACCATACAGTATCCAAAAAGTGGAAATAACTCAAATATTCACCAAACAGGTGAATGGATAAACAAATATGATATATCCATACAATGCACTATTATTCACCTATGAAAAAATAAAGTACTTATTCATGCTACAACACGGAACACTGAACCTAGACATAAAGAACTACATTTTCCACATATGTAAAATGTCCAGAATAAGAAAGTCCGTAGACACAGAAGGTAGGTCACTGGTTGCCAGGGGCTGGGAGGAGGCAGGGGGTGGGAACGGTTGTTAATGGTACAAGGTTTCACTGGGTGGAGGGATGACAAAAATATTCTGGAATTAGATATTGGTAATGGTTACACAACCTCATGAATAGGCTAAAACCCCAAAAACTACAGTTTAAGAGAGCAAATTTTACTTTATATTAATTATATTTCACCGTAAAAAAAAAAGTAGTACAGCTTCTGAAAGTTGTATTGGTCATTTAAATTTTTATTAACATTTTCTTGAGTGGCTTTGGGATCTGTGAAAGTTGCTCCTGGCAATTAGGTATGTGAGGGAAACATAGCTAAAAGGGCCACACCCACACACAGCCACAAAAACCCCCACACAGTCTAAGCAAGCACAGGTGCTTCCAGGCACCACACAAATGTGACCACAGTTATTTTCCTGGCCAACCATTTTCTCTAACAATATCCCCAATCTGCATACCCACCGCAAAGTTAGAAACTGTAATTCTCCAGACTAAATCAAAAGAGTTAACCCTACCTTTATTATTGCCCTGTTGTTCCATCAATAGTTTACTTATTTCCGAAAACCAACAATCTCTGATTTCTTTTGAAGCTGCCTGCAATTACAGATGAAAAAATACTGAGTGTCAGATCACCTGGAGTATTGATGGCACAGGGCTTTTGTTCTCTGGGTGACTTTAGAATAATGAAACAGGCCCTGGCCGGTTGGCTCAGTGGTAGAGCGTCGGCCTAGCGTGCGGAGGACCCGGGTTCGATTCCCGGCCAGGGCACACAGGAGAAGCGCCCATTTGCTTCTCCACCCCTCCGCCACGCTTTCCTCTCTGTCTCTCTCTTCCCCTCCCGCAGCCAAGGCTCCATTGGAGCAAAGATGGCCCGGGCGCTGGGGATGGCTCTGTGGCCTCTGCCTCAGGCGCTAGAGTGGCTCTGGTCGCAACATGGCGACCCCCAGGATGGGCAGATTATCGCCCCCTGGTGGGCAGAACGTAGCCCCTGGTGGGCGTGCCGGGTGGATCCCGGTCGGGCGCATGCGGGAGTCTGTCTGACTGTCTCTCCCCGTTTCCAGCTTCAGAAAAATGAAAAAAAAAAAAAAAAAAAAAAAAAAAGAAAAAGAATAATGAAACAGAAAACACTTGTCAAGTCCTGGCGACAGCTGCGGGGAGACCTGAGCTTTACCTGCACGATGTACTTCTCCAGCCCGTTTCGGTTGGCAATTTCAAACTTCCTGTTGCTCCCCCTTTCGAGCTGGTGAATTGAAAGTGTCAGCAACTGTTGTAAAGAAAGAAGAAACTTTTCTATACTGTTGTTTTCTGATTTCAAAATTGTCACTATCAGCTACCCCAGCGATTTTCAACCACTTTCATCTCATGGCACGCGTGAACTAATTACTAAAATTTTGTGGCACACCACACACACATACAGAAAAGTATTTTTTGCCAACCTGACCAAAAAAAAAAAAAGGTATAATTTTGATTCACTCACACTAGACAGCTATTGTTGGCTATTTTTTTATTTGACAATCTAAGGGAAAAGAAGTCAGTGCCCCTGACTAACTAGTCAGGTATTACATGTTTTAAAAATTCTTGAGGCACATTGGTTGAAAATCGCTGAGCCACCCTAATCCTTTCTACCACTGCTATGCCTCTTCTTCCATAGTCCTTCCAAGTGTTCTGCTGTCCTCCCTTAATGGCCTCAAGGAGCATAAAACATAACCTGGTACAGTGTCACATCTGCCTCGTCTCTTTAGGGGATGACACAGACTAATTCTTTCCATACTTAGAGCTACAGCCCCCAATCTCCCTGAACACCTTTGCATTTCACCAATCTCTACATCATAGTGAGTGAATTACCATCCATTAAGAAACATTCACAAAAGCTACTATAAGTAAATGAACAACTTTAATCACAAGAACACAAATGTGTGTGTGGGAATGGGTGTGTCTCATCACTAGCTATGAAACATTTCCTTATACAGGCAACAGTGGCTGTGGACTTGGGTTCCTGGACCCCAGGATCAGGATACTGCCCACACTGGTATGCAGAAGAGCAAGTGGAAGAAGAAATTCAGTCCACGGTCTAATGACCAAGTCTTTCACTCCTCTGCCTGGAAGAAAAGGGTACTTTTTAGTTTGTCCAGACAGGCTGAATTACAGTCCCTTTTCTCTGCTGAGCACAAAATCACCTCTATTCCATCCCGGGCCCTGGCTAGTGACTGACTGTAAGCCCTGACTCTGGAGTCAGACCTGGGTGTGGATTCCAGCTCTGTTGTGTGGCATCTGGCAAGTTAACCTCATCTCTCTAAGCTACAGTTCTCCATCTATAAAGTAAGGATAACTATATCTCTCTCCAAAGGGTGTGATGACTCCCAGGTGTAATTGGACCCCTTTACCTTCATAGACTTCTTAAAGCTGTAATGAGGAGATAGGCCCTGGTCGCTGGGCTCCATCCGTATCTTACAGAACACTATTCCCCTTTCAAATAGATAGATTTGCCTCTGGCTGGGCTTAAATCGAATAAAATCCTTCATCTTATAACGGTCCGTGTGCATTGTCCAGACGTTGAAAGAGCCATGCATCAACAGCTTGCCCAGTTTTCTGATGTCATCCTTTTAGAATCACAGACACACACAACACAAAGCTGTTAAATTAATCTGACAGGGAAAGAACTCTTAGGAGTCGGTTTTGAAATTATAAATCATGTTTATTGGAAGTTTACAATCTTAAAATTGCCACTGAGGCTAATTTGTCACTACATCAAAACTACAATTTTGTAAGCTTCAGCATATAAGGAACTAGTTCGGCAGTGTAAGGTAATAAATATACTACATATTAGATATACTGGAACTAAAGATATTGGTACTCTAATATTTTGTCTTGTAATTAATTTTAACTAGTAGGATTCCATTTGTTCCTCTTTGTTTCTGCTACATGACAGTGCTTAACAAGGGCTAGAAATTAACCTTTGAATTATGTTTATGAGAGTCAGAAATTTGGCTGCATCATGGATCTCTTTTTAATTTTTGTCTGTCTGTTTGTTTGTTTGTTTATTTATTTATTTTAAGTGAGAGGAGGGGAGATACTGAGACAGACTCCCACATGTGCCCTGACCGGGATCCATCCAGCAACCCGTCTGGGGCCAATGCTAGAATCAGCTGAGCCATTCTCAGCTCCTGAGGCCAATGCTTGGAACAACTGAGCTATCCTCAGCACCCAGGGCTGATGCTTGGACCAGTAAAGCCACTGGTTGCAGGAGAGGAAGAGGAGAGAAGGGTAAGAGGGTGAGGAAGAGAATCAGATGGATGCTTCTCCTGTGTGCCCTGACCAGTAATCAAAACCGGATGTCCACACTCCAGGCCAGTGCTCTATCCACTGAGCCAACCAGAAAGGGTCTGGATATTTTTTAAAAATTACTAATTGTAGAGAGAGAAAGGAAGGGAGAGAGGAAGACAGAGAGAAACATCGAGTTGTTATTCCACTTATTTATGCACACATTGATTCATTCTTGTATGTGCCTGACAGGAAATCAAACCTACAACCTTGGCAAATTGAGACAACATTCTAACCAACTGAGCCCACCTGGCCAGGGGTGCATCCTGACTCTTTAATAATCCATGCATTCCTTCTGTATCCTAACAGCTGCTTTATGTATATGAGAACCTGAGATCATGAGATTTGTTCTGAAAGGAGAAAGTTTAATATGACCTAATCTTCATAACATTGTAATGGAAATGGTAATTATCTCAACCCTGAGTTTTTCAGAGTGAGTGAACCATGTAAAGATAATCTCAAATGACAATTATTTTTAAGCCTGTGTGGCTCTAGCACACACACTATGATGCCTCTCTCTCCACCAGTAAGCCCACCTTCCTCATAGAAAGTTCACAGTACTAATGCAGTATTCCTGCCTCCTCTGAGTTCTCTCTACCGGGTAGTGGAGTGACGTGAGCTAGGAATGTGATACTTTTCAAAACTTACATCACTTAAAGCAGATAATCAAGAATTTATTTCCTTGAATCAAAATAGCAAAAGGGAAAATCATTTGAACAGAACCAGACAGAATAATTTCCGTGAGTTATATCTAGCTGAGCTAAATCTCTACAATCTCTGTTTATGAATAGTAGAACTATGTACATTATGTATAATCGATGAGGCATTTGTACAATCGATTGTTTATATTTAAAAAACTGTGACTATGTTCTTTTAAAAAAATTGTACTCCCGAAATTCTGAAATAAAAATTCACGAGCCTGACCTGTGGTGGTGCAATGGATAAAGCACTGACCTGGAATGCTGAGGTCAACAGTTCGAAACCCTGGGCTTGCCTGGTCAAGGCACATATGGGAGTTGATGCTTCCTGATGCTCCCCTCCCACCTTCTCACTCCTTCTCTCTCTTCTCTCTAAAATGAATATATTTTTAAAATTCACGAGTAATAAACTCAAGTCACTTCTATACAGGTTACGACAGTCTCAACATATGACATTTGAGTTTATGACTCTCACACTTATAAAAACTTTAAAAATATTGAGACATGCCTGACCAGGCAGAGGCACAGTGGATAGCATCGGACTGGCACATAGAGGACCCAGGTTCAAAACCCCGAGGTTGTTGGCTTGAGTGTGGGCTCATCTGGTTTAAGCACAGATCACCAGCTTGAGCCCAAGGTCACTGGCTTGAGCAAGGGGTCACTCAGCATTGTACTTATGGACTATGTGGGCAAATTAGTTTGGTTGTGCACAGCAGAAGTATATGCAGTATTCTTTTTCTGTGGCTTAGTTGTATTTTTATGTTCTAGATTATAATTTTACAACTGTGTTAAAATAGGTAAGTGCCTTTTGCTAGGGTGTGTTTTGACTTACACCAATATTTGAGTTATGTCATTGTTGTGGGAACAGAACTGTGCCGTAACCCAAGGATCCCCTGTAGAGTCCGTAACATATTTTATGTGCTAATTTTTTCTTTTTGCTTTGTAAAATTTGCATGTGTTAACTCCTCCTGGAGCAATAAAGAGCCCAGTTCTAAGGCCTTTTTTCCTAAATACATTGTGGTCCTGTTTTAGGTCATACAGGCTCCAGGACAGATTGATGGATGGGTCCATAGGAGCCTTGAGAAGTATTTCACACAATCCTAATCCTTCAAGGAGTCATGCCAATGTAACCACTCCAGCCCTCACTGATTGCTATCTGCTTTCAACCCATTCAATCTGTACTATACAGACATAAATAGTATAAGAAATGTGTTTGAGTCAAGGCAACTGGCCAAAGTAAATGCTTACTATTTGCCACATGAACAACTGTAATCAATAGTTTCTATTGAAAAACGTATTTATACTCTACCTCATTTAAAAAATTTTGATATCTCTTGCCTGACCTATGGTGGCGCAGTGGGTAAAGCATCGACCTGGAATGCTGAAGTCGCCAGTTCAAAACCCCGGGCTTGCCTGGTCAAGGCACATATGGGAGTTGATGCTTCCTGCTCCTTCTTTCTCTCTCTCTCTCTCTTTTTCTCTCTCTCTCACTCTCTCTCCTCTCTAAAATGAATAAATAAATTAAAATAAAAATAAAAATTTTAATATATCTTATAAAGTACATATATTATGGGAAGACAGAAAATAAAAGGAAATTAGGGTAAAGAAAGAAAAAGGATTAGCCCTGGTTGGGTGGTTCAGTGGATAGAGTATCATCCTGGCATGCTGTAATCGTGGGTCTGATCCCTGGTCAGGGCACATTTGAGAAGCAACCAATGAGTGCACAACTAAGTTAATGCCTCTCTCTCTCAAATGAATAGAAAACTTTAAAGAAGAAAAAATTAAATGGTGAAGATGTACAGAAAACTCATACCATAAAACCATGTAAACTAGCTGCAGACCCACCTCTGACCTTGGAGGCAGCACACAGGGAAACACAGTGAGTGATATGAACCCTTAAGTCTGAAGACATACTTAGACCAGTTGTTCAGGAAAAGCATGGATTCCTGTTGATAAGACGTGAGAAATTTCTCCCATGGGACCTCATAAAGGGTCACTAAGTTAAATACTGAGCACATCCTTAAGCCCATCCCAGAATAGACAGATGGATGGACTGTAGGTAAAGCTGTTTCTATGAACACATTTGGTGAATGTGGAGCTACCACTTCCTAGGCGCAGCTGTAAAAGCCATTCTAATAGAAGCCAGAACAATGGGGGCGCGGAGAACAAGTCCAGGTGTCACTCTCATGACCTGTAGAGGGCTGGGCAATGCCAGCTAAGATGTCTGCCCAGGGCGTGGCCGTAGAAAAACAGCCCCACTGAGGAGGCAAACATGGAGAGCGGTGTTGTCCCTTGTCACCTCTGCACTTGGCTCCTCACCCACCTGTAGGCACAACTGTTCGCATCTTGGGAGGCAACTGACCAAAGGTTGTGACACCAGTGAGGTGCTAGCCCCTGACCACAGAGGCCTGGTGCAGCAAAGATGCCAGATGGCCAATCTGATCCTTGTTTCAACTGAGGCCTGAGGAGGAGGCAGTGAGCGGTAGGAGTGGTGGCTGGGAGAGGCTTTCTCTGCACACAGGTGGTACAATGAGCAGTAAGGAAGCAGAGCGGTGAAGCTGAGTCACCACAAACCATGAGGAAGAGGGAAAGACACAGAAGGAACCAGTCAGTGGGTGCTGCGGGGAGAGGACAGCAGGTGTGCAGTTGTACCTGCACATTCAGGCAGAGCACACAGGTGAGAAGCCCAGCTCCCTCTCGGGCCATGGCCTTAGTCCTGCTGGGGATCCTGGAATCATCCAGTTCCCGCCTCTGCGAGCTGGGCCCTGTCCGAGCTTCTGCCTTTCCAGTAAGTCTGTCATCACTGGAGGTCCCTGGAGGCCTTCGCTGGATCTGAGTCCAGCCCAAACGGATGGGCTGTGTATCCTTCAGGTCGTCTTGCACAAACTCTCAGAACCATGTTTCTGATAGGATTAAACAGCCAGGAAGTGTGCCTGTGTGGAGGTCACTCACCACCATAGGGAAGCAGGCAAGGGGAATCCTCAGAGCAGGACCAAGGATAAGCAGGGCCATCTTTTCAACATGTATATCCTATCTTTCCAATCAGATTGTCATTGGTCCCAAAGCCAGAGGCCATGTGCACAATCTCTTGCCAATATTTGTCCCTTAGCAAGTACAGTGTGTCCATAAAGTCATGGTGCACTTTTGACCAGTCACAGGAAAGCAACAAAAGACGATAGAAATGTGAAATCTGCACCAAATAAAAGGAAAACTCTCCCAGTTTCATATCTATTCAGTGCAGTTTGATGTGGGCTCACGCACAGATTTTTTAGGGCTCCTTAGGTAGCTATCTGTATAGCCTCTACAGCAGGGGTCCCCAAACTTTTTACACAGGGGGCCAGTTCACTGTCCCTCAGACTGTTGGAGGGCCGGACTATAAAAAAACTATGAACAAATCCCCATGCACACTACACATATCTTATTTTAAAGTAAAAAAACAAAATGGGAACGAATACAGTATTTAAAATAGAGAACAAGTAAACTTAAATCAACAAACTGACCAGTATTTCAATGGGAACTATGCTCCTCTCACTGACCACCAATGAAAGAGGTGCCCCTTCCTGGTGTGCGGCGGGGGGGGGGGGATAAATGGCCTCAAGGGGCCGCATGCGGCCCGCAGGCCGTAGTTTGGGGACCCCTGCTCTACAGACTCGTCACTGACTGATGTCCTACCAGAACGGGGTTTCCCCACCAAACTGCCGGTTTCCTTCAACTGCTTATCCCACCGAGTAATGTTATTCCTATGTGGTGGTGCTTCATTATAAATGCGGCGATATTCACATTGCACTTTGGTCACGGATTCAAATTTAGCGAGCCACAGAACACACTGAACTTTCCTCTGTACCGTCCACATCTCGACGGGCATGGCCGTGGGCTGCTCCACTGTATATACACGGTGTTACATCATCATCTGCGCATGCGCACATGCTGCCACATCATCCTACAGAACCTGGGAGGGTTTCCCTTTTATTTGGTGCAGATTTCACATTTCTATCATCTTTTGTTGCTTTCCTGTGACCGGTCAAAAGTGCACCATGACTTTACGGACACACTGTATTTATTCATTTATTGTTATTTAGTAAGTGCCTGGGGAGAAGCTGTGCCCAGCACTATGATGGAGGTAAGGCAGTGATGCCCCCGTACTGGGTTGAACAGCATCTCTCCCCAAAACGCATGTCCACTTGGGATCTTAGATTGTGACCCTATTGAAAATAAGATCTCAGATGTAATTATGCAGTTCAAATGAAGTCATACTGGGTTAAGGTGGGCTCTCACCTACAGGCCAGTGTCCTTATGAGAAGAAGAAACAGACACAGAGACATACACATAGAAGACAGTCACATGAAGACAGGGCAGACATGGGAGGGATGCAGCTACAAGCCAAGGAATGCCAAGCACTGTCAGAAGCTACTGGAAGCCAGGAGAGGAGTGAGGAGGAAGAGACTCCAGAGGAAGTACGGTTGTGCCAACACCTTAATTTTGGACTTCTAGCCACCAGAACTGTGAGAAAACAAATTCTGTGGTTTTAAGCCACCCAGTTCATGTTGTGTTGTTATGGCAGCTCCAGGAAATGAATACACACCCAACCAACACTGGTTTTTCTACCAGTGAGGTAATGGTGTGGCCCTTGCTTTGGTATGTTGAAGAATCGGATGGACGTGAGCTCGGAGATAGACTAGGGCCACCCCAAACAAATGTGCAAGTGAAAAGTCGTCCTCCATATGGGAAATGATGGCAAAAATAAACTAGTAAATGCTACCATTGTCATGTGTAGACATTTTGTGAGAGCTGTGACACGAGAAGGGTGACTGGGACCCCATGGGCCACAGGGCGACTCTGGCTGAGAGAGACCAGGAAGCCAGCCTCCAGAAGACCTCTTCTAGGTGCCAGGTTCTCATTCCTGGCAGGGACAGCACCGTGACAGCTATGGATTGATATGTCTTGCACAGAGAAGCAGGAAACATCTGGATAAATGGGTCAGCATGAAGCCTGGTCCAGAAGTGAAAAGCAGAAGCTGTGGGACGGACAGGCCGGGATGGCAATTGGGTGACAATCACCAGAAGCAAAGGGGAGCCTTCCCTCCCCCTCCAGCCTGGGCAATCGCGGCATTAGCACCCACGGGTGCCAGGCACAGTGCTAGGTACCTTCAATACATTTAATCCTCAGTTACGGCACTTAGAGGTGTCATGAGGGCGGGGAGATGGGCAAGGCGAGGCCATCGGGTCACTAAGATTGTTTACTCAGTCTTATCTTTGTAGCCAACATGACGGTGAGGAAAGTGGGGAAGTAAAATAGAAATAAAATACCTGGGCCTAGCCCACAATAAACTTGCAATAAACAATACTTCCTTCAGTAAATCATATAAATTTGTTCCAGAAAATTAAAATGTTTCATTCAGCCTTCACTATTCAACTCTGGAACGTGTTCCTGGCAAGTCAGGATTTACAAGGACTCTAAATTATACATTAGATTGAAAACAGGGCAAAAGAAGGGAAATAAATTAAACCTCAGTGTTCCACAAAGCAACTTTTCTTTTAGAAATAAAACTTCAAAAGGTTTTTGTGATTAAATTAAACCAAGAACTGAGCCTATACAAGGAGGAAATGTAAATGTCAGAAGAAAAGTCTTCCTAGCTGTGTTAATTATGAATTCATCCACTGAAGTGCCATTTCGTTCCTTCACCTTTAACACCTCATGGCAAAGCTCTGCAAACCTCAGGCAATGCGTCTCAGGACCATTAGACCTGAGTTGTAGTAGTGAAATCGTTAATAAACTCCAAACAGAATCAGCTGAGGAATGTGCAGTGAGGATGGCCCTGTGGCTAGGGAGGGCAGAGAGCCAAGAAACGGAGCGAGCTGATGAGCTGACGGCCACGTGATCTCGGGCGAGTTAGCTTTTCTTTCCACAGACCTGTTGCTGAACCAGAAAGCTGAAAATTCCAATACCTGCTCCTCTATAATTCAACAGAATTATACAAAACTTTCAGGATAAATTAGTTAATGTACAAGATGTAAAGCAAGTTAGTTTTAGCCAAAAAGGAACCATAGAGCAGGGGTCCCCAAACTTTTTACACAGGGGGCCAGTTCACTGTCCCTCAGACCATTGGAGGGCCGGACTATAAAAAAAAACTATGAACAAATCCCTATGCACACTGCACATATCTTATTTTAAAGTAAAAAAAACAAAATGGGAACAAATACAATATTTAAAATAAAGAACAAGTAAATTTAAATCAACAAACTGACCAGTATTTCAATGGGAACTATGCTCCTCTCACTGACCACCAATGAAAGAGGTGCCCCTTCCGGAAGTGCGGCGGGGGCCGGATAAATGGCCTCAGGGGGCCGCATGTAGCCCGCGGGCCGGGCCGTAGTTTGGGGACCCCTGCCATAGAGTGTATGTCGAAGGTGCAATTCTGAGGACTCATGGAGAAAAAAAGATTTTTTGTAATTGGTGTAAAATCTCTAAAATTCTATAAACTGGTTCATCTGATTTGCACACAAGTTGTCTGGTATGAAATTAGTATAGATCGCTGTTTACTCACATTTTAATAATTCTTTTTTCATGACTTCCTCCTCCTTTGTTATACTCAGAATAATAGCTGGGAGTTTCCTGCTCTGTGTAACATTTATTTGATTCAGGCTATAGGATCTCTAATAGGAGTGGCTGACACATGTTCAAAGATAAAAAGGAAATAACCAAAACGTGTCACAAAATGGTTAAACAAATTGCTTCCTTGACTGTCCTTAGCCAAAGAAAAAAAAATTATTACCAAGAACCTGATCTCCTCTCGCTCCCTGTGGTTCATGAACACCCTGCTGAATCATGCATCAGGAGTAAACAGAGAGCACTCTGGAGTCCCAGGAGACAGTAACAACATCACTGCCCAGCAAACCTGTTTCCAAGATGCTGGCCAGAGAAATATCAGGGGGTGGCACATTTTTAAAAATCACAATTTTTGTCCCTAATTAATTTTCATGGTTTGATTCATGACAAGAAAGATAAGAAAGGTCATTTCATCTGCCCAGACCTCAATAAGCAGTATGTTATAACCAGGTAAAAAGGAAAAGGAAAAGGAAAAAGAGAGAGAGAGAAGGAAAGTGTATGAAATGTAATTCTCAGAATGCTTGATCCCTATAAGGTAAACAGATAATAGCTTCCCAAAGTGGTCCACACCCCAATCCCTGGAATCTGAGAGAATGCCAGGGCGCATGCTCATGAATGATTGCAGATGGAATTAGAATCGTTAACCAGCTCACTTTGAGATGGGGAGATTATCATGCACTATCTGGGTGGGTCCAGTGTAATCACAAGAGTCCTTAAAAAGTGGAAGAGTAGCAGAAAGAAGAAAAGATCAGAGTGATGCAATCATTCCAGAACTCATCTCGTTGCTGGCTTTGAAGTGGAGGCGGTGGTCGGCAGCCAAAAAATGTTGGGGTCTGTTTTGTTTTGTTTTAATGGAAAAGACAAGGAGTGGATTGTCTCCTAGAGCCTCCAAACAGGAAGGCCGACACCTTGATTTTAGCCCCTGGTGAGACTGTGCTGTACTTCTGCCCCATGGAACTGTAAGATGATAAATGAGTGCTGTTCTAAGCCACCAAGTTCGTGGTGATTTGTTATGACGACAGAAAATGAATACATCTGCTAAAAGCTAGAGGACTGCGCAGCAAAAGCCAGTTGAACACTACTTATGTTCCAGGCCCAAGCGGTCGGTCGCACAGCTACCAAGGAGGGCTGGCCGGGGGCGCCGGGGACGGGCCTGCTCCGGGCTAACAGCAGCGCGGGACTCGAGATGGCCCAGCTCCCCGCATTGCCGCTCCTGGTATGCTCCTTCAACCGTGTGGCTTCAGGGATGTACAATAGAGGCCTGTCAGCCTCTCTGGCTTCTGTGGTGTAAACGGGCTGAGACTTTCACTTAGGACCCATTTTCAGAGTAATCTTCATGGAGAAAATCTGAGTCAAGAAGGGAAATTGTTTACTATTTCAATAGTGCCATGAGTCAAAATAAATTACTCTTTTAGCAGTCTCCCCTGCCATGGAGATTTGACTGCTGAGTGCTGGGCATTTCCAGAGCACGGGTCAGCCTGGATCACGGGGAATGCAACTCAAGACTCCTGAGAACACCGAGGGGCTGCTTGGAATCTCGTAGCACAGGTTTGCCGATTGATGTAGGCTACTTGCCCCAGAGTCAAATTCCTTTACCGTAAATCATTTCTTTGACTTCACCACAGCATCTCCTACCTTTGTTACATGGAGCCTGCCTCTCACGTGAGTTTCCAACAGCTGCTATGGAGCGTAACATACCGGACATCCAGTGACTGCTGCCAGGTCCACGGCCAGTTCACAGGACTTGATCAAATCCTCCATCATGTCCAAAGCCTGCTGTAGTTCAGCTGAGAATGCGGAATCCCTGGTCCTCTTTGACTTCTCCTGTGGAAACCAAATGCCTTGTTGGAAATCAAAATGTAAACCATCTACCAAGTGAAGAAGGAAAACAGGACAGAGATAAGCAGCCACAGGTCGAACCAACACGAAGCATCTGAGAAGGTGGGGAAGCCTATCTGTCGTCTCCCTGCTCCCAGAGAATGATGGCTGCAGATATTTGCTGGTTCATCATCAACCACACTTCCGTAGATTGTCCTAATGAAGAGTGAAGTTCATAAAACCATGGGCATTATATTCCTCTTAAGAAACACACTGAGCTTTTTTAAAGCATGAAAAAAAAAAACCCTTTAAATTGGCTGTTCCTTTTTTACACATCCATTCCTAGGGCCTATGGAAAAGTGCAATCTGAGTATCATATTCCTACATTTAATGGGAAAGTCTTACTCCCACGGATAAAATTATACTTAAAACCACCCTAGAGGTGACTATTTTTAAAACACCTGTCGAGACAAAGACTGGGCTGCCATGTGGAGGTTGACTAATGATTTACGTGTAAACGCTGCAGTGGTTTCGTTTGCCACTTGGACTCTCCTGCAGCTGTGCCCCTCCTCCCCCCCCCCCCGCCCTCCCGCCTGCACCTGCCTTTAAAGATGCCAGCCAGGCCTGTGCTCCCAAACATAAACACGCAGCGTTACGAGGAAAAGCTAGATCTGCTAAGTCACAACACGGATGTCTCAGTTATTACACTGTAACACTCAGGATGGAATTGGAATGACTGTTTCAGCTTGAAAGGCCTCTGCTTAGGTTCTCAGTATTTTATTCTCCTGCTACTTACATAGCATATGTATGTAATTTAGTAAGTGCAAACAAAAAGATTTTGATTTCTTCCATTTTTTTAAACACATCAGTTTCTACACCAAAGAACAGATTGCTCTTTGCTGCGCCTCCTTGTCCTCGACTGCATGATGTCAGTGAAGCATTGTGTATCGATTTCCTTAATCTCTGCAGAAGTACTGGAGATTAGCATATTTGTTTTTGTTTTGTTTTTTATTTATTAGAGAGAGAGAAGAAAAGAGAGATGGAAGAGAGAACGCGAGAAGCATCAACTCATAGTTGCTTCACTTTAGCTGCTCATTGGTTGCTTCTCGTATTGACAGGGGGACTCAAGGTGAGCCAGTGAGCCGTTACTCAGGCCAGCACCTTGGGCACTCACTGGACGCCACCCGCACAATCTAAAGCCAAATTAGCCACAGCGGTCGCAGAACCAATTCTGGCACACCCTGCCTGCTGGTGGCAAAAAATATCTGACACCTTAGGACTGCGAATCATGTCAGGAACCACTGTAAGCACCTAAATATCACTGCTTATTACTCATTGCTTGTAAATCACTCTTTAATAATTGATCTGCAATGTAACTAACAGTCAATAATGTTCATGTTTCAGTTTCCTGGGTCCACCATCTAAAACTTCCCTTTTTGAAATTGTGGACACTTGTCAAATTGTGAGTCTCTCAGATTACCAACAGGGGACACAATTTCATGTTCATATTACTCATGAGTTGTAGAACACCACGCATCCAGACCCTGAATTCAGCAATCTTGGGCTCAAGCCAGTGACCTTGGGCTTCAAGCCAGTAACCCCACACTCAAGCTGATTGCTGTGGTCAAATCGGCCACCTCAGGGTTTTGAACCAGGGACCAGCATCCACCACTACTGTGCCACCACTGGCCAGGCTGGACACTAGCATTTTTAGGTCAAAGATACAAGTGACAGCGCTGATGAATGGAGCAGAGCACTGTCTCCACTGAACAATTTGCTATGGATTCTTACCTTCTTCCTCACAATAAATATGCTCTAGTCCTGGTGAAAGACAGTAGACCCTCACCTGACTTTATATATATAATATATAACATCATCACATATATAACATCATCAGTAGTGGATTAAAAGTTCTTATACTAGTCATCTTCCTCTTTACCTAACACTTATAACTCAGTTTCTTTTTAGAGACTCAACTGTTTCTATTCTCTTTCCTTCCTAGTTTTATACTGGTACTGTAGGGCTCAGAAAAAGCCTTACAAACATTACTAACCCACTCTAGCTCAGGCTAGCTCCCCTTGCTCCAGACCATAAAGCTATTTCCTGTGTCTTGAGCTTCCAGTATCAAGGGGTCCCCACCACACATCCTGAACTGAGAAGGTATGCAAATGACTGCTAATCTTGAGACACATGTCTTAGGTTTTTCTTGATAAAACCAGAATATTTAATAGGAAATTTAAGAAACTCTATTGCTAAGCCACAGATTTCTTCCTAACTTGGTAGGCCACCATTTCCTCCAAGAGAAACTTGACTGTCTTAGAGACATGCATGCTCACACATAGACACACTCTTGGAGGACAACAGGACATGATGTACACAAATTAGATAAACAAATAAATAAATATAAATCATTCATTCTGCTATGCAGGAAAACCAAAGTAGAGATTTTATCATCTTTACTTCAGTCTTTTATGTATGCATTTTACACATTCTTATTTGTATTGCTGTTAAAACATTTTTATATGAAAGAAAGAAAATGTTACCACTTATCCTGCTACAAATCCCCACTTTGAAATTGCGTTTAATTTTTTGTTTTTTCCTGATTATGAATTATGAAATACATACAATTTTACATAATTTAGACAATAGCAATTTTAAGCAAGGAAAACAAAATTGTCATAAAGCCTCACACCCACGGACAAACAGCATTAACAGTTATATAAAACAATAGTTAGCATCCATTACCTTAGCTGGACCTCCTTCTAGGTCACCTGGGTCTATCTCCAAATCCTCAGGAGACTCAAAGTCCAGCAGGTCCTGCATTAACCCAAAAGCCTTATTGAAGAGCAGAAAGTAGAACACGGACTAAACCTACAGGGCACACAAGCTAGAGACAAATGCTAAATGAAATGAGAATGTGCACGAGTCTGTCTGTCACAAGAGGGAAAGAACGAATGATAGGTTTGGCATAGTATTCTTTCTGCAAATAAAATCATAGTGCACACATTATTTTGTAGCCTGCTTTCTCTCACTCAACAGCATCATAAATGTTTATTTTTCTCATGACATGATATTTTTTTAAAAACATGTTTTAAATTGCAGCAGCAATACATCCTACACATAAATCATAACTGATTAATCTCTACTATTGTTAAATATTTAGGTTTCTCAATTTTTCCTAAAGATAAATTCTTAGAGGTGGAATTGTTAATTTTAAGTTTTGATGCATAATTTTAAGTTCTTTAGAGAAGGACTATGTTCCTGCCAGCCACTTAGAAATCTTGTTTCATGAGCTCCTAGCCTACACTGAGAATTGCCATTTAATCAAAAAGTTTGCCCAATTGAATTAACAGCAATCCTACCTCATTGTTTTTTAGCTTGAATTTCTTAGATAACTGGTGAGCTAGACCTTTCAAAAAAATGTTTGCTACTAACATTTTTTAATTCCTTTGTAAACTGCTTATGTCCTTCTTTCATTTTTTTTATTATTAATTCTTTTTTACATATGAGCTTTGTTAAGGTATATCTGACATATAAAATTGTTAGATATTGAAAGTGTACATCATGATGAGTTGATACATGTAAACATTGTGAAAAGATTCCCAATTCTCCCAATTGCGTTAATTAACACATCCATCACCTCACATATTTATTGTGGGTTTAGTTTTTTTGGGGGGGGTCTACTATCTTAGCAAACTTCAATTATATAATACATTTATCAAATTTCAATAATACGATATAGTCACCATGTTTTGCATTAGGTATTCAGACCTTATTCATCTTACAGCTGAAAATTTGTAACATTTACCGATCTCTCCTCATTAATTATTTTTTTATAATTAATTTTTTAAAAGAA
This sequence comes from Saccopteryx leptura, assembly GCF_036850995.1. NCBI lineage: Eukaryota > Metazoa > Chordata > Mammalia > Chiroptera > Emballonuridae > Saccopteryx > Saccopteryx leptura. The sequence continues at coordinate 70,559,261 of NC_089510.1, read as the reverse complement.
AAATGAATGTTGCTCTTATGATCTGAGTTAGATTATATGAGAAATCAGCATGCCCACCTATTCTACAATATCCTTGCAATAAGCAAAACTTACAGTAAACAAATAATGTACCATTTTGCAAATTATATCTTAATTAAACAAAATCCAGGCAAGAAAAATTCTCTATTTTAAATTTGGTAGTTTCCATCCATCACTTAGCCTGTCTGATAAAATCATGAGCTCAATGAATCCCTAAATGCATCTTTCTTTCTTTCTTTCTTTCTTTCTTTCTTTCTTTCTTTCTTTCTTTCTTTCTTTCTTTCTTTCTTTTTCTTTCTTTCTTTCTTTCTTTTTCTTTCTTTCTTTCTTTCTTTCTTTCTTTCTTTCTTTCTTTCTTTCTCTTTCTTTCTTTCTCCTTCTTTCTTTCCTTCCTTCCTTCTTTCTTCTTTTTAAAAAATATTTTATTTATTCACTTTTAGAGAGCGGGGGGAGAGAGTGAGAGAAGGGGGGAGGAGCAGGAAGCATCAACTCCCATATGTGCCTTGACCAGGCAAGCCCGGGGTTTTGAACCGGTGACCTCGGCGTTCTAGGTTGTTGCTTAATCCACTGTGCTACCACAGGTCAGGCAATGAATCTCTTTCTAGCATATGCAGATAATAATATATTATAATTAACTTGCTTCAACTCATTAGACATTATGTACTCAAAAAACTCTTGGTCATGACTATTAATTTTAATAATGTCTCAGATAAGATAATAAACATTTTATAGATCTCTCTTTTTTTTATTTCTATGAACTCGTTAAGCATGCTGACCATTGGTCACATATCTTGCTGATATATTTTCCCCAAGTTTTCATGTGTCTGTATTTCATGGTATTGTATAATCAATCATTCCTCCCCTTTCTTTTCTACTTAGAAAAGCTCTCTGTAGCAGGATTCCACAGTCCTCTCTAAGCCAACGATGCAGTCAGTCCAGCACCCAGGCTCTTCCCAAGGAGCTGCAGAGTGAGCTCAGTTCCTCAGGATGGAGAACACCACAAGGTCCTTTCTCTGTCCACACTGCTGCCAGCGCCTCAGCTGACGTTTCTGGGCGCCCAGCACGCTTCTCGGTGGGAAAAACTGGGCTGCCCTGAGTAGCCTGCCTTGGTTTTGCACAGATTCCCAAGGATTAGTTTATAGTGATTCTGTCTCGTCTCCTCAGTAAAGCTAACATCTTCTAAGTATTTTTAACATGTATTACCTCATTCAATGCTCCCCAAAAGCATACGAGGAAAGTATTATCACTACTTTCACTCTGCAGGTGAGGAACAGGCTGAGAGCAGTTACATAACCTGCCTGTGTTCACACAGCCGTCAGAGCCTGGTCCACACCCAGGATGTCTAACCCTGGGCTCTGTGTTTCTAATCCCCGTGCCCTGCAGCCCCTGCAAGTGGAACTTACGGTGTCAACAGCACTTCAAAGGGAAAACCTGAGTCCTTCAGTCCCTGATGCAGCCAGGCCAAGGGAGTGAAGACCCCCACTGAGTCCCCCCACTTTCTGGGCCCTGTGGTAAGACTTCATGATTTAGGATGGGACAGTCAGAGACGTATAAGGCCCTGAGTGAGTGCTGTATCAAAAGATGCTCACAAATACCACTCATATTAGAAAGCAGTGAGCCACATTCTCATTCCCAAACTGGAGTGACGTCTCCATATGTAAAACAGCAGCTGCACGTCATGGGCACTTCCTGTGGGTTAGTGCTGAGCAAGCTCTCTCCATGTGTCCTCACTGCTTCTGCCAGCAAGGAGGAGGTTCTGGTATCTCCTTTTACGTATGAGAAAACCCAGGCCTGGGGGTCTAGTAATGCCACAACTGGCAGCAGCAGAGCCTGGCCAGCCCAGGGGGGGACTGCTGGGGTAAAGCTGAAAGGGTAACTTTTTCTGAGGGCAAATATTGGGCCATGAGCTTATCCTCCATGAGCCTCAGTTTCTTCACACTCCAGAGACTGTCTGACACATCTGGTTGTGGGGAGTAAGTACAAAATACACATGGGGAGGTATCTGGTGAACAGTAGCAGTTCATACTTTTATTAAAAGATAGTAGCCATTGGGCAAGAGCTGCTGATCAAGGTTCATTCTAAACGCAACTTGGAGAGGTGGCCCCAACCTTTCCCTGAGCTCACGCCTGGGGAAGCGGCCCTGGCAGTCCCTCCTGGCTTGTCTGGGTGCCTGGGAGTGTCCTGCGGGTGTGAAAGGAGTGTCCTGCCTGGGAGAAAAGAACCACCGAGAATTCTGCAGAGCACAATTCATTCTATTATAATGCTCTTGAGAAAGATGCTAAATCTAAGGATGCAGGCAGATGTGGCAAAAGGAGTGAACACTCCAGTTCTGCCTTCTCCCTTCCACTGTCTTAATGCATGTAAAACAGTGGCCTTGGGGGAAACCACCCCTCCTTCCTGAAGCCCCTTGCCTCATCTGTAAAATGGAGCCATGATCTCTTACATGGAGATATCCTACGAGAACAGAGCCTGGCTGCCTCCCCACCCTCTCAGCTGCCAGCATGTGGCCACAGCCCCCTTTCAAGCGTGGCTCGCAAGGACCCTCCTCCCTTACGCCGGGCTCCTGAGACACTCATGCCTTGGCTGCATGCTGGCCTAGCCTGGCTCTCAGGGCCATTTCAACTCTACAATTCTTTGGTCTAAAGCCTTATTGAGGTGGGCCCCTTTAGACTTGGAAGACATAAAAAGCTCAAATGTTAAATATCTTCATCTTTGGAGGACAAAGTCATGACTCTACACATCTAAGGCAAAGAGCACCATAGTGCATTTGTCTGTTTACCCAACACATAAGAGCCCTGTATCACTGACTTTACCTTCAACAGCATCTGGTATTTTAGAAGTCTCTGGCTTGGTCTTCTAAGATACATAAAAAGAGAGAGATTGTGATCCAATTGGCGCTGGCATACCTTTAAAAAACAAATAGAAACAACACAAAACAAACAACACATAAAACAGAACAAAAGTGACATTTAAATATGAGAAGTGAAATGAGCTTTTCACGGACAAGAGGGGCAGCTGTGTTGACCAGTCTCGTACTGTTACTAAGTTGTTCAGTCCTCCGGGGGCAGCATGTGGAATGAAAGAAAGGGGAAAGGGGACTCCTGGGCTAGTATTTTTACAGGCAACTAGGGAATCAGGGCTGTTTATTTCTTTTAGAAAGCAAGTCCACTAGAAGACAGAGGGGCATTTCAGATCCTTCTGAAAAGGAAGCAGCCTGTCTTTGCGTTTCAGTGTGGTGGGGTCTCCTGAGGCCATTCTGAGTCTGGAGAGTACATGATGGCTTCTTGATATTATTCCAGGGAGCCCCCGTGTCTAGCCTTTTGGACTTAATTCCATTTTAAAACCCTTCCTAGAAGAGGACTCCGGTTTTCTCACCAGGCTTCAGCTGCCGCTCACAGGCCAGCCCACAGATACCCAGGGAAGCCTCAAAACTCCCAACATGTAATTTCACAATTGGAGAGAGACTTGTAATAAACACAAATCTCAAGGCCAAACTCCTCAGCTTAGTTCATACTTTTGATATCTTGAAAAATTTATTTTTATGATTTTCCTCTGTATGGCTCCATCCCACATTTTGCTGTCATATTTTTTACATGACACTCCAAATTGATATCTTTAAAATTTTGATGCACATAAACATTGTCCCGGGAAAACAATCTGTGGGAGACCTGTAATCCCAACCTTACCCCAAAGTAGGCACAGTCCTGACATTCTTGCCATATTGCCCTAGCTCGGGGCAGATTCTTATGATATTTAAAATATATCTGAAGATCTTCTTTCTGTGTGAGAAAAAAAAAATAGAACAAATCAATCAGGTAGTATGTTTCAGGAAGTGGACAGGATAATACAGTTATTCACAGGTTTGACAAGCCCGAGTTTTGCAGTGTGTGAGGCTCTGGGAGGCTCACCCAGTTTCTGTGTGCAGGAGTGCGTGTGTGAGGGGGAGACAAACGGGGGCTGTACGTAGCTGTCAGTACTAAGCACAGGTCTCAGCCAAGTGCAGTGGGAGCAATCACAAGGCTCCAGAAAATAAACAAGTAAATTCATGAACAGGAGTCAGTTTTGATCTGTATCTTTCCTCCTCTGCTCTTTATTCAATGTCTTCACAAAACAGTCCCCCCCCCCAATAGTTGTTCAGTGAGTGATAAAATTAACACCCTGTCCTTATTACCATCATCGCAGAAACCACCATAGAAGGAAAGTGTGGCGGTTTAGACAAAACCACACAGATCTAAATCATGTGGGCAAGACCCAGAGTGGCAGGCTCTGCCTTGGACATCTCTGAGCTGTAGCACAGGATTCGGAGAAGAGCAAGGTACGTGACTCTCAGAGCCAGGCATCCACAGCAATTCCAAGTGCTTGTGTGGCTTTGAGACCGCAGCAGGGACACACATCTGCCAATATCCCAGCTGGAAAAGATACCCCAAGCCAGTGAGGTCCGCTGTGGCTTCATCCGCGCCACCAGGAAGACCTGGTCCATGGGGGCTGTGCTCGCCACAGAAGCCGTGCTGCTCTGGCAGAGGCCTACATGGTTACTTCCTTTCAGATTTCTATGTCCCTATCTTTCCGCCCAAGGCCAATTCTTGATGTCCTTCATGTGGACACGGGCTATTTCCCCGTCACAGCTTCAACTCTGTCTACTCCTAAACACACTGCCACAGCCCTGGCCAGATAGCTGGGTTGGGTAGAGCTTTGTCCTGAAGCACAAAAGTTGTGGGTTTGATTCCTGGTCAGGATACACACAGATCAATGTCTCTCTCTCTCTCTCTCTCTCACTCTCTCTCTCTCAAATCAATAAAGTAAATTTAAAGAAACTAAACACACTGCTGTAGTGAGTGAGTTTCATTTCTGTATCTCTTCCTTTCTGATGGATTTTAAGTGGTCATTTCACTACAAGAACTATAGCAACGGTATTTTGCTTCTCTCTCCAGAAAACATGGCATGCATTTGCACGCACGCATGCACACACACACAACACACACACACACACACTCACACACACACACACACACACATTTAGAAAGAGAAGTGGCCCCTGGGAAATGCTGTTCAGACTGGTTAAGGAACTAGAATAATAATTCAAAGCCTAACAATAATACATTCACGTGAGTGAGTGCTTTTGATGTGCTGGCACTATGCTAAGCACAGTTGTTAAACTCAATGGCTCTCAAAGCATAGTAGCTTGGACATGGGAAACATTCCAGCCATCCAGCAGGCCAGGCTTATAAAACATTACAAATTGATTAAGGCATCTCATTCACAAATAGTGTATCAGAGCACAAAGACAATGGCCTTTAGCACCTAAAAGAATTCAAGGTGTCTCTGCTTTCAACACTCACCACCAAACAACTCTCTTTAGCTGAAGGTGACTTTGGAGGGTGAAATGTCCTCAGCAGTCATCAGCCACCTTCCCCCAAATGTCCCCGTAACAAAGACAGACCTGGTTCCTGGGAGCACGGGGAGCTCAGTCGGCTTTCCTGCTACCTTCAGGAAAGGTACATCACCCCTCGGGTATGTGTCTGCACTTGGAACAACACAGAACACTACAGCCCTTCAAGGACAGAAATATAACTGTTGCCCTTAATTTGCTCTTCAGTCCAAAATTTTTCAGAGAAAGGATGCATACTAACCAGCAGTATATGAAAGTACCCTAATTCCCCTCACTTCCTTATAGAGTAAATCAGGTTAAAAAGGTTACTAGCAAAAACTCAGGTTCACACACTAGTGCTTATGAATTAAGACTGTAGGCTCTAGTGGTGTATGGCCCAGGTTCAGTTCTTGGCTTTGTCAATTCTAAATTATATGGCCTGAGGACATATATACATAAGTTATTTAATCTTCCTACACCTCAAGTTTTCTCATCTGTTAAGTGGGCTCACAGCAGCAATCAACTCTGATGACTTGTGAGATTAAATGAGATGATGTATAGGAACCTCTCAACAAATGCCTGATACATTCAGAGTACCCAACAAATGGTAGGCTATTATCAAAGCACGTTTTACTCTGTAGAACCCTTCTGCATGCATTACCGTCCCTATGTATAAGACACTCCATGTATAAAATGCACCTCAATTTCGGGGCCCGAAATTTGAAAAAAAATTATTACATAAAGTTATTGAACTCAAGTTTTATTCATCATAAAATTCATACAACTCCTTATCACTGTCAGAACTCCCATCCATTAGCTTGTCCTCATCTGTGTCTGATGACGAATGTCTTCAACAATGAGCACAAAAACAAGCACAAAAAAGGGGGCAATGCAAGTAAAAAAATCTATAACAACTGTGTAAGTCGCACCCAGTTCTTAGACTCCAAATTTTTCAAAAAAAAAAAGGTGCATCTTATACATGGGGAAGTACAGTATTTTATTTTATTTCCACAACAACTTTACATATTGTTATTACTAAGCTTGTTGTGAGGAGGAGGAAAGTGAGACTCCAAGGTTTTCTTGAGATCATGTGGCAGCAGCTCAACTTAGATAAGAAGTTCCATTTCCTGAGTTCCATACTAGTGCTCTTTCCACTGAGCGGATGAAACTCAAAGAAAACCACTGACAACTATTCTTTTACATAGAGCTTGGCCTCTGGGGCAGAATCTCCCTGCGTGCTATAGGCTACAGAGTCTGAATAAAACACTTGGCCAGAGCAAAATTTCAAACTTCAGAGCCATGCTTAGTGGAATTCTGCAAATACTACTGAGAAAAAGTAAACTGCTAAAATAAATAAAGGATGACAGGCCCGCCTTGTTGGCTAACAAATGCAAGTCTGTGCACGGCAGCAGTCAGTTCCCTCAAGGATTTGCAAAGATTAGATCGTTGTGGTTCTAAGATAAAAATTCATTACCTGTTTTTTTGTCTCCGACATCATATATCATGTAAGATTACATGCAGAGCTTGTGGTCTGGATTAATGATTTCTAAGATGTCTCCCAATATGGGAGACTATAAATAGCTTTGTATACGTGTAGGAGAGGAATTCTTCTAAGAAAAGATTAGTTAGCAATTCCCTGATGATTTCCTCATAGATGGACAATTTTTATTTGATTACATCCGTTTTTTTCCCACAGAAATTTGGTTCTTTTGTCATTCAAAAATTTAAGTGCCTTTGCAATAATGACATAAGCATTTATAAAGTATTTATTTTTTAATTTTTTTAAATTGATTTTTAGAGAGAGAGAGAGGAGACAGAGAGACAGGACATTGATCTGTTCCCGTATGTGCCTTGACGGGGGATTGAGCTGGCAATTTCCGTGCTTCAGGATGATGCTCTAACCAACTGAGCTGTCCAGTCAGGGCTAAAGTGTTTCTTTTAAAAAAAAAAAATGATTGATTTTAGAGAAAAGAAGGGAGGGAGAGAAACTTTGGTTTGTTGTTGCACTTACTCATGCATTCATTGGTTGATTCTTGTATGTGCTCTGACTGGGGATGGAGCCCACATCCTTCACTCATTGGGGTGATGCTCTAACCAACTGAACTACCTAGCCAGTACCAGCATTTATAAAATATATCTACACTATGAAACTAGATTTCACATCAGTTTGATGAATGCAAAACTGCAAAGTAATGTAAAACATTGATAATTCTGTAAAAAAATTCTAAAATGAAATTAAGCAGGGATGAATACAAAATAGTTTTTAGTGTGGTACGTTGAATTCTAGTCCTTGATGAAAAACCCATGATGGGCTGTTTGGAAAGCCCACACAGGGCCATGGAAGGGGACTTCTAAGCTGGTCAGGAGCTCTGAGGGTTGAAAGCTCTGTTTTTCCATTATGTCAAATACCTTGAAACCTAGGGAATTTTTGTTTGCTGGCTTTCCGTTTTTACAAGTACTGCTCTTAAACTTATCAATCATAATTTGGGTTGTTAATAAACGTTGAAGTTGCTTGCTCTGTTGTCTCAGGATCACAGAAGAAAAACAAAGAAGAGACTGAGAAAAAGGGTTAGCTGGGATAGAGAGAAGAAACGGGAAAGATTCAGAGTGGAGGGCACCAGGAGGCACAGTCCTACGGGCAGGGGAGCCCTCGGTGGGGAAAGGTGCTGAGCAAAACATCTCTCCGGGCCAGCTCCCCCAGCACTGGCGGCCCAGACAGCCTGTTCATTTTCCAGAGCAGGGGTGCAGAAGCCGTGACAGGGAGGAGGGCTCTGCCACTGGAAGGCAGGTAGTCGGAGGTATGTCATTTTAGGACAGGAAGTTCACAATTTGGGTGCTAAACATCAGAGAGGCTGTAGATTTAACATTTTCTAACCACCCTCTATGCTGTAAGAAATAAAATGGAAGTCAGCCCATCTTCAGGGATTTTCAGTTTAACCTCGATAATTCTCGTGCGAGTATTACTACAAGAAGTGAGGAATGTTAGTGTGATTCTGGTCCTAAAAGAGTTAGGTTTGTCATGCAGAGTCATTCAGGATCACCTGCTTTGGGTTACCCTGGGGGCCGGGGAGCAGTCTTATTTCACTGGGCTTCGCAGGAATGCAGGCTTGTGAGGGGCTCCCATCTATCAGGGTAAGCTCATCGCACTGGACACATCTCACACTGCATGTAGCACTGTGAAGGACTCTTGCTTTGCATTCAAAAGGCAGATGTGTATTCAGACATTTCCATTTACACAGAAAATTAAGGGCTGCCTCGACTCCCATGGTTATTTTGACTTTCTGGAAATGCAGACTTACTCTCTTGAGAAAACAACGTGCCAGAAGTTCTGGATTTTCAGTGCACTTTTCCAATTCTTTTAGAAAAGTCCTAGGGAAAGAAAAGTATAATAATGCTTTTTAATGACTTTTACTTACATTAATTCTTTTTAAAATTTATTGATTTTAGAGACAAAGAGGGAGAGAGAAAGCGAAAAAGATCAATTTGTTGTTTCACTTATTCATGCATTCATTGATTGATTCTTGTATGCACCCTGACCAGGATCAAACCTGCAACCTTGGCATATCGTGATGATGCTCTAACCAACTGAGCCACCTGGCCAGGGCTGCATTAAATTATTTTTAAAGTAATATCATATGAGGCTTTAAGAGATGCCTAGAAAAATGTTGTTTTCCAGGCTTTTTTATTGTTGATTCACCTTCAACACACTGATTTGGAAGAAAAAAGTGCATTTGGTGACATTACTAGGATTTCCTGAAACCATTCACAGCTTTTCTTATCATTCTAAGCATAAACCATTGACAGACTGGATGCACTAAAGCTTCCTGCTACCTGATAAGACTGTTACTAAGAACTGTGGCTGTTGCTCCTGCTACTACTATGGCTGAGAGCTTACTATAGCCAAACATAAGATTCACACACAGTATCTCATTAATCCTACACCAAACCTCGCAAGATAGGGTTTCATAAGCCTGAGTTTCAAAGAGGCTGCATAACTTCTCCAAGAAAAGTAGCAGAAATGAGATTCTCACATGCAGTTTTGACAACAGACCAAGAGACAGGAGATGTGCAGGATCTTTTCCCTTCTGTCAATTAGATGTGTGATTTGGGGTCATTATAGTGAGTAGAGTGAGTAAACAAGCTGAGGTCTCCTCATCTTTAAAATAAAATGGTTGGAAGATGATTTCCCAAGTCCCTTCATTCTCTACTTCTCTGGAATCAATATCCCAGCCACCCCGGGCTAAAAAAACCGACTTGTTAAACCAGTTAGTATTTTTTAACACCCTAGTCCCCATGCCGAACACAGTGCCTAACACTGAACAGGTGTTCAATCAATGTTGATGCATAAATAGATAAATGAACAAAAGAACACACAAACAAATACGGCATTGATGCCTGGCACTTCATACATGTGAGGCTAGTAATCACGACCATCACAGCCACCAGGCAGGTGCAGGTCCCATTAGATTCAGACAGACAGTAGAGAAACAGCGGAGCCAAAAACTGGTGGGCCATACGTTTTATTCTAGCCTTGCACAGGCCTGCAGTAAACACAAACACACAGGGCTCCAAAACCCACTCATTCAGTGCTCACAAAGCTACTGACACACCTGGGTTTTCCTAGCATCAAAGGCCCCACCAGTCTATCCACCTCTGTTCCCCATCTGCTTCTCTCTGCACAAACTGGCTTCTCCTTCAGCACCCTGCCATCTTGGCTGCCTCTTTTTCAGCACGTTTTTTTTCTTGCTCTCACTCTGCAAAAACATGGCCTCTTTCCTCTCCTTTCTCCTTCTTCTTAAAATTATTTGGCTCAAAATCCCTCCTCCAGCACACATTAGCATAACAAAGCCCTTCCCAAGCAGGAAGGTAATTAGCAGTTTCACAGGTCACATATCTGGGCAGCAGCCATTTTTAACAATAAAAGTGAGCAAAATCAAATAATACAAATTTTACAAACTTATCTGCCCAACAGTACATGTTTCATTAATGTCTTTTCCCTTCTTCCCCAGGGATCTTATAGCACTTTTCCCCTCCTTCATATTTCATCCCAACCCACTGACTCTGGACTACTTGCTTCAGCCTGAAAATATCTAAGCACTTTCACTGGCAATTCCATCCGTCTGATTTCCAGCCTCCTCTTACTTTCCAGTTGCTCCAATAATTTGAAATATTATATACCTGTTGTGAAATTCATAAAGTTCTCTAATATTCCCAAAGAGAAAGTCCTTGTTATTCTGAAGAATGTCTGGAATCAGATGCTTCAGCCAAATAAAATCCATTGGAGTGATATATCCCTGCAGAGGTGGGAACAAGGCAGGCTTCTCAGATGGGAACATATAAGAAATGATCTAAAGTATCTATTCCAGGAAATAACACTTTAATAAAATAATGGGGAAATACAGCACCATATAGTTTCTGAAAGCCATTTCATTAAATTCTTTTGATATTATTTTCCTCACCTGTCCATCTTCAGAAGGAGGTGGTTTATTGGGAATGATAAGATGGCATTTTTATAAGAAGAACAAACATATTTTTAAATGTTTACGTTATGCAAGTCAAGTGTTAAAGGAAAAAACTTACCCATCATTTCATGACCTGTTACAATTATTATTGTTTTATTATATTTCCTTCATGACTTTTATTTATTTAAAAATTTTATTTTTTATTTACTTATTCATTTTTAGAGAGGAGAGGGGGAGACAGAGAGAGAGAGAGAGAGAGAGAGAAGAGACAGAGAGAGAGAGAGAGAAGGGGGGAGGAGCTAGAAGCATCAACTCCCATATGTGCCTTGACCAGGCAAGCCCAGGGTTTCAAACCGGCAACCTCAGCATTTCTAGGTCAATGCTTTATCCACTGCACCACCACAGGTCAGGCTCCTTCATGACTTTTAGAAAGCTTATTTTATATGGTTATAATCACAGTGCAGAAATAACTTGTGTTCTGCTTTGCCATACACATTTTAGAGTCTGCTTGTAAAGTTCTACATATATTGTTTTTAACTTAATAAGCATTTTCAATGTTGCTACAAATTATTCAAAATAATTATTTTGTAAGAGTTGAATAATATTTCATTTAGCATGTTTATCAGATTTTTATTAACCATTCCCAAGTAAATATTTGGTTTCCTGATATTTTGTGGTAAAAAAATTCTATTATAATTTTGTACATATAATTTATTCCTCAAGATTATGACCTTAGGAAAATAGGGAAAATATATTTTTTCACTCTTAAGCAAAAAGTGCTACTTAAAAAAATAAGAAACAATTCTTCCTCATTCAATTATCAAAAACATTTCAATTCTCTTATCCATTATTGGGGAGCAGATAGTAAACTGAGCATTACTAGAATCAGTAGCACAATCCAAGTATTTAGTTGCATGGATCTGTAGTCATAAGAATGTTCTTACTTGCCTTGGAAAGACACTTGTGATATTATAAGCCCTGAAACCTTAGGGGGAGTTCTAGGCACATATGGCAACTATTTTGATTCTCTTTGTGCAACAAAATTTCTTCAGTCTGAATACAGGCTTTACATTGCCCCCCCCCCCCCCATCTACTTACATCAATTATGCTCTTCATCTCTTTTATATAAACCTCTTCAGTCTCAAGCAAGTCACATATAATGCGCCTGAATGACAGCAGCAGGTGGGGGATGAAAGAGAGACAGAGGGAGGGGAGTACAATTTTTTAGGGTTCTTTTGGCATAATGCTCATCAACAGTTCCCCTTAGCGGCCCACTTACTTAGTTCAGTCTGTTCTATTGACCACCCAAGGCCAACAGCTCACAAAACCCCCCTCTGATCACACTGATGTTAGAGGACTTAAAATACGTGTGTGCAGCCAGCTAATGACCTGTCCTCTGGTGCGCCACAGTGTGGGGGTCAAGAGGGCAGATGACGGAGCCAGAAATACCTGGTTTGGATCCTGGGTCAGGAAGGAGGTCTGCCTTACCCCTACGCTGGACATGTGGCATCCTAGATTTTCTCTTGAGCTTTCTGCTGTTTCACTGTCACATGGATTTTGACCCACAGGGATGTATTTTGTTGTGCAGTGGGTTAGATGGGTGCCCGTCACGTCCCCTTCCTCTGGCATCAGTGTTTCAGGGGATTGATTTCCTCGGCCACCTGACTTGAGCGGTGCTGCCAGCTTGCCTTCAGGAAAGCAGCTGGGCAGTGAGGCAGGTACCGTTCTGAGACGGCCTGCAAGATCGTGGGCCCCAGGGGCCCACATGCCTCCTCCCAGTGAGTCAAACGCTAACTTAGGTGCTGCTGTGACAGGACTTTGCCATGATTTGTTCCAAATCAGTTGACCTCAAGATAGGTAGATCACCCAGTTGGTCCTGTCCCAATCCCATGAACTCTTTAGATCTGGGTCTAGAAGTCAGAGAAACTGGAAGCATGAGAAGGATTTGACACAAAAGAGAGCCTCATTTGCTGGCTTTGGAAGGGGCCATGTGGCATGGAGCACTCGCAGCCTATAGGAGCGGGGAGTGGCCTCCAGCTGATTGACAGCCAGCAAGGAAACTGGGACTTTGTCCTGCAGCTGCAAGGAACTGAATTCTGCCCTAACCACATGAGCTTAGGATACCAGGGCCACCCGCCAATATCTTGATTTCAGTCCCTGGGATCTGAGCAAAAAGCCAGTCATGCTGTGCCTGGACTCGTGTCCCAGCTGTTTCTGATCATTTTTTTTTATAGAGCAATAGAAAACTAGCAACGGAGGCTAGGTTCCCACCTTTATCTCTAGACAGATTGTTTTCTTTCTCTTTTCAGGCTGTGTAGCCATACTTTCTTCTTTAGGCCTCAAGTGTTTGTACAAGTGTTCTTGTGTAGAATGTATACATTTATGGTTTCCTGTGAAGTGTTGCTGGTTATCTATAAAACAGAAACTTATCCTACTGAATGGTTTCTTTTCCTTTCATAAAATGGACAAATAATCAAAGAACACGACATATGAGATGCAGACAAATATACAAATAGCTATTAGTCTTACATAAAAAAATGCTCAATACACACTAATAGTAAAGAAGGCATAGTAAAAAGAAGTAACAATTTTTAGTACTAAAATAGCAGTAATTTCAAATCTTAAAAGAAGACTGATAGATAAGGATGTAGAAACACTCTCAGACAATGTTGGCAAAACTGTAAATTTGTGCGAGAAATATCTCACCAAATTTAAAACGCAAGCTCCTTAAGTCAGTAGTTCTACTTCTAAGAATACACATTGTTTGCTATCAGAACAGCAGTACTTAAACAACAACCAGATGTAGACTGCAAATTACTTAAATGCTCACCAACAGATTATGGTACATATACAGTATGATGAAATGCCATGTGGTTTTTAAAAAAGAACAAAGCCGGGCCTGACCAGGTGGTGGCACAGTGGATAGAGCGTCGGACTGGGATGCGGAAGGACCCAGGTTCGAGACCCCAAGGTCGCCAGCTTGAGCGCGGGCTCATCTGGCTTGAGCAAAGAGCTCACCAGCTTGGACCCAAGGTCGCTGGCTCCAGCAGGGGGTTACTCGGTCTGCTGAAAGCCCGCAGTCAGGGCATATGTGAGAGAGCAATCAATGAACAATTAAGAAGTCGCAACGCGCAACGAGAAACTGATGATTGATGCTTCTCATCTCTCTCCATTCCTGTCTGTCTGTCCCTGCCTATCTCTGCCTCTGTAAAAAAAAAAAAAAAAGAACAAAGCCGGTTGATATGACATAGTCATTATAAATAAGTTGAAACAAAACAAAAACGAGATGCAGAAAAGTATGCACAGCACAACAATTTGTATAAAAGGAATGTATACACATACACACATGTAAAACTGTGTGTGCTTAGTAAATTCATACAAAGAAACTTTAGACCCTGGTAACAGGGAGCGCTTCTGGAGAGTGTGCTGAATGCTAGAAACCAGGCAAGGAGAACATATACATTTTACTTTGCACCCTTTTACAATATTTGAGTTTAAAAACTTTAAATATTTACTACTTTTATAATTTAAGAAATGACATACATGACACTCTAAAATGAATATTGTTGGAAATAATGACATGTAAGCCCCATTTGAAAGATATAAATAAATTCTACAATTTGCATATTTTATAGCTGAACAATTATTCTTTTTTCAAATGACAATCTTCGTAGCTATAAAAGGTTTTTATAAGACAAGACTGTTGAAAGACAGCACTGACAGAGGATACAAGTTCAAGAAGGATAAAGACTACCCAAAAAGTTACCTTAAGATCATACTTAACAAATAGTTTGCTTTGCTTTTTATAAATCATCCTGAAATAGTTGCCAAAAGGAAATACAGGCTTTGATATCAATCTATTTCTATAAGTTTGACATCATGAAGGTCCACAACAACAGACAATTAAGCATTCATAGAAAACAAGACTATAGCCAGCCTCTTATACCCTCATGAAGCATTGAGCTTAAACAACTTGGCAAGTCTGTTTAAGGATGAACTGATTAAATGAAGTCCAAAGGCAGAAATAACTAGGTGGTAGGCACAAATCCATTATATTGCCCATAGTCGTGTAAGAACTTAAAGACACAACCTTTTTCACAACAGGTTCACCACCAGAACACAGGTGTCTTGAAAACCACCACCAAATCAAAGCCAAGATGGGAAAGGACAAGACTCGTATCAACATCATCATCACTGGACACATAGATTCCGGCAAGTCTACCACTACCGGCCATCTGATCTAGAAATGTGGTGGGATCGACAAAGAACCATTGAATAATTTGAGAAGGAGGCTGCTGAGATAGGAAGAGCCCCTACAAGGATGCCTAGGTCTCGGGTAAACTGAGAGCTGAAGATGAGCATGGCAGCACTATTGGTATCTCCCTGTGGAAATTCAAGTCCAGCAAGTATTATATGACCACCGTAGAGGTCCAGGACACAGAGACTTTATCAAAAACTGGATGACAGGCACATCTCAGGCTGACTCTCTGTCCTGATTGTTGCTGCTGATGGTGAATTTGAAGCAGGCATCTCCAATAACAGGCAGACCAGCGAGCACGCCCTTCTGGCTTATACACTGGGTGTGAAACAACTGATTGTTGGTGTTAACAAAATGGATTCCACTGAGCCGCCCTACAGCTAGAAGAGAGATGAGGAAACTGTTAATGAAATCAGCACCTACATTATGAAAATTGGCTATGACCCTGACACAGTAGCATTTGTGCCAATTTCTTGTTGGAATGGCGACAACATGCTGGAGCCAAGTGCTAACATGCCTCGGTTCAAGGGATGGAAAGTCACCAGTAAAGATGGCAATGCCAGTGGGACCATGCTGCTTGAAGCTCTTGCTTCCTGCCACCAACTCATCCAACTGAAAAGCTCCCATGTCTGCCCCTCCAGGGTGTCTACAAAATGGTGGTATTAGTACTGTCCCTGTGCACTAAGTGGAGACTGGTGTTCTCAAACCTGACATGGTGGTCACCTTTGCTCCATTCAGTGTTACAACTGAAGTAATGTCTGTTGAAATGCAACATTAATCTTTGAATGAAGTTCTTCCTGGGAACAATGTGAGCTTCAATGTCAATACATGTCTGTCAAAGATGTTCATCATGGCAATGTGTCTGGTGACAGCAACCATGACCCACCAATGGAAGCAGCTGGCTTCACAGCTCAGGTGATTATCCTGAACTGTTCAGGCCAAATCAGGGCTGGATAAGCACCTGTGCTGGATTGTCACACAGCTCACATGCTTGCCATTTTGCCGAGCTGAAGGACATTGATCACCATTCTGGGAAAAAGCTGGAAGATGGCCCACATTTTTGAAATCTGGTGATGCTGCCATTGTCGATAAGGCTCCTGGAAAGCCCGTGTGTATCGAGAGCTTCTCTGATTATCCTTCTCTGGGATGTTTGCTGTTCATGACATGAGACAGACAGATGCTGTGGGTGTCATCAAAGCAGTGGACAAGAAGGCAGCTGGAGCTGGCAAAGCCACCAGCTCCCAGACAGCTCAGAAGCCTAAATGAACATTATCCCCAATGCCTGCCACTCCAGTGTTTGTCTCACTTGGCCATTTAAGTTTAATAATAGCCTGACCTGTGGTGGTACAGTGGATAAAGCGTCAACCTGGAAATGCTGAGGTTGCTGGTTCAAAACCCTGGCTTCCCAGGTCAAGGCACATATGGGAGTTGATGCTTCCTGCTCCTCCCCTTCTCTCTCTCTCTCTCTGTCTTCCCTCTCTATAATAAATAAATAAAATCTAAAAAAAAAACAAAAAAAAAAAACAAAAAAAATATGCGGATGGACCACATTTAAAAAAAAAAAAAGTTTAATAATAAAAGTCTGATTAATGATTACAATGCATCGTAAAACCTTCAGAAGGATAGGAGAGAGTTTTGTGACCATTGTGTGTGTGTGTGTGGCATTTTTTAAGTGAATAGTTATCTTTTTTTTAATTAATTTCAGTGAAAGAGGAAGGCTGAGAGAGAGAGACAGGAACATCCATCTTCTCCTGTATGTACCCTGACTGGGATCAAACTGGCACTCTGCACTTTCGGCCAATGCTCTAATCAGTGGAGCCATCCAGTCCAGGGCTAAGTTAATGGGTTTTAAAATCAGTTTCCTTTTCTTTTCTTTTCTCTTCTTTTCTTTTCTTTCTCTCTCTCTCTCTTTCCTTCTTTCCTTCCTTCCCTCTCTCTCTTTCTTTCTCCCTTTCCTTCTTTCTTTCTTTTTTTCTTTCTTTATTTCTTTCTTCTTTCAGTGAGCGGAGGGGAGGCAGAGACAGAGAGACAGACTCCCACATGCGCCCCAACCAGGATCCACCCTGCAAGCCCACTAGGGGGTGATGCTTTGCCCATCTGGGGCATTGCTCTGTTGCTCAGCAACCAAGCTCTTCTTAGCACCTGAGGCAGAGGCCATGGAGCTATCCTCAATGCCCAGGACCAACTCATTCCAATGAGCTATGGCTGCAGGAAGGGAATAGAGAGAGAGAAAGAGAGAGAGAGAGAGAAAGAGAGAGAGAAGAGGGGGAGGGGTGGAGAAGCAGATGGTGCTTCTCCTGTGTGCTCTGACCAGGAATCAAACCTGGAACATCAACATGCCAGGCCAATACTTACCACTGAGACAATTGGCCAGGGCCAAATCAGTGCTTTTCAGTGGACACAACTTGACCAAAAATCTGTCACAGAACTTTGAGACCCATTTAAACAAAGTAAAATGAGAAAAAATGAATCTGACACAAGAAAATATTCACAACTCAGAAGAAACAAAAAAATCCTTCGTCAGGCTATATCTCAGATTACAATTTGAAAAACGGTCTATGGGTCTCATCCAGCTGCTTCATTATATTTGTTTGAGTGCAGTGGATAAAACTCCAACCATAGGAAGGTCCCTGAACATTGGTCACCTACATTTCAGTTCAGATTAAAAATAATGATAACCCCCGTGTCACTGTTAAGCCATTCTTTTTCCTTTCCCCTTTGTTTTCCTTTCAGATAACTATGAAATGGGAGAAATTTGATGATTCACCCTGGTGACAGCCTGCTTTATTATTCCAAAACACATATCTTTGTCCATAGGAAAAGACTCAAGGATTTAACACCTAAAGTCACCAAATACATACAATGTAGATGAAGAATGAACATCGGGAGATCTTAAGTAATTTAAAGACCTTTAAACACCTGAAGCAGTATATGTCCTGATGGATATCTGCCCAGAGGCGGAGCGGTGTAATTAGAATACCAAATGGAGTTTGTGCCAGATAGCCTGCACTAATGCACTAATGCACTTTACACTGTGCATGTTCTGATGCTGTTTTACATTTAAAAGTGGATCTCCCCTCCACCCCGGGTCAGTAAGGAAGAAATGGAGGCACGATGTGTTTTAAGGGACTGTTTTTTCCTCTCTGAAGCCATAGTTTAAGGCAGCATAGAAACAGAGCTTAGGCTATCTGGTTCCATTCTATGTGACACTTCATGGTTGTCTCTGATGATACCATAACCAAGGGGCAAGAATGGAACCTTTTAAAATAGTGAATGCAGTCTTATTCGGTAAGCAAGATCATTGACGTGCATACATGTCAGGGTTTCCTGATAAGGTTCTCTTGTCCTTGCATCCTAACCTGTTCCCCCTTTTAACCCAAACCTTTTACCCCTGCCTCCTACCCCCTCCCCAATTCCCCACCTCTCAAATAGAAGAGTATCCTTCGGGGAACCAGTTTGTCAGAAGTATAGTTTTGCTCATTGTCAATACAGTTGGTCAGCGGGAGTTTCCATTTACTCCTGGTATGATCAATCACATCACACACATCCGAGTATTACAGATTTTCACTTTTTCAAAATTAGTTTTCATCTAGTACCATTTTTGCCATATTGAATGATCTGTTCTTATCCTTCTCAAATTCTAGAGTATCTGACATAATGGATATTCACCTTCTTCAACCTTTCTCTTCCTTTGGTTTCTCTTTATTATTCAATCTTTATTCATCTCTGTTTTTTCTCTATTTCTTGCTTCCTCTTCCTCCTCCCGCCTCATGTTGCTGCTTCCTAAATTTCTAAACTCAGGTTTGCGGGCTGCCTTCCCTCCTCCTCCCCCATGCGGTTGGCTCTCCCACATCCTTATCTTCCTCCCAGACCTTTGGTCATACTCAAGTCCATGTTGCCAGTCCACATCATCACCTGGATGCCTCCCAGACACCTCAATAACCTAAGGTTGAAATAGAACTCAGACAGAAAAAGCATGGACATCTGTCATTTTCCTAAGGTCCCTAAAACAGAGTTGTCATTTCAAACTCCTGCCTGCCGTTATTGTTTATATTCAGTATGTCACCAAACCTTGTCATTTCATCTCTCAACATGCCTCTTGGAGTCACTGCGTATTCTCTATTTCTAGTGCTGCCAATATAGAGCAAACTCACCATCCCTCTTATCTTAAATACTTTGGTGCACTCTTAGCATCTCATCCCTGCCTCTGAGAACTTGCTCTCATCAATCCATTTTGTAAGCCACCAGTCTATGCCCTTCCTAGAGCTCCATTTCCATCACGCCATCGCTTTCAGTTGCCCACAACTGCCAACAATCCCTCCAAAATGTCAAGATTCTCCATTCATGGGGTAAGACTCTTGCTCTAAAGGTAAATCCAAACCTAGAGATTCAGAATGGGGAGTGACAGGTGGAATCCGTCATTTTTACAAGCACCCCAGATGATTCCAGTACAGATATTCTGCTATTCAGGTAAGTAATGCTGCTCTGACCCACTCCTTTTAGCCTCCTTTAGTTATTCCAGTGTTATCACTCTTTTTACACTCCTTTCCAAATTCTAATCATTCTTGAAAACTCAGTTTCAATCTTCCTTCTTCCATGAAAACTCTTAACAGCTGCAGATGAAACTCAGTGACTCCAGTGCAGTATGATAAGGTACCAGATAGTGAGAGGAATCGGGAACAGATGAGAGGCCATAATGAAGCCAAGGGTGGCAGAAGTCACTGCCAAGTGTGAGTTGAGTGAAGTAAAGTTTAAGTCGAGCTTAAAAAAGAAAAGAAGCCGGGGGTAAGGAGAGGGAGGTGGGTCTGAGGCCAGTGCCACAGAGGACAGTGTGCAGGAGGGAAAAGCAGCCAGAAATGTATGCTGTACTGATGTTTGTAAATTCTTTGATGAGGCTGGAACAACAGTCTAGTCAGTTCATAAAATGCGAGAAGCAGATAAAACTTTAAATTTATCCAGCTCGTCCTTATTTTACAGATAAGAAACAGAGGCCCACAGCCATGTAGTGACCTGCCCGAGGTCCATGGCTTGGGCTATGCCAGTGTTCTTCCTACTATATTACAGTGTTTCTCTTGGCCTAATTTTGGGGTGCATCTAAAGTTCTGTCTGCTAATTATTAAATAAAATATAAATTAAATGTAACTAGCATGGCATTATAGAAACATAGGATTTCAGGAAAATAGATTTCCAAGTCTATTTCTGCTTAGAATATAA
This sequence comes from Saccopteryx leptura, assembly GCF_036850995.1. Taxonomy (NCBI): domain Eukaryota; kingdom Metazoa; phylum Chordata; class Mammalia; order Chiroptera; family Emballonuridae; genus Saccopteryx; species Saccopteryx leptura. Next base: position 70,538,941 of record NC_089510.1, on the reverse strand, counting down.
AATATAATCTTGAGCAAGTCAATTCATTTCTCAGTGTCTCTATTTTTTATGTGTCCAAAGTTTGAATTATGTAATCTGAGTATCCCTCCTGACTGTCATAGATCATTCTTTAAATACATTATCATTTCTAATAAAACATAGGATGTAGTCTTCGGTATAATCACACCTTGATTTTCATTTCCACAAGAAATGAAACAAAGGTCGTAAGTCTTGCTATTCATTTATAACCTCAATGAACTAACTAGTTAATGTGTAACTGAAATGTGCAATGGGACAGCAAGAAGAAGGGGAACCAACGTGGCTGGAGAGGTCTTAGGGAAGGTGAAATCTGAACTGTCCTCTGTAAGAGGTGAGGACTTGGCCAGGAAGACAGGAGGATGTTCAGGAAGGACACATGAGCGGTGTGCAGGAGTCCTGGCTACTCATGGGATGGGATCTGAAGGAGGAGCCCAGTGGAGGAGAAGGCTCTCACGCTGGCTACTGTGCAGACTTGACGTAGGAGCCCAGGGGATGATGGAGGAGACTGATCTGACCAGCAGGGCGGCTATCTCTCCAGGAGCCTGTTTCAGTAAGCACAGAATAGGTTCTGAGGGTTCAGACTTAAGAAAACACATTCTTAGTTTACATCCTTCTTACGTTTCATTTAGGTGTTCTGTAATTACATTAATAAAACCCCAGAACTGTACATGGTAACAATAGAAAACACTATAGACCAGAGATTTTCAACTGGTGTGCTACAAGAATTTTTAAAAAATGTAATGCCTGATTATTTAGTCAGGGCACTGACCTCTTTTCCCTTAGATTGTAAAAAAAAAAAAAGGTAACAGCCAACACAACAAGAGCCATCTGCTGTGACTGCCACGTCTTGAACTATAAATATATAGGTCATATAATAGAGTTGCATCTTATTGGTCACATCACATAATAAGGTTGTATCTGATTGGTTAATTCTTGGTAAATTATACAGAAATCCTAATATACAAGTATAAGCACTGGTTTTTTTAAAAAGTCATTATTTTTATAAGATTTTTTTTTTTTTTTTACAGGGACAGAGAGAGAGTCAGAGAGAGGTTTAGATAGGGACAGACAGACAGGAACGGAGAGAGATAAGAAGCATCAATCATCAGTTTTTCATTGCAACACCTTAATTGTTCATTGATTGATTTCTCATATGTGCCTTGACCGTGGGCCTTCAGCAGACCGAGTAACCCCTTGCTCGAGCCAGCAACCTTGAGGTCTCGAACCTGGGTCCTCCGCATCCCAGTCCGATGCTCTATCCACTGCGCCACTGCCTGGTCAGGCTTTATTATTTTTTTGTAAATCAAAATTATACCTATTTTTTTTAGATCAACAAGAAATATTTTTTTGGTGTGCCATAGAATTTTAGTAATTAGTTTATGTGTGCCACGAGATGAAAAAGTTAGAAAATTGCTGCTATAGACTCATACAATGATCATGCTGAAATCAACGCTATTTTAAGCATTTAAAATGCTCACTTTGTTAAAGATGGCGCTGCCCACATGGAAGCCCATCGCCCAGGTAATAATATTAGTTGCCCTCCTTGCTTGGGATGGGCGTGATTATATTAATGTGTGTTGGGGAGGGTTTTCACACCAAAAGGTTTTAGAAAGAAGAGAGATCACGTTGTTCCGGGGGAAGAGTGATTACGTTCTAGGAGGAGCCCATGCTGTAGGAAAGCAGAGAAAGGCCACATGGAGGAGAGGAGAAGCAGCCAAGATGGTGGAGTGCTGAAGGAGAAGCTAGTTTGTGTAGAGTTTGTGCAGATGGAGAAGGAGATGGGAAACAGAGGTGAATAAGGCTGGTGAGGTAGAAACCTTTGAGTCTAGGAAACTCGGATAAGTTAGTGGCTTTAGAAGCCCTGAATGGAAAGGGAAGTGTTTTCCCACTGTGTGTATTTCTTGCCCACCGGGTGCAAGCTAGGATAAAGATGATGGCCCACCAGTTCTTGGCTCCGTTGTTTCATTACCGTCTGTCCGAATCAAAAGCGAACCTGCACAGGCCAGGCGGCTGTGATGGTGGCCGTGGCTACTGGCTTTACATCCACCCAGTGTCCGGGGCCTTACATCAAAGGCAGACTTTGCATCATTAGACGTAGTTTCTGGGAGAAGCAGCTGGAGGGGGCAGGATTAAACTGAAATGACATAAAAGTGCCCCCCCTCCCAGCTCCTAACCCTTTGTGGTTAGAGCTCAAGGCCAGAGTTCCACAGCCGGAAAGGGAATGCCAGGCAGCCCTCCTGGGAAGTAAGGAAGAAACCTTGATCTCCAATTCCCTTATGGGCACAGAGGATTCCCTGTTTGTGGGCACTGAGGGCTTGAGTATTCCTGCAGCATAGACCGGAGAGAGCAACTAAGATTAAAAATTGAGACATGAGTGTTAGGGCAGAGTTTGGAAGAAGAAGTCATCTACCTTACAGACTCACCAAAATTACTTGCAGATGTACCAGGTAGCCTGCACCTTGAAACATGCTTAAGTCTCCACCAAGTTTTTTTTATTTATTTATTTTTTTTTTGTATTTTTCCGAAGCTGGAAACGGGGAGAGACAGTCAGACAGACTCCCGCATACGCCCGACCGGGATCCACCCGGCACGCCCACCAGGGGCCCATGCTCTGCCCACCAGGGGGCGATGCTCTGCCCCTCCGGGGCGTCGCTCTGCCGAGACCAGAGCCACTCTAGCGCCTGGGGCAGAGGCCAGGGACCCATCCCCAGCGCCCGGGCCATCTTTGCTCCAATGGAGCCTTGGCTGCAGGAGGGGAAGAGAGAGACAGAGAGGAAGGAGGGAGGAGGATGGAGAAGCAAATGGGCATGTTGGGCAGATAAAATGTATTATGCTCATTTTGTTAAAGATGGAGGCCATCGCCCAGGTGATATTAATGTGTGTTGAGAATCCTTGTAGCCTGGGGCTTGGTTTTGGGATTAAGCCTTTCCCACCCTTTTTGATGTGGGGTGGTACAATCCAATCATGCCTCAGAGAAGTGACTTTGTATTAGAGACTTCCCTATTTTGTATATTGGATTAGAGGTTGTGAAGTTACAGTATAAAATGGGGGCAGAACGAGAGTTTGCGCTCTTGGTTCCTGGGATGATTAGCATGAGAGAGCAGAGGGAGCAGAGCAGAGAGCAGAAAGAGGCCATGTGGCCAGGAGAAGCAGCCAAGATGGCGGAGTGCTGAGTGAGATGCCAGTTTGTGCAGAGTTTGTATCTGGGATAAGGAAGGAGATGGGGAACTGAGGAGAATAAGGCTGGTGAGCTAGAAACCTTTGATTCTAGGAAACTCGGATAAGTCAGTGGCTTTGTGAGCACTGAATGTGAGTGGGTTTTGGAGCCCAGTGTGTATTTTTACTTGCCTGCCGGGTGCAAGCTAGAATTAAAGACTATGGCCCACCAGTTTGTGGCTCCGTTGTTTCTTTACCGACTGTCCGAATCCCAGGTGAACCTGCATGGGCCGGGCTGCTGTGATTCTGGCCCTGGCCCTGCCTACTGGCTTTACAGGGCGCTTCTCCTATGTGCCCTGGCCGGGAATCGAACCCAGGCCCCCCGCACACCAGGCCGACGCTCTACCGCTGAGCCAACCGGCCAGGGCCAGTCTCCACCAAGTTTTATAGCTTCTACTTGGTATCTATAGTCACTGCATAGTAATGTCCACTGCATCAGGCGGGCTAGCGAGATTTAATAAAGTAGGTATATATAGAATAAAAGATGTTATCTTTTAGCTATGAAAGACAGAAAAGGGAAATGAGGAGCAATATAGGGGCCAAAGAAATAAAGATGCAGGCTTCTAATAAGTTTGAACAGGGAAGTGGAAAAAGAGAAATTTGGATCCAAAAGGAACAAGGAAGTCAGGCACTAAGTTGCAAATGAACAGGGATACAGAAATGCAAATCAACAAGAGCTCAATGTTGGGCAGATAAAATGTATTATGCTCACTTTACTAAAGAGGCCATCGCCCAGGTGATATTAATGTGTGTTGGAGATCATTGTAACCTGGGGCTTGGTTTTGGGATTAAGCCTTTCCCACCCTTTTTGCTGTAGGGTGGTACAATCCTATCATGCCTCATAGAAGTGACTTTGTATTAGAGACTTCCCTGTTATGTATATTGGATTAAGGGTTTGGATTTCTACACTATAAAAAGGGAGGCAGAACGGGACTCAGCTCTTGGTTCCTGAGATTAGCATGAGAGAGCAGAGAAAGTAGAGCCAGCAGCGGAAGGCGGCCACGTGGAGGAGGCCAGGAAAAACAGCCAAGATGGTGGAGTGCTGAGTGAGATGCCAGTTTGTACAGAGTTTGTATCTGGGATAAGGAATAAGATGGGGAACTGAGGAAAATAAGGCTGGTGAGCTAGAAACCTTTGATTCTAGGAAACTCGGATAAGTCAGTGGCTTTGTGAGCACTAATTGTGACTGGGTTTTGGAGCCCAGTGTGTATTTTTACTTGCCCGCCAGGTGCAAGCTAGGATTAAAGGCTATGGCCCACCAGTTTTTGGCTCCATGGTTTCTTTACCGACTGTCCGAATCCAATGCGAACCTGCATGGGCCTGGAGGCTGCTGCGATAGTGGCCCTGGCCCTGGCTGCTGGCTTTACACTCAAGAAGAAGAAATTTAAGCTTTAATTTTTCATTCTCCTTCGTTAGCTTCTTGCTTTGGCAACTTAGTCTAAGTATTGCTGGGATTCCGTTTTTTCAGGTGACTCTCTTTTGACTACCTGAAGGTCTATCCCAAATGGATGTTTCTCTCCGGGAATTTCAAATTCAAAGCACTTTGTCTTAACTGGCTTTGACCCCCCCCCCACCTTTAATGAAAAGTCCTGTTTCTAAAGGGCATTTTATAGCAGCTCATGCCAAGATTTCTAGAGAGCATCAGGATCACTACCAAGCATTCTTACGTTATTTCTCAAGGTTTTTATTATTCTTTGGCTTCTGAGACAATAGCAGGCTATTTACGCTTAATGTTGGACTCTGTCAGTACCTGTCGTTCACTCTGCACATGCTAAATATCAGTGCTACATGGAGTTGGAGTTGGAATGAGAGAAATCCCCCAAATTCCAAATGTTGGTCCTTAGGTTTTAACCTCGATCTAGTAGGCTCACTTATAGCCTTCTCTTGGTTTAAAGCCATGGAAGTACACATTCCTCACTCTAATATTTAAATGTACAAACTGCAAAACCACAATAGAAGCCAACAGGATAGCTGTGTTTTGTTTCTTCTGCCCTGAGGCACAATTGGAATCCAGCACCAAAGAGGGCAGGATTTAACAGACCAGCGTGGAAGAGTACTCTATGGAAGTAGTCTGGATAGGGAATAATGCTGCAGTGTAGACTAATAACTCAACAAATAAAAATCCAATGTGATTCTTCATTGAGAAAAGAGGTTTTGGCCTCTTGTGAGAAGCCAGTGTGGCTTCTCACTCAGTACTCCACCATCTTGGCTGCTTCTCCTGGCCTCCTCCATGTGGTCTTTAACCCCCTAAGAATAACAAAGATGGTCATGTGGAAGATGAGGATCTGCCTGGTGTGGGCATGGACTTCAGGGACTAAGGAACATCTGGCCATCAGCAGACCACACCCTAAAGCCACTCCAAAGACAGGGCTAGAGTTTTGTCCTTCTGGCTTATTACTGGCTAATTTACACTGCAGATCAAAGCTCTATCTCAATTTTCGACATATTTCCAATAAACTACAGATCTTTAAAAATAAGTACTAGTGATTTTTTTTGAAGGACACAGAAAAACCTAAGTTTTATTTTTATTTACTGATTTCAGAGAAAGGAAAGAAGAGAGGAAGAGAGAGAGAGAGAAATACCAACTTGTTCCATTTGTTTATGCATTTATTGGTTGATTCTTGTAAGAATCAACCTTGTAAGGCCAGGAGCCACCATCGTAGCCATTCACATCCAATTCGCATTAGATTTGGACAGATGGTAATGAAACAATGGAGCCAAAAACTGGTGGGCCGTCATCTTTAATCCTAGCTTGCACCCAGTGGGCAAGTAAAAACACACACTGGGCTCCAAACCCACTCATCCAGTGCTCACAAAGCTACTGACTTATCCGAGTTTCCTAGAACCAAAGTTTCTAGCTCACCAGACTTATTCACCTCTGTTCCCCATCTCCTTCCTTCTCCTTGCACAAACTCTGCACAAACTGGCTTCTCACTCAGTACTCCACCATCTTGGCTGCTTCTCCTGGCCTCCTCCATGTGGTCTTTCTCTGCTCACCTCTCTAATGTTAATCTCAGAAACCGAGAGAGAGCAAGCTCCCGGTCTGCCCCACTTTATAGTGTAGTAATCAAAACTTTTAATCCAATATACAAAATAGGGAAGTCTCTGTTAGAATCCATGGAAGTCCGAAAGACCAGAGTAACAGGCTTTATTGAAAGGAAGAAAGGAACCCTGCCAGGCACTTCTCCTGGGGGAGAAGAGCACCGGTTACAGACTAGGGGCCAGTTATATAGTGTTTGGGAGAGCCTGAGGGGATACTGAGGCAAAAGTCCTGGTATGTCCGGAATGCTCCTCCTTGGGGGGCTTGTCAACTTTTTGGAATTCCTTTGTCTCAGGGGCGATAGTCCAGTAAGGGTGAGGTCTGACAGATAAGCGGAACAGCAAGAGGGCAGTTTGGAATTCACGTATCTATCAGTCTCTAATACAAAGTCACTTATCTGAGGCATGATGGGATTGCACCAGCCCACATCAAAAAGGGTGGGAAAGGTTTAGTCCTAAAACCAAGCCCCAGGCTATAAGGATCCTGCCTGCCCACAGCCCGCCCCAACACACATTAATATCACCTGGGTGATGGGCTTCTACGTGGGCAGTGCCATCTTTAACAAAGTGAGCATAATATATTTTATCTGCCCAACATACCATGACCAGGGATCAAACCCACAACCTTGGTGTATTGGGATAATGCTCCAACCAACTGAGCTACCCGGCCAGGGCATAAGGACCAGTGATTTCATACATGCTGATACAAGTTACTTTGGCTACTGTTCCTCGTGTACATGTGCGTGGCCTACATACACATTGTCTTATGTTAATTGGATCTGACCTCATTACTCTGATGTGTTTTGGGTAAATTGCCTCAAATTGTTTTCAAAAAGAAGATGGGGTATAAATAAATTATTCTTAAAATTTATCTGAATGGATGCTTGCTCTTCAATGTTATGCAATAAATAATGACAAGGTAATTTCATGCATACTTTGTTTTCGAAGAGAAGGCTTGTCAATCTCATTAATCCTAATTCAAATTAACAATCCTGCATTTGTGTAGCATTTTAAGCATTATAAAAAATTTTTTAATTGTGGTAAAATATATATGACATAAAAATTAACCATTTAGCCTGACCAGGCAGTGGCACAGTGGCTAGAGTGTCGGACTGAGATGCAGAGGTCCCAGGTTCGAGACCCCGAGGTCACCAGCTTGAGCGTGGGCTTGTCTGGTTTGAGCATGGCTCACTAGCTTGAGCCCAAGATTGCTGGCTTGAGCAAGGGGTCAGTCGCTCTGCTGCAGTTCCCTGGTCAAGGCACATATGAAAAGGAATCAATGAACAACTAAGGTGCTGCAATGAAGAATTGATGCTTTGCATCTCTCTCCCTGCCTGCCTATCTGTCCCTCTGTCTCTGTTACAAAAAAATACAAAAAACTTAACCATTTAAAAAATTTTAAGTGTACAATGCAATTGTATTACAATGTTGTGTAATCACCACCAGAAGATTCCATCACCCAAACTGAAAGTCTGTACTCATTAAACACTAACTCCCCATTCCTCCCTGACCCTTGGTGACCTTGATTCCACTTTCGTCTCTCTGAATTGTCCTATTCTAGGCACTCCATTTAAGTGGAATCATACAATATTTGTCCTTTTGTCTCTTATTTGACTTAGCATAATGTTTTCAAGGTTCATTCATGTTGTGGCATGTGTCAAAACTTTATTTCTGTTTAAGGCTGAATTTCTTTTGTTGTTTATATATACCACACTTCCACACTTCATTTATCCATTCATCTGTTGATGGATAGCTGGGTTGTTTCCACCTTTTGGCTACTGCAAATAATGTTGCTGTAATCATTGATGTGCAAGTCTCTGCTTGAGCCCCTGCTTTCAATTCTTTGAGGTATATATCTAGAAATGGTCTTGCTGGATAACAATGTATTTTTATTTTTAAGTTTTTGAGAACCACTGTATTGTTTTCCAAAGCAGTTGTACCATTTTGTAGTACTACCACCAATGTACCATGGTTCTAATTTCTCCACATCCTAATAAACACTTATTATTTTTCCATTAAAAAAAATAATAATAGCCAGCCCTGGCCAGCTGGTTCAGTGGTAGAGTGTCGGCTCAGTGTGTGGAGGTCCCAGGTTCAGTTCCTGGCCAGGGCACACAGGAGAAGTGCCCATCTGCTTCTCCACCCCTCCCCCTATCCTTCCTCTCTGTCTTTCTCTTCTCTTCCCTCAGCCAAGGCTCCATTGGAGCAAAGTTGGCCCAGGTGCTGAGGATGGCTCTGTGGCCTCTGACTCAGGTGCTAGAATGGCTCCGGTTGCAATGGAGCAACGCTCAAGATGGGCAGAGCACCACCCCCTAGTGGGCACACCGGGTGGATCCTGGTCAGGCACATGTCTCTCTGCTTCCATGCTTCTCACTTCAGAAAAATACAAAAAATAAAAATAAAATAAAATAAATAAAATAAAATAGTAGCTAGCCTAATGGGTATAAAGTAAGGTTATTTTTTCAATGTGTGTACAGCGGTACCTTGAGATATGAACAGACCAACATACAAATTTTTTAAGATACGAGCTGCAACTCGGTCCATATTTTTGTTCCAGATCTGAGTGAAATTCCGAGATACGAGTCGTGATTCAGGAAACTGTCGCTAGTTGGCACACGAGAGCAATATCAGCAGTTTGATATATGGGTTGACTGACTTACAAGCTCGGTTACAGAACAAATTAAATTCGTATCTCAAGGTACCACTGTATGACATTCCTGATCCATTCAACCCTTGATAAAGAGCTCCTCCAGGGCAGATGTTCTGTCTTATTCATTCTCGTCCCATGTCTTCCAAGTAGATAAATTCTCAATAAAGTGTATGGAGTGAATGAATGATAGATGTAAGGAACAGATAGACACAAATTCTGTAAGCAATAGTACATAACAAATTGTTATCCTCATTTCACAGAAGAGGAAATTGAGAATCATAGCACTAAGTGATTTGATTGAGGTCAAACTGCTGGCTAGGTACTGCCCACAAGATTCAAGTATGGACCTTAGCAGGTAGCTCAGTTGGTTAGAGCATTGTCCTGATATGCCAACATTGCAGGTTCAATCCCCCGTCAGGGCACATGCAAGAATCAACCAACAAAAGCATAAATAAGTGGAACAACAAATCAATGTTTTTCTTTATCTATCTATCTTTCTCTTTCTTTCCCTTCCTCTCTCTCTAAAATCAATCAATCAATCAATCAACAAATTAAAATGTTGCAGGTCTGACAACGAGAAGTACTTAAAAATAATACAAATAAAAAGAGTTCTAGCTCTAAAATTAGTGACAGGTAACTGATGTGCCAGAGGTAAACGTCCGTCCCCTGAAACAATGCCCAACATCTGACCCTGCAGCAGCTCCCTGAGTGACAGGGCTGGCGCAGCAAGGACACAAATAAGCAGTTAGGGAAACTGGCTCAGCCATGAGCGTTTACGCCTAGGATTCAAGAAATGGGTTTCAATCCTTAGAGCCATGGTTCACAGGCACAGGTTCAATTCAAACATACAGCTTTGTGTGAGAGATTTCTGGCACACTGAGGAGATTCATGGAATACTGGTACTAACTCCATCAGGAGTACCGAAATTACTCGATAATCTTCAGTAAAGAAATAAAACTGTGAAACAGTGAATAAGGTTCCATTTCATGCAAACAAAAAGAAGTCTATTTCAAAAAAGAAAATTCCTCAAGATTAAAAACACACACACACACACATATATATATAGTCAAAGATCAAAAGACATTTAGAAGAGACACGGCTTTCTCTACCCTGTGTATCTTTTCTGCAGACCTATTTACATCTTTATCTCCCTTGCAAATATCCTATTATTTGATTAATTCCTTTCCGCCTAAGAGGTTTGTTTGGTTACTTATTATGATAGAAACATATCTTTCAGAAATATTGCTCTCTCTTTCTAGGATCTTAACTGTAATCCTGTATTGCTTAATCTTTAAATTGCCTTTTTAGAAGGGCTCTGACATGAAAAAATCTCAGTACAGCAAAACTATTTCTAACTTTTTTTAAAAACCCTTATAGTTTAGTTTGTTTGGTTTTTTTTAAAGATTTTATTTATTTATTTATTTATTTATTTATTTATTTATTTTTAGAGAGAGAGAAAGGGAGAGAGAAGGGGGAAGGAACAGGAAGCATCAACTCCCATATGTGCCTTGACCCGGAAAGCCCAACATTTCAAACTGGCAATGGGTTTGTATTTGAAACTTCAGCATTCCAGGGTCTACACCAGCGGTTCTCAACCTGTGGGTCGCGACCCCGGCGGGGGTCGAAGGACCAAAACACAGGGGTCACCTAAAGCCATCGGAAAATACATAATTCCGATGGCTTTAGCCGCTGAGAAGCGGCGCTACCGTCTGCAGCATCAGACCGGGGCCTAAGGGGCAGGGGAAGCGGGTGGGGGGGGGGCACACTCCAGTGCATTACGTGTATCCGGCGCTTGCTGACGTCATCAGTGGGCGGGCGCAGCAAGCACCGGAGGACTGAAGCCTAGGAGGCGGAGAGGCAAGAGGCGGAGAGCCAAGAGAGCCTGCGAGACAGCCTGCTGGTGTAAAAAAGGTTAATAATGTAAAAACAGTACACACACCATACACACAATACTGTGTAAGTGTAAGGTGCTTTGTGTGTAATCATTACACAGTACACAAAGCAGCTTACACTTACACAAAGCAGCTTACACTTACACAAAGCACCATACATTTACACAGTGTGAACTACATCGGTCTTATACTATAAGAGACCACTATAAGATGTAGTTCACACTGTTCCCCAATGTATAATTATCTCCCATATCTCCCACTATTTTCCCATATTCTGAATGAGGAAACTGCTGAAATCAGCGGTTTCCAGCATTGAATCCTCCTCCTATTGATTTCATTGGGAGTGCGGCGGATTTTGTGGAAAAGAGCTCCAGAGAATCTCGGGTTACCACACAATCTGCCGCAGCCTCCTTTTGATTTCAATAAGAGACAGAGAAATGACAGTTTCTGACACATTTCTTCCTCTCCTATTCAAGTCAATGGGAGGCCGCAGCAGATTCCACTCAAATATAGAGCATGTTGCTTAATTTTTTCCACGCTGGAACTTTTCCTAGAGCAGAAAAATTCCAAAGGTGGAATCCGCCACCCCCAATAGACTAAAAGAGGCCTCACACTGAGGAATCTGCTGTGCGGATTCTGCAGTGTAAAAGATCTGCCTCCTATAGAAGTCTATTGGGGGTGGCGGATTCCACCTTTGGAATTTTTCTGCTCTAGGAAAAGTTCCAGCGTGGAAAAAATTAAGCAACATGCTCTATATTTGAGAGGAATCTGCTGCGGCCTCCCATTGACTTGAATAGGAGAGGAAGAAATGTGTCGGAACTGCATTTCTGCCGTACAGGGGATCTCTCTTCTGCGGAATCCACGGGTCTCCCATTGAAGTAAATGAGATGTGGATTCCATCGCAGAAACCGCTGCTTTATAGTGTGAAAGAGCCCTGAAAGATACCATGCTGTGCAGAAACTGCAGTGTATCCTATGACGTAGTTCACACTGTTCTATATAGAAAACTTGCCACTAATCTGGAAAAAACAGATCCATTAGTTAAGCAGCTATTTATGGAACGGTAGCCCCAATACACTAGGTAAGGAGGTCCATTAGTAATAAATATTTCTCAATATATAATTAAATATTGTTTTTGTGATTAATCACTATGTTTAAATTATGTTTGATTTGTAGTAATGAGAATACATAATACATATCAGGTATTTACATTCCAAATCATAACTGTAGCAAAATTACAGTTAAGAAGTTGCCACCAAAATTATTTTTTGGTTTGGGGTCACCGCAACATGAGGAACTGTAATGCAGGGTCACAGCATTAGAAAGGTTGAGAACCACTGGTCTACACTTTATCCACTGTGCCACCACAGGTCAGGCCTATTTCTTTTAAATAATGGTCCACTTATTTTAAATAATACCATTGCAAATCCCAAACAGATCTATAACTGCCTTTTAGAATTGGTTTAGGTGGGATTTGAGCCACATATGCTCCATAAAGCAGGAAATGAGCACTTAGAAATTATTAACTATTGCCCTGGCCAGTTGGCTCAGTGGTAGAGCATTGGCCTGGCATGCAGGAGTCCCAGGTTCAATTCCCGGCCAGGGCACACAGGAGAAGCACCTATCTGCTTCTCTACCCCTCCCCCCCTCCTTCCTCTCTCTCTCTCTCTCTCTTTCTTCCCCTCCCGCAGCCAAGGCTCCATTGGAGTAAAGTTGGCCTGGGCACTGAGGATGGCTCCATGGCCTCTGCCTCAGGCGCTAGAATGGCCCTGGTTGCAACAGAGCAATGCCCCAGATGAGCAGAGCATTGCCCTCTGGTGGGCGTGCCAGGTGGATCCCGGTCGGGCGCATGCGGGAGTCTGTCTGACTGCCTCCCCATTTCCAACTTCAGAAAAATACGAAAAAAAAAAAAAAAGAAATTATTAACTATTAAGAAAAGGACAATGGGGAATTCTATTCTATGTAGTTGTCCTTAAAATATCAGCACAACTAAACTTAAGCACAAAATTCCCAATACAAATGGTTGCATCGGAGCCAGGCCTGCAGCCCCCATTTAATAGTCAATAACTATATTCTGGGCATCTGCTGCAATTTTCTTGTTTTCTTGGTATCGTTCCATCACAGGACCCAAATTATTTTACTCAATTTAGATAGTTATGGCAAGGCCGGTACCAAAATTGTCTTTTTAAATACATTTTAATCAGACAGTATTTAAGAGTGTCCCTACACAAATGTCATGCATTCCCTCCATTTCGATCTGCCCTCCTGAGAGGGAGACAAGGAGATTGAGTTGGAGGTCCCCTGGGAACTGCACGGAACCCTGAGCGCCCGCCCCGGGAGCCGGAAGTGTGTGTCTGATCTGCGGTGGGAAGGGAGAGGAGAAGCTGAGAGACCCAGTGTCTGGGAGTGGGGCCGTGCCACTGTCACCAGGGCTGTTGACCATTTGCAGCACGGAGGGAAACCTGTGCCAGCCTCACTCCCCCCCAACCCTCCCCCTTACCCCTTCCCCAAGTGAGGCCCACCCCATGCACAGCACAGCTCTGCGGGACCAAGGAAAGTGCCAGCAGCCAGGGCCTGCCTCTCCAAGGCTGTCCCTGTCCCTGCGGAGCCCCTGCTGAGGGTTGGACAGGCGCATAGAGAGGCCCTTAGTGCTGATGTAGGAGGTGATCAGTGCGGGAGCCCTCCCCCACGCGGAGGAGAGGAGAAAGGGAGAGAGAGGTTCTGAGAATGGCCTGCGGTGAGCGCCTCTGTGTCCGTCAGCCCCGGGATCTTCCAGGTCCGGGTGGACCTAGCACGGCTTCATCCAACTGCCAGGTCCTGGGCGGAGGGAGGATGCCGCATGTGCCAAACCACAGGAGCAGAAGCAGAGCTGTGGGAGTGGCGAACTCTCTGGTGTCAGCTCTGGGGCCTGAGGCATCGGGGAGAAGGACACTGGGGCCATCGCACTGCCAGCCAGGCTTCTCGGAGGGGAGGTTTGAACATTTGATGAATGTGGGACATGTTCAGCAAACAATCAAGTCAACCAGCAGTTAATACGTAAGCACCCACTCTATCGGGGGCTCTTCAAGGGAACTGGAGACAAGAAGGACATGGGCTCCACCCTCAAGGGGTCTGACGACTCTCAAAAGAGTAGGGAACACAGATCCACAGACAATTTATACAGCGATAATATGCCAACCGTTACTGCCATGCAGCGCCCTGGGCTGGGTCCGCGGTGAGGAGAAGAGGATTCTGACCCTCAGGACGTTCAAGTTCCATCCCGTCACCACTGCACAAACACGTGTTTGGATAATCCATTTTGGACATGTTGAGTTTAAGATTTACGTGACACATTAAGTGAAGGCATTCATGTGTGGAGCTCAGAATCTATAGAAATGTAAATCAGGGATAAAGGCAACAGATGAAATCACCAAGGAGCAGGTGTGGGGAGGAAAGAACACCCAGAGGACGTGTGGGTGGGAGTGGCTGGCGGGCAGTAAAGGAGGAGGAGGTGGCCAAGGGGATGTTGCAATATCTTAATGGGCAATGCTGTTAGCCGAAATGCCTTTCCAGAGATGTGAAACACAGCAGGTCCTTCTACAGTGATGATGCTGGGGTGCAGCATGAGGACCCCCTCTGCCAGCTCACCAGCGAGAGGAGCTTTCTGCAGCCCCAGATGGACATGAGGATGACAGCTGTCCACCCACTAGGATCGCCGTGCTCGGCACTTCCCACACGTTCTTGTTACTGCATTCAGTCCTCACTGCACCCCTCCAGGCGGGAATGACCGTGGGGTGTACAGAAGTTGGGTCACTTGCCCAGATCCAGTGGCCAGCAGGGAGTGAGGACAGGATTCTACCCCATCTCTCTCACAGCCCAGACTTTGCATGAACACACAGCCTATGAGGTGTCTGAAGTTCTAGGACAGAGCCTGAGCAGGCTCTGGGAAACCTCCAACCTAACATTTAGAAAGAGCAAGTTAACTGCCAGTCAAGCTTGGTTGAATGTTAATATGCCTCAGTTGTGTTAGGTGTTAAGCTATTCAGCTATCACACTTCCTCCTATTATTTCAGTAATATTTGTTCTTTCTCAGGTCTCTTTTGCTCCCGCCATCTCTAGGTTCTCTTGTACTCGGTTTCAAATCTTCTTTCCCTACAACTACTGATACACGTCCCTCTGCCCTGTCCTCCGGTCCTGTCCCTCACCTCTGCTTCTCCCTCTGTTCTCGGACTTATTCTTCCTCAATCTAGCGAGCAAATATCAATTCCTCTTGTTTTTCAAATTTACCATCTTGATATTACAGTTTTCTTTGTCCAATACTTTCCATAGTTCTCTAGTGCAGTGGTCCCAACCCCCGGGCCGCGGACCGGTACCAATCCGTGGGCCATCTGGTACCAGTCCGCAGAGAAAGAATAAATAACTTACATTATTTCCATTTTATTTATATTTAAGTTTGAACGATGCTTTATTTTTAAAAAATGACCAGATTCCCTCTGTTACATCCGTCTAAGACTCACTCTTGACGCTTGTCTCGGTCACGTGATACATTTATCCGTCTCACCCTAAAGGCCTGTCCATGAAAATATTTTCTGACATTAAACCAGTCCGTGGCCCAAAAATGGTTGGGGACCACTGCTCTAGTGCTCTGCAAAGCAAATTCCCAAAGGGGAGATTAAAAGTCATTTATAAATCTAATCATAGTGGGTTTTATCTACAAGCAGCTACTGTAGACAGAGGGCAAGGCAACACTGTCTTCCTTCTCTGAGATGGTCAAGTCAGCATCACCACTATTATCTAATCTTATTTCCAATTAACTTCACATTTTTCATGCACTTCCTCCCAATAAGAGAAACTGAGTGCTTTGTTCTATCTATACCATCAAGACTGTCGTTCTCTTTCTCTCCCTCCGCGGTAGGATGGGAGCCAACCTTCTCTAAGAAATCCTCCCAGATGAACGAAGTAGCCTCCCAGACCCCTGCCCCCTTCCCTGTGCGGTGTGTACATTTGGGCACCAGGGCAGGCACTCTGAGCCACCCTGTTCGTCCTTATCTCTCCTCCACACCCTTTCCCCTCCTCCCAACAAAAGCCACCCATCCACATTCTCTAACCAATCTCCTGACTTACATTTGAAACCATTTATTTGTCTGGCGTGTCTATCTCCATATAGGATAATGTGACTATGTGATTTTCATGTGTATATCAATGTTCTGGTCACTTTGTATTTCTTGTGGGTACAGTCTATATGTTTGTGCATGTGAAATACTGTTGTACTGACACAAGGACTTTTGTGGGCCTACTTCCAAATGACCTGAAAGGAATATAATGGTAATAGAATCTTTGCACATAAATACAACACACACATATGATAGTTGGGGTGGGTGTATGTGGGTTTTCTGTCAGGAGTTTATTTTTGCATATGTGAAGAAGGGAGGTGATTTGCACTATACTAATAATGAATCAACCTACTTATGGGTCACTATCAGTAAACCCCTTACAAATCACATTATATAAATACTTCTGTCTGTGGTCTTACATGTATATGGCACTATAGTCTCTGAGTGGATAATAGTGTGCTGAGTCATTCTCCCAATAGGAAACATATGAAAAGTATTGCATTGTTCAAAATATGCTAAAGGGCTTACAGAGAGCAGTTACAAAACATTCCGAAAATCTAGTTTGAAATAACAAGCACAATATTGTAATCACAATTTCAAACTGATTCAGTAATCTCCTTTTAGTCCCGTCTTATTCCTTTTATAATAAGAAACCCAAAGCTTTTTACTTTACTTAAGTATATGGATCTTAACCTTGTTTTTTTATGTTCTGAAATATGCACAATTGCAAAATTGTTCATAATATTACCTCTGGTTTTCCTTCCTTCCTTCCTTCCTTTCTCTCTCTCTCTCTTTTTACCGCTGTTAGATGATAATGTTTTCTCTGTAAGACGAGGACATTTCAGGAATAAATGAAACCCATAAAGGATTTAGTTACCTTTTCCTTCAGCAGAAATTGACATTCTCCTGCTTTTGTCTAGTGATGTGCATTAAGTACTTTGAGGAGGGAAAACAGCTTGAAGAGGACATTGAGGCGGACATCGTCACAGCTGATCATCCGAGTGATCTCAATCATCACAGTTGATCTCAATCAACTAAAGAAACGCGGGAGGCACTTCCTGGAGTTGTCCTGCACACGTAAGTGGATTAGGTGGGACCCCTCATCACCAGCACGCCGGGTTGGCGGCAGAGGGGAAGGCCTGGCTGGGCTTTGGCAATGACACCAAGAGGTGCAAGGAACTCGCGCGGGCAGCGCGGTGGGAGAGGCTCCCCGCCGCGCCCCCGCCCTCCGCGGGAGCCCCGGGTGGGGTGCGCTCGGAGTTGCGGCTCCAGTCCGCGCACCGCGAGGGAAGCGAGCGAGTCCGTCCCTCTAGCGCTGGCTGCCCGGTCCTCGCCCAGGATAAAGAGCGGCATGTTGTTTCTGAGACCAATGACTTTCGCTCCGATGTCGGGAGAGCCGACCTCCGATTTGGGAGTTTAAGGATCTGGCCTCGGACTTGGTGAGTTTTGCTTTAAGTTCTCTTTGAAATTCAACTGGGCTTGAAGGTAAAAATCACGAGGGGGCGGGGTCACCCTCCACTTCCACCCGCGACCGCCGCCGTGCATTTAAAAAGCTAACCGCCGGAGTGAGGCTTTAGTTTGCTGTAAATCAGTTTCCTTCCTTCCTTCCTTAGGCCCCAGGAGCTCGCGGCAGACGAGGTGGTAAGAGCTCCTTTTACCGAGAGCAGCCTGCCCTCAACAACTCCTGCTCTAAACAAAAATAAAACGAGGGAACTGTACTCAGTCCAAACTTCTGTCCCACAGATGAGGAGCTGTCGCTTGTTCTGAACGAGCGGGTGATCAGCCTAACAAATTAACCTCCTAATGGAATGTATTGAGACCAGTTGTTTCATATGTAATTAGTATGTGATCGGTCGTAAGACAAAAAAAATTGCTCTACAGCCGACCGAACCTGCAGGGCCGCGGCCCGCCCCCCGCGGGGGAGGGTAGTGATCCTTCCCTGGTCACTAATAGGGGAAGTTCTCGCGCTCCTGCAGAGTAAAATTTCCACACCCCTGACGGGCTGTTCTTTGTGCCGGGGACCGGGGACGGGCTCCCGGCCGGCAGTCAGGCTCGGGGCCGCCCAGCCCGCGCCCCGCCCCGCCCCTGCCCGGCCGGCCGCCCGCCGCGCCTCCCCGCGCCTCCCCGCCGGAGAGCTCGGGACTATGGAAAGGAGACCCGGAGCCTCTGCGCGCTCTGGCCCGGGCGCGGTCTCCTAGAGCCGAGAGAGGAAGAGCGTCGCGAGGAGGCCGGGACACGCTCGTCCGCCAGGAGGGCTCCGGACTTCGGGTCGGAACGCGCGCTGGAGCCGGGGAGCGCGCTCGGCGTCAGGGAGCCGGGCGGCCCTGCCCGCCGCGGGCCCGGCTGCGGGCGGCCCCGAGCGCGCGGCGGGGAAGGAGGGAGCGCTTCCTCCCGGAGCGCCTTTGTTCGCTCCTAACCCGGGGCGGGCGCGGATAACCCAGCCCCGGGTCGAGCCGCCACCCAGGTGCAGCAGGTAGGCCGGGGGCCCCGGAGCTCCGCAGGGGGTTGTCTCCCGGGGTGTGGCTGGTTCCCCCTCGTGAAGGAGCTCCGGCGAGGCGGCTGCTGCGCCGCGGTGCCGGGACCCGCCCGAGCGCGGGAGCCCCGAGGCCTCCGTTTCCGGCGGGAGGGCCCCGGACTTGGCTGCTGCCCCTAGGCTGCAGGGGTGAATTCGGATAGAAAGCCGGCGTCGTGGTGGAAATTAGGAGCCACCAGAATGGGGAAACTTTCAGCGAGTTACTGGCTGGGGAAATGGAGACTAAGAAGTGGACAGGCAGGGGGAACTGGGAAAGGAGATCTCTTCTTAGCGGAAAGGTCTCATAACACTTTTTTTTTACTGTATAATTTTATTTTGCATCCCAAAGTAACACAGTCAGTTGCTTACCGGATAGGTGAAAGTAGCAACTTTTCATCCAGTTCGGATCACACACCTTATATATTTTCTTTTCCAGTGTTGGTTTTCAAAGGTTATGAGTCACGTTAAAGGACATCTATGGCGAAACTACACAATGACTAGTGGTGGCTTGTCGCTCATATTTAGGGTAATTCTCTGATGAAAGTACAGCCGTTAGAATTGGATTGTTCCTCTGTGCCTTTATTTTGGGAAAGTTTGCCTGGTCCCTCTGGAGGAAGGGAGAAGGATGTGAGAAGCTGAAACTGACCCAGAAAAGGATGAAGGAAGCTGGTTATATTCAAGAGTGGCGGTGAAAAAAATCCCATCTGAACTTTCTGTAAGGGGGACTGGTGATCAGCAGCTGAGCTTTTAACTTTCTCAGAAGAAACTTAGATTTTGTATCTTGGTACAGGGGAGGCGGGTCTGCTTTTTTGGGTCAACTCTTCTACTTTAAAGCAAGATACATTCAATACCTGAAATATTTTCTTTATATACTTAAAATGTACCTTCTCTCTCCCTCCCTTTCCCCTGTCCCCTGTCTCACAGACACTCCCTAAGAGTATTTATTGAGTATATTATTGAGCGCTCAATAATATAACCCATCCAGGTCCTCCGGGAGATCTTACCCTGATGACACCTTAAGGTGGGGATGAGTGTAGTGACAGGGAAAGTTCAAGCTGAAGCCCCGAGGAACTGATAAATGAGGGGTAATTAGGAGGCATAAATGATATTGCACATAAGTGCTTTGTCCAGCCCCCAACCCTCAAAAGGTGAAGAATTTTCAAAATAAAGTGTAGGCTATAGCAAATTAAAAAAAAGTCACTCTATAGTTCACTAAAATGGAGATCAACTTTCCCTTTTATAAAAGACATTCAAATGATGAGAGCATAAAGAAAAGAAAAGTTTCTAATTCTCAAATATAGAATAGCTTGAATCGTAACTCATGGGTTTTGACTGATAAATGGGTCATCTTTTAAAATGGGTCACTTTGGCTAAAATCATTGCACTTGGTGACTTTCAAATTGTAAACGTAGAGTCTTTCTGAGGACCAGCTGCACTCGAATTCATGTAACAACAGAATGTGGTGGGGGTAAAAAGAAACTGGGAAAAATTCAGAAGAAAATAATCTTTCCAAAGTAACAATATATCCTATCTTTTTGGAACTTTGTATATGCTCAATTGAATAGATATAAGCTTTGCATTTGATGTCACATCTTTTTTGAGGGGAATTTTATTCCACTGTTAGAACAATTTTTTAGAAGAGATATAGAAAGACAGGAAATGAAAGAAAGATGAGAAGCATCAAGTCATAGTTGCTTTCACTTTAATTGTTCACTGATTGCGTCTCGTATGTGTCTTGACGGCGGTGGGGGTGGGGGTGGGGGCTCAAGCCAGCGACTTTGGGAATCATGTCGATGATCCTGCACTCCAATTGGAGACCACAGGGTTTTCAACCAGGATCAATGCTCTATATATGGGGATGCCATGCCAGGCCATTGTTAGAATAATCTTGGGAGGAGATGCATACATTGTATCTATGTTCCAGAAATTGAAGCACACATATTACTACAAGAGCTCTGTCATTTGACAGAGAAACTGCTAGCAACGATTTAGCTAGAATAGTATATATTTAGACTATCAGGAGGTATAAGAATCTTCATGTTTAAAGGTAAGAAAGTTGATCTAGTGAGACTATCAAATTTTAAATAAACAAAAGTGATTTTTTACATTTTAATGCTGGAAATTCAGAGACTGACTTTGCTCTATAATTTTTAAGATTATCTTATGTAGTGAAAGCTTTAACACTAAAAGCCCTTCTTCTACAGAAAGGAATGTTCTACCAACTCTTCAGGTAATAAGCTTCCAAGTTCAAAATACTATTACACAGCTTTAGATCCACCTACGATTTCATATTTTTGTCATTTATTCCTTCCAATTCTTTTGACAAGTTCTCTAGACAAAGTACCGGTAAATTAAAAGGTTGAGTGAACTCAGGTTTCCTCCATAATTTACAAGGCCTTATAACCTTTGGTTGTGTCATCATTATTGAAATATATTCTTAAGTGCTTGTGAGAACCATACTGTTTTTTCCTGTCAAGGACAATGGAAGACCATGTTCAGTCAATTAGTAGTAATATGTGTTAGGGATGTATTAAGTGGCCCTTAGCTATCAGATCAGTATTTTTTTAAAAAGACAAACAACTCATATCTAATGAGTCTTTTTTTTTTCAGAAAAATATTAAGAGTATATCTTATCATTTTGCAAGAAAAATAATCCCTGAAGACTGTCAGCCATTTGCTACCATTATGGTAAACACACACACACAATTTCTAGAGAAAGTGAGTACTGAACACCTGATCTGAACCATACTTTGTCAATAAATTATCTCAAATGATCCTCAAAAAACACGATGTGGTATGTGCTGTGTAGTTTAGAGACCAATCAAGCTCATGTGACCAGTAAAAATGGAAGCACCAGAATTTAAATCTACCTTTGTTTAGACTCTAAAATGTGGTTGTTTCACTCTCTGGCCTCCACCAGCTCGATTCCAAGTTGCACCAGGATCTTTACTTCCTCTGGTGAAGGATCTACACCGGAAACATCACTGAAGCCTTGATTCCCACTTGGGGCCTACTACACGGTATGTGAGAAATTATTATTTGTTGAATTAATTAAATGCAGGCCTTACCTACTTTCAGGGCTGCCCAGCATAATGCCTGGAGTAGGGTAGGTGCTTAATAAATGTTAGTTAACTTTATATATATATATATATATATATATATTTTTTTTTTTTTTTTTTTTTTACAGAGTCAGAGAGAGGGATAGATAGAGACAGACAGACAGGAACAGAGAGAGATGAGAAGCATCAATCACTAGTGTTTTCATTGGGACACCTTAGTTGTTCATTGATTGCTTTCTCATACTTGCCTTGACCGCGGGCCTTCAGTAGACCAAGTAACCCCTTGCTAGAGCCAGCGACCTTGGGTCCAAGCCAGTGAGCTTTTGCTCAAACCAGATGAGCCCTCGCTCAAGCTGGTGCCCTGGGGGTCTCAAACCTGGGTCCTCCGCATCCCAGTCCAATGCTCTATCCACTGCGCCACCGCCTTGTCAGACTAACTTATTATATTAAATGTTGATTAGCTGAGACAGAAATGTACTATATATACATCACATTTTATGCCATGATTTACTTTCTGTACTCTGTAAACCCTCAAGCAAATGTTGTTTCCAAATATAATGTCCAGAACAGAGCCTATGAATTGCCATTAGACAACAGGCTTGTATGTATAGCTTATATAACAGTTTTATAATGAGTTAGCTTGTCAACCTATTTCTAAAGCACTATTTTTCATATCATGTTTAAAGATAAGTTTATTATAATTGGACCTCGGCTCTGTATGATTCCTTTTTCTTTCATTTCATCCAATACCTGTTCATTGAATACTTGCCTAAAGCATGTCCCTTGAGTCCTACACTTTTTCTCTCCTTTCCTTCCCTCCTCTTACATTTTTTTTTTTAATCCCCTTTGCTACATTGGCTCTCCTCCCTCAAATCCCCTGTTGTCTTTGTGGAGGAAGGATTTTTTTTTTTTAAACAGAGAAAGAGAGAGAGAATCAGAGAGAGGGATAGACGATGGACAGACAGGAACGGAGAGATGAGAAGCATCAATCATTAGTTTTTCGTTGCGCATTGCGACCCCTTAGTTGTTCATTGATTGCTTTCTCATATGTGCCTTGACTGTGGGCCTTCAGCAGACCGAGTAACCCCTTGCTCGAGCCAGCAACCTTGGGTCCAAGCTGGTGAGCTTTTGCTCAAACCAGATGAGCCCATGCTCAAGCTGGTGACCTTGGGGACTCGAACCTGGGTCCTCTGCATCCCAGTCCAATGCTCTATCCACTGCGCCACCACCTGGTCAGGTTGTGGAGGAAAAATTTTATGCATCCAAAGGACACAGGTTCACGAGGTCAGTTTTGCCCATTGTCTAGTGCTACTGGGATCAAGAAAAGGAAGGAGGGAAAATTGAGGTGGAGGGTTGGGAAAAGGATGTATCACAAAGAAAATGAGAACCAGCTCTGACAAAATGCAGGTGGTAGATAGTAAAGCCTAAGTGACTCCAAACTTCAGACAATGAAGGAAATTCTTTGCTTTCTTGGGTGCTTCTCTCGGCCCTGTCCCACCTGCTCCCCTGCCCTCACCCCAGACGGGAGCTCCAGGAAGGGCAGGGGAGGAGCTCAGGGCCGGGACCTGGGCCTCAGCTGGAATTTATGGAGGTTAAGTGGTGAGCCCCAGTCTCGGTACTTCTGTTTCTTCTGCAAATTGGGGAGGTTATTTCTCCCTGATAGTTTGTTGTGAGATGTGAAGTTAATACAGATGTGAAGCATCTGCAGGTGCCCGCTGCACAGTAAACACACCCGTGTTAGTGACTGTTGCTAGAGTGGGCAAACGGAGCCGTTAATTTCTTAGGTAGGCAGGACCAACACTGACAAGAATTGTATTTAAAATAGCAAGCGGCCCTGTCAAACCAAACAACTGTGCTCAAGAATGAATACAAAGAGCCAAGCTTAGGAAAGCAACTGTTTGACCTTTAAAAGGCTTACTTTATAGTGTAGCTTTTTGTTTGTTTAAAATTCTATACACTCAAACTCATTCCTGGAAATTTTTAATGGCTTTTCATATAACTCCTGAATCATAATACATACTCTCTCATCCTGTGTACTAGTTTCCTTAGCACCTGTCTTTACTCAGGGCCTGTCTATATTTGTTTGTTCATTTGCTATTTCCCTGTCTGTATTTTTCCCATAACCTGCAAACAGAAATCTACACCTTTGTTAACTTATAATGAAACATAAACTTGGTTTATATGGGTGAAATGCTTATTACTGGATTCATATGTTGGTTAGACCCAGTTTTTCCTCTGTCTCACATCCATGCCTGTTATGTTGGGATTTAAAGCCTTTAGACTAACAAACACTGAATCAAAAACTAACTCTTTAAATGTATTCTTTGTGTAGGGATAACAGCTCCAAATGACTTCTACTTTTGGCTCATGACTAGAGCAAAAACTTCAGCTAGTCACAGTCACAGAAATACCTAAAGGCAGCTGTTGGGTAGGACTGTTTCTTTTTTATAGGCCTTATATCTAAAACCTCAATTTGATTAAAGAATAAAATAAAACAGATTATATGTGAGTTGTGAATTTAAATGTCAGGTTGCGCCTGACCTGTGGTGGTGCAGTAGATAAAGCGTCGCCAGTTCAAAACCCTGCACTTGCCTGGTCAAGGCACATATGGGAGTTGATGCTTCCTGCTCTTCTCCCCCTCTCTCTGTCACTCTCTCTCCTCTCTAAAAAATGAATAAATTAATTAATAAATTAAATTTCAGGTGACTTTCTTCCTTCTTGAGCAAATAAAATAGGCAAACAGTACTAAACAGTAACTAGTTGTATTTCTCAGCACCAATTACTATAACTATTTACTAAGAAAAATCTATGAAAATCAAATTATAGCCTTTCCAGTAAATTCAGGGCTTTTTATTCCTAATTTCTTTTAACATGGCAGTTTGGCCTCTGAGGATTGGTCCTAGCTATGTTTAACAGAGACTAGATAATCAGATAAGTCAGGTAAAAATTTTTGGAATGTAGAACAAAATGTAAGATAAAGAATAGACAGAAAATGCTTGCTTTCTTTTGTATTATACCTGGACACAAAACAAAAATTGTTTAGCACGTGAGATTTTGTCATAAAAGTTTAAATGTGCCTGACCAGGTGCTGGTGCAGTGGATAGAGCGTCAGACTGGGATGCAGAAGACCCAGGTTCGAAACCCCGAGGTCGCCAGCTTGAGCACAGGCTCATCTAGTTTGAGCAAAAGCTCACCAGCTTGGACCCAAGGTCACTGGCTCGAGCAAGGGGTTACTCGGTCTGCTGAAGGCCCATGGTCAAGGCACGTATGAGAAAGCAATCAATGAACAACTAAGGTGTCACAGTGCACAACAAAAAACTAATGATTGATGCTTCTCATCTCTCCGTTCCTGTCTGTCTGTCCCTGTCTATCCCTCTCTCTGACTCTCTGTCTCTTAAAAAAAAAAAAAAGTTTAAATGTAAAAGCTATAAAGTACTGAGGCTTTTTTCTTTTTTTAATTGTGACTTATTAGAAGAGTATCATTAGTTTATATTCTTACTTTTATCACTTTTCAACGCTGTGTCCCAAATGAGTGCCCTACTTGCCGCTCCCCAGTGCTGACCCTGACCTGCAGTGTGTCCTGGCCCTGACCTGCAGTGTGTCCGTCCTGACCTGCAATGTGCCTTAGGAAATGGAGAGGGTTGGCAAGCCTGGAAATTTGTGACCCACAGGGGGTGAGAAGCTGACCTGTGATGTCCTCTCCTTTCTCTGTGAGGCAGGAGGTAGATGCATCAGCTAAGGGTGGGAGGACAGGTCTCAGGAGGGGAAGACAGCAGGGCTGGTGGAGAGACTGGGGAGGGAGAAGGTCCAGGACAAATGAGGGACAGTCACAGCATGCAGTGCCCTGCCCACAGCAAGATGCTGCCGGGCGCAGTGTGCTGCCTGCCCCACGGGTCACTCGTTCCTCAGCAGCCTGGCGGGAGCTGTGGGAGCAGAGAAGACGGGGAGACTGAGGCAGGGGCTGCTGGGAGGGAAGGACAGGAGCCGAGGAGAGGAGGGCAAAGGTGCCCGATGACTCCTCCCCTGAGTCAGAGAGGGGGTAGGAAGAAAGGTCGGGTGCGGTGACAGGGTAGGGGGCAGGCAGGGGTGGGCGGAGGAGTCTAGAAACATATACAGAGCTTGTGGTTGAAGAGTGAGTATGTGTACTAGAATTTAGAATTAGAAGAAACGAAGTTCCAAGTGCAACTACATAAAGGACTTTCTTGTTGATAAACTGTCCTGTGTGTAGCAGGAAAGAAGTGTGAACACGGTGGTGGATACATTATACCTCATAAAATAAAGTTCCTTAAACTTCCACGTGTTTTCTTTCTGCTCAGAGAGCCCACCCATCTTCGGTCCTCCATGATTACCTGCTGGGCTTCTTTCTCTACCTGCTGTGTCTCCAGCATCTCCCACTCGGCCCAAGTCTAAACCAGACATGTCCCCCTCACTCGAACTCCGGGAACCAGTTTTCCCTCCTCCGTCAGCCATGCTTGAAACTAGATCCCCCCCCCCTCCTTAACCCCCATCTCAGATCACTCATCAGGCACTGCTGGGCTCTTGTTTTTCTTAGAGGGTCTTTCTTATCCCTTCCTTCCCTCCCCACTGCCCTCACCTCATCCCGACCAGGCCCTCACCTCATCCTGCGTCTACACGAGGCCCTGAAGGAACTGTGTCCTGATCTCCACCCACCCTACACCCACCCTGCAGCAGTCCCCTTTGCATAAAGCTTAGTTCATGCTGACAAGGGAGTTATCATTAAAAACAAAAACACAACCTTCTGTGACTTCCTGCTGTCCCGGCAGCTCTCCCTGGCTCCTCTGTCTTATGTTCAAGGTTCTCCATAGCGGCCCCAACCGCCCTGCTTTCAAACACGGGCCTGGTCCTCACATACTGCCCACACTGCCATTCTTGCCTTTCTTGCCTGAAAGAGCTTGCCTGTCTTCCTGCAGCCACCCAGATCCTGCTCATGCTCAGGCCCTCCTGGTCCAGCGGCCGCTGGTCTCTGCTCCTAGGGACACGCATTGTGCCTGGAGCCGGTACTGCCCAAATCGGCGCTGACACGCGGTCTGCACCTTCTGTGCCGTGTCGTCGCCCATGGGAACTGCTTTCATGTGGGCACATGAGTCTTGTCTCAAGCGGACAGTAGCTGCTTTCAGACGGGAGACTATAAGATATCACTTCATGACTCCCACCAAGCCTGGCGCAACTATTTCCACAGTGCCTGCTCAGGTTCTTGTAGGACCCATTGAAACGGTGGACACTGAGGTTGTTCAACTTGAACTTAAAAAGCAGGCATTACCATCTTGACTAGAACTTCAAGATTTATAGCAGGTTTGATGATAATTTAGGGTCACAGAAATAGCCTCAACCAAGAAATGAGTTGACGGTGTGGGTGAAGTAAGTGGACAAACACCCGGGGTCTCTAAGGAAAACGGGGAGTCTCTGTGCACTAACCCGTTTTGTTTTTCAGAAAAATTTAAAGAGCTCCCTTTGGAAGAAATATTGTTGAGTAACTGAGGGGCACAGCTCCCAGACTGAAGTATTTGGGGTGGGCTCTGCACCTTCTTTTCTGATATTCCTACTTCTTCTGACTACTTTTTTTTTTTTTTTTGTATTTTTCTGAAGCTGGAAACAGGGACACAGTCAGACAGACTCCCGCATGCGCCCGACCAGGATCCACCCAGCATGCCCACCAGGAGGGCGATGCTCTGCCCATCTGGGGCATTGCTCTGTTGTGACCAGAGCCATTCTAGCACCTGAGGCAGAGGCCATGGAGCCATCCTCAGCGCCCTGGCCAACTTTGCTCCAATGGAACTTTGGCTGCGGGAGGGGAAGAGAGAGACAGAGAGGAAGGAGAAGGGGAGGGGTGGAGAAGCAGATGGGCGCCTCTCCTGTGTGCCCTGACTGGGAATTGAATCCGGGACTCCTGCACACCAGGCCGATGCTCTAACACTGAGCCAACCGGCCAGGGCCCTGACTACTTTTATCTTTCAGGGAAGACAATATTAAGGATAGCTGTTCCTTCTCAGTCCCAGCAGAAGCAAACCCAAGTTATTTTCCAAATATTTGCATATTTTCCCTTAAGCAGTTCTTTGTCCTGCTCTCCCCTACAGTCTTTCCTGTTTCCTATTTTCAGCAGGCTCTGAGCCATGCCATTTCTATATCCCCTCATTAACAATACCCCGATATGCACCTCCAATTTGCAGATGAAGTCACCACCTCAGAGTGCAGTGAGGGTTGCCCGAGGTTACACAATAAATCTGGCCCCAAATGGGGGTAGCCCTGGAGATTCCAGCCTGTTGACTGGTCACCGCCCTGGCTCGGGCACACAAAGGAAGCTGCACCCACAGCATTCTGTCAGACGTGCTGAGCTTTGCTTTGTGAGTATTGCTGGGATTGCCTTGTTCTGCAGGGCCCAGCATTTTCCTTCTCTGAGTCTGGCAGGTCTGTGGGCTGGTCCCAGTCCCCTCCCCTGCCCCTGGACCAGGGAAACCAGAAGATGTGCTTTGGAGAAGCTGTAAGACTGCAAATCAGAAGAGTGGGTGTTGATTGCATGTGTGTGGACTCGTTAGCAAAGCCAGAGTTGGGGCAACCTTGTTTAGTTGTAGTTAATGAATTTAAATCCAGAGGTGCTTTTGCTTCTGGTTGGGAGAGGCCGCCTAGCTCCTATGTTCAATGTGGAGGCATTCAGGTGTTCTTTTGTTATAGCAGAGAAACTGGGTGCTTCCCCTCCTTTGATCAGCACTGTCCCTAGAGTTTAGTTCTGATTGATGTAAAGGGTGGCTAAACAATTCAAGCTGCAGGTGAAGATATCTTGTTTAGAACTCTACATGGTGTACTGAACCTAAATACGTGGCGTGGGTTGTTGGCTTAGTGACAGTCCTCTGTTATTTTTCAGAAAACTGTTTCTTACTCTTTGCAGTCAGCTGGGAACAGTGGAAGAAATATAGGAAAATAAGGCAAATAAATATGTGATGGAGACCTGTGGTGGCGCAGTGGATAAAGCGTTGACCTGAAACGCTGAGGTCGCCGGTTCAAAACCCTAGGTTTGCCTGGTCAAGGCATATATGGGAGTTGAAGCTTCCTGCTCCTCCCCCCTTCTCTCTCTCTCACTCTCTCTCTCTCTCTCTCTCTCCTCTAAAATGAATGAATAAATAAAAATAATTAAAATATGTGATGGATATGGGGGGATAAAATAAATATGATGGGCTGCGTGCTGGGTTATAGTAGTAATGTTCACAGCAGCCACACACCAACTGGATGAGTAACAGACCCCACTCATTGAAGCGATACCAGGAGCTCTGTGAGTCAGTGTTCATGTGGAAGCTGAGGAGTTAGGCTTGTGGGCTGATTGTCTAGCAAGGAGGTCTGACTTGTAAACAACTGTGAGTGGGTGCCAAGCCCGCTGGTATTGGAACATACTGAGCACTGCTGCTCAGAAGCTTCGTGTTTTTTTTTGTTTTAGTTTTTTTTTTTTTTTTTTACGAGAGAGAGAGCAAGAAAAACATGTATTTGTTCGTCCACTTATTTATGCATTCATTGGTTGACTCTCATATGTGCCCTGACCAGGGATCCAACCCACAACCTTGGCATTTCGGGACAACGCTCTATAATTAACTGAGTACCTGGCTGGTACCAAAAATGGGACACTAGTTTTGCCTGTGGTTGCAAAGGCTACTCTGTCAACCCCCCCAACACCCCAACACTCCCACCCCCGTTCTGCTGGAATTGAAACTGCAGGTTAGTTTCAACTGAGAATTTTCTCAGAATTCTTAAACACATGCTGTTTTAAAAATCTGTGATGCCGGCCTAGCGTGCGGAGGACCCAGGTTCGATTCCCGGCCAGGGCACACAGGAGAAGCGCCCATTTGCTTCTCCACCCCTCCGCTGCGCTTTCCTCTCTGTCTCTCTCTTCCCCTCCCGCAGCCGAGGCTCCATTGGAGCAAAGATGGCCCCCCCCCCCCCCCCCCCCCGGGCGCTGGGGATGGCTCTGTGGCCTCTGCCTCAGGCGCTGGAGTGGCTCTGGTCGCAACATGGCGACGCCCAGGATGGGCAGAGCATCGCCCCCTGGTGGGCAGAGCATCGCCCCTGGTGGGCGTGCCGGGTGGATCCCGGTCGGGCGCATGCGGGAGCCTGTCTGACTGTCTCTCCCTGTTTCCAGCTTCAGAAAAATGAAAAAAAAAAAAAAAAAAAAAGAAAATCTGTGATGCAACTATGAGTTGATGCTTCTCATCTCTCTCTCCCTTTCTTTTCTTTTTTTTTTTTTTAAAGACTTTATTTATTCATTATAGAGAGGGGAGAGAGAAAGAGGGAAGGGGGGAGGAGCAGGAAGCATCAACTCCCATATGTGCCTTGACCAGGCAAGCCCAGGGTTTTGAACCAGCAACCTCAGTGTTTCCAGGTTGACGCTTTATCCACTGCGCCACCACAGGTCAGGCTCTCTCTCCCTTTCTGTCTGTCTCTGTTTCTCTCACTTAAAAAGAAACAAATCTGTTAAGAATTTGCTGTTACTTTGGTTAAGCCTCCAGTTCCTTCAGCATGTCTGGTGGAAGATGCCGAAGTGAAGAGGATTTTAGCCTTCAGAGGTGGGCTGTTATCTAAGGGAGCATTGTTATGACTGAAAGGAGGTCTCCCTATGCCCCCACCCATGAAATGTGACTTTGCAAAGTTTAGGCAGATGCCAGTCTCAGAAACTGATGTTTTCTGTTCTCTTTCTCACCCTAGGTAAAGCATTTGGTCCAAGACCAGCCAAACCAAAGTAGAAATAGCTAATGATTGATCTTTCTTTTATAGTAGCACTTCTTACCTTTTTAGTGGTAAAGCATAATAAAAAGTGTTTTTGGGGATTACTGTACTATGTTCAGTCCACTCTGCCAGTCTCTGTTCTGTGCTTTCATTTCTTTTTTAATACTGTATTGTATCTTTCTAACTGGTGCTAGCTGTCTTAAAATCTATGCCATAATAAGGCAGTGGTCCCCAACCTTTTTGGGCCACGGACTGGTTTAATGTCAGAAAATATTTTCACGGACCAGCCTTTAGGGTGGGATGGATAAATGCACAAAATAAAATTATGCGACCGGCATAAAAACTGTGGTATTTTTAAATATAATTGTCGAACTTAAGATATTTATTGGGCTAAGTTAAAGGAGGAACGAGCATGTCCTCATTATTTAGGCTGTATTTAAATTTGTTATTCTGACAAGGTTTCATGTTATTTATTCTTTCTCTGCGGACCGATACCGGTCCATAGCCGGGGATTGGGGACCACTGCCCTAGGGGGCCCTAGCCAGGTAGCTCAGTTGGTCAGAGCATCATCCTGATATGCCAAGAATGCAGGTTTGATCCCCCAGTCAGAACACATAGGAATTAACCAATGAATGCATAAATAACTACACTGCTCACAAAAATTAGGGGATATTTTATTGCTTCATATTCATTTTGAAATATCCCCCAATTTTTGTGAGAAGTATAGAACTACAAATCAGCATTTCTCTCTCTCTCTCTCTCAAATCAATTAAAAAAACAAATCTGTGCTCGGGGGATAAGACGTTCCTTCCCAGTACTGATTACCCTGGACAAAGTCTCAGTGGGGCTTGGCTCTGCTCTCTGGTCCTCGTTGGACTTTCTGTATGTCTGGCCTTTGCAGCTGTCACCCTAACATGGAGTAATCTTGGGGGATGGGAAATATTTGGATGTAACAGGCTTGAAGTCTGACGGAAGCCCCACAGCCAAGGGCAGGAGGGTACTGCAGGGCGCTCCCTTGTGTGCACCTGGTTTCCCATCAGGAAAGGAGGGAGAACTTGAGGGTGGGGTCTGCTGCCCTGGTCTGGGGGAGATCATGATGACATGAAGGGGCGAAGAGAGATTTAGAAGAAGAAGTTCACCGGATTAAATAACTGGGTATGGAATGGAGGGAAAGGAAGACTTAGATTTCTGACATGGATGTATGGGGTACAGGCAGACACAAACAAGGAGAAAAATGGAAACAGTACAGAAACAACATGACTATAGATTTGGGGGCTCACAAAGTCATTTTGGCTAGAGAGTTTAGACTACTTTTTAGAAGCATATTTCAAATCCTTGATTAGGAACCTTTTTTTGGGGGGGTGGTGACAGAGAGAGACAGACAGAGGGACAGATAGGGACAGACAGACCAGAAGGGAGAGAGATAAGAAGCATCAATTCTTTGTTGTGGCACCTTAGTTTGCCATTGACTGCTTTCTCATATATGCCTTGACCTGGGGGCTCCAGCAGACTGCGTGACCCCTTGCTCAAGCTGGTGAGCCTTGCTCAAACCAGATGAGCCTGTCTCAAGCTGGCAACCTTGCTGTTTTGAACCTGGGTCTCTGCGTCCCAGTCCGACGCTCTATTCACTATACCACTGCCTGGTCAGACCCTTGATTATGAACCTTGATTAAAAAAATCTTGCCTGGCCTGACCTGTGGTGGCGCAGTGGATAAAGCGTCGACCTGGAATGCTGAGGTCGCTGGTTCAAAACCCTGGGATTACCTGGTCAAGGCATATATGGGAGTTGACGCTTCCTGCTCCTCCCCTCTTCTCTCTCTCTCTCTCTCTTTCTCCTCCTTCTTTTCTCTCTAAAATGAATAAATAAAGTCTTAAAAAAAAATCTTGCCTGACCAGGCGGTGGCACAGTGGATAGAGTGTTGGACTGGGATGCAGAGGACCCAGGTTCGAGACCCCGTGGTCACCAGCTTGAGCACGGGCTCATCTGGTTTGAGCAAAAGCCCACCAGCTTGAACCCAAGGTCGCTAGCTCCAGCAAGGGGTTACCCGGTCTGCTGAAGGCCGCGGTCAAGGCACATATGAGAAAGCAATCAATGAACAGCTAAGGTGTTGCAACATGCAATGAAAAACTAATGATGCTTCTCATCTCTCTCCGTTCATGTCTGCCTGTCCCTGTCTAACCCTCTCTCTGACTCACTCTCTGTCTCTGAAAAAAATAAAAAAATAAAATAAATTAATTAAAAATTGGGAAAATTATTTCATAATTAAAAAAAAAAAAATCTTACTCTGTCCTGCTGGATAGCTTGGTTGGCTAGAGTGTTGTACCAAAGCGCAGAGGTTGCTGGTTTGATCCCTGGTCAGGTCACACAGAAACAGATAGATCAAGGTTCCTGTCCCTCTCTTTCTTCCTCCCTCTGTCACTAAAATCAATGGAAGGAAGGAAGGAAGGAGAGAGGGAGGGAGGATGGATAAGGTGGGAAGAAAGGAAGGAAGAAGGAAAAGAAAGGAAGGAAAGGAAAGGGAAAGGAAAAGGACAATCGTACTCAAATTCCTGTCTCGCCTGGGAAAGTTTTATTGGATCTTTATTATGAATTTTCGTTTCATCATTCATCTATTTTGCTTCAATTGCATAGCTACTTCCATCCTACCTCTATTTCAAATCAATGTAATTATGGGTAATATCCATTTGAGGGAGCTGAATTTTATATAAGATGACAGCTATTTTTGAGGACTTTTTTTTTTAAAGCTGAGGAGAGAAAAGGGTCTTTGTATTCTAAATGGGCAGACAGTAGAGAGTGCTTCTTTCCCTTTCTTCTACTCCCCTAAAAAAAGCAAATAGCTGGCCCTGGCTGGGTAGCTCTGTTGGTTGGAGTGTCGTCCCATTACACCAAGGTTGCAGGTTCGATCCCCAGTCAGGGCACATACAAGAGACAACCAGTAAATGCAACAATAACTGGAATGGTCTAACCAGGCGGTGGCGCAGTGGATACAGCGTCAGACTGGGATGCGGAAGACCCAGGTTCGAGACCCTGAGGTCTCCAACTTGAGCGCAGGCTCATCTGGTTGGAGCAAAAGCTCACTGGCTTGAGCCCAAGGTCGCTGGCTCGAGCAAGGGGTTACTTGGTCTGCTGAAGGCCCACGGTCAAGGTACATATGAGAAAGCAATCAATGAACAGCTAAGGTGTTGCAACACAGAACGCAAAACTAATGATCGATGCTCCTCATCTCTCCGTTCCTGTCTCTGTCCCTCTCTCTGACTCTCTATCTGTAAAAAAATAAAATAACTGGAATGACAGATATTTCTCTTTCTCTCTCTTTCTGTTTTTTCCTCTCTCAAATTAATATAAATAAATAAACAAATAAACAAACAGCTGTATGCCTCTCTAAGTGCCAGCTGCCTCATTACCTTTTGTCTAGGTCAGACCAGTTATATTTATTTTGCAAGGAATTAAGAGAAGTTTATTTCTTTTTGTAACCCACTACCCCATTCCCTGTTGTCTCCCTAACTCTAACAGGTTACACGGACCCTCCCGAAGGGACGCAGGGGGCACCTGAGCAGAGCCGTCCCTGAGCCTGCTGAGGGATGCCGGCTGGGGCTGCGGACCTGCCGGTGTCCTCGTTCTGCACTGTCTGCCATTTATTTGCAATCTCGGTAAAAATGGTATTAAAAGAAAATATTTTGTGAAATAAGAATCTCCTTTTACATTTTTAATCCCCAACCGATCTTAAGATGGACATCTGTTTTAAAGAATACGAAGTTCTATGGTCTGGAAGAAGCAAATGCCCGTTTAACACTGACCCTAAGTAAAAATGGACATCAGAAGGTTTGTTAGTGGCAGAAGAGTGAAAAAATGGCAGGTTGCCCAGTTATTTGCCACTTGTTTTATACTGAGCCTCATGATTTTTTGGGAACCGTTTGACGATCACATTGTGAGTCATATGAAGTCCTACTCTTACAGATACCTCATCAACAGCTACGACTTTGTAAACGAGAGCCTATCCCTGAAGCACGGGCAGGGCGGGGCTGCTCACTACCCGTACTTGATCAACCATGAGGACAAGTGTCAGGCACAGTCTGTCCTCCTGCTACTCTTTGTGAAGACTGCTCCTGAAAACTACAATCGACGTTCTACAATCAGGAAAACCTGGGGCAATGAGAAATATGCTCAGTCTCAACTTAATGCCAACATCAAAACTCTGTTTGCCGTAGGAGCACCTTCTAATCCACAGACAAGAGAAGAACTGCAAAGGAAACTGGTCCAGGAAGACAAGGTGTACAATGATATAATTCAGCAAGACTTTGCCGATTCTTTCTATAATCTGACTCTTAAATTACTTATGCAGTTCAGTTGGGCAAATACCTTTTGTCCACATGCCAAATTCCTTATGACTGCTGATGATGACATATTTATTCATATGCCAAATCTTATTGAATACCTCCAAAGTTTAGAACAAATTGGCGTTCAAGACTTTTGGATTGGCCGTGTGCATCGTGGTGCCCCTCCTGTTAGAAACAAACACAGCAAATACTATGTCTCCTATGAAATGTACCAGTGGCCAGCTTACCCCGACTATACTGCTGGAGCTGCCTACGTGATCTCTAATGACGTAGCTGCCAAGGTCTATGCGGCCTCACAGACACTTAACTCTAGTCTTTACATAGATGATGTGTTCATGGGCCTCTGTGCCAATAAGATGGGGATAGTACCACAATACCACGTGTTTTTCTCTGGGGAAGGTAAAACTCCTTATCATCCCTGCATCTACAATAAAATGATGACATCTCATGGACATGTACAAGATCTTCAGAACCTCTGGGAGGATGCCACAGACCCTAAAGTAAAAACAGTTTCAGAAGGTTTTCTTGGCCAGATATACTGCAGGATAATTAAAATAGCTCTCCTTTGCAAACTGAACTATGTGGACACGTACCCTTGTAGGGCTGCCTTTGCCTAATAGTACTTGAATGTTGTTTGTTGTCACTGTCACTGAGCCAAACCTGGATGAAAAACCTTTAAACGTTTGTCTGTACCCTAAGTGAAATAAGACTATGAGAAGAAAAAGAAAAAGAAATATTTTGAAAGCCCAGTCTCTCAGGATGTTTCTTTGATTCTAGAAGCTATTCAGTATAACTCACCTACTTCATTGTCTAACTCCATTTCAAGGAATTTATATTTAGAAAAGGTTGATGAAAACAAAACTAAAAGTAAATTCGAGTTCTCAATGCCACGTACAGTTTGCAGATTAAGAAGTTAGTAAAGAACACTGGTGTTAGAACAACTGCTTTTGGAAAATACCAGGTAAATGTAGAGTACAGCATTTCAAAAAAAAGGAATATATTAAACTAGGTATACAAGTTAATTTTTTATTAAATAGCACTTGATGGAAATGGTGGGGGTAGGGGAGGGCGGGCTGAGGAGAAAGGACATGAATCTGGTACAAGGAAATCTCCTGTTCTTCAGAGGAGACTTAGGAAAACGGACAGCAGGTCCTCAAATAACCTGGTCTTGTTAAGAGTCATTCTGTTATAATGTTGATAAGATGCTTTAAGAACTTAACCCTTATTTATGTCAATTAGCCTGTAAAATTATTTCATTATACATTGTTCTGCTGAAGTTCCAACAGATTATCGGCAGTGTTAAGTGAGGACTTAAACTATACACAATTTCTTTATAAATAGCCAAATCACTTATTGTCACATCCATGTAGCTGTTTTACCTAGTTAGTGTTGGAGCCATTTAAAACATATTTATATCTTTTTTTTTTCACAGTTTAATGTAAAATTGGAGAAGTCATTAGCTCTGCCCTAACTGGTACTTTATATGTTTTTTTTCTTTTTGATCATTAGAAAGTGACACACAACATGGGCAGCTTGTTACCTATGGGGTCCTGTAGAGAGAAATCATTATCAATTCAAGTAAGCTGATTTTAATTCAATGAACTTTTCAACTGGTTTTTAAATACTCAATATCAGTCTGTTTTTAAGGTAGTTATTTGAATGTAATATGTATGCATAGAGGAATTTAATAATGGAGAAGACTTCAAGAGGAAAGATAGAACATTAAAAGACTTTTCTCCATAACTTATAAAATTCTTAGTGTCTAAATTATTGTAACGATTACTAAAATTAGCCCACCCTTACCCAGCAAAGCCTCATAAACCACAGTATTTTGATCCAAGTTCAGATTTTAAAATTGAGAGTATTAAGCATCACATCAAAGCTATAGTACCTTTAAAAAAAACCTACCATCTTCTTTCATCAAAATAACTATCAGAGATATCTTTAACTGTTAAATACTTCAAACTTGAAATCAAAATGAAAGATAGAAAACTTGCCAGAATGAGGTTTAAAGCACTTAGAAAGCTTTGTGTTCCTTATAATCAGAGA
Source organism: Saccopteryx leptura (assembly GCF_036850995.1). Classification (NCBI taxonomy): domain Eukaryota; kingdom Metazoa; phylum Chordata; class Mammalia; order Chiroptera; family Emballonuridae; genus Saccopteryx; species Saccopteryx leptura. The sequence continues at coordinate 70,502,349 of NC_089510.1, read as the reverse complement.
GATGTGGTTGAGATCTAATAAAGTAAGTTTCATTTATTTTACAAAGCAGGGTAGAAATATGGCCATGATGCAAACAACCTCCCCTCAGTACAGAAAGAACTCGGTGATGTCTGTTATTAGGGGGGGTAGATGAAAGCCAAAATAGCAATCTCGGCAAAAGCAGTTGTACTGATTACAGAACCTTTATCTGTCGAGGTACTTGTTAGGGAAAACTAAAAGGTCTCCCATTTAATTAGATGATGTTTGAAACATGGAAAACAACTAAAAAAAGAGTTCTCAGTAAACACAACTAGACGATGGCACATGTAGTATTTTTCTGGTATGTTTACAGAAATTTTTTTTGTTCATTTTTTTCTATTTTAAAATTTGAGGCTTGTTTACATTGATTGCTCAGATAATTTAGAAGTTTTAGCTAATGTCCGAACTACAGTGTCAACCATTGTAGTTTGTAGTTACTTTCAGAATAGGTTCAGGGTTTTTAGATCATTAGAGTTTAAATTTTTCTGAACAATTAAAAAAATTGTAGGGAATAAAAGCACAGTTTGACAAAGCAGATTTTAAGTAATTTTTATTAGTTCATTCTTTAATAACCATCTGCCTCTTGGCCATGCATACCTTGTGTTATCTATACTTGTAACTGTTTAAATTCTTCATTGGTTGAAAATGTCACTGTCTTTCGGGCCATTGAAATGATCTTGTTTACAGCAATACTTTTGTGAAACAATTATTTATTTGTAAAAGAGCTCAACTGTGTTCATCTCTTTATTTTTGCTTAGAATAGAATGCTGTAAATATAAAGAAAACATGAAGGCACTTCCTTTTTTAATAAGGAAATTGCTAGATGCTTCCTTCAATCAGACTTGAAAGTATTGAGAAGAATATTTGTAAATACCGAAAAAGGACTCCAACCTTTTAAAAAGGAAGATTGAACTTCGGTGCTCCAATGCAGGGCTGTCTTAAAAATCATAAAGAAAGGGAAAATAAACTATCAGCTGGATGGTCACTTGAGTAGAAGATGGTTGTACACAGTGTTATTGCTAAAAACTTTTTACCTCTTGGTTGGTTTGCATCTTTTTTTTTTCCACATTATTAATTTTATACCAAAATGTTAAATATTTATATTATTTGAATTTTGCCTATTTGTCAAAATAATTAGTGGTTTTTAAAAAAATACATAAATCTGTGATTTACAATAAACAATTTAAAAATTGTCAGCAAAGGCGTATTTTCACAAAGGTTTTTAAACTGCTGTGTGAACACCACTTGTTAATATGTACTTGGCTTGTTCTGTATAACGGCAGAGGCCTGTAGGACACAACCCTAATCCTACTGACTTGCTGTTGTGCCCAGGAAGGTGTGTCCTCCGCACCACGGAGCCACCTAGAATGCCTCTTGTGTGTGTTAAATGACTTATGTTGGACTAAGTGAGGTTTTCTTCTAACATTCTTTTGGAAGGGATAAAATAACCTGCAGCCATAGTGCCTTAAGACACCATTTGAAAAGGTCATATTTTCCTTTTATTTGATATCATGAGCTGTCTGAAAGTACATTCAGCTTTAGCCCTACTTTTTCCTTTTTTTTAACCCTTTGAGTAGTGAGTTTTTGTCATGCTCGCTGACCCTCGGGAGTGAGGTTCTTATCAAAAAATGAAATTAGTTCCAATTATAGTTTTGTTAACTTAAAATCATATTTGTTTGACAACCAATTTATGAAAACAAGACGAACATACATTTGCCTTTTTTTAATGTTACCTTACACATTTTTAAAATAAATCGATGATACTCTGGATGGTCAGGAGGACATACATGAACGTTCGTACTACTCAAAGGGTTAATTCAGAGAGAGGAGGGGAGGCAGAGATAGATTCCTGCATGCATGCCCACTGGGGTCCACCTGGCAAGCCCACTAGGGAGTGATGCTCCCTTACTCAGCAACTGAGCTCTTAGCACCTGAGGCAAGGCCATGGAGCCATCCTCAGTGCCCAGGGCCAACTTGCTCCAATCAAGCCATGACTGCTGGAAGGGAAGAGAGAAAGAGAAGCAAGACAGGGAGGGAGGGAGAAGCAGATGGGCACTTCTGTGTGCCCAGACTGGGAATTGAACCTGGGACATCTACACGCCAGGCCAACGCTCTACCACTGAGTCAACTGCCAGGGCCTAGTCCTACTCTAATGTCAGCAATGTTCTCAGGTTCCTGTTGGGTCATTTGGTGCTTCCATATATTTATACCTCATATGTTCTCATCTACTTTTTACCTGATTGCTGCTCACTTCTTAGGATAGTTTATGGAGTGATTCAATCTGTATATATTTTTTAAAACTTGGATGAATCTGATTTATTTGGTTATACTAGAACTTTTTACTTGCAAGGCATGGTTGGGGGTATTTGTTGTTGGGACTAAAATGATGATCACTTGGAAGAATTAATTAACTTGACCTATATTTGGGACTTCAGTTGAACACCATAGCTGCAAGGAAAATCAGACTGGAGAACTCTCAATATGCAGGGTCATTCATTCTGTTGTAATGAGAGAAATGGATCTAGTTGCCCTGCAATCATTGCATGGTGCAGTGAAACCAAGGCCTCAGTCACAGCCTTTTTTTTTTTTTTTTTTATCAAGTGAAAAGCAGGGAGGCAGAGAGACAGACTCCTGTATGTACCCTGACCAGGATCCACCTGGCAACCCCTGTCTTGGGTTGATGCTCTGCCCATCTGGGGCCACTGCTCTATTGCTCGGCAACCAAGCTATTTTAGCACCTGAGGTGAGGTCATGGAGTCATCCTCAGTGCTCAGGGACAACTTGCTCATTTGAGCCATGGCAGCGGGAGGGGACGAGGTAGGGGGGAAAGGAGTGGAAAAACAGATGGTTGCTTCCGTGTGCCCTGACCAGGAATCAAACCCAGGATATCCACATGCCAGGCTGACACTCTACCACTGAGCAAACCAGCCAAGGCCACAGCTTTCTTTACAATAATCCTTTGCTATAGACCTCCCAGGCTCTTTGCTGTCTTCAGCAACAAACCGAATCTCTTCTACCTGGTTTTCAAGGCCTTATGTAATCTTCCTCTCCTTTCTTCATTCCCTGTTGCTTTAATGTCCCATTGCCTCTATAACCCATCACAAATCTCATTCATGACCACATCTGTAAATTTGGTTCCCTTGAGAAGAACACTTTCTCCTGTACCTGTTGAAATCTTGGGAACCCAATCCTAACTGTTCTTCCCTCAAATATACACATATTATAAATATACAATTATCACATATATTATTGTGTTACCTACTAATTGTTTCATGTGTTTTTTCCAACTAAAACATAAGTTCTGAAGGTAGGAACTGCACAGTGCTATCAAACTGGCTTAAAGATTTTTTTTTTCTTTCAAATATAATAAAGTAATATTATTCTGGCTAGCCACCCAAATATGAAAAAAAGATTAATTATTCAGAGCCCTAATAAACGCTATGTGACATAATATTTTATCTATAATACTTAAAAGTTTATAATTTATTTGATGAAATCTGAATGCTTACCCATATATGCCAAGCATATTATATCTATCAACTCCAGCCCCAACAATTTGTTATGCATAAAAACTCAACTGTAGTAAGTCAAAAATGAATAAGAAAACAGATTAAACTGTTACAGCAAAGATTAGTGATTTTAAGGTATTCAAAGCCAGTGGTAGAAGAAAAACAGTAGTCTTAAAAATTATATCTTCTGATTAACCCACTAGCTATTTTTGCCTTTCCTCAAAGTTCTTTTGTAAGAATCATAAGGAGACTGTAGTTGTCTCTTTGCAGCCTCAGGGCAAGAGCAGACTAGGAGTCACCGGAGTCATGGCAGGACAGGCGTTTAGAAAGTTTCTTCCCCTCTTTGACCGAGTATTAGTTGACAGGAGTGCTGCGGAAACTGTAACCAAAGGAGGCATTATGCGTCCAGAAAAATCTCAAGGAAAAGTATTGCAAGCAACAGGAGTAGCTGTTGGAGCGGGCTCCAAAGGAAAGGGTGGAGAGATTCAACCAGTTAGTGTGAAAGTTGGAGATAAAGTTCTCCCAGAATACGGAGGCACAAAGTGGTTCTAGACGACAAGGATTACTTCTTATTTAGAGACGGTGATATTCTTGGAAAGTATGTAGACTGAAATAAATCACTGTTGTAATGGCATCGTGTGAAGCTGCCCATTCCACTGAAGCTCTGAAATCTTTCATCATGTAAATAATTTCTGTCACTTTTATAATAAACTAATGATACCCAAACTGTGATGACATCCAGTGTCTCTTAAAATTTAGTTTCACTGTACTGATATAAACATTTCCAAATAAATATATATATATATATAGAATCATAAGGATATTTTTGTTTCATTAAATGCTGTAATTTTTCCTTTGAAGTTCTTATTAGAGTATGACTTCATGGTCTACTGTAAATGAACCCTTTGAGTAGTACAAAGGTTCATGTACATACATCCTTGTGCCTTCTGACTATCCAGAGTACGATCGTACAAAATTTTTATTTTAAAAATGTGTAAGGCAACATTAAAAAATGTCAAGTGTATGTTCTTGTTTTCATAAATTGGTTATCAAACAAACATTTTAAGTTAATAAAACTGTAACTAACTAATTTCATTTAAAAAAAAACAACTCACTCCTGGAGTCAGTGAGCATGAAAAAAACTCACTACTCAAAGGTTAATACAATAATTCATTAATTAACTTAAAGGGTTCACTTAATTAAGACTTAATATTATAAGACTTATAAAAGACTTAAATTCTAAAAATAAAATTACAGTTTTAAAAGTAGGTAGGGTTGTAGGAATAGTCAGAAAAGTCCCAAAAGATATCCCATCACTTGAGAAAAACAACACCTTGCCAAGTACTGCTTTTCAGAGACAACTAAACACACTTTCAGATGTGCTGGATTCAGCCACTAAGGATTCAAACATACATTTCAATCAGTAAGAACCTACATATTTCCTTGAGTGTCCCTTCAAGTGAAAGAATATAAAGTAGTATAATTAAAATAATATTGGCTTTAATCAAGGAGCAAGTTCCTAAAGATGTTTGTTCACATTCTATAAGCAGTTTTTAGAGCCCTAAGAGCTAAACATGAGAGATTAAAAACAACTCATAAGGCAGTAAAGCAAATGCTGCGAGCAGAGTGCTGGAACAGAGGTCATGATAGGGATTCTGAACACAGAGAAGGTTCTTCAAAAAATGAATTTCCCCTTGTACTTATGGTCTTTACCACTGAACTCCAAACATTCACATGCATTGCAAACACCTTCCTGTGTAGGCCAAAAATAGCATTAAATTTGTATAAATTTTGTCTCTTGGGAACCCACTGCCTTTAAATGTTTTTAAACCAACTTCAATTAATAGCAACAGTTTTCATTTACTATTTTCCTGATGTGTGTGTGTGTGTGTGTGTGTTTTTAACATTGAGTATCCTTGGGAAGTTGGTTTATACGATGTCATTTTCAGTTCTTGCTTGTTGCTTTTATGAGATCCATGAGTTTTGTTTTCAGGCACACAAAAGAAGATTAGTATATAGAGTAAATATGTGATTTTATCTGGGAAAGGTAAGTGATAAGATTGAAAATAGAGGACACTCTACCCTGTTCTCCCCTCAGCATGTGCGCGCATGCGTAAGGACACGCGCCCGCCAGCGCGCAGGCACAGGGTTAAATGACTTCTACAGAGGGATCTGCAGTCTTACCTGCTAGGGGAAAGATTGTCAGGCTGCTCCGGCTGAGGGTTCTCCCCATCACGGCTGCTTGCTAGCATTTCTTCATTCTGAAATAAAAGAGATTTTGGTAAGATAGTCTATTTTATTTGTAGGGGAGCTCTCAATCTATAGATTTCTTTCCCACAATTTCTGTTTTCCATTGTTTTTGTTTTTAATTCTCTAGATGATAATTCTCCAGTTTCTTATCTTTTTCTTTTTTGGGTTTTCCCCAACAATTCTGTGGACGTTACTGTTGACTCTTCAAGTTTCCTTTAGGAACATCAAAAACTGATTTTGAAAACCAGGTGTTCTTTTTCTTGGAGGACGGGCTATGTAGGGCCAGCGGCCACTGGCATCATGGCCATGCGGGTTCACACTGGATTCTGGCAGATGGTAAAGAAAGAGTGGAGCCAAAAAATGGTTGGCCATTCCATTTATTAAAGTCTTGTTGGTCAAATAAGTTTGTAAAATGTGATTTTTATGTTTGCTCGCTTATAGTTTGCGTTGGAGGCTGGGCAACGCCAGGTATGCGATCTGTGAAATTGCAAATTACCTTCCTGCTTGGGAAGGGCCATTGTTTTGCTAATATTTGCTGGAGGAGTGGTTTCTGCACCAGAAAGTTTTGAAAAGAGCCGAGAAGAAGAGGCAGAGAAGCCATGTTTTGCAGGGAGAGCAGAGAGAATGCAGAGTGCTGAGGAAGAAGCCAGTTTGTGCAGAGAGGAGAAGGTGTGCAGATGGGGAACCAGAGCTGAGGGGCTTTGCGAGTTCTGCTAAGACTGGTGAGGCCTTTGATACTAGGAGAAGCTGGATAAGATTCTCCTGGTTGTGGAACTGGAGAACGTGTCAGTGGCTTTGGGAGCCCTGTGTGTTTGCTCATCAGCTGGTGCGAGACTTTAATAAAGGAATGGTCCACCATTTTTTGGCTCCACTGTTGACCGTCTGCCCGAATCCAATGAAAACTTGCATGTGCATGGCCGCGACTGCTTTCCCAACAAGCGTCCTACCAGCGGAAGAGCAAACAGGCAGGGAAGACTGCTTCCCTCTCATTCAGCGCTTCCAAAGCCCTGACGCAGTCTCCAGTTCCACACCCAGAAAGTCTTCCCTCATTCCTCTTGGAATCAAAAGCCCCACCAGCCTCAGGGGAGCCCCCAAAGTCCCACAGCTCCGGTTCCCCATCTGCACAACTCTCTGCAAAACTGGCTTCTTCTTCAGCACTCTGCATTCTCTCTGCTCTCCCTGCAAAAACTGGCTGGGCCCACAAAGACCCCTCTTCCAGCAAATGTTAGCAAAACAATGGCCCCTCCCAAGCAGGAATGCAATCTGTAATTTGTAATCAACTGCCCTGCTCTGAGGACAAGCACACAGGTGGCTGCCCAGTGCCATTTTTTTAACGGTAAACGTGAGCAAACTCAAAAAATACAAATTTTACTGTGGTAAGGTGCCAGAGAACTGTAAAACTTAATATTGGCAACGCCATTTTAAAGAGGAAAAGTCAAGGTTTCTGTCCTGTCCTTTCTTTGGAAAATGGAGGGAAAAGGATATAGAAATCTCCTGACTTACAAGGACGACTGGGTCATTTGGTTTTAAGTTCTCTGAAAGGATTAAGGTTATCTGAAGAACTCCCTTTCCCTTTCAATAAGAGGCAAAATTTACATACCACCCTACACTGATTTTAACTCTTCTTCCCTTCCTGGAATCCTGAAATTAACATGTACCTCTAGGCAAAGGAGGCTAGATAGAAACTAAAAGGTTTATGAATGTCTTTGATTGTATTACCTTGAAAGTTTTAACGTTTTTGTAAATCCCCTAGACAAATGTTATAATCTTGTTAAATGATTGTCATGCCCCTTAACCTGTATGTGGTCAAAGGGTATATAACCAACCTCTGAGATGTATTTGGCATGCACGATTTGGGTCTGCAAATGCCCCATGTCATCCATTTGTGGCCGGCATATTTAATAAATCTCCTTTAATAAAACCTTTCAAAATTCATCTGGACTTGGTGTCTGTACATAAACCCACTGAAGTGAGGAACGGTCTTTGCAGAATCTGGGGTATAGTACTTTACAACATTACAAACTCATTTGCCCAACAGGCTATTAACACTGTTCTCCTCCCCATGATACACAAAAAAAGATTCAGAGTTTGAGCTAAAAGATAAAGAGATCATTGATACATTATCTACATTTGGTTTTTCTTCTGGGTGAGAAAGCAAGGCCTGGAGAAGTTGCAACTGCCTAAGGCCAGAAAGAGCTAGAGGCAGAGATGACATAAGCCTGGTGTCCACTTTCACAGGTTTTCCACCACTTGTCTGTTCTGTCACACCACTTCCTAAGGCAGCGGGCTCCTTAGGGTGTACACCGTGGCCACCAGCGCAGGTTTGAAGCCAGGTGGTAGCCTGAAGCCCTGCTCCACCATATACCTGTTCTGAGACCTTGGGCAAGCTCACTGCACCTCGGCCTCATCCCTCCGCTTGAACTCGGACCCATGGTTCTACTACAGTAAGGCTGTGGCTCTTTTTCAGAACAATAGTAGGAATTTAATTATCAAATAGTGGCAAGATTCCTGCTCATTTTGCTTTCAAGAAAATATCATTTTAACAAGGAATCAATTCGTATAATATTGGTAGTAATTCGAGGGTATCATAAAAATGTTAAACAGTAACGACCAAGTAGATCATTAGCCAGCATTTGAGTCCTTCCTGCCTGCCAGGTTCTGTTTAAAAGAGTTATTTTACATTCACACAAAAGGAAGGATGGTTTTAGAAAGGGTCTGTTGGGCAGATAAAATATATTATGCTCACTTTCTTAAAGATGGCGCTGCCCACGTGGAGGCCATTGCCCAGGTGATATTAATGTGTGTCTCTGTGGGCTGTGGGCAGGCAGGATCCTTGTAGCCTGGGGCTTGGTTTTAGGACTAAGACTTTCCCACCCTTTTTGATGTGGGGTGGTAAAATCCCATCATGTCTCTGATAAGTGACTTTATATTAGAGACTTCCCTATTTTGTATATTGGATTAAAGGTCTGGATTTCTACACTATAAAATAGGGGCAGAACGGGAGCTTGCGCTCTTGGTTCCTGAGATTAAGATTAGCATGAGAGAGCAGAGAGATCACAGCAGAGAGCAGAGAAAAGCCACATGGAGGAGGCCAGGAGAAGCAGCCAAGATGGCGGAGTATTGAGTGAGAGGCCAGTTTGTGTAGAGTTTGTGCAGGGAGAAGGAAGGAGATGGGGAACAGAGGTGAATAAGTCTGGTGAGCTAGAAACCTTTGATTCTAGGAAACTCGGATAAGTCAGTAGCTTTGTGAGCACTGAATGTAAGTAGGTTTTGGAGCCCAGTGTGTGTTTTTACTTGCCCGCCAGGTGCCAAGCTAGGATTAAAGATGAAGGCCCACCAGTTTTTGCCTCCATTGTTTCTTTACTGACTGTCCGAATCCAATGGGAACCTGCATGTGAATGGCCTTGATGGTGGCTGCTGGCTTTACATTTGGCGTAGTCTGTGGCAGGATTTGGAGATCGGTATGGAGCTGCCACCTTTGATGTGCATAGTAGAGGACTGGCTGCTGTCATGGTTCCCCATGGCTGTCCTTTTAGGGACCATAGGCTGGTTGACTTTTACAGCCATGCGTGAGGAAACTGAGAGCTCTGTGGAAGAGGCTGCCCGGGACCTGAAAACTGAGCAGCGGAAGGAGCTGGAGCAAACGTGGGAGAAACAGATGCTGACCCTGGAGCTGGAGGAAGCGCTAGAGAAGGAGGCCGACCAGGTTTGCGAGATTCGCCTGGAAATGGAGCAAATGCTGGAGGAGGATTCACAGGTTCGTGAGTTGCAGATTTCCCTGGATGTTGTGGAGAGCCAGCAGTGGCAGGAGGCCGGGGCTGAGGCCGGGCCCAGGGCTACAAGCCCGACAGTGGGAGCTGGTGTTTTCAGTTCCTCTTTGGAGGATGAGGAGAATCGGGCTGGAGTTGTGATCCACAGTCTCCAGAAGGTGAAAGCCCAGCTGGAAGCAACACCTACTACGGCCCTGGTAGGTCTGCGATTTTGGGACATAGGGCTGGACGCCATGTGCCCCTCTTTGGGACAGTGTAAGACCTGCGAGGACGGCAGGGATGAGGGGGGTGGCTGAGGCCCCATGTGCATGGACTGATTTCCTGGACTACGACTGGAGTGGGCATTGGCTCCTTTGTTGAACGGACTTACGGATTTTGGACAATGTGAAATACCCTGATGGGGGTGGGGGGTGGCTTTGCTGGAAGCACTCCCCTGCCCTTGGAAGCTTTTCCCATGGCTAGAAAGAAGGCCGAGGACATTTTGCGCTTTGGGCTAAGTGCTCAGAGACTGGTGAAGTGTACCTTTGTGATTGTTGAAACTGTATGATTTTTGCTGTTGTAATTTGTATAATGTGCCTAATTTCCTTACACAGGGATGCCGGTGATGTAGATTGTGGGTAGTAAAGTGAGCATAGGAGTGGATTGTTGGGTAGATAAAATGTATTATGCTCATTTTCTTAAAGATGGCGCTGCCCACGTGGAGGCTGTTGCCCAGGTGATATTAATGTGTGTCTCTGTGGGCTGTGGGCAGGCAGGATCCTTGTAGCCTGGGGCTTGGGACTAAGCCTTTCCCACCCTTTTTGATGTGGGTGGTGCAATACCATCATGCCTCAGAAAGTGACTTTGTATTAGAGACTTCCCTATTTTGTATATTGGATTAAAGGTTTGGATTTCTACACTATAAAATGGGGGCAGAACGGGAGCTTGGGCTCTTGGTTCCTGAGATTATCATTAGAGGAGAGAGCAGAGAGGAGAGCAGAGAAAGGCCACGTGGAAGAGGCCAGGAGAAGCAGCCAAGATGGCAGATTGTTGAGTGAGAGGCCAGTTAGTGCAGAGTTTGTGCAGGGAGAAGGAAGGAGATGGGGAACAGAGGTGAATAAGTCTGGTGAGCTAGAAACCTTTGATTCTAGGAAACTCGGATAAGTCAGTAGCTTTGTGAGCACTGAATGTAAGTGGGTTTTGGAGCCCAGTGTGTGTTTTTGCCTTGCCCGCCAGGTGCAAGCTAGGATTAAAGATGAAGGCCCACCAGTTTTTGGCTCCATTTGGATTATGGAATCTCTTATTTCATGACAACCTAGTGACAGAAAAATAACACTGACTTGAGGTGTGGGTATGGACTTTGTCCTCTTTTACACTGAAAGATGACATTCCTGTAATTTGTAGACTTTGTCATGCATAAGATGCCCTCATGGGCTTCCTGAAACACCGGGACATGGACTTGGTTGTGTCAACCCATGTTCCTGTGACCACACGTCTGTCAGACAGCTGGTGTCAGGGCAGAGAGAGAGTCCTCTGCCGACATTTGAGGGAATACAACACTGGTACAATCGAGATGTAAGGGGAAGGATCCACAGCAGATGCGAGGATTAAATAAAACCCTGCAGTGAGGTTGTTAATGACAGACATACCTCAGATACTGCAGGTTTGGGTCCAGACTACTGTAGTAAAGCCAGTATTAGAATAAAGCACGTCATAATCTTTCTGCTGGTGGAGGGTCTTGCCTTCCATTTATAGAAAAAGAGACACCTGTGAAGCACTGTGAACTGAGGTGTGCCTGTACGCCGAGGCCCCGCGGAGCCAAGGTGCGCCTGGGCGCCTGTATGCTGAGGCTCTGCTGAGGTTTAGGCAGACTAGTATTCTAGTGCAGTGGCTTTCACAGTTTGACCAGACCCATGAAAAACCTTTGGGTCACAGCACGCTCACATTCTGTGATTTATAACAAAAAATATATACTTTGTCCCATTTCTGGCACAGAGCTCCTAAAACCTTTGAAATTCCCTAAGTCATAAGAGCAATAAAGATGTCTTGATTGTCATAAAAAAACCTTTCAATCACACCTGAGATTAGGTGACTAAGGTGATTGTGGAAAGGACCTAAGGATGAGGGCTGGTAACCAGGGAAACCAACCATATAATTAGAGGGCTGGAACTCTCAGTGCCGCCCCCACCCTACCACCACTCTCTCACCGGGAAGTTGGAGAGACTGGATTCAACAACCAGTGGCCAGTGGTTTAATCAATCTTACCTAGGCAATGAAGCCTCCATGAAAACCCAAGGAGAGCTTCCGGTTGGTGAACACGAGACTGGGGAGAGTGTCTGCTCAGAGAGCAAGGGAGTTCTAGCCTCTCCCACACACCTTGCCTTCTGCACCTGTTCATAGGGTGGTTCCTGAATTACACCCTTTTATAAGAAACTGTTTTTATTTTTAAGTGAGAGGAGGGGTGTTGGGCAAATGAGTTTGTAAAATTTGTGTTTTTTGAGTTTGCTCACTTTTACAGTGTTAAAAATGGCGCTGGGCAGCACCAGGTATGTGATCTCTGAAACTGCAAATTACCTTCCTGCTTGGGAAGGGCCCTTGTCTTGCTAATGTGTGCTGGAGGAGAGGTTTTTGCGCCAGAAAGTATTGAAAAGAGAAGGGAGGAAGCCATGTTTTTGCAGAGTTTGTGCAGAGAGAAGATAAGCAGATGGGGAACCAGAGCTGAGGGGCTTTGCAAGCTCTGCTGAGACTGGTGGGGCCTTTGATTCTAGGAGAAACCAGAGAAGATTCTCCTGGTAGTGGAACTGGAGAATGTTTCAGGGCTTTAGGAGCCCTGAGTGAAAGGGAAGTGTTTTCCCTGTGTGTGTTGTGTTGCTTGTCAGCTGGTGCGAGACTTTAATGAAGGAATGGCTCACCAGTTTTTGGCTCCACTGTTTCTTTACTGTCTGTCCAAATCCAATGGGAACCTGCGTGTGCGTGGCAACGGCGGTGGCCCCTGGCCATATAGGGGAGATAGAGAAACAGACTCCCGCATGCACCCCGACTGGGGTCCACCCGGCAACCCCACTGGGGGCCTGTGCTTGAATCAATAGAGCCACTGGCTGCAGTGGAAGGGAAAGAGGGAGAAAAGGAGCAGCAGGAGGGGAAGAGAAGCAGATAGTCACTACTCTTGTGTGCCCCGACCGAGAACTGAACAGGATGTCCATATGCTGGGCCAATGTTCTATCCACTTGAGCAAACCGGCCAGAGCCAGAAACCAATAATCCTGTAAAATGTTTCTCTGAGATCTATTTCTCTGAGATGAATTGCTCTAACAAATTAGTCTAACCCAAGGAAGGGGGTCTGGGGACCTCTGATCTACAGCTGATTAGTCAGAAGCACCAGTGACAACCTGGACTTCTGACTGGTGTTGAAGAGGGTGAGGGAGTCTTATAGGACCGAGCCTTAACCTGTGGGATCTAATGCTACCTCCAGGTAGACAGTGTTAGAACTGAGTTAACTGCTTGGTAGTATCAGGGACCTGGACACACACACACACACACACACACACACACACATCTCTCTCTTACACACACACACACACACATACACATGACAGACATACTGGCAACTTAAAAATTTAGGAGGCAATAATTGAACAAAAAGTGTTTGTTTGGAAATCAAAGGAACTGCAACACAGGAAGTACAGATTCAGGAAGAAGCCTCAGGGTTTTCATGGGAAAAGGAGGAAAATGAAGTAAGCCGTATTAAAGCAGAGTTCATTGGTGCTAGAGAGGTGAGGTTAGGCTGTACCTCACAGATTGGCCTGAATCTGGTCATCAGGCAAAAGGCTAGATTTGCACTTCATCGATTGGTTAGCAACTTTGTCGCTGGCAAAGTTCAATTTCATCAGTTCTTACAAACAGGGTATTCTCATCTTACTGACATCTTGGAGTGTTGGCAGTTTGGTCTAGTTTGAAAGATTAAAAAACCAAAAACAAGATGTGCTGGGAAGTTCCCCGGAAATGACTCCTCTGGCTTTACATTGACATGCTTCCCCTCATGTCCTCTTTCACTAACATAAAACTGATACGATAAACTCTATTATTACTATTATTATTATTATTATTAAACTATCCCACTACTGTGACCTATAATTTGAAAACTTTACTTAGAGAGTGAAAGAACGCCAACTAGGTGTGAGAGGCAGACCTGGGTGGGGATCCCTGCTTCTTTTTTATTTAAAAGTGGCCTTGGCAGGCCCACTCCGCCCCACAGTTCTCTATCAATAAAATAAGACATTACATCTACAGCAGAGGGTCGTTGTGGTAATGAGAGATAATGTATTAAAATGCTTAACACAAATAAAAGGCTCAATAAATGACATTTATTGTTGGCTCTTTAATATCTGCTTGTGGGGATTAATTAAAATGGGTATAATATATGTAAAGCAGCCAGCATGGTTACCTTCGGTAATTGCTGGGCAACTCCTATCTGCTCATGTATAATATAGACCCCATATTTCTCAGTAGTAGCTGGGAGATGTTGGCCAAGTCACTGACCTCCCTGGGCATCCATTTTCTTCTGTGTTAAAGGAGGGAGACGTGGGATTGGGCTCCAACCATCCCTCTGCTTCTAAATCACCAACCTAGGCACTATCACTTCTGATTTTGAGAGCTGAATTGTAGCAAGAATGTGCTTTTGGGAAACATGTATTTCCTAAAAACTCTAGGAGGAAAACAGCATATTCAAATAGATGGTTGCTTTTTTTTCAGTATTAGTCCTTCTAATTCATATAATGGACCAAGCAAACTGACCACAGACCAATCCACCCATTGCTGCTATATTTCTTTTTTAGGGATTCCCTATGAGCCTCATTGAATTATAAAACTGGTTTTTTGTGTTTTTTTTTTTAATTTAATTTAATTTATTCATTTTTAGAGTGGAGAGAGAGAAACAGAGAGAGAGAAGGGGGAGGAGCTGGAAGCATCAACTCCCATTTGTGCCTTGACCAGGCAAGCCCAGGGTTTCGAACTGGCGACCTCAGCATTTCCAGGTCAATGCTTTATCCACTGTGCCACCACAGGTCAGGCCTGTTTTTTTTTTTTGTTTTTTTTAATTAATTAATTTATTTTTACAGGGACAGAGAGAGAATCAGATAGAGAGACAGACAGGAAGAAAGAGATGAGAAGTATCAATCATCAGTTTTTCGTTGCGACACCTTAGTTGTTCATTGATTGTTCTCTCACATGTGCCATGACCACGGGCCTTCAGCAGACTGAGTAACCCCTTGCTCGAGCCAGTGACCTTGGGTCCAAGCTAGTGAGCTTTTTGCTCAAGCCAGATGAGCCTGGGGTCTCGAACCTGGGTTCTTCCGCATCCCAGTCCGACGCTCTATCCACTGCGCCACCACCTGGTCAGGCCTGTATTTTTTTTTTTAAAGGAATTTTTATGAGTTTATTTGAGCCAAACTGATGACAATTGCCAGGAAGCAAAATATCAGGGGACTGAGAAAGTACTCCCTAAAATGGTGCTCTTTAAAGCAGAGCAACAACTTCCTTGTGAAATCACAGCCTGTGTCCCCTCAGTCACCTGACTTGGAGTTGTCCTTAGGACATCCTAAAGCCGGAATCTGCTCAGCCAGCTGGTGCTTTCCAAGGGAACCAACCCATAAACTACCCTATTGGGGGGCCAATCAGGTGGAAAGCCCCACCCCCTTACATTCATTTTATTCTGAAGGAAAAGGGTGGCAGCAAAAGCAGGCCAGCTGCAGCTGCTGTGGCCCCGACACCCCCCCTCCGTTCATCGGCACCCCAGCCCTCCTGGTTCAAGGGGACACCAACCAGCTCTCTGGGAGCATCTTTCACGTGACTGCCTATGTCTCCTCAACAAACACATCATCTAATTGGTTTGGGTCCCCTATATTTTGAAGAAAGACATGTTTCAAAATTGAGAAAACAGACTAAGTGCCTAGCCTGAAGAAATTTTATTTTAAAAAAAGGTTGAATCTCCCTGAAGAATATATCTTTTTAAAAGTATTAATCAACTTTTTTAAAGTACTTATATTCTTTAATAGCTAATTTTCAATTGACTATTAAAAATTATTTTTTCTTCCCCAGCATTTGAACTGAATCATATTAGTTTTCCTTAAAGTTAAGTGATTTCATTTTATGATCTTAGGGATACTTGGAAAGCAATTTCAGTTCCAACTCTTTTAAAGCAATGGTATCTGGTAATTTAAGGGGAAAGTATTACTTATTATATTATTACACATCTTAAAAGAGGGACCTATTAGCCTGACCAGTGGTGGCGCACTGGATAGAGCATTGATCCCGAATGCTGAGATCCCTGGTTTGAAACCCTGAGGTCCCCAGCATGAGTGCGGGGTTGCTGGTATTGAGCATGGGATCATCAACGTGATCCCAAGGTCGCTGGCTTGATCCTAAGGTCACTGTCTTGAGCCCAAGGTTACTGGCTTGAGCCCAAGGTCGCTGGCTTGAGCCCAAGGTCGCTGGCTTGAGCCCAAGGTCACTGGTTCAAGCCCAGAGTTGCTGGCTTAAGCAAGGGGCTACTGGCTCGGTTTGCGTGCCCCAACCCCCACCCCATTAAGGCAGGTATGAGAAGCAATCAATGAACAACTGAAGTGAAGCAACTACAAGTTGATGTTTCTCATCTCTCTCCTCCCTCTCTCTCTCTTCCTTCCTATCTCTCTAAATAATAATAATAATAATAATAATAATAATTTTTAAAAAAGCTATTAGACCTCATTCTGAGAAAAGGTAAAACAGGTAAGTGGTTGAACCATTTAAGTATGAAAGAGTGATCATTCCAGGAAATGTTTAAGGTAAGCATTTTCTGGCATTGTAAATAATGAAAAGCCAAGAAAATAAAGAGTAGGAAAGAATCGCTGAGCAAGCAGAGTGGTGGGGCGCAGATAAAGACAGTGGAAAAGAAGGAAAGGCAGCCTCTCCGTAGAGTGGTCCTCTCTGGCCTCAGTCCAGGCTGGTCTGAGAGACACGGTCCAGGGCGAAACCATCAGCCCGGGAAGAGCTGGCTCTGCCTCTGCCTCTCCATCGCCGGAACTGCTGGGGAAACGGGGGAAATCTCCCTATTTTACTTTTTTATTCTTGAAATGTAGTGGTGGAAGAACTTTTGAAAAACAAGAACTGAGCATCTACCCTGGGAGCAGATTCCTGGCTGGCTGGTCTGCCCTTTTTGCTCCATCTCACTACCCTTTCCAGCACATCTCATCTTTTCCTTCTTGTCGACACCACCTGAAGAAACCATTGCTAAAGACCCCTTTGGATAGTAGGGCAGCTCCTTTTTAAAATGGCAAGTACATATTTGGAGGGTTAAGGGGCTGTCAATCACTCACTGTCCATGCACTGCTGTGAACCAGCTCAGTCAGACTTTCAGCTGTACTGGGTTGGGGCTTTCAAAAGGGTGGGGTGGGGAGAGGAAGGTTTTAGGACATTTTATAGACTGGTGACCTTTGGAGAAGAAGAGCAGGTTTAAGGAGACAGGCCTGAGTGGTCCTGGGGCTTTGTGGAAATGGGAAATAATTAGAAAAAAATAGGGGGATGGGTCCCACATGCAAACTTTGCATATTTCAAAATTTTTCCAGGATCTCTTACCCATAATCTTAACTTTCCCAGCTAGCATTGTTAGTGATTAGTTCAATGCTTTTGTCAGTTAAATTGATTTTTACAGGCTGGATGAATATTCGTTAAATTTTTTTTTTTTTTATTAAGTGAGAGGTGGGGAGGCAGAGAGACAGACTCCTTCATGCACCCTGACTGGGATCCACCCAGCACGCCCCCTACCAGGTGATGCTCTGCCCATCTGGGGCCATTGCTCTGTTGCTCAGCAGCCAAGCTATTTTAGTACCTGAGGTGAGGCCATGAAGCCATCCTCAGTACCCGGCGCCAACTTGCTTGAACCAATCACGCCATAACTGTGGGATGGGAAGAGAGAGAGAGAGAAAAAGAGAGAGAGAGAGAGAAAAGGGAGAAGGAGGAGTGGAGAAGCAGATGGTTGCTTCTCCTGTGTGCCCTGACTGGTAATCGAACCTGGACGTCCACATGCCAGGCCGATGCTCTACCACTGAGCCAACCAGCCAGGACTGGATGAATATTTTAAACACTATTTATAATATTTTGTTTATATTTCTCCCAACACTTGGGAGAAATAATCCATACATTGTGAATTTTCTTAGGCTGTTTCATTTCATGTCATTTTTAACCTCAATGCATAAATGTCAAAGTAACTTAATTTTTATACGTCTGTAAATTTTAAAATTTTTTATTTTATTTATTTAATTTTTTTATTGATTCATTTTAGAGAGGAGAGAGATAGAGAGAGAGAAGGGAGGAGCAAGAAGCATCAACTCCCATATGTGCCTTGACCAGACAAGTGCAGGTTTCGAACCGGCGACCTCAGCATTCCAGGTCGACGCTTTATCCACTGCGCCACCACAGGTCAGGCACGTCTGTAAATTTTAATATCTAAATAAAATCACAAGTTTGAAAAGTGCTTTACTAGACTAATCTGGTTTTTAACCTAATTCACAAATGAGTTCCACGTGACATCAAAGCTAATGGGTCGACTCTCATTGCTGTGGGGAGGGGTACAGCCCGTGGGGCAGAGTTAGCCCAGCCAACCGGAAGAGAGGGTGCTGGTTGCTGCTACAGATCTATAAAACTACAAATACTGGACCCAGCCTTCCTAAGACCTCACCTTCTACTGTTCTTCCTGAGTACTCTATATTGGTTAACAAATTCACCCACTGAGGAATCCCAAGTGAAAACCTCAGTTATCTTCAATATCTTTCTTTCCTTCATTATTAAATCTCTCCCTTCTTCTCTGCCTTGATCTACTTTTGTTGTTGTTGTTTTTTAAAGATTTTATTTATTAATTTTTACAGAGTGGGGGGAGCGTGAGAAATATCAACTCACAGTTGTTTCACTTGAGTTGTTTTTTGATTGGTTGTCATATGTGCCTTGATCCGGCAAGCCCAGGGCTGTAAACTGGTGACCTCGGCATTCCAGGTCAGTGCTTTATGCACTGCGCCACCACAGGCCAAGCTGATATACTCTGTTTTAATTTTTTTTTAATTTATCAATTTTAGAGAGAGAGGAAGAGACAGGCAGAAACACGGATCTGTTCCCGTATATGCCCTCACTAGTGCAGGAAAGTAACTTATTTACCTCTGTTCTTTCCTTCAACAGCGATTTTTCTTCAACCCTCCCCATCCTGTATCTTCCAACATTCCTCAATCCCCCTCATCTGGTTTTTGGCAACAATTCCCCAAAGTTAATGCTATCCCCACCTCTCCCTTTCCTCTTTACACAGTCATTTAAACTAGCCAGTCAAGAAAGAGTAAGATTGTAGGGTCACCACCCCAGCCAATGGGGAAGACCCAGCTTCGGGCCTGTGTTAGGATTTATTAATAAAACAACTCAATACCCAGCCCACGCACATGCTGGCTGGCTTTCACTAGGGGCAGAACGCCCTTCTGCAGAAGTTATTAAAGTTGCCTTGCCGAGGTATTTTGTCTCCATGAGTCTCATTTAATTGCAACTCTAACACTAGGAACTGAACCAGCAACCTCTGTGCATTGGGGCGATGCTCTAATCAACCAAATTATCTGACCATGGCCTTGATCTACTACTTCATTTGTCAAATTTCTGTGGATGTTAAAGGGGCCACAGACTAAACCTGACAAACTCAAAGGAGGCCTGCATGGCAGCCTCATAAACCCGGAGACCTAAAGTAACCACATAGGATGGTCTGAAATTAAAACTTTCTAAGTAAAAGCAGTTCATGGTGGGTAGTCATGTCCTAGAGTAGTATTTTTTCTTAACAAAGGTCAATCTTCACCTTAACTGAGCCTGTTGTCTTTTTGCATCTAAAATAACATACTTGAAAAGATACCTTTGGAATATCAAAATAATCTCCTTTTTTCCAGACCCCTCAAAGCACAACCACTGCTCCCGAGCAGAGACCACAGATCCCCATTGTTATTATTATCATGTTAATTGTTAACTATCCTATACCCACCCGTGTAAAAGAACTATTTCTTTTACTTTTTACCCAACCCCAGAGATTTCTCCGCTTTGCTTTCTCTTCTTCTCCCTAATCTATCACCTATGAATGTCATGTGATCCCCTTATGCCTTCCCCTTTGATTCTGATGTATAAAATAAATGGTAAAGCCCTAGCTTGATAGCTTGGTTGGTTAGAACATTGTCCCAATAAGCAAAGGTTGTGGGTTCAGTTCCCAGTCAGGGCACATACAGAAACAGAGTGATGTTTCTGTCTCTTATTCTCTCTCCCTCCATCTCTCTCTAATATCAGTAATAATTTTTTAAAAAATCAGTGATAAAACTGCCATTTTCTGGAGCATTTTCTCAATCCCCTGAGATTTTGCTTCCTGGCAATTATCAGTTTGGCTCAAATAAACTCAAAAAATTTCTTCAGCTTTGGAAATTTCTCACACTGACATTTCTCTGACCATCTAGTGTGTTCTAGGAACTAGGGAGAACATCTGGATCAATGGGTATGAACCCTGCCCATCTCCCTTTTTGAAACTGCCATTAGTAGGCTCTCAACACTCACCTACAAGTGTGGGGGGCTGGTCAGTCTGCCTACCTTCATCTAATCGATTCTTCATTGCTTACCAGAGCTATCTTTCTAAAACTTAGCTGCCCTCCCTTGCAACAACCACTAACCAAAGCCTTTAGCAGCCTGCGTTTGGTCTATCTTCCCAGCTTTGTCAAATTGAGGATGGAAGGGCCTGAAGGAGTTTAAAAAGTAACAACCCACATCCATGCTGTTTCTTTATCTACTTCCTGAAACAAACAGTCTAAACCTCCCCCTCATGCCCCTCTCCTCCTGGAGATATAAGGGACACATAGGTCTGCAGACAAAAAGATCAGGCTCCTCTCATATGAAAGCTGTAAAGGTATATGAGACTCAAAACAGTCAACTTCGGGGAGCTAGAGTCTTGGTGCCTATTGGGTCATGGTGCTCCACCACCGGCAAATAAATCCTCTTCCTCCAGCGCGCTGTCTGAGCGTCTTTGTCCTTTGAAAGTCGTTTCCTTTGTTCTGTAACAAAACCATTCCCAGAATAGCCTATGCCCCTTCAGACATCTGAGACTTCATATCCTTCCCCTTCCTGGAATCTACTTGATCTTATCCACCTTTCAAAGTTGTATGTATGTATTTTTCTTTTTTTAAAGTGGGAGTCATCTTTTTTTTTTTTTTAATTTAATTTAATTTTTTTTAAAATTTTATATTTATTCATTTTAGAGAGGAGAGGGAGAGACAGAGAGGAGAGACAGAGAGAGAGAAGTGGGGGAGGAGCTGGAAGCATCAACTCCCATATGTGCCTTGACCAGGCAAGCCCAGGGTTTTGAACCAGCGACCTCAGCATTTCCAGGTCGACGCTTTATCCACTGTGCCACCACAGGTCAGACTGTATGTATGTATTAATATTTATTTATTTATTTATTGTAGGAGAGAGGGACAGACAGAAAGAAAGAGATGAGAAGCATCAATTCATTGCAGCACCTTATTTGTTCATTGATTGCTTTCTCATACGTGTCTTGACTGGGGGGCTACAGCTGAGCCAGTGACCCCTTGCTCAAGCCAGTGACCTTTGGTCTCAAGCCAGCAATCCCACATTCAAGCCAGTGACCTTGGGGTTTTGAACCTGAGTCCTCAGTGTCCCACACCAATTCTCTATCCACTGCACCACCACCTGGTCAAGCATCAAAGTTGTATTTATTCTTAAAAGTTAAGTTCAACTGTCACTTCCTAAAAACATTTCAAATATATTTGTTATAAACTACCCTTTAACATGTTATATTCATTTTTCTGGAGGTATGTCATTTTGTTTCATTATAATTATTGAAAAAATGTTGTTTCCTCCATGAAACTTGTAAGTTTCCTGACTTTAGGCCCCATGTTAGAGTTGTTTCCATATGACCCAGAGCATTGCTCTGTTATATATAAATTGAGCTGAATAAGCTACCCAAATTGGACCTATCAAAAATTTCAGTCATGTCAATTTTTTATTGGTCAATGAACAAAGCAAACAGTGGTCTTACTTTTTTTCTTTTAAGGTCCTCAGTGAAAATACATCTCATAGATTAATATAATCACACTCTTGTGCCTCAAAATTTTGCATTCTATCTTAGCCTAAGAAATTCATATCCACTTTAATGAGTTCACTTTCATCCCAAGTCTTCATGGCCAATGAATGTAGCCTGTAGGCCAATGTGACCAAAGCACGGCCCTTGTACCACCTTGTACAGCTAGTGCTCGACTTATGACCACGATTGGTTCTGACACAATTTGGTCGTAAGTTGAGTAGGTTATATGTACAGTACTGTGAAATGATGTTATAAAAATCTTTAAGTCATATATTATCATAATTTTCTTTCATTATTGTTAAATATAATTTTCTTTGTTCATTTTATGCAATTTGTATCATCTCTACACCATTTTGTTTCTTATTTTTACATTCGTCAGATTTAAGTAAAACACTGCATTACCAGTACAAATGGTTTAATATTTGCAAAGACAATTTCCTCTTGGTAGACATCTTGGGAGGGGTTTGATGAAAAATATCCAAGACACAAAACACAAACTGCTGTACCGAGTCTGGGATAACAGTTGAAATGGTGCATGCGGAGATGGTAGTGCTGCCGGAAGCTGGTCCACACTGTCGTACGCCCAGCTGGGCAACGCTTGCGCTGCCAGACACAGAGCAGTTGTGGCTAGTGATTGTGGTCATAAAGTCGAATGGCCGTAAGTTGCATAGGACATAAGTCGATCAATATTTGTATTCTTGCCACCAAATGTGCAAGTTACAAATTTAGATTCTTGAACCCTACCCCAGACTTCCCGAATCAGAATCTCTGAGGATGGAGCCTGAGAATTTGCATTATTTATAAACTCCTCAGGGCTGCAATCCATGGGAAACTTTGAGAATCTTCATTCTATAAATTCCTCAGAGAGCTTGGTTGAGGGCTGGCTCAAGAATGTGGTAGATTCTCTGAATCTCTTATTAGCTCTAAGAATAGCTAGACTTCACACATCATAGAATGTGAACATTGAAATGTACTTATAGTTCCTACAGTTCTCTTGTTGAGAATTATAAAGATGAATGAAAGCTTGTAGGATTCAAAGGAGTGAGAAAACAAGGAACTGAATTTGGCTCTTAATCTGTTACCATTTGGCAAAAAGATATATACTTGAAATTAGGAAGTTATTGAATGTAAGACTGGAATCTGACCTTCCTTCAGCTCCTTTTCTTCTTAGCTTTGTGTACCTCTTTTATTGTTCTTTTTAAAAAAATTTAATTTATTGTGTTTACATAGATTCTAGTGTCCCCCTGAATGCATCCCCCTCCCCTGTGTTCCCCGCAACATCCCCCACTCCCCCCTCCCCACAACACCCTCCCCCTTTCCCTCCAGGATTAGCTTCTCTGCTCTCTATAACGTTGTATTATGTGTGTATAATTTCACCAATCTCTTTACCTTTTCTGATCCCATCCTATCATCCCCTTTCCCTCTGTCCTCTTTCCCTCTTCTTTTCTTCTTTTATATAGAACATTCTATCTATAAATACTGGACTCAATGGGAAACTAAAACTATTAAGAATCTGCTTGATAGCAGGCATCATGCTAGGTGCTTTCCACATATTTCTCACTTAATAAGCCACCTGTGAGATTACTTTTTAATGTTTTTTTTAAGTGAGAGGAGGGGAGACAGAGATAGATCTGCATGTACTCCGACCAGGATCCACCCAGCAACCGTCATCTGGGGCTGATGCTCGAATCAACCGAGCTATCCTCAGCACCTGAGGCTGATGCTTGGACCAACTAAGCTCTTATCAGCACCCAGGGCTGACATTCAAATCCAATCAACCACTGGCTGCAAGAGGGGAAGAGAGAATGAAGGGGGAGGAGGGGATAAAGAGAAGCAGGTGGTCACTTCTCATGTGTGCCCTGACTGTGAATCAAACCCGGGATGTCCACATGCTGGGCCAACACTTCATTCACTGAGCCAGCTGGCCAAGGCCACTTTCTAATTTAAAAAAAAAATTTATATTCATTTTTCGAGGGAGAGGAAAGGAGATAGAGAGAGAAACATTAATTTGCTGTTCTACTCATCCATGCATTCATTGGCTGACCCTTGTATGCATCCTGACCAGAGATCAAACCTACAACCCTGGCACATCAGAACAATGCTCCCACCAACTGAACTACCTGGCCACGGCTGTGAGGTTACTTTTATACACTCATTTTGCAGAAGAGAAAATGTAGCGTATGAGAGATTAAGCAAACTGCTAGTTAAGTAGATTAGGTAAGTAATCAGGCAGATAAGGTAAGTAATCAGGTAGAATGGCTAGTTTCAAACCCAGTGCTGCCATTTACTTCTTGTATAAGCCTTGGGGAAACTCACTTAACTTCTCAGGGATAAAACAAGGGACACACAGAGTCTTCTTCACAAGGTGCTGAGGGCTTGCGATGAAATCAGGTCCCTACAGCACGTGGAACAATGTCTGGCCCTCACTCAGTGTTAGCAACTGTTCCTTCACCTCTCCATTCCCTTCCAGCCTTGGCTTTTTTTGTATCTGTAAAATTTTCTGAAAGAGGCTGTTCGTTCAGAAGCCTGAAAAGGCCTCTGCTACTTTAAATCACTTTAATAGGTGCCCATGAATACTGCTGTTGGTGCTCACAGCCAGTAGTACTTCCCTCAGAGGTTCATTCAGGAAAAGAGCTCTCTCAGCAGCCTCTGGCTTCTTTCCAGCTCACAGAGGCTGTGATGTGAGCAGCTGGGGAAAGCAGCCCATGAGTCACGCTCTCAGCTTCCAGCCGGTGAAGGGCAGGGCAGGAAGTCCCACATCACTGCTGCCAGCAACCACCGCAAATCTCATTTCACCACTGGGCTTCTCAGACCATGCCTGAGCCCCATGCACGGCCCTCTTGGCAACTTTGTCATGTTTAGTTTGCCGAGGATCATAAGGCTCACTGTGCCAGGAAGATGGGTTGAAAATGAGCTCTCTGATGACAAAACCGTCTTTTGTTGCAGGCAATGAGTACTGGTGACTCTAGTAGCAATCATGAACGGTTTTGGTTTATAGCTTTTTGTTTTTCTGTGAGCATTTAGTCTTAAGGACAGGGGGTGGGGGGCATTTATCACAACGCTATGATTACCTCTCCTAGACTGGCTGTAGTTTCACTTCATCTTCTAGGCCAAAAGCCAAAAAGATGTCAGAGTTGTCACCTGGAGTTCGATGCATATTCTCTCCATCTTGGTCACTGTCCTGGACAGTGGCCACACAACATAAGCAGCAGTGACTGTTCTTCATGTTCGTTGACTAATTGTTTCCCTCTTAATAACCTGTCTGTTAGATAGGACAAGAGTCTCAAGGTCTGGGCCATTCTTACTAAATGCTATTCTTGCGAAATGTTAAAATGTAGCACCATATTTTGCAGACCAGCTGCAAATAGGATGAGCCTGACAAACTCTCAACCAGATAAGTGTAACCAACTGCAAAGAAGAAATCAACATGTAACTGATTAAACTGTATACAGAAGCAATGGCGCAGAAACCACCCTTCAAGGGAGACAGAGCTTTGGATATGAATCTCCTGTCTCCTTTACTTGCTGCAAGTAAATACAACTACCTTCTAACACCTTTTGTTCTTGAATAGAACACCTTAAGTGGCAAACCTCCTGAGTTGGGTAACAAATTCGGCAGCTCAGACGGAACTCTATGTGACTCCCTCTTGGCATGGTGTGGGCGCTTGGCGAGCACTCGGCAGCAGCAGCTCCTTGAGGCTTCCTCCCCTGCGTCCCCTCTGAATGAGGGCCTGCTCTTCAGGAGACTCCCGTTTGGTGCTAACTCTCCTCACAGTGAAGTGGAGTGGCCACTTGAACCTGTTTGCTCAGCGCTTCGGAAGGGAGGTGGGTAGGTCAGCCCCTGTGGTCACTGTAATCAGTGTTCTATTCCTGTGTTGGGTATAGGGTTGTTGGAAAGGCGGCTTCAGTTCTGGTGTGCACTTGGTTTCCAGTTGGTCAGCAGGAACTGTCTCCAGGACTCTGGAGGGTTACGGAATGCCTGCAGGACAATCCAAGACATCTTTTGGTGACAGTCTCTGGCCTGGATGTCTAACTCCAGTATTCTTTGTGCGTTTGCTTTGTTTGTCTTATATGTAAATGTGCTGGCTATGAGAAATTCAAATTCAGTCCCTGAATTCAGCTCCTTTGAGTGCATTCTCCAGAACTAGATTAAGGCCCTGACCGGTTGGTTCAGCGGTAGAGCGTCGGCCTGGCGTGCGGGGGACCTGGGTTCGATTCCCGGCCAGGGCACATAGGAGAAGCGCCCATTTGCTTCTCCACCCCCACCCCCTCCTTCCTCTCTGTCTCTCTCTTCCCCTCCCGCAGCCAAGGCTCCACTGGAGCAAAGATGGCCCGGGCGCTGGGGATGGCTCCTTGGCCTCTGCCCCAGGCGCTAGAGTGGCTCTGGTCACGGCAGAGTGACGCCCCGGAGGGGCAGAGCATCGCCCCCTGATGGGCAGAGCGTCGCCCTTGGTGGGCGTGCAGGGTGGATCCCGGTGGGGCGCATGCGGGAGTCTGTCTGACTGTCTCTCCCCGTTTCCAGCTTCAGAAAAATACAAAAATAACAACAACAACAACAAAAAAATCAGAACCGGATTAAAAGGAGCTATGTATGTCCCTTAAAGAAATTAAACACTTATTTATAAATATAACAAACATGCCAATAATAGGAAACTGCCTGTCTTGTCCAAGGCAGCCTTGCTCCAAGCTGGGAGTCTACTGTGGGTTTGGGAGTCATCGTTTTCTAAGTGCAGCTTCTTTGCCTCCTCAGGTTTCAGCGTTTACTAACTAACCACACATAAGCTTCTCCCCCCCCCCCCCCGCCCTGCTTCCGTCCAGGGAGTGTCCATTCTGAGACACCTGCAGCCAGGATGGAACTCGTGATGGGGAATGGGAGTGGCACCCCGGCAGTTCCCTGAACAACAAGGAGCTTCCCATCAGACAGGCCGCACCTGCTTCTCTGAGGGGGACACGAGGTGAGCTCCCGGTTTCCAGTGGAGACGATCTGGGACCAGTGAGGCTGTGACACAGGTGTGGCTGTGGGGTGTGGGGCCTGTCTGTGCCTAATGCTGTAAAGATATACGCTTGGGGTTATATGGGAGGAGTTACTGGTCTTATCTATGAGCTGTTTTACTAAGACTCCACTGCTTCTCTTCCTCTGAAGGATAAGGAAAAAATTAATGCCACATGTCCTCAGCATCTCATTGACAAAAAAAAAGAAAAAAAAAAGATGTTGTATTAGCCAGTGTGATTTCAGAAATTTTATCAAAGGTATGGTAACAGAGGCCAAATACACTAGAATTACTGAAAACTAAATAAAACCAAGATTATTTCATTGGATTGGAGCCATAAAAAGAGAGAAAGTCTGCTATGATTTAAAAATGTAGTCTGAGGTTGACAAGAACTCCACCAGATGAGTACAGCCAACTGCAAAGAAGAAATCAAAATCATTGGCTAGTGTATATGAGCATTGGCTAAAGGCCCTTCAAGGAAAAAGAGCTTTAGACATGAATCTCCCATCTCCTTCACTTGGTATAAGTAAATACAACTACTGTGACAGCCCTGTCTTGTTCCTGAAGGGAACGCCCCAACCAGCAAACCCCTTGGGTTCAGTGACATAGGGACCACGCAGACAAAAATCTAAATTTTTTTTTTTCTAACCTGCCTTTTCTTTCTGGTTTTCTTGCATGTTTTGGAATGATGCTATACTACCCACCTTGGGAAATACTTTAGCATTTATTGATCCTAAATTGATTTTCTAAGTCTAGAATTTGGGGATTTAATACATAAATCCTCATACTTTCTAGTCATATTGTTCACAACTGTATGCATTCTTTTCTTCTCACACTGCTTCTCAAAGCCTTGGTATTTGAAGCAGAAGTCTGAGCAGCTTCTGTTACCAAATAGGAATTTTGGCAGCTTCCCCCCAAACCCCCACTTTGACAGTTAACTTATGCGTTGCTGTGTGAAGCCCTTCAGTAAACAAACAATGCAACGCTAAGGGGAAAAAACCCAGCAGCACAGAAGGATGACTGTAATACACACTTGTGTCTACTTAAAGGTACCTGTTCTGTTGGTGACCTACCTAACACAGAGGGACCCAGCCTCTTAGGACGGTCTTGGAGTCTGAATTAAATAGCAGCAGAAGGAAGAAACCAAAGGTCTGGTTGTCAGGGCTTCTTGGATTTTACCCAACATTTTTCATTCCCACCTTTGCTCCTGCATTGTCTATTTTTACCAACATGCAAGACAGGAGTAAATAATAAACGCAGCTTATGGAAACATTTTTAATACCTTAAGGTCTTCCCTGAGGAAAAGTTCTTTATGTTTACTAACTATATTTCCTTTTTTTTTACAACAAATAAAACAATAGCACTTGATTTTATTGTTCACAATCATTGAAATAATTCAGTCTAATTTTAATTCTTTTTTAAAAAAAGATCTTATGTATTGATTTTTAGAGAGGATAGAGAGAGAGAGGAAGGAGGGGAGGAGCAGGAAACATCAGCTCATAGTTGCGTCTTGTATGTGCCTTGATGGGGCAAGCCCAGGGTTTGGAACCTGCAACCTCAGCGTTCCAGGTTGATGCGTCATCCACTGCGCCACCACTGGTCAGGCTAAATTCCCATATATGAGAACCTCCAGCCCTGACCGGTTGGCTCAGCGGTAGAGCTTTGGCCTGGCATGTGGAAGTCCCAGGTTCGATTCCTGGTCAGGACACACAGAAGAAGCAATCATCTGCTTCTCCACTCCATCCCCCCCCTCTGTCTCTCTCTAGTTCTCGCTCTCTCCTCCCCTCCTGCAGCCATGGCTTGAATGGTTTGAGCAAAAGTTAGCCCTGGGCGCTGAGGATGGCTCCATGGCCTGCCTCGCCTCAGGAGCTAACATAGCTTTGTTGCTGAGCATCGAAGCAATGGTCCAGATGGGCAGAGCATCACCTGGTGGGGGCCTGCCAGGTGGATCCCGGTCAGGGCACATGCGGGAGTCTGTCTCTGCCTCTGTGCCTCTCACTTAATTAAAAGAGAGAGAGAGAGAGAGAGAGAGAGAGACAGAGAGAGAGAACCTCCACATACTAATAACCCCATGGCATTTTTATAAAGTGTGTCAGTCAGTGGCAACAGCTTGAGTTCGGGGTCTGGACTGGGCACCAGTGCACTTGACACAGCCTTCACCTTCAAAGATGACATTCTCTGAAGTCCAGGATACAAAAGGGTAGGGAGATGGTCAGTTTGAAAACAACCCTTTTTCTTTTTTAATCTCATTTAAATGATTCCACAGTCTTTGGATGTCAAGTCAGGTGAAGTTTAATTATGCTTACCCATTTCCAAAAAATGCTTTTTAAAAAATGTTTATTCCAGGCTTATAAGACTGCAGACTGTTTCCTGCCCCTGGAGGACACGGTGGTGCAGTGCCTCCGTCCCTGGGGAATCCGAAACAGCAACGACCATGTCCTAATCTGCCCAGATACAGCGGGATGACTACAAAATTACTTCTTCCCTCCACGAAGAAAAGCTTAATGTCAGCTTCCTGCCCGACTCCTTAACGGTCCGCAGAGTCCCCATGAGGCCCTATCCTCAGACACATTAGGCATTGCTAATAGAGCTGAACTTTAATAAAGCAGATCTGAGCCCACAGTGGTTAGAGGCCCGCTCAGGCAGCCAGGTACTCAATTTTCAGTGAGGCAGGAGAAAGGGGCCTCTCTGGGGTTGCTATGCAGCAACATAAATTCACAGTGCATTTTATTTGGGTTTTTAAATATAATGTTACTTTACAGTTATATACAGTGCTTGGTAATTTTCAAATTTTCATTTGATGCTCAAAACAGCTTCAGGGGGCCCTGGCCTGTGGTGGTGCAATGGATGGAGTATCGACCTGGAACGCTGAGGTCACTGGTCTGAAACCCTGGGCTCACCCAATCAAGGCACATACAGAAAGCAATCAATGAATAACTAAGCAATGAAGCAACTACTCTCTCTCCTCTCTTTCTCTCTCTCTCTAAAAATCAATAAATAAATTTAAAAATAGTTTCAGAGGGTAGCTGTTCTTATCCCCATTTTTACAGACGAAAACTAAGGTTTAGACAGGTTATGTTGCCTAAATCCAGGTCTGGCTGATTTCAAAGCTTTTTTTTGGAAATAATAATAGATTTATATGAGGTTACAAAGAAACATACAGAGAAGTCCTATGTACCCTTCCCCCAGCCTCCTCCCATGTTAACATCTTACACTAATAGAGTATAACATTAAAACCAAGAAAATGACATTGGCACAACCCATAGCGCTTACTCAGAGTCCACCAGTTATACATGCACTGTGTGTGTGTGTGTGTGTGTGCTTGAAAACTGCATTTTTATGTGCTTTTTATACAAAAACTGTACACTCTTCTACCAATTTTAAATATGAAGTCAGATTATAGGAATAGATAAAATTACTTCCTTCAATACAACAATCGCTATCAATAATTACATACACGACCAAACAATTTTTCATATCTAGCTGCAATTAAGAAGAAAGAAAAGGAAGAAATCCTACAAACCTTCGCTCTAGGGAGCATTAGTCCATGCTACATGCTTTTATGGGCAGATTTTCTGGAGCTGATGACAGGTATGAAACACAGGAACTTGATTTATCGATAATTGTGGCAGCAATAGTCTCTCATGACAGAAACTTCTAGTGGTAAAAGAAAGGCGATCTTACCTTGTCTTCACATTTAGTCTTGTCATCTTCCTTTTCCAGGGAGTTCAAAGTTGTCTCTACATAAGATTCCTCAGATGTTTTCCGAGCAGGAACTAAAGAGACAAAGAAACCTGCCATTAATATGGCAATTTGGCTTACAAATAATTCAGCACTTAGCCTGACTTGAAGCAGCTGGACTGTGCTGGAGCAGATGATTAACCAAGCTAAACTGAGTGCTAGGGTGATTTCTGAGGGGGGTGAACTTGGAGGTAAAGGAGAGAAGCAAAAGGGTCCTTTACACCAGGCACTTGACATTTGATCCAAAGAGACAAAAGTCACACCCAACCCCACACGAAACATCCAACACAACAAATCAGTAAATGTAATGTGGTAAAAACGATAGCTTTCATCATTCCTATTGTTAAGGATCCATCTAAAGGATCACTTTCTTTAGGAAGTCTTCCTTGACTTTCAGACTTCACGGATTCTTTTATGGATGGCTGCTTGAAATTTTATCATTTGTACTGTATTTGATGTTATTTTGGGGTTAGAAGACCAGACTCAAGGCTAGGTGTCAGATACTATTGAATATATTTTTTTCATTATACGGGTAATTAATCTATACTTATAGGCAATTTGAATAATAATAAAATCATACTCCTTAAACAGTGAGTTGGTATACAGGGTAGGGCCAAAGTAGGTTTACAGTTGTGAGTTCACAAAACACAGAGTTTATTCTTGTGTTATTATTTATTAATTATTGTATGGCTTTCCATAGGAACAACTGTAAACCTACTTCGGCCCCACCTTGTATTTCCTTACAATCTTCTTTGAAATGTTCTGTCTACACACACACACACACACACACACACACACACGGTGATTATATAAGGGGATGTCCATGCATGCCGTAGCCAGAAGGAGTTGTTGCTAATCTGATGATCTAGCAGCTGGATTCCAGAACTGACGGAATCACATTTACTGGATAAGATGACTGTGGAAAGAATTAGTTGGCTGAGTCAGAAGAGAATTGGGCTTTCTTGCTCTTGCTCTCTTCTCTCTGTGCCTCTGCTTCCCCTTCCCACAGGCTGCTCAGACATCTGGGAGATAAGCTTTTCTTCAGGTTCCATGGCCACTGGCAGTGAGACTGGGACTTAATGAGAGGGCTTCACGGGGGTGATGGCTAGAAGGCTGGTCAGTAAGTAGTACTTTGAGTTCTTACTTGTCATCATCACCACCCTTGTACAGCTTTGGGAAACTCACAGGACACGTGCGATTACCCTGAGGCAGGATGTTGAGCATTTCTAGGTCCCATGGCCAAAATGCCATCCAATGCCACCAGTATATCACCCTGATTCTTATCTGTGGTGGCCTTGATGGAGGTTGACCATCTAACTTCCAGATGCCCCTGACAACCCTCAGATTCTCTGAGCCAACTGGAAGCAGCCTGGGATTTCTATGGGTTTTTCATGGAGTTTAATAGAAATCTGTAGTGAAACACAGGTTTGCTGTCCCAGATATGTGACCACTGAAGCTACTCTACAACAACGGACAATCTTTGGGCTCCTCGCTTTCTGCAGGATCTCTGTAAGCTGAGAGATTCCAGGGATAATAACTGGATACTAGCTATGCATCACTGTAAGTGGCAATACCCATGACTAAGAAACCCCTGCCCTTAACACTATTAAGTACAATGACAAAATTAAAGGCAGGGAGATGGGAGCCACGCTGCCATCATTCAAGTCTTGCTCTTTCATGTGTAAGACACACATGGCAGAGAAATCTCTATGTCTTAGCTTCTTCATCTGGAAAGTGGGGAATAATGAGAAAGCCTATTGGATCAGGCTGCTACGAGGCTTTGATGCGTTAGTATGTACAAAGTGTTTAGATTATGGAAAACAGTACATTTTAGCTATTATAGCCACATGGAAATAAAAAGACTTTTTTTTCACTTTCTTTATTTAACTTCAGAGAGGTTAATGTCATACCCAAGACACCTAGCTGACAAGAGCCAGACACTCCAGCTCCCATCTCTATGCTCCCTGCCCACATCCTTTACATTGTGAAATATAACATTTATCTTGGCATGGACTCAGTTACTAAGAACTCAGACAAATGTGTTTGAAAATCCTGTTAGTGACCTGCCTGAGTCCACACTAGGTTGTTATGCTTCAAAACAAAAGTATAGGTTTGTTAAATGAGCATGTTGCTTGACCAAGGTCAATGATACTTGTTCAGACATGATGAAGATCTGTTTACTCTCAGAGGGTCATTACCTATTATGAAATCATGTGTTTGAAAAGCTGAGA
Organism: Saccopteryx leptura; assembly: GCF_036850995.1. Lineage (NCBI taxonomy): Eukaryota > Metazoa > Chordata > Mammalia > Chiroptera > Emballonuridae > Saccopteryx > Saccopteryx leptura. Next base: position 70,469,729 of record NC_089510.1, on the reverse strand, counting down.
AACAATCCATTATTCCTGTTTTATTTACTTGTCACAAACATATATTCCCTAAAACAATCAGAGAGGCAAAGTCGTAGAAGTAAACATAGCTTAGTTTGGGGAAAGAACCCTAAATTAGAGATCTAGGAGAATGAAGTCCCGTTTCCAGCCATCTAAGAAGGATGCCTCAGTGTGTGTGTGTGCCTGTATCAGCGGTATGTGCCTATCAGTGTATATGAGTGTGCATGTCCATGGAAAATTTCAGGAAAGAAATACACTAAATCATCAAGGCTTCCTTCTAAAAACTGAGATGTATGATAACAGACAGGGGCCTGCAAGTTATACTAAATGGCTAATTATCAAAAGACCCCCATATTTTTCAGAAAGGTAACAACAGAAAGAATTTGTTGCAAACGGAGCTGCACAACAGGAAATGCTAAAGGAAGTTTTTCAGCCTAAAGTGAAATGACACAAGATGCTAATTCAGATAAAGGAATAAAGAACACTGAAAATGCTGAAGAGGATGGTAAACGTAAAGGAATATGCATTTCTTCTTTTTTCTCCTTATTTCTTTAAGAAGAGATATGATTGTTTAAAACAAAAGTTTATAGCACAATATTGGGTTTTAACATACGTAGATACAAGGTTTACAAGGTTTATGATAAGAACAGCACAGGGGATAGGTGGGGCATATAGAACTGTTGCAAATTTCCTATATTTTACATAAAGTGCTACAATATTAACTCAAAGTAGATTCAGTAAATTAAGGATGCATATGATAATACCTAAGAGAAACAGGGGAAAACAATGCAAAGAGGTATGTATGCTAAAAAGTCAACAGAAGCCCTGGCTGGTTGGCTCAGTGGTACAGTGTCAGCCTGGCGTGTGGAAGTCCCGGGTTCGATTCCCAGCCAGAGCACACAGGAGAGGCGCCCATCTGCTTCTCCACCCCTTCCCCTCTGTCTCTCTCTTGCCCTCCCGCAGCCAAGGCTCCATTGGAGCAAAAGATGGCCCGGGCTCTGGGGATGGCTCCATGGCCTCTGCCCCAGGCGCTAGAGTGGCTCTGGTCACGACAGAGCGACGCCCCAGAGGGACAGAGCATCGCCCCCTGGTGGGTGTGCCAGGTGGATCCCGGTCGGGCGCATGCGGGAATCTGTCTGACTGCCTCCCTGTTTCCAACTTCAGAAAAATAAAAAACAAAACAAAACAAAAAAAACTCAAACTCTCTTCCACTGGGGCAAGTTCCTCATTAATTAAAAGTATTTAATAATTAAAAAAAAATAAAAAAAAGTCAACAGAAGAATTAAGAAGGAAGACTAAAAAGAAATTTGATAGCTCAAATGAAGTCAGGAAAAGAGAAATGAGGAGGGAGGAGGGGAAGAGGAGGGGGAGGAGGGGGAGGAGGAGAAATAAGATGAGTAGACAACAAATGACAAAACAGTAGCTCTAAATCCAGCTGTCATTAATTACATTGTATATTAATGGACTAAACACTCCAATTAGAAGGCAGCACTTAACAGAATGAATTAAAAAGGCAAGACCCAACTAGAAGAAATACTTTAAAAAGAATAACAGAAATAGAAAATGAACAAGTATCTCATGTAAACACTAAGCATAAGAAAGCTAAATGGCTGTATTAATATCAGACAAAGTAGACTTCAAGGCAAAGAGTTTTACTAAAGGTAACAAGGACAGACATTTTATAATTATAAAAGGGCCAGTATATCCAGAAGATATAACAACTATGAATATGCACCAGCTTAATAACGTTTCAAAATACATGAAGCAACAAATTATGTATGCCTCATGTCCAAGAATGGCTTCTCCCAAGAATGTATGATTGTATTAACATTTTAAACTAAATTACAGTAATCTGCTGTATTAACAAAAAAGGAGAAAACCATATGATCTCAATATATAGCACTGAAAACAACTTTGAAAATTTCAAAAATCATTCATGATGAAAACTCTCATCAAACTTGGAGTAAAAGAGAATATCTGTCAAATCTGATAAAAGGCATCTGTAAAAAACTTACATCATACTTCAGGGTGAAACATAAACTCTTTCCCTTAATATCAGGAAAAGACAGGGATGTCTGCTCTTATCACTTCTATTCAACATTGTTTTAGAGGTCCCAGCCATTAGAATAAGAAATGGGAAAAAGGCATAGAAATTGAAACAGAGGTAAAATTGTCCTTTATTCATAGATGACATGATTGTATTTCCATTTAGAAGTATATTCCTATTAATAGTTATAAATGGCAATTCTACTTTCTATAGGGTTAAAAGACATGAAATTCCTAAGACATTCACACTAAGAACTACATATTTCCAAGGGAAATTAAAGAGGACCTAAATAAATGGAGCGTTATAATATTTATGAATTGGGAGACTTAATATTGGTACAATAACAGTTGTCTCTGATGTGATCTATATAGTCAGTGCAATCTCAATCATAATCCCAGTGGAAATCAAAAGGTAAGTCTAAAATTTTTTTAAAAGATTTTATTTATTGATTTTACAGAGAGGAGAGAGAGAGAGAAAAAGGCAAAGGAGAGGAGTGGGAAGTTTCAATTCATAGTAGTTGCTTGTTGTATGTGCCTTGACCGGGCAAGCCCAGGGTTTCAAGCTGGTGACCTCAGCGTTCCAGGTTGACACCTTATTCACTGTGCCATGACCGGTTAGGGAGTGAGTCTAAAATTTATAAGGAAATAAAAAGGATCTAGAATAGTCAAAACAATCTTGAAAAAAATAAAGGAAGTTGAAAGACACTGCCTGATATCAAGGCTTAGTAATAAACTATGGTAATCAAGACCATGTGGAAGAATAAACTAAAAATATTTAAAAGACTTAAATGTAAGTCATGAAACCATAACAATCCTAGAAGAAAACATAGGCAGTAAAATCTCAGACATGTCTTGTAGCAGTATTTTTGCTGATATATCTCCTCAAAGGAAACAGAAAAATACAAGCAAATAGGACTACATCAAACAAAAGCTTTTGTAGAGCAAAACAGACGAACAAAATGAAAAGGGAACCCACTGGATGGGAGAACATTTGTCAATGACATATCTGATAAGGGGTTAATATACACAATATATATATAAAAAAAACTTATACAACGCAACACTAGGATGACAAACAACCCAATTAAAAAATGAGCAAAGGACCTGAAGAGACACTTCTCCAAAGAGGACATACAGATGGCCAACGGACATGAAAAAATGCTCAATGTCACTAATCATCAGAGTGATGCAAATTAAAACCACAATGAGATATCACCTCACAGACGCCAGAATGGCGCTCATCAACAAATCAAAAAACAAGTCCTGACAAGGATGTGGAGAAAAGGGAACCCTCGTGTACTGCACTGCTGGTGGGAATGCAGACTGGTGTAGTCACTGTGGAAAACAGTATCGAGTTTCCTCAAAAAAAATTAAAAATGGAACTGCCTTTTGACCCAACTTCTGGGAATATATCCTAAGAATCCCAAAACACTAATTCAAAAACACATATGCACCCTTATGTTCACTGCAGCATTATTTACAAGACCTGGAAGCAGCCCAAGTGCCCATCAGTAGATGAGTGGATAAAAAAGCTGTGGTACACTTACACAATGGAATACTACTTGACTGTAAAAAAGGGAAAAAAAGGAAATCTCACATTTTGCGACAGCATGGATGAACCTGGAGATTATCACACTAAGTGAAATAGGCCAAGCAGAGAAAGACAAGTACTGTAAGAATTCACTTAGATGTGGAATCTAATGAACAAAACAAACCGGCGAACAGCATAGAAACAGAGGCACGAATGTGTGGAACAGACTGACAGCTGTCAGAGGGGAGGGGCTCTCAGGGGTCCCCAAACGTTTTACACAGGGGGCCAGTTCACTGTCCCTCAGACCGTTGGAGGGCCGCCACATACAGTGCTCCTCTCACTGACCACCAATGAAAGAGGTGCCCCTTCCGAAGTGCGGCGGGGGAGTGGGGGGGCTGGATAAATGGCCTCAGGGGGCCGCATGTGGCCTGTGGGCCGTAGTTTGGGGACGCCTGGCACTAGATGAAGATGAAGAAATTAACCAAAAAAACATGTATCTATAAAACACAGACACAGACAACAGTGTGGTGATAGCCAGAGTGAAAGAAGGTAGGGGTAGGAGGGGGTGGGCGCTGGGGGCTCATGGGATGGAAAGAGACTGCTTGGGGTGATGGGCGCACAATGCAGTGCAGAGATGGTGTTTTATTGAGTTGTACACTTGAAGCCTGTAGGTTTTGCACACCCATGTCACACCAATCACATCTATAAAAAGAAGAAAAAAAGACCACGTGGGATTGGTATAAGGACTTACCTATTTTTTAAATCTTTCAATCTTTTCAAAAAACAACTTTACCACACTACTTCTTATAGAATCTGAAGGTCCAAATGGAGTCTATTGTATGCTAATGTTACTTGTACATTTACATTATTCCTCTGCTACACTGTGAGCTTCTTTTTGCATCCAGGCACTGTTTTTTTATTTGTTTGTTTTTGTATTTTTCTGAAGTTGGAAACAGGGAGGCAGCCAGACAGACTCCCGCATGCACCCGGCATGTCCACAAGGGGGCAATGTTCTGCCCATCTGGGGCGCTGCTCTGTTGCAACCAGGGCCATTCCAGCACCTGAGGCAGAAGCCATGGAACCATCCTCAGCACCCGGGCCAACTTTGCTCCAATGAAGCCTTGGCTGCGGGAGGGGAAGAGAGAGACAGAGAGGAAGGAGAGGGGGAGGGGTGGGGAAGCAGGTGGGCGCTTCTCCTGTGTGCCCTGGCCAGGAATCGAACCCAGGACTCCTGTACGCCAGGCCGACGCTCTACCACTGAGCCAACCGGCCAGGGCCTCCAGGCACTGTTTTATCAAACTTTCTAAGTCCTCAATGTCTGTACTATGATTGTATATCTGTAGTTTGTTTTAAATATCTGTCAAAACAGTAACCATTATTCAACTTCAAAAACCCAGTCTACCCTCATGAGCACTGATGAAACAAAGCCACAAAACTGGCCCTGGCCGGTTGGCTCAGTGGTAGAGCGTCAGCCTGGCGTGTGGAAGTCCCGGGTTCGATTCCTGACCAGGGCACACAGGAGAAGCTCCCATCTGCTTCTCCACCCCTCCTCTTCTCCTTCCTCTCTGTCTCTCTCTTCCCCTCCCGCAGCCAAGGCTCCATTGGAGCAAAAGATGGCCCGGGCGCTGGGGATGGCTCCTTGGCCTCTGCCCCAGGCGCTAGAGTGGCTCTGGTCGCAACAGAGCAATGCCCTGGATGGGCAGAGCATCGCCCCCTGGTGGGCGTGCCAGGTGGATCCCGGTTGGGCACATGCAAGAGTCTGTCTGACTGCCTCCCCGTCTCCAGCTTCAGAAAAAAATACAAAAAAAAAAAAAAGCCATAAAACTTCCCCAAATAACCTACCCCGGGCAGAGGACTGGCTGGTTTTTGGTGACACCCATTTTGGGGAGGACTCAGGATGGGGAGCCACTGGTTGCACCGGGCGAGTCTGTCGGGCTGCCAGTTTCATGAGACTCATTTGCCTCTTGTGAAATATTTCCTGTACATCGTCCAGCTTCTGTAGGACTCCCTGGGCTTTGGCCTGCAGGAACAAAAGCAAATATGAGATGGCTCTGCACTGAACCCGAGGACAGGACACATCCCCTCTCCCGTCTCCACCTCTCCCCAGCCCTCCTCGGTGACCCTTCTCAGGGCATCCATTTGCCAGTTATCCCATGTCTTGTCTTGCACCAGGATTGTGCTTCTTGGAGTCTGCATCTTCCACTGGATAGGCAATGACTGTATCCTTTTCACTACAGTATCTCCAGTGCCTGACTACTGTCTAGCGCAGGCTAGTGCTTGGTAAATACATCTTGAGTGGATAAATGTTCACTAAGCCATGTCCATTAATGGTAGAAAACGATGCCATAGGCCTTGAATGAAGGGCATTAGGCCAATTTACAAAACAGGAGGATTTAGAAGGGATGCACTCTGAATAAAGGCCCTGATGGAGAGAAGACCAAGTGTTCTGGGGGAAAGAGCTGGCTGAATTCTGAAACAAGATCACAGAAACCACAAGCACCTGTCATAAAGAAGATATAGAGCTCAATGCTATTCAATGCGACTCCTCTCTAAACAAGTAGAAAAGAACTGAAGAAATACCAGGTGAGAAATGAAACTCACAGATGGTCCCATGACTGACTACATGCTCTGAAGCAGAGGTTCAGGAGAGTAAGAGACAAGCCTTGAATGTCTCTGAGTTTCACCAGGTCAACTGAATGTTCCTTTTGGCCTCTCTTCCAGCGGGACATCCCTGGTGGGTCCAGGAAAGGGGACCTAGGAGACTCCGGGAAATGTTAATCCCCCGCTATACTGCCAGCAGCTGGACTGCAGGGAACGCACTATCTGGTCCTCTCAGAATAAAGCACAAACTGGGAACCCAATCAATATCTGAAGAATTGGATTTTGTTATTTGTTACTGAGACTGTTTCATGCCCTACACTGGGCAGTGAAAGTGAATGAGGGAGAATAATGAAAATAGAAGCCCTCAGGGGGCAGCACAACAGCCCTGTATTAGGGAAGTGCCTCGAGCCTCAGACAGAGACAGGCTGACACAGGAACAGGAGTGGAATGGCTGATGTTTTGATAATCATTTTGCCTTAAAGGTAACAGATTCCACCTTTTAGAGAGCATCAGCTTTTTAGAAACAAATTTTATTTTTTATAATAGTTTTAGATTTACAGAAAAATTTCAAAATAGTATAGAGTGTTTCCATATACCCCACACCCAATTTTCATAATTAACAGCTTACATTACCACGCTACATTTGTTATAATCAATGAATCAATATTGATACATTATTATTATTTTTAAATTATTACTATTAAATAAAGTACATACTTCATTTAGGTTTCCTCAGTTGTTCTGAATGTGCCTTTTCCCCCAGGGTTCCATCAGGATACCATATTACACTTAGTTGTCATGACTTCTGCTCTTCTTAGCTGTGACCATTTCTGAACCTTTCCTGGTTTTCAATGACCTTGACTGTTTTGAAGAGTATTGGTCAGACATTTTGTAGAATGTCCCTCAGTTGATATTTATGTGATGTTTTCCTCATTAGACTGAAGTTATGGTTTTTTGGGGGGAAGACCACAGAATTAAAGTGCCATTTTTATCATATTATATCAAAGGTACATACTATCTGCATGACTTAATACTGTTGACGTTGACCTTAGTCACCTGGCTGAGGTGGAATGTGTTAGTTTTCTCCGCTGCACAGTCACTCTTTTATTTCTCCCCTCCCGTGCTGTACCCTTTGGAAGAAAGTCACTGTGTGCAGGACACACTTAAGGACACAGACATTCTGCTTCACCTCCTCAAGGGCTAGGTATCTACATAAGTAACTTGCAGTTCTTTTGCATGTGAGGTTAGTGTCCTCTCCCCTATTTATTTATTTATTCCATCATTTATTTACATCAGTATGGATTCATGGAGATCTATTTTATACCTTGAGTTGTAATCCAATACTATTCTATTAATTTTGTTGATCAAATTGTTCCAGCATTGGCCATGGGGAGTTTTTTTGTCTCCTATGTCCCACCATTGTGGTTTGTTTTGTTTTTAGCATTTCCTAACTTTTTGGCACGGTAAGATGCTCTATGCCCATCTTGTGTATTTCCTGCCCCAGTCCTAGAATCAGCCATTTCACCAAAAAGCCTGAGTTTCTTTTATTGAAGAATGGTATTAGAAACCAAGATCTGGGTGTTGGGTGTGCTCATTGACAGTGCGGGTCTCATTGCTTCTAGGCCCTCTCTACTGTCCAAATAAGAAGATTATGTGTGTTTATACCGACCCATGTATATACATATATATTTTTTAGCTGGAGAGAGAGACAGACAGGAAAGGAGAAGAGCAGCACCAATTCTTCATTGCGGCACCTTAGTTGTTCACTGATTGCTTTCTCATACGTGCCAGGACCAGTGGGCTCCAACCAAGCCAGTGACTCCTTGCTCAAGCTTGCAACCTTGGGCTCAAGCCAGCACCCTTGGGCTTCAAGCCAGAGACCTTGGGCTTCAAGCCAGTGACCTCTGGGATCAAGCCAGCAACTATGGAGTCATTTCTATGATCCCATGCTCAAGCCAGCAATGCCACGCTCAAGCCGACGACCTCAGATTTCAAACCTAGGTCCTCAGCATCCCAGGCCAATGCTCCATCTACTGCACCACACCTGGTCAGGACCGCTGCATATACATATATCTTGGAATATATCTATATGTATAAAGTACCAGTTTTGACAACAAAGTCATTACCCCTCAGTGGATAAAACTTTCTCTAATACAACAGGGTATTTAATCGTATAACCTAGAATTTTACTTCAAACCAAAAGAAGAACAGATGGGCTTTGGGGATATTTTGGTCTTTTTTACATACATGATATTTAAAAAGATTGTTTTCTTCTAATCCTTTCCTTCCTCCATGTTTCTACCTATTTCCTAAAGGTAGCTTATGAAGTTTTTTCACTTCCTGGTCTGGAATTTGGCTGAACTTGGCCAGAACTACAGCTGTGGACACAGGTCTCCCTGGTTGACCTGCTATACCTGTTTGAGCAGCTGATGGAGTTGAAGCTGGGTGAGCCTGTCCTGTCTTTGGGATGTGACCCAGGCCTACTGATACTGGGTGTACAATGTAGCACCAGTACCAGAGGGCCTTCTCTTTGTCCTTTCTGAAGGAAGTAGAAGGTTCCTCATGTTGGGAAAAGTAGTCTGCCCCCGCCCCTCAGCTCACTGGGAGGAGTCAGGGAAAGATCACTCAGGTACGGCTCCACCCCGACCTGCCCACACCGCACTCAGTCCAGTGTCAGACCTGCCTGCCCACGTGTTCAACAAACATGCATCAGACACCAGGTACAGACTAGACACAGGGACACAGAGATGGACGAGGCTCCTGTCATTCAGGAGCTCCCAGTAAAATAAGGCAAGGCAGATACTAACAATTATACATAATTGGAAGACTGTGTGGTGTCATATTAGAGAGAAGGCTTTTAGCCTGGGTGCATGGATAGATTTTAGGGTGTCTCCTAAAATTAATTATAATAAGTTACGTATGCTGCATATTCCATTTGTTCGCCACTATATGTTCTCTTCCCTGCTCTGAGTCCCGGGAAGCCTACCCTGTGTAGACCCTGTCAGATAGGTTCACTGACCTGTGGGCTTTTACTTGGCTTTGGCCAGTGGGGACCACCACCAGGAAGTTCAAGAGCAGAGAGAGAAAAGTAGGGAGATGTATTTCTCCACCAGTGGCTGTGCGCCTCTGCCCAAGGCCAAGCAAGCCCTTACTAGCTGCCTCTCACAGCCCCTGCCGTGGCGTTCCCTGGGTCCGCGGTGTCTTTCAGGATGAGGGGTGTTATCTGCTCCCTGTTTCTTGCGAGCCTCAGGGTGTTTCACCACCCCCGTTGGGTCCCTAAATCCTGCGTAAGTTTTTGTATAAAGCACCTACATCAAACTCCCTAAAAGTAGGTGAATCAGATTCTCAAAAGGGTCTATGACTCAAAAGAGGTGAAGAAGCCATCAGAGAGAAGACACGTATAAAATGACACAGATCTCAGAGGGAGGCGCGCTATCCATAACGCCACTGGCTTCACAGGAGAGACAGCCTCTCAAGATGCAAATCCAATCAAGCCCTTTCCCTGTTTAAATTCGGTACTGGCTTCCCACTGCTCCAGAACAAAGGCCAATCCTTAGCATGGCCCACCAAGCCCGCCTCATCTGCCCCTCTCTAACCTTCCCCCAGCACTCTGGGCTTGCTCTCTGTGCTTCAGCCACCCTGACCTTGGGTCCTGCCCTTGCGCCAGGCTCCCTCCTGCCCTGCAGCCTCTGCTCATGCTGTTCCTTCTGACTGGAAAGGACCCCCCATCTTCTCTACTCATTCTCTAGGACTTGATTCAAATGAGCCCCGGTCCAAGTCCAGTTCCTCTGTCACATTCCCAACAGGACCCTGCATCCCAACTCCAGAGCACTTATCTCAGCTTGGCACACATTTTTGTGTTTTGTGTTTGACATTTATTAATGTCAGCTTCTCTCACTGAACTGTCAGTTCCACGAGGGATGGAACCATGTCTGTTTCTGTTCGCTGTTCTGTCTCAGCACAGTACGGTGCTCGTACGGATTTGTAGAGAAATCAATGACTCAAAGTCATATTTGAATCAGACTGTGAAGGGTCAGTTTGCCAGGAAGTAGTTTGCTAGGAGTCTAAGAGGCCACCTTCAGGCTCAAGAAATGGTTAGCCTGCTCAGTATATTCTACCTGGATTTTTCTCAGGCAGCACCAGGCAAAGGCCCCGTGCCTCCTTCCCAACCACGGGATGAAAACAATCCATCAACATTACCTTTACATCAGAGGTGAGAATCAACTCAAACTGGTTGCAAAGCTCCTTGGGGCTCGGCAAGTGGTCCTCCTCCACGGTGCCCAGGAAGGCCTCAAGGTCAGCCAAGGCGGCGTCCACACCCTCTCTCGACTGGCACTTGTCCACAGCTTGAGAAGCCAAGAGGTAGATTCCTGCTTCACACCACTCGCTGACCTTTAGAGAAGAAACACAACCCCGTGCAGTTAGCCTGGCCACAGCGTAGCCAGCACCGTCCTCAGGAGGTCTGCGCTCCTCTGGGGTCCACCAGGGTTCCAGGACAGAGGGAAACTGTCACGGGACAGCACCAAGTCGAGAGGTCTACCCACTGTACATACAACGGTGCGGTGGAGACATCCAAACCAATGTTACATCTGTCCACTTCTCAGGGAGCCACCAGTCAGTGACACGAATCATGTAAACACTCTTCTCTGGTCTGCTGACAGTAACTACTACCCCTCCAGGAGGAGCAGTTAAGTGTTTCTAACTTTGGCCTAACTACAGAGAAATGTAACCCGTTATTACTTTCTGGGTTGACCTTCTAGGCCATGTGTCTTGTCTCCTAATTGGTTACAGGAACAGAGTGATTAATGAGGCATTAGGCCTGGCCCCAACGTGCTTTCTGGAGGGGAACTGTGCTTTCTTCAAAAACACCACTTTGACCTGTGGTGGCGCAGTGGATAAAGCGTTGACCTGGAACGCTGAGGTAGCTGGTTCAAAACCCTGGGCTTGCCTGGTCAAGGCACATATGGGAGTTGATGCTTCCAGCTCCTCCCCCTTCTCTCTCTCTCTCTCTCTCTTCTCTAAAAATTAATAAATAAAATCTAAAAAAACAAACAAAAAACACCACTTTCCTCTGCCCACATTTGTCTTTCCCAGGGAAGCATCCAAGAATGCAAAAGTTCTGTAACTGTGGGCAGCAATATCAGACTTTCCAGAATGCTGGGATGAAATCAGACAGGCGGTGAAATCTAACAATCTGACTTGTTAAAGATGTAAGCAGGAAGACAGGGCCCTGTGAGGCCTGGATCCTGATGCTGGAGGAGCTGTCAGTGCAGGCCCACCTGCATATCGGCCGGTTCGGGCGACCCAAAGCGCCACGTGAAATAACCATCCAGAGGGAAAGTGCTCCGAGGAGTTACCGCTAGGAAGGAAGTACAGGCACCTTAAATCCGTCTTTATTCTTTCCCCTAAATTAGCTACATTAAATGTGTACTACTTTTAGAATAACAAAAGACAATGAAGATGTTTAAGGGTTAACGACTGCCACTGTGTGGGGTGAGAAGGGGAGTGGGGTGTGCAGGTGTCCACGGAGAACTTTTCCCTCCTATTTCCCACAGTTTTGGAATTTCAAAATAATATGCAATCATGCTTTAATATGTAATGTGAAAACTTCATCTTGAAACATCATGCCTAGATCTATAGACAACATTAGGCTATGGTTTTCTGCGAAGTCACAGTAGCTCTTGCTCTCTCTCTCACACACACACACACACTCTCTCTCTCTCTCTCTCTCTCTCTCTCTCTCTCTCTCTCTCACCACTCACTCTGGAGCAGACACAGAATGAGGAAAACAGTAGTGGCCTCTGCAGAGAGCTCAGCACACAGAGCAGGCTGCACACCAGGTCTTTCTGTACCACTTGCTTCAGGAACAGCTGTATTTCATTGACACTAAAATCCCTTTGACAATAGGATAATGTAAACAGCCTGGGTGTGTGCCCCCAGCCATCGGAAGGAAAGAGTTGTGGGAATGGAGCATGCTGACTCATGGCCATGAGCCATGTGCTGCTGGGGACAGCTGACTGGGAAGGCTCCAGAAGTCACTGCCCCTACTGACTGGGCACTTGCCCAGAGATCACTGCCAAAGGGCACCGGAGGCTGCCCTCCCTCCCTGTGAGCCCTCTATTCACACAGCATTGCTGTCAGTCTAAGGCGCCTGGGTTTGGAATTTGGCAGTCCTGACTTCAAATCTGCAATCCCCCATTACGCTGTGTGCAGTCTCGGGCAGTCCCTTACCCCGGGGTTTCTCAGTGCGTCCCTCGACTACCTGCACCAGAATCCTCTGGACTCACTTTTCTCAATTCCTCAGCATCATCCCAGACTTACTGAAACTCATCTCCAGAGTGGCACAGCAGGGAATCTGCTGGCCTGGTGTTTCTCATGCATTACATGACGCAGCCCATTGACTTAACCACGTTATAACCACGTTGAATTCTGCCTCTGTAAAAACGAAGCCATTAATACCTTCCTCATAGCTTGTCTTGAAGATTAAATAGATAACATAATTATGCTCCCAGTAAAAACACAGTTCAATCAATGGTAGGAGTGGTCAATGGTCATTGGAACTTAAGCTTTTCCAAAAGGATTCAAATCCAACGCCTTTAGATGAGGAGAAGCACTTTGCAAATACAGTGCTTGGTCTCTGTATACTGAAGAGGAATCAAACATGGCCCACAGGGCCAGGCCACAACATACTCTCTTAAGTTCTAGATCCATACAGAGGGCAGATTTTAATTCACTCTAACAGATGTGGTGGGGTGTGGTGGCGTGGCTGAGCACTTTTTGACCTTCAATACTGCTATGATCTAGAATCTGCATCTTTTAATGCCTCTTGGCACTGTCACATGAAGTTCTTTATGTTCTCAGCAATCGTGTGGGGCACGGAAGTCAAGTATGACTAAGAATGCTTTATAGAAAATGTGCAGACATCGTGGTCACAGCTTTGTTTTGCTTACCTTGTCCAGCTGTCTATGTAACTCCAAAGACTTTCCTAAAATGTCATTTTTTCTCTTGTTTGCATTGGTGAAGTCATCACAGAGGTGCCTGAGCTCCACACACTTGGGTCTGATGGAGTCCGCTGCATAATGGTGGCTTTGGATGAGCTGGTCCCCAATTACGGCAAGCAGCTGGGCTCTTTCCAAGGTCTCCTGCAAAGTGAACATGCACAGCCAACCATCACAAGCCAGGTCATGGAGAGGCCGGTAAGTGCCTGACACTCTGGGCACCAGTCTTAGCCAGAGGCTGGGGAGGCCAATTTAGGTTTTAGGCTGAGAGTCGGGCAGGGAAACCAGGGCAAGCTCTTCGTTTCCCAAGAAGTCTGGCCTAGTCGAGGGTCATTTATACTCTGGAGAACGGCAAGTCATTCATTCAAATATTTGTTGAGCCCTGGCCAGTTGGCTCAGTGGTAGAGCATTGGCAGGGAATGTGGATGTCCCAGGTTCCGTGGTCAGGGCACACACGAGAAGCAACCATTCTTTCTCTCTCCCTCTCCCCCCCCCCCCCCGTTAGCCATGACTTGATTGGCTCAAGTGAGTTGGTCTGGGGCACTGAGGATGACTCCATGGCCTCCTGTCTCAGGTGCTAAAAATAGCTCAGTTGCTAAGCAACAGAGCAATGCCTCAGATAAGCAGAGCGTTGCCCCATAGAAGGTTTTCCCTGTGGATCCTGGGTCTGGGCACATGTGGGAGTCTGTCTCTCTGCCTTCCCTGCTCTTACTTAATTAAAAAATATGTATTTTATGGGAGTTGATGCTTCCTGCTCCTCCCCCTATGTCTGTCTGTCTGTCTGTCTGTCTCTCTCTCTCCTCTCTAAAATGAATAAAATTAAAAAAAAAAAAAAGCAGCTGACTCAGAAATTAAAAAAAAAAAATGTATTTGTTGAGTTCTGGGGTAGGCAAAGAGGGCACAGTGCTCACAAGCCAGAAATTTTCAGCCTAATAGAGAACTCACTTATTAAATAAACTAAACAAATAATTAAATTATTACAATGTTTTAAGTTCCAGGGTAGAAGCGTTATGTTGCCTAGAAGAGGAGACTGAATTCCACTGTCGACTAAATAGAAAAGGAAAAGGACAGACATGGGGCCCGAGGAGAGAGGGCAGTAAATAGATTTCTATACACCTGCGACCACAAGCCACCATCTGCGCTGACCTCATCTGTTCGGCAGCCACAACTTCCACTTTCTCTACATGGCTTGCGTTGTTTGCACTACATGTGACATATTTTCCTGTTTCCAATCCCCACATGTTATTGAGGATTGCATGGGCCAAGCACTATCCAGTACTGAGGGTTCAGTGGTGAACAAAGCAAGCAAAACCCCCTGACCTCACAAAGCTTACACTTCAGTAAGAGACACAAGCAATAAACAATTCAATATTTGGACTATATGGTATCTTAGATAGTGATGAGTGCCCTGAAGAAAATTCAAACAGGGAGGGGAGGGCGAGGAATGCTGGTGGAGGAGTTGCTATTTTAAATAGGACGATGGGAGAGGGGCTGGCTCGCGGGGAAGGTGCATCTGAATTGTGCTGGCGAGTTAACATAGCAAGCCTGAAAGCACCGTCCTAAGAAAGGCCTGCATGCAAGGTTGGCCCTTGGGTGGCATCTCGGAGGGTTCTTACCATCCCCATGGAGAACGGCTCACCACACCTACACTGTGTAAACAATATGCTTTATCTCGAACCCCTGCTTTCATTCTGGGCTCCCGGATTCTGGTATATGCCAGGCAGAGGCCACCTGCATGACCAGCTCCCAGTAAAAACTCTGGGCACTGAGCAATGAGCTGCCCTGGTCGACAACGTTTTAAAATGCTGTCACAACACATGGCGGGGGGATTAAGCCATCCCAATGAACGCCACAGGAAGAAGACTGGAAACTTGTGCCTGGCATCCTCTAGAGTGGGCCCCATGCACCTTTTCCCTTCATTGACTTTGCTTGGCATCCTTTCCCTGTAACACGATATAACCACCAGTATAAGTATATGCTGAGTGCTATGAGTCCTCCCAGCCCATCTTCAGATCTGGGTGTGGTGCTGGGAACTCAACACAGGAGTCCAGACCTGAAGCCAGGGTCAAGCCACGCAGAGCTTGGCTGAGAGGCTGTGGCGTGTCTGCCGTGTTCTGTGGCTTCAGCAGAAGAGTCAGCAGGAAAGGAGGAGGAGATGCAATCGGAGAGGAGAGAGAGGGCCTGGCCTGGGGAGGGCCTGGCTCCTACTCATTGTGACATGGGAGCGCTGGAGGTTTTGAGGGGAAGGTCTCATTCTTAAAGGGTCTGCTGCAGCTGCAGAGTGGAGAGTGACAGAGGAGGCAAAGCAGGGAGGCCAGTGAGGGGCTGCTGCAGTCATGCAGGGGAGAGACGTGGCTTAAACAAGGCTGGCCTCCAGCAGCTCCCGCTCAGGGCCTCCGGGGCACGCTCCCCCGGGTCACTCAGGACAAGGCTCGCAGTTCACCTCCCGCAGGCCCTTCTCTGACTGCAGTTTCTAAAGCCGCTCCTGCTCTCTGCCAGCGGATGCCATTCAGTAAGCATCGCTCAAGTCACCCCTCCCGCAGTCTTCCTGTCTAAGTCAGAGTCTCCCAAAGAGCCAGAGCAGCTGCGGAAACGCTTTATCAGATGTTTGAGCTTTGAAGCGGCCGAAGGCAGTCTGAGGGGCCATGGTGAGCAATGGGGAACGCTCACAGACTGTGATGATGGGAGCGCCAAACGCCACGCGCTCCCGAGGCTTTGGGTTTGCCACGGATGCCGCGGTGCAGGAGCCGGTGCAGCCGTGGGTGCAAGGCCACCACAGTGGGACCAAAGAGGGCTGTCTCAAGAGAAGACTCTCAGATCTCTTCACTGTGCCCACTTCACTGGGAAAAAGAATTTTGTCAGTGGCATTCAAGAAGACACTGAAGAGCATCACCTGAGAGAATCTTTGGAACAACGTGGCAAAATCTAAATGATTGAGGTCACGACTGACTGAGACAGTAGCAAGAAGAGGCTTTGCTTTTGTAACCTTTGATGACCATGACTCTGTAGACGAGACTGTCATTCAGAAATCCCATCCTGAGCATGGGTACACTGTGAAGTAAGGAAAGTCCTGTCTCAACAGGGTGTGGCGAGTGCTTCATCCAGCCCAAGTGGTTCTGCAAACTTCACTGGTGGTCGTGGAGGTGGTTTTGCTGAGAACAACTTTAGCTGTGGAGGAAACTTTAGTGGCCAAGATGGCTTTGGTGGCAGCTGTGGTGGGTATGGTGGCAGTGGGGATGGCTGTAATGGATTTGGTCATGTAGAAAGCAGTTTTGGGTCCTGGCTGGTTAGCTCAGCGGTAGAGCATTGGCCTGGCGTGCAGGGGACCCGGGTTTGATTCCCGGCCAGGGCACATAGGAGAAGTGCCCATTTGCTTCTCCACCCCCCCTCCTTCCTCTCTGTCTCTCTCTTCCCCTCCTGCAGTCGAGGCTCCATTGGAGCAAAGATGGCCCGGGTGCTGGGGATGGTTCCTTGGCCTCTGCCCCAGGCGCTAGAGTGGCTCTGGTCGTGGCAGAGCAACGCCCCGGAGGGGCGGAGCATCGCCCCCTGGTGGGCAGAGCTTCGCCCCTGGTGGGCGTGCCGGGTGGATCCCAGTCAGGCGCATGCGGGAGTCTGACTGTCTCTCCCCATTTCCAGCTTCAGAAAAATACAAAAAAAAAAAAAAAAAGAAAGAAAGAAAAAAAAAAGAAAGCAGTTTTGGAGGTCATGGAAGTTACAATGATTTTGGCAATTACAACAATCAATCCTCGAATTCCGGACCCAGGAAAGGATGAAACTTTGGAGGCAGAAGCTCCAGCCCCTATAGTGGTGGAGGCCAATACTTCGCCAAACCACAGAACCGAGGTGGCTACGGCAGTTCCAGCAGCAGCAGTAGCTAAAACAGTGATGGAAGGTTTTAACTACCGGCAGGACAAAAAGCTTAGCAGGAGAGGAGTGACAGGGAAGCAACAGGGAGCCACAGGCCACAGCAGATCTGTGGACTCAGCCAAGCACAGCGCAGCAGAGCCTAGGGCGCCACAAAGAAGACATGTTTTAGACAATATTCATGTGAATTGGCAACTCAAAGATTGTATTTGTGATTAACTGTATAACAGGTTATTTTAGTTTCTGTTCTGTGGAAAGTGGAAAGCATTCCAACAAAAGGTTTTAATGTAGATGGCTTATTTTTGCTCCCATGCTGGGTTTTTTGCTTTGTTTTATTTTGTAGTGAGACAGACACGTCCCTGTTAAAAGGGAGAGAGATGAGAAGCATCACCTCATAGTTGCATTTTATTGATTGCTTCTCATACGTGCCTTGACTGCGGTGGGGGGGGCTCTAGCTGAGCCAGTGACCCCTGCTCAAGCCAGCAACCTTGGGCTTCGAGCCAGCGACCTTTGGGCTCAAGCTAGTGACCATGGGGTCATGTTTATGATCCCACGCTCAAGCCATCAACCCTGCTCTCAAGCCAGGTGAACCCATGCTCAAGCCAGCAATCTCGGGGTTTCAAGACTGGGTCCCCAGCATCCCAGGCCGACGCTCTGTCCACTGCACCACTGCTCGGTCAGGTTGCCCCCATGTTGTTTATTGCTAAATGTAATGGTCTGATTGTGAGACTGAATAAATGTGTCTTTTCAAAAATGTGCTGCATAGTGTGATCAGGCAGTGGCGCAGTGGATAGAGTGTCAGACTGGGATGCACAGGACCCAGGTTCGAAACCCTGAGGTCATCGGCTTGAGCGCAGACTCACCAGCTTGAGCACAGGGTTGCTGACTCGAGCAAGGGGTCACTTGCTCTACTGTAGCCCCCCGTCAAGGCACATATGAGAAAGCAATCAATGAATAACTAAGGAGCCACAATAAAGAATTGATGCTTCTCATCTCTCTCCCTGTCTGTCTGTCCTTATTTGTCCCTCTCTTTGTCTCTGTCACACACACACAAAAAAGGAGCTGTGTAGGCCCTGGCCGGTTGGCTCAGTGGTAGAGCGTCGGCCTGGCGTGTGGAAGTCCCGGGTTCGATTCCTGGCCAGGGCACACAGGAGAAGCGCCCATCTGCTTCTCCACCCCTCCCCCTCTCCTTCCTCTCTGTCCCTCTCTTCCCCTCCCGCAGCCGAGGCTCCACTGGAGCAAAAGATGGCCCGGGCGCTAGGGATGGCTCCTTGGCCTCTGCCTCCAGCGCTAGAATGGCTCTGGTCGCGACAGAGCGATGCCCCAGATGGGCAGAGCATCGCCCCCTGGTGGGCGTGCCAGGTGGATCCCGGTCGGGCGCATGCGGGAGTCTGTCTGACTGTCTCTCCCCGTTTCCAGCTTCAGAAAAATACAAAAAAAAAAAAAAAAAAAAAAGGAGCTGTGTAAAGTTACTCTACTCTGAAGCCATCTTAGTAAATGACCACAATAGTGTGAAGTTAGAATACCTTTAGGATGATGCCAGGTTCCATTTGAAACTTATTTACAACCTGCTTAGGCACAAAAGCCATTGTTTTCAGAAACAATGATTACTGGCACATCCTATGCAATATATCTAAATTGAATTATGGTACCAGATAAAATTATAGATGGGAATGAAGCTTGTGTATCATCAATTATCATGAGTAATCAATAAAAGATTTAATATCCTCTTGAAAAAAATAATAAAGCCACTCCCTGCAGCTCCCCCACTCAGAACCTCTCCCTCACTTCGTTTTCATTTTCTAACACTTACCTCTACCTGTATTTGAAAGTAACTCTGTTTGCTTCAATGTATGATCTCTCCCTCCATTATCCACTCCCACAATATGTAAGCTCCATGAGAGCACTTAGTAGGCATCCCATAAACATTTGATCAATATAATGAATAAATGAATGAACCAAAGCACTAGATGATTCAATCATCTGACTGGCTGGAATTGTATGAAACAATATTGACTTGTGAGTCAACACAAATGACTGCCACCTTCCCTGAGGTCTCCAGGAACAGAGAGATCATATACACCCTTGCTGACCATGGTGAGCATCCAGTGTGCCACATCTGCCTTCACTTACCCTTTTACAGTAATACAAAGAGCCACGATGACTCCAGGTGATGACAACTGGCCCCTCTCTTATAATGGTTCATGGTTTCAAAGATCTCCAAACCCCTACTCACAACGCAGCCAGTCAGTCATTCACCAAACCCTGCAAAGCCCACACCATTTTTTTTTTTTTTTTTTTTTTTGGTGACAGAGACAGAGAGAGGGACAGATAGGGACAGACAGGCAGGAAGGGAGAGAGATGAGAAGCGTCAATTCTTTGTTGTGGCTCCTTAGTTGTTCAGTGATTGTTTTCTCATATATGCCTTGACCAGGGGCCTACAGCAAACTGAGTAACCCCTTGCTCAAGCCAGCAACCTTGGGTCCAAGCTGGTGAGCCTTGTTCAAACCAGATGAGCTCAAGCTCAAACTGGCGACCTCGGGGTCTCAAACCTGGGTCCTCCACATCCCAGTCCAACACCCTATCCACTGCGCCACCGCCTGGTCAGGATTAACACCTTTTGAAATCTGAGTCCATCTTAACCACCTCCTTGTCACTGTCTGTTCTGGCCTTCATGCTTTCTGACTGGGACAACTGGCCAATTTGCTCTCCCTCAGGCTCTCCTTCAAGTCGTGCTCCACACTCCTGGAAGCAGTCGTTCCAGGCCACCTTTCACCGTGTCGACATCACTCCCAAGCTTCAGGTCCTTTCTTGCTCCCTATGGTCTTCAGGAGAAAGTTCAGACTCCTGAGCCATGCAGAGAAAGCCTTTCATGATCAAGCTCTTGACTGTGCTTCCTCTTCCTTCACTTCCCTCACCCCCATCCTCTGCTGTAACCAGACTAATGACGGATTTGTAGTTTCCCAAATATGTAGGCAGCTTCAGACCTCCATGCCTTCTCTGCTTGCTCTCTCTGCCTAGAAAGCCGCATCCTTCCTTCACCACCCCTTCCCCCGACCGCTCCACCTCCACCTCCTACTGCACCCACACTCCTCTGGACCTAGATCTACATCACCCTGCAGAGTGCAGCTTCTCCAGGAAACTTCCTCTAATGCCGCCCTTTTATTCTGATGCCCCTTCCCTCTTCTCCCATGATATTCTGTGCCTTTCCTGAGCACAGCACACACTTCATCGTATTGGGATCACTTATCTATTGCCCTCACTATGCCACAGACCCTTGCAAGCAAACATCTGCTCTTGTTCAACTTAAAACAGTACTGTATAGCCTGACCAGGCGGTGGCGCAGTGGATAGAGCACTGGACTGTGATGCCGAGGACCCAGGTTTGAGACCCCAAGGTCGCCAGCTTGAGCGCAGGCTCATCTGGTTTGAGCAAAAGCTCACCAGCTTGGACCCAATGTTGCTGGCTCGAGCAAGGGGTTACTCAGTCTGCTGAAGGCCCGCGGTCAAGGCACATATGAAAAAGCAATCAATGAACAACTAAGGTGTCGCAACGAAAAACTGATGATTGATGCTTCTCATCTCTCTGTGTTCCTGTCTGTCTGTCCCTATCTATCCCTTTCTCTCTCTGTCCCTGTAAAAGACAAACAAACAAACAAGAAAACAGTACTGTACATAGCACAAATTAGGTACTTAAGAATAAATGATTGTTGTGCAAAACTAAAAGGAGTAATGATACACAAATCCAGCAGTGGCTAGTTAAAGGAACTCAGGGGAAAATACCCAGTGCACTCGTTCTGAACAGTAAGAGCCAAGATGCACTGGTCAGCACCCCTGAAAGGATGCTAATTCCTCGCCGTGGTTTTGAGTTGTGTTGCTCACTGCTGCGTCCTCAGCATGCCATGGCAGGATACCAATACACACTTGCAGATGGATGGTAGGCTATCAATACACACTTGCAGATGGATGGTAGGCTATCAATACACACTTGCAGATGGATGGTAGGCTATCAATACACACTTGCAGATGGATGGTAGGCTATCAATACACACTTGCAGATGGATGAAGAGTGAAGGAGACACTCTTACCAGAACTGCTCCGCCACTGCCCACTGAAGCTAGGAGACATTCTGTAGCACAGAATTGACCCCGCTACTCTGTGACATTAATGACAACAGCTAATATGCAGTGAGACCTGACTACACGCCAGGCAGTTCTGAACTGTACATTGATTGTTTCTCTCATTCTTCACATCAAACCCTTTAAGATAGATGCCGTATTAAAAAAAAAAAAAAAAAAGTGAGGGCATAATGGCCCAAGGGCTCCCTGGTAAGAAGGAGAAGAGCCAGGCTCCAAACTCAGGCAGCCTGGCTCTAGAATCCTCTGACTCTGACCAGCACACACAGAAAAATGGCTACATCTGTTCTGCTTAAGCTTCGAGATCTCATTTGTTTGATTAAACCTGTCGGACTTTAGTCAATATAGAAACATGAAAAATTGGCAAGAAAATAGCTGTTGACTTTTTATTCTTTAAAGTCCAGCTGCCTCATTTATTAAGAAGTAAGAGAGGGGGCTGAGACCATTGTTTCCCGGTATAAGAAAAGAGCACTCAAAGAACTGCCAAGGCCGCCAACTATTTCAATAGAACAGAGAGAAGAACAGGCTCAATCAGCATGCCACTGGAACAGAGAGAAGAACAGGTTCAATCAGCATGCCACTAGAACAAAGAGAAGAACAGGCTCAATCAGCATGCCACTGGAACAGAGAGAAGAACAGGCTCAATCAGCATGCAACTGGAACAGAGAGAAGAACAGGCTCAGTCAGCATGCCACTAGAACAGAGAGAAGAACAGGCTCAATCAGCATGCCACTAGAACAGAGAGAAGAACAGGCTCAATCAGCATGCCACTGGAACAGAGAGAAGAACAGGCTCAATCAGCATGCCACTGGAACAGAGAGAAGAACAGGCTCAATCAGCATGCAACTGGAACAGAGAGAAGAACAGGCTCAATCAGCATGCCACTGGAACAGAGAGAAGAACAGGCTCAGTCAGCATGCCACTAGAACAGAGAGAAGAACAGGCTCAATCAGCATGCAACTGGAACAGAGAGAAGAACAGGCTCAATCAGCATGCAACTGGAACAGAGAGAAGAGCAGGCTCAATCAGCATGCCACTAGAACAGAGAGAAGAATAGGCTCAATCAGCATGCAACTGGAACAGAGAGAAGAACAGGCTCTATCAGCATGCCACTAGAACAGAGAGAAGAACAGGCTCAATCAGCATGCAACTGGAACAGAGAGAAGAACAGGCTCAATCAGCATGCCACTAGAACAGAGAGAAGAACAGGCTCAATCAGCATGCAACTGGAACAGAGAGAAGAACAGGCTCTATCAGCATGCCACTAGAACAGAGAGAAGAACAGGCTCAATCAGCATGCCACTGGAACAGAGAGAAGAACAGGCTCAATCAGCATGCCACTGGAACAGAGAGAAGAGCAGGCTCAGTCAGCATGCAACTGGAACAGAGAGAAGAACAGGCTCAATCAGCATGCCACTGGAACAGAGAGAAGAACAGGCTCAATCAGCATGCCACTGGAACAGAGAGAAGAACAGGCTCAGTCAGCATGCAACTGGAACGTGGTCAGTAGCGCTCAGACGTGACCCACAAGGGCGGTGTCACCACACAGAATAAGGAAGTTGGCAACAAACCAGAAGTGAGTGTGTGACTGTGCCAGGAGGGAAGCTGACTCCTGACTATGGAGCGAAGGGCAAACCCTAAGCAAGTTCTGGCAGAGTCTAGCCAGACATCACCTCGTTCCTTTAACACTTTACAGGACAAATGGAAAGATTAGACAAGCCTTTATCATCTGAAGAAACAATGCCTCTTAGAAACCCAAGTGAAGATATGTTAAAAAAAAAAAAAAAAAAGGTCCTGGTTATAAGGTAGCTTTGCTTGGTTCATCCAAAGGCGGAGGAATAGGTCTACTGCATCCTTTAGAAAATAAGTAAAAAACAGGGTAGATACGGCACTAGATGGGTAAAACCAACCTGCCTGGGCTCATCTGCAGTAGGCTAGCGCAGCTGGTTCAGGAGCTCTGTCCATGACAGACGGGTCATGGGTTCACAGAGTATTCCTACGTCCCAGGACCACAGACTATGCCCCCAGCTCCAGTCAGTGATCTCTGAAGTATGCACCGAGGATCACAAGTCCAAGGAGGTAGGCTGAGGACAGAACGTGGACGTAATCATGCAGATCCGCCCCCACTTAAAACACGACAGAGCACCGGGCGAGGGCTTCCTCTTCCACTGAGAACAGAGCCCAGTCCTCAGGGCTGTTGCTCCCACCTTGTTCCCACCTGGCTCGCTGTGCTCCCGCTGCATTCCTTCAACTCAGTAACTCGATTGCTGCCTCGAGACCTGGCATGTGCAGCTTCTCTGCCTCAAACGCGATTCCCCAGATGCAGATCTCAGATTAAAGGTCCCCCTCTTAGAGAGGCCTGTCCTGACGACCCTGGCTGAAATGGCAGTGCTGGTTACTTCCTGTTATATCCTGTTCTCTTCATAATGCCACTTGTCACTATCTGCTATTAATACTTATTTGATTACTTTTTACTTATCTGTCTCTCTCCAGTAGAATGTAAGTTCCATGAGAGCAGGGTCTCATGGTCAAGACTGGTTCATGACCATAATCACATAGTTGGGCACGGAATACCAGGTGATGACTGAATGCCTTCCTGGTAGGTCGAGAGCTACCATCATGGCAGGTAGAAGATATTTTTCAAACCAAAAAATAAATGCACTGGGCTTGATGAGGCATTTTTTTCTAATATATAGAGGCACAAAAGTGAAGATACATAGTATCTACATTTAATAAGGAGTTCTTTTGAAAAAACCAAAATTACGTAAAATTGGGACTATCTTAGAGAATCTAGGACATATCAGATATATGAAATCATATTCTTTCACAGTTTGATAAACATCTCTGATGACTTGTGCCATCAGCACTAAAGTGTTCAGCTGTCAATGGTCACTGATAACAGAGGAACTGCTCACTAGGGAAGGGTGAGATTCCTAAGTGAATGCTGGTGCACAGGTGGGTCTGGGTGTTCACATGTGTGCAGAAAATCCTCAGCTCAGAATCCACAACTGACAGCTCTTAGAACCAGCGTGGCCTTAGTTTACACTTGTTACTATTCTTCAGGGGAGTATGTCTCTAACTATAATATACATGTCAATCACCTGGGAATCTTATTAAAATGTGGATTTGGATACTGAGATGGGGCCAGAAATTCTATATTTCTAACAAGTTCAAATGACTTCTATACTGCTGGCCAAAGGAGCATACTTTGAAAAGCAAATGGCTAGGACTACCAAGTTACCATCTCAGAAACACACCTAGATTAGCTCAGAAAAGAAGTGCTAAACACAGACTACTTGGTGCCCAAGAGACAAAAGTCGGGAGAAGCTAATTTTAAAAAAGCAGAAAGGAACTTCTCTGGAAAGTTATAACTGGGTTTTCTTAAGTCCTATAAGCCAAATTTATAAGGACTTAGAACAGAACTATTCCTAAGTGCTGACCTGTATGTAGACCTGGAAAACTGGTTAACTCTGGCAAGAGAATTGTGAAACATGCCTCCTTTACAAGTCTGAGTTTTACAACTCTTGGCGCATGAGAAAGAAGAAAACGTTGCCAACTCTGTTAGCAACAGAAGTAACGTGGACTCATTTCCTCCTTTTCGTCTTGCTTCTTATAAAACTAGTGTTTTGTTTTGTTTTTTTCTGGTTTCCCCTTCTAAAGTTTCCCCTCCTTACCACCAACCCCCCAGCCCACGCCTCCACATCCTCCATAGCAGCGCATGGGCAATGTGCCCACTGCCATCTGCCTTCCTGCTGCTCTTCCACGGGTGCCACACCCTGCAAGGGGGCAGGGAACCCCAAGACCTCACCCCACCTGGGCCTGCAGCCTCAACAGGGCGCTCTGGCAGCTGCCACAACTCAGCACTGCAGGCAGATCTCCCCGGGCACCTAGGTGGGAGCGGGGTGACTGACAGGGCAGGATCTGGGCATTCCTGTGTCCCTTAGCAACCTTCCAACAATAAGTGGGCACGATCTGTCACTGTCCACAGTGACCACCCTCCCAGTGCACAAAAACAGCAAAACGCAAACCTGGCCTCTTCCTTCCAGCTTTTTGTGTTCCTTAAGAAGCTGCTCCACATGCATCACACTGTCTCCGGTGTCTGCAAACTCGGCTTGCTCTGTCAGCAAGCTGTCCAGGGCAAGCTTAGCCTAGAAGAGACATTCAAACAGGCCAGAAATGAGCCAATGAGCTCCCATCTGGAGGTAGAGGTTTGCTCTATTTTAAGAAAACTCAAATATCCAAAAAGGATTCAGGACCAATGGAAATATGTCACAGCTCATTAGCTTTTAGATTAAGTGGCAGTGGGCAGAGGGGTTGCTGAGACACATTTAAGTGGGATATTATATTAAAGCTACATTCAACAGATTGTCAATCAAAAAGGAAGATAAACCATCACTGAAATGACATATATGCCAACAGGAAAACTGGATCCTAGGGCATTGCAACCCCACTGGAAAAAGTGAGGAGAGGATAATCGAAGAGGAAGCAAAGATTATAGCAGGGGGCTGGAATGGGGGGAGGAGAGAAAGTTCAATACCCAGAGCTGGGCAGAGGAGAGAACCGCAGGTCACAGACCATAAAAGGAAGTTCTATCAGACAAGAAAATAACACCTCACGGAAGTTGTGCTCAAAGTGTTGCAGTTGCAGGCATTGATTGAGCTTCAGGTGATGCTTGGACCAAAACTGACTAAAGGCTTTTTCTGTTTCATCCAATTGAACTAGTAACCTGTCGGGAGAGAATGAGAAAGCCGCACTGTGGTTAACATTCATTTCCACAGCAGTCCACACAGGCTTATGTAGATAACATCTATGTTTCGGTCAGTGTTTTAAAGTATGGTAATACCCTAATTATGCAAGTCTGTGTCTTTTAGAATTTTCTCATGGTCCCGCTGGTTCCTGTGTTTTCGATTTTCAACCAGGACACCTTCAGTGCTAGGCAGAAACTTCACTTCAGCTGCAGCTGCTGGGCTTTGAAATGTGCCCCAGGGAACCTGACCTCTGTGCCTTTTCTTTGACATAGCAAAGCACCCAGACAAACTGCTGTTTGGAAATGAAACCCAGCCAACACTACCATCTCCCTTGATGTCAGGGGATGACAGCGTTTTGTAAGAGGGACGAAGGCATGCTCTTAAAAACATCTCTGTAGCCGGATGCCACGTAGGTACCATCTTTTGCCTTTTGATGTATCAAATATTTTTTCTTGACCCTACCAGGACCCAACTGTAGCTGTTCTACTCTGTCCTATATTGTTTCAGATCATCGAGTTCTATTCTCTCCTAAAAAAGGCATATTTCACCTTCACTCACCTTTCCATGGTGGCCGCATTCTCAAGTTCATTGAGATTGAGTTTGCTGGTGGGAGGTTTGCTTGCTGGTTCTTGAATGCATGACAGCAATGTGGCCCCTTGCTTTCCAAGTAGTTTCAGCTCATCCTAGAGAAAGAAAAATATAGTTTATCTTATAAGAAATTAATGAAAAAATTCTTAGTAGATTTGGGGGTAAGAAGAATGGTAGATCAGGATATCTTTCATTTAGGAAATTAAATTCAAAAAAAATTCAAGCTGCAGATTTATAAAATGAAATAACTTCTTCTTAATGGGTAATATACACACATGATTCAAAACTTAAATAAATATACAAAAGGATATGACCTGGATAAAAGCAAGTCTTTTGTTCAGAGCCTATCTATTTTTTCTCTCCAAAAGCAATAACTATTCAATTTTGTGTCTCAGGCTGTTGTAAATTAAAAGCAAAATTAGTTGATAAAAACTGGTTCTAATCCAAAATAGTCACCAGAAACAAGAAAATGACTGATACTGACTGTTAAATGCTGGGAATTGCCATGCAATAACAATGTAATAATTGCTAGTTTCATCAATAAACACCTGCCTCTCCTTCCTCCTGCCCCCCAAAATGTGGTAGAGATGGTAGCAATTTCAGTCTGACACAGGAAGAGTCAAGCTTCCAAGGCAACTCCACTGCACTCTTTCTCCACGGAAACTCAGGGCTTTGCAGTTGGGGCAGGGGGCAGGCTACCTCCTTGCGAATCCAGCAGCTCTCGCCCTCTACGCACACAGTGTGGGGTCCTCTCAATGCCCTGCGCATTAACATAAGGCAAGGTAAAAGGGCTGAAGCCTGGCCTAGAGTTTCGCCCCCGGGAGTTCTGGGTTTGGTTCCTGGGCCACACAGGACGCTGCTCTGGTTTGCCCTGAGAGTTAGAGAAGCCAATAATTATGAGGAGCCACTGAGCCACTTCACCCTCAGGTGTTGTAAGGTACCCAAAACTACAGAATTAATATTAATATTTTAAGAGGCTTGAAGAACATTTTATTAATTTGGGTTAAGGTGTGCAGAGAAATTGTGAGAATAGTCTCTGTACTGTGTGATTGGCATAACCAGGATGGCCCTTGGCATTGTTTGTAAATGCAAAGGGGAGGAAAACATGGATTCCCAGACATTCCACCACACCTGTGGGGAAAGGAGTGAATGACTAGTCAGGTGCAGAGAGAGAAAAGCTAAAATAAACCTTTTCTTATAACTATGAGCCATTTGCGGGCATTTGTCCCCACGGTAACTACCTCTCCTATGTAAGTGCGTGTGGTTAACACGTGTGACTCTGGGCAGAGAGATAGCAGATGAACACTAGATAATATAGGAATGCCTTTTAATAGGTAAAGAGACATCTTCCTATCATTGTGTTGACTTGTAAATTTTGTTTTCTCCAAAATAATGTATGGCTTGCAAATTGAACATGGTCCTATCATGTTAAAGGACATATGACTATAACCAATAGTGGTAAGGGGCTCCTAACTACAATTTTTGCTTCTGTACTTCCCACTTACAAAACTATAAAAACTAAGTAGAACAAAAGGCCGGCGCTCTTTCTCTCAGATTTCTGTCGGAGTTGCCGCCGCTTGGCCAAGCTAGACAATAAAGCTTTGGTGTGTAATTGACGGACTTTGTTTGTGTCCTCAATGTTTCGGGTCCCTCCAGATTAGGCTTAACAATTATAAAACAATCACACCCAGGCCCATGAACACCGAGTCGCTTCCTCAGGCCCCACCACCTTCATGCGGCCCCCAGCTCGTCCCCTGGGCGAGGGGGTTTATACTTGCCACTCTGGCCACCAGGAACCTGGCACTCTCAACCTCAGGCCTTTGCTCCTGTCTCCCATGCTACTCCCGTCTTCACCCACTTGCAGACTTCCTTGTCCACACCCAGCCTCACGACAGACTGGACCCACCTGACCCAGTCCCTCGGGGTTCTCTGGATTCCCCCTGCTCTGCCCACTCCAGGTAATGCTCCAAATAGGCCACCTGGCTGCTATTCTTGCCTGAGAACTGGACATATCCCTTCTTTTCCACTCTAGGTATCAGCCCTCATTTTTATTATCTCATCTATGTTTATTAAATATTTGTAGGTTGGATGAATTAATAATAGTTTAAAAGAAACCAGGTTACAGGTGATAGACAAAGAAGATATACCTGGGAAGGCAGGGGACTCATTAGCAAGTGCACTTAGCTTTTTCCTCCTCTTCTTAACCACTAAAAAGGATCCTGGCTTTTCTGTTTCTTTCTTTTTTTTTTTTACAGAGACAGAGAGAGAGTCAGAGAGAGGGATAGATAGGGACAGACAGACAGGAACGGGGAGAGATGAGAAGCATCAATTATCAGTTTTTCGTTGTGACACCTTAGTTGTTCATTGATTGCTTTCTCATGTGTGCCTTGACTGTAGGCCTTCAGCAGACTGAATAACCCCTTGCTCGAGCCAGCGACCCTGAGTCCAAGCTGGTGAGCTTTGCTCAAACCAGATGAGCCCGCACTCAAGCTGGGGACCTCGGGGTCTTGAACCTGGGTCCTCTGCATCCCAGTCCGATGCTCTATCCACTGTGCCACTGCCTGGTCAGGCACTTTTCTGTTTCTTAACTGCCCCTGACTTCCAGCATGACAGCAGTATTCTGGCATTAGCCATCATTAGGAAAATATATATACAATGTATGTGCGTGTGATGCAGAGCTGGGAGGGAAGGTGGAGGGGCCAAAAAAGAGGCACATTGTTAGGGAAGCTTGGGAGACACACCCAAAGGGCTGCAGAGTGTGAGGCAGCGTGTGAGAGAGGGAAGGTGACTCTTACTACCTGATGTCATACACTACGTATCCGTTTCACATGGTTAAAAAAACACAAAGTAAACTCGTGACCTGGTTATCACTCTGGGACCAAACCACAGCTCAGTAGGGTTACCAAAATCTGCCATGAACATAGAGGGCAAGTTTGAGGAGCTATGGGACTGGAAAAGCATAAAGGTAAGTTGCTCAGCCCCCAAATAGAATCTGCCCTTGTCCACAGTAGTGACAATTCAAATTAGGTAAGACCTGTGGAGAGCAGGCACTAACCAATCAGCCCAGATGTCAGACATAATGCCGAAGCCATCCTGAGACCAACTGTGTGTGTTCCTGGTGCTGAATCCTTTCGTTGCCAGAATCATGAGAAAGTTTTGTGTCCTAGGAAATAGGCCAGGGAGGTGGAGTGGGGCGCTCAAGGGAGGGAAATATTTAACTCTTATAACAACAGGGACAGCTGTCCCAGTGCGCTCTGGTTGTTATAACAACAGGGACAGCTGTCCCAGTGCGCTCTGGTTGTTATAACAACAGGGACAGCTGTCCCAGTGCGCTCTGGTCGTAGGGGTCCAGAAGACCCACCGAACAGGGTGAGGAGGGCCTCTGCAGGCTCAGAGAACTTAACTCTTCCAGGGGAACGCTTTCCTATGACAAGGGTAAGCATGAATTGTGACATTTGTTTAAAATGTATTTATAAAGATCTATTACTACATGCCAAGCACTGTGCTTGGCTGTGTCATGGCCCGGAATGGGGGGAGGGGTGGGTGGGAAGTGAAAGAATGAATCAGAGCTAGAGAACATACGAGTGACTAATGCTTTATAATCCTTAACTTTTATCACTTCTGCCGTTTCTACCACTAAAAGTCAGTGCTACTGTTATGCTTTGTTTGTGAGGCTAATGAATGAATTCCAGAATCTGGCCTTTAAATGCAAGTTTTATGATTTTGAAACAAAGTTCCTGAAAGACATGAGATGTCCTCTTTTTTCAGTAGCTACTCAGAGAAATCTTGTAGCACAAAACTAGCTCAAAATACTGATTTGTGAAGGTATTAACGCTGGAAATATTCATGAGAATACCAATTTTGTCTTCCTGTGTAAAACTAAGACCTCTGTGCCTATTCATTTCTAGCTTATGTTTTCTGCCAGTCAAGTTTGAACAAAGTTTTCTTTTTTAAAGTTGTTTCATACTACTTTATTGGGGGGGTCCATTTTCACGTCTCAAGAGCACATGTAATGCAAAGATGTCTCACCGTTCTAACCCTGTCTGCGGCCCGTTTCAGTTCTGGTCCTCTGTGAAACCATGGGTCTGTTCTGCAGGCAAAAAGGGGTTGACACCCATCCAGAGAGCCCCAGGGAGACTTCCCTTTACTGCATGACAGAGCCTGCCAAGCTCCCTGGTTATCAACTCATAAAAACAGTCCTGACGTACTTCTGTGAGTCATTTAATAAGTGCCTCTCTTTAAACCCACTTCAGAGCATCTTTCCCAGTCCTCTTTCTCAAAATAGTCCCCATATAAAAAGACACATCCCTGAGAAAGTGAAGCAATATGTCAGCTTAGTAGTCTGTCCCCAAATTTCACAACAGCCACAGAGAAGCCTCCACTGCACTTCCAGCCCAGCCCACTGTATCTCGCTCTGTCCTAAGCAGATCACAGGAGTCCTGCCCTTGCAGGAAGGCTCGCACAACCCACCTCGCTGCATGAGGCTGGAATGCACGTCCCTTTGCCAAGATGCTTCTCACAGGTGTTAGTGAAATCCTTTTACATGTACCACCCAGTCTCAAGAGATTTTTCCCTTCACTTACTGCCTATCCAGGTTGAAGGTGTTCAGTGGCTTCCAAGTCACTGAAGAAGAGGGAAGAAGAGGGCTTAATTCTGCTCCTGGCTCCCTCCAGGAGGCTGACCGTCTGCAGGCACGGAGGCTGGACTGTGAGAGGCCACTGACCACTCACCTGCAGCTTGTCCCGCTGCCTTGTGTGGGACATGAGCAGCTCCTCAGTGGAGGGCACGCCTCCAGGCAGCTCTGCTGTGGCTAGGCGAGCCCCAAACGTCTGCAGCATCTGGGCACTGGTCTTCAAACTCAACGCAAAGTTCTCGATGGCCTGGAAGATCAGACAGTCATAACATAGTACCCATCTGACACCATATATAAGAATTAATATTTGTAGGAATATGCTCTGAAAATATGCAGAGTTGGAATAACAATTAGAGACAGCAAGGTGCCCTAGGGAGAAAGCCCTGAGCTGACAAGAGTCCTAGGGCCTCTCTGACCGGACCTGTGAAAGGTGCCAAGGGAACTGCAAAAATTGTAACAGTATTTTAAAAGGAGAGTCAGGCCCCTTACACTTACTCTCAGAGAAAGATATTGAAGGGGCAAAAGTTATTTAGTAACTAATCATAGTTCTCTGGAAGGATAAAATTTATCTGAAAACTTCCTCTTCCCCATCCTTAAGAGCCTTTAGGAGACGATGTTTACATATCTTAATTAAAATTCTTACACTGATTCTAACTCTTCCTCCCCTCCTGGAATCCTGAGAGTGACGTATACAAAGGGATCACGAGCCCACTCCCTTTGCTTGAAAAACCGCATTCTGTAACATTTTATATGCTTTCTAATAATCATCCCTTTTGAAATTCTTTATATGTATACAACTTGTAAACCAAAGCAAGCTGGAACTAACTTATTAGGTTTTCCTAATAAGCTAGGCCCAACACTTTTAGCAAAGGCAATTTCATTTAGCTTCTCTCCTTATACTAAGCTAAACATTTTGTAGCGACAGGAATGGTGGTAGACACTAGAAAACTTGGGAATGTCTTTGTGGGGTATGTAAAACAATTATCACTACTGTGTTATCTTGTGGTCTTGATGTATAAGAATGCTTTTTCCTTTTACTAGATCCTATAGTTAGATGCTGTAAGCTTGTTAGTAATTGACTATTGTACCATGCTCCCTTCTTACCCACCCCAACCAGTACTTGATTTTGTATAAAAGAAGATTCAGAACTGTAAGAGGGCCTACATGATTTGGGACCCATACCCCATGTAGCTAGCTAGCTGGCTA
Source organism: Saccopteryx leptura (assembly GCF_036850995.1). NCBI lineage: Eukaryota > Metazoa > Chordata > Mammalia > Chiroptera > Emballonuridae > Saccopteryx > Saccopteryx leptura. Next base: position 70,437,379 of record NC_089510.1, on the reverse strand, counting down.
ATTAATAAACTCCTCAAATTTCTTCTGTAACCTGCCTGGTGTCTCTTTTTAACCCGCGGATTGCAGTACTTTATAAGATACTGGAAACAGTACGTGCTGGAAACAGCAAAACAGCAGGATAAGATTTAGCAACCAAAAATGTTTAAGCTCTCAGAACAGAGATTAGGAGTCAGCATGTTCCTTGCCCTTTACTTCACCCCCTGAAAACTTCTACTGTCTGCTTCCTTGAGTTATTTGTACTGGCTAATAAATATCTGAGTAAGGCTGGGGACGGGGCTTCAGTCCTTGGGTCTGCTGACCAGGGCTGTTGCCTCCCCTCGGCCCCTCAGAGCATGTCCTCTGGTCTCTGAGTAGTTCATTTTCACCACAAGTGGTGCCCTGTGTGAGGAATGGGAAACCAGACGACAGGTTTGCTACTCCATGTAGTTCACTGTTGTCATGACAAGTGGTTCCCCATACAAAGACCCAGAAGAAATGACCTCCTAAAGCCTGGCAAAGGAAAAGGATGTCCATTCATCCTGTTTGGTAAGGGACACAGCAGCAGGGGAAACCCCCTGAATGCTTGCGGCCAAGGTCACTTTTAGGGATCAGGCCAAAGGCTTTCCCTCTCCCTCCATCTTTCCTTCATCATGGGGAATTCTCTTTCCTCTGAGCAGCGGAGTCTCAAGTTAAGTTATAGCTACAGGGACTCCTCCCAGCTGCAGGGCGTCAGATCGGAATTTAACTGCCCTCTTGCTCACAATCAGACAACAATGCCCTTGGTGTCTGAAGGAGGGAAGTTTAGAGTTAGAAGACTGGGAAAGCACTTTTACCAAGGGGATGGTTGAAGCAATCGGACGGAATATGAAATGACCCCTTGGGACTAGAAAGGGCTTGTAAGAACTGTTCTCACCACCTACAAACCTCAGACCAACCCCTCCCCCTAGATATTTCACCAAGGCTAACCAGCAGGCAGCAGCTACAGAAGAAGAGAGCTTTGCCCCTTTTCCTTAAAAAACAAAAGTACTGGAATGCTTAGTTTGGGTCCAGTGCTTCTTTAAGTCCAGAGCCCCTTTAAAAACTCAAATTCCCCTCACCCAACCTCCCTCCCCTTCAGCTCCCTTCAGGGACCCACCCTGGGAAGGGTCTGGGGAGTGCCCTTGGGACAAGGCCTTCAGGAGGGACCTGAGGGTTGGGAAAGGGAGACAGTCTGTGACCAAGACCACAAATCTGTTACAACTGTGGGAAAGACGGACATTTTCAGAAAGATTACACACAGAGCCTAATAGCAACTATGTAGCTAGCTTGGCTTTGTGTGTGCCCTGAGAGGGTAATTAAAGCTCAATCTAAAAATTCCTTATAAAGTTCCAGCAAAGAAGATTGTAAAAAGCCAATATGATCAATTACTATTCTTGTTGTGCTTATACAAATTACTAGGCTAAGTTGAAACTAGACTTAATACTGTAAGTAGGATAATCTTAATTTGACTCTTTGAAGAAAAAAAAGGGTAATTTTAGGAAGAAAGAAAAGAGAAACCAAGTCATTTAAATAATTAATGTCTTTTACAGTTATTAACAAAAAAATGTTTGTTTACCCTAGGTTTATTAAAGGTTCCTGTTATCTCTATTATATCTTTTGAAAATAAAAATTTGTTTGCCAATAAAAGAATCTGTTTCTAGAGGTGATGAAGTATGTTCATAAAAGTATCAATCTAAAATTACTAATTACTTAGTCCTCACTAAAAGTTAAGGTTTTTAGAAGTTGAAAATTCTCCCTGACCAGGCGGTGGCGCAGTGGATAGAGCATCAGACTGGGATGCAGAGGACCCAGGTTCGAAACCCCGAGGTTGCCAGCTTGAGCATGAACTCATCCGGCTTGGGTGGGGGCTCACCAGCTTGAACGCAGGGTAGCTGGCTTGAGTGTGGGATCATAGACATGACCCCATGGTCACTGACTTGAGCCCAAGGTTGCTGGCTTGAGCAAGAGGTCACTTGCTCTGCTGTAGCCCCCCCGGTCAAGGCACATATGAGAAAGCAATCAGTGAACAACTAAGGTGTCACAATGAAGAACTGATGCTTCTCATCTCTCTCCCTTCCTGTCTGTCTGTCTCTACCGGTCTCTCTCTCTCTGTCACAAAAAAATAAATAAATAAAGTTGAGAATTCTGATTAATTATAAAGAAATTGTATGGTTTTAATAATAAAAGGTATAAGGTTAAAAGGTACTTTTGAAAAGAAAAGGAAGAAAATAAATTGTTCTGAAAGCTGGTTATTTCTGAATGGTGAGAAGGTGCGTGTAAGTTGCAGAGGTTTGTGCAGGGGGAAGAAACAAAAAGAGAAGGAACTAAGAAAGTAGACAACGGTGAGAAAAGGAGAGGAAGGACTTCAGAAGGACTGTCCTGAAAGGAAAATAAAAATGAACATTAGAACAGTCTCAGGGGCCTCAGGAGCTTGAGAAATTCACCCAAACTTACAGGGATTGTAGAAAGAGCCAATGGCCTTCTTAAGCCCCAACCACACAAAGAAAAAACGGGGGAGTCAGGAGGAGAGACTCACTCCAGAAGAACAACTGTATAAAGCTCTTTTTACTCTTAATTTTTTGAACATTTCCTCATCTGGACTTACTGCAGACAAGACACATTTTCTACCAGCTGAGCAAAGGCTTCAGCCTCTTATGTTGTACTGGGACATATTAGCTGGCCCTGAGTGGCGGAGTCCCGTCAAAGTGCAACCCCGGGGGCGAGGGTATATTGCAGTTTTGTCACCAACAGGTCCTCTTTGGATACCAGCGAGGAACGAGGAACGTGAAGCCTCATCATGAGTTGGCATCAGCCCCTAGGAAGCAACCTGGTGCCGGAGATCCAGAAGCTGATAGTGGATCCACCTCAGGGAATGAACTCGAAAAAGAGGACGACACCTCAGTCGCTCCCGAGCACTCAGGGAGCACCTGGCATCACCTGGGGTGCTTTAAAACATCTAACCAGGCGAGCTGAAGAAGTTTTGCAAAATACAGGCATGGCTGTAACTCCTGAAAGCCTGTTTCTCTCTATGCTGGCCCTTCATCTTCTGCTGCAACCACCTAACCATCTTACTCTGTTCATCTTTACTAAAACAAAAAAACAGGGATACGTAGGAATATTCCATGAAGATGTGCAGAGTTAGAAAAAACATTTAGAAGCAGCAAGGCGCCCTAGGGTGAACTCTGAGTGGACTAGAGCCCAGGGCTTCTCTGACCCTGTGCTGGGGACAGCAAAACAGCAGGATAAGATTCAGTAACAGAAATGTGTAGGCTCTGAGAACAGAGATTGGGAGTCAGCATATTCCTTGTCCTTTACTTCACCCTCTGAAAACTTCTGCTGTTTGCTTCCCTGAGTTATTTGTACTGGCTAATAAATATCTGAGTAAGGGTAGGGATGGGGCTTGAGTCCTCCGGTTTGCCGACTGGGGCTATTGCCTCCCCTTGGCCCCTTGGAGCATTTCATCTGGTCTCTGAATAGTTCATTGTTGCCGTGACAAATATTCCCCGATATGCTTCAACAGTGGAAGGACAGTAGAATCCGCTACTATTTATACTCGGTGCTATACATCTGTCTATCATCTCCATAGTCCAGAGCAGAAGGCATTTTAACTCCATTTTATAGAAAAGGGAATGTCAACACATCAACTGAATTGCCCAAGATTCTATTACGTGGACAGTAAGGAAGGCGGGCAGGATTTAAACGTTAGCTCTTCCAATTCCAGACTGCTGTTGGTTAACTTAAGAACACGTAGCACACCTGACCAGGCGGTGGCACAGTGGATAGAGCGTTGGACTGGGATGCCAAGGACCCAGGTTCGAGGCCTCAAGGTCACCAGCTTGAGCATGGGCTTATCTGGTTTGAGCAAAAGCTCACCAGCTTGGACCCAAGGTTACTGGCTTGAGCAAGGGGTTACTCAGTCTGCTGAAGGCCCGCAGTCAAGGCACATATGAGAAAGCAATCAAAGAACAACTAAGGCTTGCAATGTGCAACAAAAAACTAATGATTGATGCTTCTCATCTCTCCATTTCTGTCTGTCTGTCCCTGTCTGATTCTCTCTCTGTAAAAAACAAAAACAAAACAAAAAACCCCAAAAAACACGTAACATTAGGCCCTGGCCAGTTGGCTCAGTGGTAGAGTGTCGGCCTGGTGTGCGGAAGTCCCAGGTTCGATTCCCGGCCAGGGCACACAGGAGAGGTGCCCATCTGCTTCTCCACCCCTCCCCCTCTCCTTCCTCTCTGTCTCTCTCTTCCTCTCCCGCAGCCGAGACTCCATTGGAGCAAAGATGGCCCGGGCGCTGGGGATGGCTCCTTGGCCTCTGCCCCAGGCGCTAGAGTGGCTCTGGTCGTGACAGAGCGATGCCCCTGATGGGCTGAGTATCACCCCCTGGTGGGCGTGCCGGGTGGTTCCCGGTCAGGCGCATGCGGGAGTCTGTCTGACTGCCTCCCCGTTTCCAACTTCAGAAAAATACAAAAAAAAAACCCCAAACAAATAAACAAAAAAAAAACAGGTAACATTAAATCTAGATACCTAGGATTACACTAGATAAAGTGCTGAAAAGTGTAGGACCACTCATTCTTGCCTCTAATAAATCCTTCCTTTTCTTCTAACCCCTACACTTCCCTCTGTCCTATCCATCTCCTACACACACAGCCAGGCTGCCTCTGAGAAATTTGTCAAATGCTACTGAGAGTATATGACATTGAGGGTAAAGATCAATGCAATGATTAGGTCACTAGTGACTTTTAACAGAGTCATTTCTGTCATTTGTAGGGAGAGATTGGGGGCCTTTTCCTCTCCTTCTCCTTTTTTTTTTTCTTTTAGGTGAGGGGAGGAAAGATAGTGAGTCAGATTCCCGCATGTGCTCTGACCAGGATAAACTGACAACCCCTCATCTAAGGCCAATGCTTGAATCAACCAAGCTATTTTTAGTGCCTGAGGCTGAGGCTCAGACCAGCCGAATTATCCTCAGCGCCTGGGGCCAATGCTCAAAACAACTGAGCCATTGGCTCTGGGAAGGGAAGAGAGTGAGAAGGGGGAGAGGAAAGAGGAAGCAGATGGTCACTTCTCTTGTGTGCTCTGACTGGGAATTAAACCCAGAACGATCATACACCAGGCCAATGCTCTATCCACAGAACCACCAGCCAGGGCCCTCTCTCTTCTCCTGTACAAAAATTTACCTTGTCCTCTGTCCCTTCCACTTATGGACCCTACTCTACCATTAAATGAGTACCTGCTCATGGGCTAGTGACTTCGCAGCTAACATCCAAGGGGAGATACCTGCATTTTATAAGAGTGCTTCAGGAAACATGTGGCCCAACCTAGGAAAAGTAACACTGACCATTAGAAGAGTTAGTTGAAGGTGAGTGGCTTTTCAGAATCCCACGCAGCCATACTGGCACTGGCTCACCCAGTTTCATCTGCTCCTGAGACAATTCTGCCCCTGAAGGGGGAGCACAATGTCACATTCATCTCTTCCCCCAGGGTATGGTGCTGTGCCCGTTACACAGGTGGTCTAAACTACTGAATGGATGAATGATAGGAGTAAAGAGGCCCAACCTAATTCTCTTAAAAAAAAATTTTTTTTTAATTTGTTGACTGATTTTAGGAAGAAAGGAAAGAGGAGAGAGAAAGAGAAGAGAGAGAGAAACATTGACTTGTTGTTCCACTTATTTATGCATTCATTGGCTGACTCCTGCATGTGCCCTGACCAGAGATCAAACCTGCGACGTTGGCACAGAGGGATAACGCTCTAACTAACTGAGTACCTGGTCAGGGCCCCCGACCTAATTTTCATTTGGGAAAAAGTTACTTCTGTCCGTACATCATCAGAGAACAGTTCTGAAAACCCAAACACACTTCATAAACAACGTGGTAGGTCAGAGGTAGCCCTTCTCCACACCAGAGGCAGGAGGCTGGAGGGGCCAGACTCCAGAGCATGGCAGGTCTCCCTGACTGTCTGAACCCAATGTCTTCTCCACATAGACCATTTCATACGTGAAGCTTTGTTGTGGGTGGAATCCCCCCTATTAGAACAAGCACTGATAAAGCAACAATGCTTTAAATCGTTTTCGACTTTTCAATTACAGTTGACACAGTATTATATTAGTTCAGGTGTACAACAGAGTGATTAAACATTTATGTAACTTACAAAAGGATCACCACGATCAGTCTGGTACCCATCTGATGTCATACACAGTTATTACAAAGTTATTGACTATATTCCTTATGCTATTCTTTCCACCTCCGGGACTGTTTTTATAACTGCCAATTTGTACTTCTCAGTCCCTTCACTTTTTTTACCTCTCCCAATCTGGCAACCATCACTCTGTTCTCTGTGAGACTGTTCTAATACAGTAACAGTCTTGAATATCACAGTACTTTAGGCCTGAAAGGTCAGGCAAACACCAACTTTTATAAAATCTTTTCTAGTACATAAGAGTGTTATTATTTTCACATAATCTAACATTCCTATAATTCTAACTGTATCCACTAATATCCTATGATGAATAATATATAAAAAATTCAATTTAACAGGAATTGTAAGAAAATGTGAGATTATTCAGTATTTTGCTTTGCATGCTCTTTCTCTTCTTATGCATCTCAGTGAGGTAGTATTCTTATCACCACTCTGCATTCTATAAATGAGGAAACTGAGGAATATTGAGGTTAAGTAATTTCCCCAGAAGTCACACAAAAAGTAAGTGGCAGAACTGGAACTGACCCGGGTAACGTGGCTCAGGGCTGGCACTCTTAAGCACAATGTAACCTCTTGGCAGTCAAAGAAGATTTAATAAAATTATATCAACAAAAGATTTGGCATTGAGAGTTGAAAGTTTGAACTAGAGTCCAGATGCTGATAACCTCTAACCGTGTGATCTCAGGTGAGCTATGGAATGCCAGTGAATCCCAGCGTCCTGATTTAAAATATAGGAATAACGCTTGCTCTGTTTTCGCAGGTTTTCCTTCTTATTTATTTATTTATTTTGAGGACCAAAAGGAATAACAAATGTGAAAGAATTTTGGACACAGTAGAGTACCTTACAAATGTAATAATAATAACAGTAATGACTCAGAGTCAGGTGAGGCTTGCAAATGTCATCCTGGAAATACAGGAAAGCCAGAGATTTCCCATGAAGGGCCCTATTAACCAATTAACCTGGCCCTGGCCAGATGGCTCAGTTGGTAGGAGCATCATCTCAAATCACAAAGGTTGCCAATTCAATCCCCGGTCAGGGTACTTAGAGGAAGAGTTTGATGTTCCTGTCTCCCCCACCACCACCACCACCCATTCCACTCTAAAAGATAAAAAAAAAAAAAATGGCCCTGGCCAGTTGGCTCAGCAGTAGAGTATCAGCCCAGGGTATGAAATCCCAGGTTTGATTCCCAGTGAAGACACACAGGAACCTGACCAGGTGGTGGCATAGTGGAGAGAGCATCGGACTGGGATGCCGAAGACCCAGGTTTGAGACCCCGAGGTCACCAGCTTGAGCGCAGGCTCATCTGGTTTGAGCAAAAGCTCACCAGCTTGGACCCAAGGTCGTTGGCTCAAGCAAGGGGTTACTCGGTCTGCTGAAGGCCTGCAATCAAGGCCTTCAGCATGTTAGAAAGCAATCAATGAATGACTAAGGTGTCGCAATGCGCAACGAAAAACTAACGATTGATGCTTCTCATCTCTCCATTCCTGTTTGTCCCTGTCTATCCCTCTCTCTGACTCTGTCTGTCTCTGAAAAAACAACAAAAAAAGACACACAGTAGAAGTGACCATCCGCTTCTACCCCCTCCCCCCATGTCTTCTTCTGCAGCCATGGCTCAAATGAGCAAGTTGGCCTCAGGTACTGTGGATGGCTTCATGGCCTTGCCTCAGGCACTAGAATAGCTCAGTTGCCAAGCAACAGAGCAGTGCCCTCAGATAGGCAGAACATCAGCCCTAGGTGGAGTTGCCGGGTGGATGCAGAAATCTGTCTCTCAGCCTTCCTGCCTCTCACATGATTAAGAAAAAACAAAACAACCACAAAAAAACTGATTCCATGTGTCTTATTAGTGAATAATCACTTGGAAGTGGTACAGAGGACCTTATCCTGATAGGGTGATAAAAAAGAGCTCGGCCTTAGTCTTGGCTCTGCCACTACTTGACCATAAGACCTTGGATAAGTCACCTCTTTACTCTGCAAGTCAGTTTCCTTCCTGTAAAATAAGTTGATTGAAATAAATTATCTTTAATTTTTTTTTTAATTTTTATTTATTTATTTTGAGAGAGAGAGAGAGACGGACAGACAGGAAGGGAGAGAGATGAGAAGCATCAACTCATAGTTGCGGCACCTTAGTTGGTCACTGATTGTCTTCTCATACATGCCTTGACCAGGGGGCTCCAGCTGAGCCAGTGACCCCTGCTCAAGCTAGTGACCTTGAGACCTCTGGGCTCAAGCCAGCGACCATGGGATCATGATCCCACACTCAAGCTGGTGACCCCGTGCTCAAACTGGGGAGCCTGAGATCAAGCTGGATGAGCCCGCACTCAAGCTGGCGACCTCACGGTTTCAAACCTGGGTCCTCAGCATCCCAGGTCAACGCTCTGTCCACTGTGTCACCACCTGGTCAGGCTGAAATAAATGATCTTTAAGGTTCTTTTCAGTTCTAACTTTATATGAATCTCAAAGATCTGACACCTAGAAAGCACACTGATACCAAAAAAGTATCTCCATATTCATAAGACATAGGTAATGTATATACTGTGAATACATGTTTTTAATTACATATTTATATATATAAAATATATATATAAAGCATGCAAAAGGCATGTAAAGAATATCTCTGATGTTTCAATACTAGCTGTACTTTTTAAAGTTCACTATAATATGCTCACTTCATGCACAAATACAAACCATGGATAAGAACTAGGTCTGGGGCAGGGAGAGGGATGGGGCACATGTCTGCTCATATCACATCTTTAATCAATCTTCATGACCTCAGTTTTCTTTTTTTTGGGGGGGGGGGTATTTTTCTGAAGTTGGAAACGGGGAGGCAGTCAGACAGACTCCCGCATGCGCCCGACCGGGATCCACCTGGCACGCCCACCAGGGGGCGATGCTCTGCCCATCTGGGGCGTTGCTCTGTTGCAACCAGAGCCATTCTAGCGCCTGAGTCAGAGGTCACAGAGCCATCCTCAGCACCCAGGCCAACTTTTGCTCCAATGGAGCCTTGGCTGCGGGAGGGGAAGAGAGAGACAGAGAGGAAGGAGAGGGGGAAGGGTGGAGAAGCAGATGGGCGCTTCTCCTGTGTGCCCTGGCCGGGAATCGAACCCGGGACTCCTGCATGCCAGGCCGATGCTCTACCACTGAGCCAACTGGCCAGGGCTGTCTCTAAATTCTTATAGAACTATTTTTGTCTTTGATGTCAAGGTGCATTAGTTTTTTTCTTTATTTGTTGCAAATTTGTATCATTTCAAAAAAAAATCTAAGGTAACTTGAAAAACATGAACAGCATAGTAAAAGAAAGGATAGGTAGAGAAATCCGAACAAAGGGAGATCTGGCTAGCCCAGAAAGGCTGGTGGGTAGTAACATTCTTTCAATTTTGTAAAAGTAGTGTATTCAGAATCTACCAAGCGAAGAAAGAAAGCCTAGAAGCCCTCCAGGGTCCATGTTTTACAGCAGGGGTCCCCAAACTTTTTACACAGGGGGCCAGTTCACTGTCCCTCAGACCGTTGGAGGGCCGGACTATAAAAAAACTATGAACAGCCCTGGCCGGTTGGCTCAGCGGTAGAGCGTCGGCCTAGCGTGCGGAGGACCTGGGTTCGATTCCCGGCCAGGGCACATAGGAGAAGCGCCCATTTGCTTCTCCACCCCTCCGCCGCGCTTTCCTCTCTGTCTCTCTCTTCCCCTCCCGCAGCCAAGGCTCCATTGGAGCAAAGATGGCCCGGGCGCTGGGCATGGCTCTGTGGCCTCTGCCTCAGGCGCTAGAGTGGCTCTGGTCGCAATATGGCGACGCCCAGGATGGGCAGAGCGTCGCCCCTGGTGGGCGTGCCGGGTGGATCCCGGTCGGGCGCATGCGGGAGTCTGTCTGACTGTCTCTCCCTGTTTCCAGCTTCAGAAAAATGAAGAAAAAAAAAAAAAGAAAAAGAAAAAAAAAAACTATGAACAAATTCCTATGCACACTGCACATATCTTATTTTAAAGTAAAAAAACAAAACAGGAACAAATACAATATTTAAAATAAAGAACAAGTAAATTTAAATCAACAAACTGACCAATATTTCAATGGGAACTATGCTCCTCTCACTGACCACCAATGAAAGAGGTGCCCTTCCAGAAGTGCGGCGGGGGCCGGATAAATGGCCTCAGGGGGCTGCATGTGGCCCGCGGGCCGTAGTTTGGGGACCCCTGTTTTACAGGATTTAGAGAAATTGCATCCTGGGACAACCCTCATCACATTCATGTCAGCACACTCATGTCTGGTAGTCTACATTAGCTTCCCTCCACAGTTCGTTCATATGTAAGCTTATTTAGAATTACACATTTGTACAGAACTTTACATTCTATACATCCATATATATATATATATATATATATATATATATATATATATATATATATATATAAAAGATTCTCTTGGGGTCACCATTATTATGGTAAAACTGATGAGATGTTTAAAGGTTTCTTGCCCAGCTCAAGGGCTCTCCTGTAGGTCTCAGGAAGGCCTTCCTTGAAATTACACAGCATACAGAGAAGAGAGGGAAGGATTAGAGTCCGTCATTTTGAAATTGTGTTGTTAGAAATCCATTTTGTTCAATTCTTAACTTTTTTTTAAATCATAAAACACTACTCTAAAACAAGGTAAATTCTTATACCAGTTAAATGCAGCTCATGTGCTCGGCAGCATGTTTCCAGAGACGAATACAGACAGGGGTGCCGACACCACAGCTTGCCTTCGGAGTGGTGAACGGAGCTTCTGATTTTGCTTAGAAAACCTAATTTTCTCAAGGGTATAGGGGCTCAAGGAGCAGGGAAAGAGGAATGACAACTTTAGATAGAAACACATTATTTAGGGAGTTTTCCTTTTACTTTTTCCTCCATATTACTGACCCTTCTAGTTTAGCATAATAACTACCAATATGAGTGAAGGGGAAAAAGTAAAACACTATATTTTGAGTCCTTACACAGCTTTCAAACTGTCTATACATTAGAATCATCTGGGGAATTATGTGGAAACTAATGATTTAGACCCATTTCTGGTTAAGTAAATTAATTTCTCTGAGGTATAGCAGGTTATTGGTATTGTGAAAACTCCCCAGGTGTACCTAAGTCAAGTCCTCAAAACTCCCATGCCAGAAAATGAGGCGAGGTGAAGGTATTCAGCAGGAGAAACTCCAGCTTTTTTCCTTCACACTATTTCCCCTCAGCCTGTGGCTTGGAAAACCCCACCTCCCCAATGTTAGGTAGTCATAGGCAGTGACCTCCCAATAGTTCATTTTAAACTCTCCTCTCCTGGAAAGCAAGGAGAGACATGGAAAAGGGCACACAAGTTGGTACTCACAGTTCGATGATTTATCCACTGACTGTGGCGATATTCCAAAGTCCCCCCTAAGTCCTCGGTCAGTTGGCTTTTGTCAATGTAGCCTTGAAGGTCAGAGACAGAATTTAACATAACGATCTATAAAAGGAAAAAAATTAATATATTCCTCACAGATAATTAAATAGTAGTTCATCTAGCTCCTACTGTCATTGCCTTCTCGAACATTTATATCCAAAATGGATATCATATCCAGCAAAGAAATTCCCTTTCCATTTTCCCCCGTGGAGAGAAGAATACCAGAATGTTGAAGAGTTTGTGGCAAAATGGTGACTTGCATTGGGGAGCTCAGTTTTAAGCTACTTAGAAGCCAGAGTCTTGTGTGAAGTGAACTTCTGTCAAAAGTTCCCCGGTTGAGGTATACTCTTCGGCCACCAACCTCAGGGGCTGTACCGAGACCCAAGAACCTGGGAGAAGCCCAATAAAGCTGGGCTGACGAATATCAAAAGAAAATTATGATATAGGGACATTCTGAGGAGTATGTATTAAAAAAACTCACAAAGTTGATGTACATTTATGAAGGTTGATGTACCCCCAGATTTGTCTTTTGTGTGTGTGTGACAGGGAAAGAGAGAGACAGAGAGAGGGACAGACAGACAGGAAGGGAGAGAGATGAGAAGCATCAGTTCTTGGTTGCAGCACCTTAGTTGTTTGCTGATTGCTTTCTCATATGTGCCTTGACCAGGGGCTATAGCAGACAGAGTGACCCCTTGCTCGAGCCAGCGACTTTGGGTTCAAGCTGGTGAGCCTTGCTCAAACCAGATGAGCCCGGGCCCTGGCCAGTTGGCTCAGTGGTAGAGCATCGGCCTGGCCTGCGGAAGTCCCAGGTTCGATTCCTGGCCAGGGCACACAGGAGAGGCGCCCATCTGCTTCTCCACCCCTCCCCCTCTCCTTCCTCTCTGTCTCTCTCTTCCCCTTCCGCAGCCAAGGCTCCATTGGAGCAAAAGATGGCCCGGGCGCTAGGGATGGCTCCTTGGCCTCTGCCCCAGGCGCTAGAGTGGCTCTGGTCGCGACAGAGCGACGCCCCGGAGGGGCAGAGCATCGCCCCCCTGGTGGGCGTACCAGGTGGATCCCGGTTGGACGCATGCGGGAGTCTGTCTGACTGCCTCCCGTTTCCAGCTTCATAAAAATACAAAAAAAAAAAAAAAAAAGGGAAAAAAACCCAGATGAGCCCGCACTCAAACTGGTGATCTTGGGGTTTTGAATTGGGTCCTCCGAGTCCCAGTCCAACACTCTATCCACTGCACCACAGCCTGGTCAGGGACCCCCGATTTGTCTTATGGAGGACAGTTAGAGGTAATGGGCAGAGGATTTTCATAAATTAACAATCCTACTGATGAGTGAATGTCCACACATCTAGGGGGAGATGACACATTCCAGACTGTCCCCCAGGCAGGGTCCTGGTTCTCTGTCCCATCACTGTATCACATGCCCCTGCTCACTCCTGACTAGGAGCATAGGTAACTTCATTACTATCTCTGACATATGCCCTGAAATCTTTATCTAATGATGTTATATTTCTTCACTTCTTGTTGATTATTTTGAAAATCTATTCTTGGTCAGAGACATAAGAATATAGGCTTTTCTGTATTATTACATTGTATTAGACAAGTGATAAGTCCACTTTGGAATGAAAAGATATAAGTTATGGCCCAAAGTCTATAGGTAAAAACGAAGTTGATTTATTCATTCAATCAATGTCAGGCTCCAAAGAATAAAACAGTCAACATGCAGGCCCTACCCTCAAGGAACCTGATTTAGTGGGATTTGATCACTACAGATCACTGTGCTGACCTCATCAGGCCCCGTGACTTTCTCCTTCTGGAAAAGACTTTGGGAATTTAAAAAATTATTTTATAATATAAGAAAGAGAAAATAAATAACCTTAATCTATTTGTGCCTTTCATTTCTAAAAAATTTAGGCCACTTTTGGAGGTTTCAAAAAGATTTTTATTTTGTCTACAATTAGAAATTACACAATATATAACAAGAAATTGTCAAGTGAAAAATGATGTTTTTTTCTTCTCAGAACATTAGCAGCTACTTAAAATAATACCATAATGCAACATCACAGTGGGCAGAAGTAACTTCCCCACAGCCTGGGGTCTCAGAAACCCGTCGAGCCAGGCTGCACATCTTCTGATGCACCTCACTGAAGGAGCGGGAGGTGTGCATCCACGCGTGACAGGACTCTGCTCGCTCATCTTTCCCAGGGAAACCCCCTAAAGACTCTTATCTAGGTTTTTCCCTTCATCCTGCTTCTGCCTTCTGGCCAAAACCTGGTTCTTCTCCTGTGGGCCAGCGTGACACAAGGTGACCCCTCCCTGGGACCTGAGTATAATAAACTTTGTCCTTCAAGCTCATTCTCATCCATTCCTCCTCCCCTGCTTCCCTGAGGCAGCACCAGGTTTATGGCACCATATCCAACATGTATACTCGTAGAACAGCTGCTATAGGTGAAGGATGGCATGCCCTGGCTGGATAGTTCACTTGGTTGGAGCATCGTCTGGATAAGCCAAGGTTGGTTTGATACTCGTTAGGGCACATACAAGAATCAACCAATGAGGCCTGACCTGTGGTGGCGCAGTGGATAAAGTGTTGACCTGGAAATGCTGAGGTCACCAGTTCGAAACCCTGGGCTTGCTTGGTCAAGGCACATATGGGAGTTGATGCTTCCTGCTCCTCCCCCCTTCTCTCTCTCTCTGTCTCTCTCTCCTCTCTAAAAATAAAAGAATCAACCAATGGAAAAAATAAAAAAAAGAATCAACCAATGACCTGACCAGGTTGTGGTGCAGTGGACAGAGCATTGGCCTGAATGTTGATGGACTCAGGTTTGAAACCCTGAGGTCACCAGCTTGAACACAGGGTCACTAGCTTGAGCACAGGATCATAGACATGACCCCAGGGTTGCTGGCTTGAGCCCAAGGTCACTGGCTCCTCTCAAGGCCCCAATCAAGGCACATATGAGAAAGCAATCAATGAACGACTAAGGTGTCGCAACTATGAGTTGATGCTTCTCATCTTTCTCCTTTCCTATCTGTTTATTCCTGTCTGTCCTTCTCTCTCTTCCTCTCTCTCTCTTGCATGCTAGCTAAAAAGAAATTTTTTTAAATCAACTAATGAATAGAGAAATAAATGGAACAAATCACTTTCTCTCTCTCTCCTGCTTCCTCTCTTAATCAATAAAAAAATTTAAAAAGAATGCTGTACTTTTTTTCTTTTCAGTATACATTTATTTATGTTCTTATCTATACATTGCCTAAAGCTGCTCTTTTAAAGAGCTATGTGATCTTTTAATTCTAAAAGAAGCATTCCTGTATTTTGTAACACACTCCATTTTAAGAAACCAACTTGCAGGCCCTGGCCGGTTGGCTCAGTGGTAGAGCGTCGGCCTGGCGTGCAAGAGTACCGGATTCGATTCCCGGCCAGGGCACACAGGAGAGGAGCCCATATGCTTCTCCACCCCTCCCCCTCTCCTTCCTCTCTGTCTCTCTCTTCCTCTCCCGCAGCCGAGGCTCCATTGGAGCAAAGATGGCCCGGGCGCTGGGGATGGCTCTGTGGCCTCTGCCTCAGGCACTAGGATGGCTCTGGATGCAACAGAGCGACGCCCCAGAGGGGCAGAGCATCGCCCCCTGGTGGGCATGCCAGGTGGATCCCTGTCGGGCGCATGCGGGAATCTGTCTGACTGCCTACCTGTTTCCAGCTTCAAAAAAATGAAAAAAAAGGCCCTGGCCGGTTGGCTCAGCAGGAGAGCGTCAGCCTGGCGTGCGGGGGACCCAGGTTCGATTCCCGGCCAGGGCACATAGGAGAAGCGCTCATTTGCTTCTCCACCCCCACCCCCTCCTTCCTCTCTGTCTCTCTCTTCCCCTTCTGCAGCCAAGGCTCCATTGGAGCAAAGATGGCCCGGGGGCTGGGGATGGCTCCTTGGCCTCTGCCCCAGGCGCTAGAGTGGCTCTGGTCGTGGCAGAGCGATGCCCCGGAGGGGCAGAGCTTCGCCCCTGGTGGGCCTGCCGGGTGGATCCCGGTCGGGCGCATGCGGGAGTCTGTCTGTCTCTCCCTGTTTCCAGCTTCAGAAAATACAAAAAAAAAAAAAAAAAAGAAAGAAACCAACTTGCATGTCCATAGCCTTTTGAGGGATTTTTGCAAGATTGTCTTAGCCACTCACATAACAATTTTATAAGGCTGTTATGAGTGTGGCTGTTCTAGATAAGACGAATGCTAGCAACTGGCACTCAGAAACCCTTTGCTATTTCAAAGCACCCCTCTCCATGGGTAAAAGTAAGTGAGGCTAAGGGACTTAACTATAATTACCATATTTTCTGCTCCATAAGATGCACATTTTCCCCCTCAAAAGTGGAGGGGAGGCCCTGGCAGGTTGGCTCAGCGGTAGAGCGTCGGCCTGGCGTGCAGGAGTCCCAGGTTCGATTCCTGGCCAGGGCACACAGGAGAAGCGCCCATCTGCTTCTCCACCCCTCCCCCTCTCCTTCCTCTCTGTCTCTCTCTTCCCCTCCCACAGCTGAGGCTCCATTGGAGCAAGGATGGCCCAGGCGCTGGGGATGGCTCTGTGGCCTCTGCCTCAGGCGCTAGAATGGCTCTGGATGCAACAGAGCAACGCCCCAGAGGGGCAGAACATTGCCCCCTGGTGGGCATGCCGGGTAGATCCCGGTCGGGCGCATGCGGGAGTCTGTCTGACTGCCTCCCTGTTTCTAGCTTCGGAAAAATGAAAAAAAAAAAAAGTGGAGGGGAAAATGCCCATGAGTCTTATGGAGTGAAAAATATGGTATTTTACTAAATATTTTAACACATCATTTGGTTCAGAATATTTTTTTTCTTATTTTCCTCCTTAAAACCCTAGATGTGTCCTATGGTCAGGTATGTCTTAAGGAGTGAAAAACACAGTACCTCCTGGTCCACCTGATTCTTATAAGAGTTATGCAAAATGAACTCCTTTCCCCTCACTCAACCTGTGAAAATATAACTATTATCTCTCTAGAAATGAGCAAGGAGATGTTATAATAAGAGAGCACAGGGTGCTGCAAAGTAAAGTGCTAATATCAAAGCTATGTTTCAAAAACAGAGAAGACAACCAACAGTTTAACCCAGGGGTCGTCACCTTTCTATATCTGCCGCCCACCGGCTCCACAGTAATGGTGATTTATAAAGTAGGGAAGTAACTTTACTTTATAAAATTTATAAAGCACAGTCACAGCAAGTTAAAGCATATAATAATAATTACTTACCAAGTACTTTATGTCAAATTTTCACTAAGTTTGGCAGAATAAATCTTTATAACACAACTTACTATAGTTAAATCTATCTTTTTATTTATACTTTGGTTGCTCTGCTACCTCCCACCATGAAAGCTGGAATGCCCACTAGTGGGTAGTAGGGACCAGGTTGACTACCACTGGTTGAAACTGTCATTTACAAACAAACTCTCTCTCTCTCTTTCTAAATATATATATTTATCTTCTTGGTTTTTTTGCTTGTTTGGTTGTTTGTTTTAAGTGAGAGGAGAGGAGATAGAGGGACAGACTCCCACATGGGCCCTGACCAGATCTACAGGACAACCCCCCTCTGGAGACGATGTCCAAATCGACTGAGCTATCCTCAGTGTCTGGGGCCAACACCAAAACCAATTGAACCACTGGCTGCAAGAGGGGAAGAGAGAGAGAACGGGGAGAGGGAGAGGAAGAGAAGCAGATGGTCACTTCCCATGTATGCCTTGACCAGAAATAGAACCTGGGATGTCTGCATGCCAGGCTGACGCTCTATCCACTGAGCCAACAGGCCAGGGCCTAGAAACAAAATATATTTTGAAGTTTGATTGCATCAAGCTTGGTAACCTAGGACCCTGAATTCTGTGGCACATTTGAGCTACGAAGGGAATGCAATCTTCTCTGTAAGGTGAAACAGTAGCCTACAGAATGAACATTTTGCATTAAAAAAAATTCTCCTAAATGTGCCAATAGCTTGAGTGATTGAGAGTTTTCCTTTTTCTTTCTTTCTTTTTTCATTCTTTTATTTATTATTATTTATTTTTTAGAAAGAGAGAGATAGAGACACAGTAATATCAAGCTGTTCCTGTGTACCCTGACTGGGGATCGAACCAGCAACCTCTGTGCTTCAGGATGATACTCCAACCAACCAACTGAGCTATCCAGCCAGGGCTTGACTGAGAGTTCTCCAAATGTTGATTTTAATTTAAAAATAAAAGTATGATGGGTAGGGACTCAATATATTCCCACAAACAGAAATAGCTAAAGACGTGGTATCAAGACAAAATAGGTGTTCATTCTCTCTTCAGATGCACCACACAAGAAGCAGGGCATACATCACACATGTATCTGTATACACACTATCACTTAGAGAGATATGTTATACACACAATCAGAGAAACAAACACGTATGGCGTTTGGTCAAATGCTCAATTCAAACTCCAAACCATTTTGAGTGACAAGAAGCAACAACTACCTTTCATCTCCAAAAGACAAGAAAGCTTACGAGTATTATGACAAATTCATTAACCTCATGTAAGTCATCATTTCTTCCCCAATATTGTCACTCAATTCAGGAAAGCAGAATAAGACACGCATGGCTCACATTTCCCTTAAACACTCAAATATTTTCAAATAAGTATTTAAAATAGAACGAGAAATTCATTTTGAGTCCAAAGTATAGGAAGAAAGTGTTTCAATAAATTTGATAATTAATATAAAATGGATCTCAAAGAAGGAAAATAAGGGGGAAAAAAGAGAGAAATTCCTTGTCTGTGATGGTCAATTATCACGGAGATGGGTTAAATATTTTCTCAGAGCAATTTCAATTAAAGTGGAGTTTTTGCTTTTATTTTTTAAATTTATTGATTTTAGAGAGACAGAGAGAAGATGGGGGGGGGGAGAGAGAGAGAGAGAAGCATTCACTTGTTGTTCTACTTAACTGTGCATTCATTGGTTGCTTCTCGTGTGCTCTGACCCAGGACTGAACCTACAACCTGATGTTTCAGGATGATGCTCTGACTGAGCTAATCAGCCAGGGCCAGTTTTTTTGCTGTTTTGAACAAATAACATGTTTAGGTGGCAATGAATCCAAACAGAAAAAGAGTCTCCCTAAATAGAAAAATAGTCTTCCTCTCACCCTACCCTCAGGCCTCCACTGCTACATTCAGGAGGCAACCACTTCAGCTAGTTTTTTTTTTTTTTCTTTTTTGTATTTTTCTGAAGCTGGAAACGGGGAGGCAGCTAGACAGACTCCCGCATGTGCCCGACTGGGATCCACCTGGCACACCCACCAGGGGGCGATGCTCTGCCCATCTGAGGCGACGCTCTATTGCAACCAGAGCCATTCCAGCGCCTGAGGCAGAGGCCATGGAGCCATCTTCAGCGCCCGGCCAACTTTGCTCCAATGGAGCCTTGGCTGCGGGAGGGAAAGAGAGAGACAGAGAGGAAGGAGAGGGGGAGGGATGGAGAAGCAGATGGGCGCTTCTCCTGTGTGCCCTGGCCGGGAATTGAACCCAGGACTTCCGCACGCCAGGCTGACGCTCTACCACTGAGCCAACCGGCCAGGGCCCAGCTAGTTTTTTTGTATTTCTTATATGTCCTTCCTGATGTGATCTATGCATATACAATCATATAAATGCCCCTCTTATTCTATGCAAATGGGAACATACTATACTTACTAGTCTACCTTTGCTTTTAATCTCCCCTTAAAAATATATCCTAGATGGACTAAAATTTAAGGTATCAGTGTGAACTCTATGTTTCATATATTC
Organism: Saccopteryx leptura; assembly: GCF_036850995.1. Taxonomy (NCBI): domain Eukaryota; kingdom Metazoa; phylum Chordata; class Mammalia; order Chiroptera; family Emballonuridae; genus Saccopteryx; species Saccopteryx leptura. The sequence continues at coordinate 70,418,045 of NC_089510.1, read as the reverse complement.
ATATATATACACATATATGTCTACCTACATATATTAATATACACATACCTATATGAGTATATAATATGTATGTGTGCTTACATATGTGTATGTGTAAATACAAATATGTGTGTATATGTGCATATATGTATAGACCAGGGGTCCCCAAACTACGGCCCACGGGCTGCATGCAGCCCCCTAAGGCCATTTATCTGGCCCCCACCATACTTTCGGAAGGAGCACCTCTTTCATTGGTGGTCAGTGAGAGGAGCATAGTTCCCATTGAAATACTGGTCAGTTTGTTGATTTAAATTTACTTGTTCTTTATTTTAAATATTGTATTTGTTCCCGTTTTGTTTTTTTTTACTTTAAAATAAGAAATGTGCAGTGTGCATAGGGATTTGTTCATAGTTTTTTTTTTATAGTCCAGCCCTCCAACGGTCTGAGGGACAGTGAACTGGCCCCCTGTGTAAAAAGTCTGGGGACCCCTGGTATAGACTATACTGAAAGGGCCTAGAAGTAAAGACACCTGAGCAGTAACAGGAGATCTCAGTCTAATTTACCACCAGAAGGAACCAGAGCTCCTCAGTGACATGGCTAACTGCAGGGCCAGATTAGGGCTGTTGCATTATGTATGAAATGAGCCTGGAACATCATATTAGGACAGAAAGTAAGGAAATACTAAAAATAAACACACAAAAAACGATAGGAGCATGTCACAAGGACACAGGAGCCAGCTTGAAGTGGCTCCCACTAGCCTAACTGAGGACAATTTGAGAATCAAAATAATTACGAATAGTAATGAATTATGAACCACTGAAAAAAATAAGAATGCATAATGATAATAAACAAATAAGTAGGGGAAAAGGGAAGATCTACCTTATGGTAAAAGAAAAACAACTTCTGACTAGTAAATGTTGAGAGAGTGTTAGAACTGAAAACTCACTATTTTGCAACCAATAATAAAGGTTTTTTCAGGCAAGAATAAAGAATGGATATTAGAGAGAGAGAGAGGAATTTTCTTGAGTAGGACATTTGTATAGTCTTAAAATGTCTCTCCAAAGATAGCTTATTATCTGCAAGAAAAAACATTATAATCAATACATTTGAGAATTTGGACAACTTGACTAGGGATTCAAGATTAACATCATCAGTGAGGAGCAGATGAACACTGTGTTTCCACATGTAATGCCCTGAAAAGGACATGACATTGATCAAGTAGTACTCCAGCTGGAAATGCACAAACTGAATCGCATCCTGAGAAACTATAACATGAGCCCCAAATGAGGTACTGTTGGGCAAATGAGTTTGTAAAATTTGTGTTATTTGAGTTTGCTCACTTTTATTGTTAAAAATGACGCTGCCCAGGTGAAACTGCTAATTACCTTCCTGCTTGGGAAGGGCAATTGTTATGCTAATATGTGCTGGAGGAGTTTTTGTGGGTCCAGGTAGTTTTTTAGAAGAAAGAATAAGAAGCCAAGATGGCAGGTTGCTAAAGGAGAAGCCAGTTTGTGCAGAGAGGAGGAGGGAGAAGATGTGCAGATGGGGAACCAGAGGTGACAGACTGGTGGGGGCCTTTGATTCTAGAAAGACCCGGATGTGTCAGTAGCTTTGTGAGCTCTGAATGAGTGGGTTTTGGAGCCCTCTGTGTTTTTACTCGCCTGCCAGGTGCAAGGAATGGCCTACCATTTTTTGGCTCTGCAGTTTCATTACTGTCTGCCCAAATCTAATGAGAAGCTGTATGTGTGTGGCCACCGTGATGGCAGCAGCCCCTGACCTTACAGGTATGCTTTTTTTTTTTTAGGGACTGAATTATTAAGAAATGCTAAAGTCATTTTAGCATTTGAGGCTATGGAAATGGTTTAGATTAAAAGAGACTAAGGAGACATGACAACTAAATCCACTACCTAATCCTAGGCTAGATCCTGTTACATATACACATATACCTATTATGTGTATACATATGCCTCTAGTCCTATACAAAGATGTATACAAGGATACACATATTTTTAAATGTGTGTATATAGATATATGGACATATGGATATTTGTTACATTAAGTACATACATTAAATTTTATCAAAGTATTTAATTGATTGGGTACACCATAATTGATTTAACCAGTCTGCTGTTGTTGGGCATTAAGTTGTTCCCAATCATTTATTATATATGTGTGTATGTATATATCTTTATATATATTTACTTCTCTACATATGTAATATATTATTTTTACTATGTGGAGATATATGTAAATACTTATGTATTATATATGTATTAATATATAATTTATTAACATAATACATGTATTGAGTATATTGACACATATTATATATAATATAATGTATAATATATAGAGAGATGTATATATCTATGTATATAATAACGTATGTAAAGAAGCAAATAATAAAGCAAATGGGGATAAAATGTTGACAATAGGTAAGTGAATCTGGGTAAAGAGCATGAAATATTCTTTGTACTACTCTTATTCTTGAAGTTTTTTTTTATGACTTTGAAATTATTTCCAACTAAACCAAAAATATATTAGAAACTTTTCTATAACACTATAGGTTTATCTATTTTTATAATTTTTTGTTTTTTCATTTTTCAATTGAGATATTATTTACATTAAAAAACGCACAGCCTGACCAGGCGGTGGCACAGTGGATAGAGCGTCGGACTGGGATGCAGAGGAGACCCTGAGGTCACCAGCTTGAGTGCGGGCTCATCTGGTTTGAGCAAAACTCACCAGCTTGGACCCAAGGTCGCTGGCTCAAGCAAGGGGTCACTCGGTCTGCTGAAGGCCCGCGGTCAAGGCACATATGAGAAAGCAATCAATGAACAACTAAGGTGTTGCAACGCGCAACGAAAAACTAATGACTGATGCTTCTCATCTCTCCATTCCTATCTGTCTGTCCCTATCTATCCCTCTCTCTGACTCTCTCTCTGTCTCTGTAAAGAAAAAAAAAAAAGCACAAATTTTAAGGGTATAGTTACATTAGTTTTGATAAATGTATATACACATGTAACACCATCCAATCAAGTACAATGGTACCTTGAGATACGAACAGACCAACATACGAATTTCTTAAGATATGAGCTGTGACTCGGTCCATATTTTTGTTTGAGATCCGAGCGAAATTCCGAGATACGAGTTGTGATTCAGGAAGCTGCCACTAGTTGGCATGTTGGCGCACGGGTCCAGTATTGGCAGTATGATATACGAGTTAACTGACTTATGAGCTCGGTTACAGAACGAATTAAATTCGTATCTGAAGGTACCATTGTATCGTACATTTTTCCAGAAAGTTCCCTTGTACCTCCTTTCAATCTTCTCTGCTCATTACCCTAATAGCAGCCATTGTTTGATTTTCTACCTACCATGCCTTAGTTTGCTTCTTATTTACCTTTATTATAAAGAGAATCACAGAGTACGTACTTGTTAGTGTCTAACTTCTTTCTCTCAAGAGAATATTTTTGAGATGCATCCATTGCTGTTGCATGTATTAGTACTTCACTCCTTTTTACTGCTTAACCCTTTGAGTAGTGAGTATTTTTCATGCTCGCTGACCCCTGGGAGTGAGTTTTTTTTTCAAAAAATGAAATTAGTTCCTGTTATAGTTTTAGTACCTTAAAATCATGTTTGTTTGATAACCAATTTATGGAAACAAGAAGAACATACATTTGCCTTTTTTTAATGTTGCCTCACACATGTACGATCATACTCTGGATGGTCATGAGGCACAACGATGTACATGGACGTTTGTACTGCTCAAAGGGTTAGTGATATTTTGTTATATGAATATGCCACAATTTCTTTTAATTTATTTTTTGTTAAAGTATAGTTGACAAGCACTATATTAGTTTCAGGTGTACAACATAGTGATTAGACATTAATATATCTGACAGTGTGATCACCACAATAAGTCTAGAAACCATCTGTCACCATACAAAGTTACTATGATTTTATTGACTGTTTTCCTGGTACTATACAATACATCCCCATGACTTATTTACTTAGTAACTGGAAGTTTGTACCTCTTATTCCCTTTCACCTTTTTCACAGATAGCCTCACCCTCTTCCCTCTGGCAACCATCAGTTTGTTCTCTGTATCTATGAGTCCGTTCCTGTTTTGTTTTGTTTCGTTTTTAGATTCCACATACAAGTGAAATCTTATGGTATTATCTTTCTATGTCACAGTTTCTTTATCCATTCACCTGTTGGTGGACAATCTTGTGCATCCTTTTCTGTGGGCATGTGTTTTCATTTTTCTTGGGTGGGTCATAAGTTAGGTATATGATTAACTTGATAAGAAACTGCCAACTGTTTCCACGTGGTTGTACCATTCCTTATCACTTTTAATAGCTGCAAAATATTTAAACTATTGGGTAGACCATAATTTATTTAACCAATCCCTGTTGTTGGGCATTAAGCTGTTCCCAATCATTTACTATTACAAACAAATTGGTAATGAATATCACTGTATATATAGCTTTGTGCACACATATGAGTTTTCTGTGGAATAACTTTTATAGGTAGGTCAAAGAGTGTTTACATTTTAACTTTTGATAAATACTGCCAATTAGTCCTTCATATTGGTTACTACCAACTTCACTCCTATCAGCAAAGTATGAAAATGGTGTTTTCCCAATATCTCTGCCAAAAATATAGGTAAAATTTTTAATCTTGTCATTTTAATTCTGTTTCCTTTTATGAGTATCACAATGTTGGTTTTTGTTTTTACAGATGCCTCTCTGTCACCTCTATACTTTAGATCCTTATTTTCTGTCACCCATGGTACTACAGCTTCTCGCCGTCCTTCAATCTCTTCCTACAGTCTTAGACACCACCTTCATATTTATATGACTCAGAACTAACTACTGAGTCAAACAACTCAACTCAAAACCCTTCCCTGGATCCCGGTTGCCTACTGAGTAAAGTCCAGGCCCTTTATCCTTACATGTCAGACCTATTTCATGTATTCTACCTTTTCTTGCAAAAGATTATCCTGTCCGTATTCCAACAAGGGGCTTCCCCATGGACCTCACGCAGAGTGTGTACCTCCTGCCCCCATGGGCCTCACGCAGAGTGTGTACCTCCTGCCTCCATGGCCTCACGCAGAGTGTGTACCTCCTGCCCCCATGGGCCTCACGCAGAGTGTGTACCTCCTGCCTCCATGGGCCTCACGCAGAGTGTGTACCTCCTGCCCCCATGGGCCTCACGCAGAGTGTGTACCTCCTGCCCCCATGGGCCTCACGCAGAGTGTGTACCTCCTGCCTCCATGGCCTCACGCAGAGTGTGTACCTCCTGCCTCCATGGGCCTCACGCAGAGTGTGTACCTCCTGCCCCCATGGGCCTCACGCAGAGTGTGTACCTCCTGCCTCCATGGGCCTCACGCAGAGTGTGTACCTCCTGCCCCCATGGGCCTCACGCAGAGTGTGTACCTCCTGCCCCCATGGGCCTCACGCACAGTGTGTACCTCCTGCCCCCATGGGCCTCACGCACAGTGTGTACCTCCTGCCCCCATGGGCCTCACGCACAGTGTGTACCTCCTGCCCCCATGGGCCTCACGCAGAGTGTGTACCTCCTGCCCCCATGGGCCTCACGCAGAGTGTGTACCTCCTGCCCCCATGGGCCTCACGCAGAGTGTGTACCTCCTGCCTCCATGGGCCTCACGCAGAGTGTGTACCTCCTGCCTCCACGTCCCTACATAGGCTATTCCCCTGCCCAGACATCCTTCTCTCCCTCTCTACTGTAGAGTCCCACCTTCTTAAACACCCAGCCTCAATGCCATCTTCATCACTTGCCTTAACCAAATGAAGACCAAGATAAAAGCTTATGCTTACCGGTACTTTCATTTTAAATTCATCTCGATAGTATTTAATACCAATGTCAGTGATTGTCCTCTGGATAAAGCGGGATGGACGAAGGATGAAGATGAGCTGTAAGTTTCCTGGAAATGCTACCTGGAAGGATCATGAAAAGTGTCAGGTCAAATATCACATCCATTGGTCTCTTCTTGCCTAAAGTCAGAAATGACAAAATTAAAGTGGACACCATGGATGCCAAAGAATTAGAATATATTTCACAGGATTTCAGAGGAAGGACATTTTAGAGATCAGATAATCCAAATCCTTCCTTAAGAACCAAACTATACCGGCTCTGGCCAGTTGGCTCAGTGGTAGAGCGTCGGCCTGGTGTGCAGAAGTCCCGGGTTTGATTCCCGGCCAGGGCACACAGGAGAAGCACCCATCTGCTTCTCCACCCCCCCCCCTCCTTCCTCTTTGTCTCTCTCTTCCCCTCCCATAGCTGAGGCTCCATTGGAGCAAAGATGGCCTGGGCGCTGGGGATGGCTCCTTGGCCTCTGCCCCAGGTGCTAGAGTGGCTCTGGTCGCAACAGAGCGATGCCCCAGAGGGGCAGAGCATCGCCCCCTGGTGGGCATGCCGGGTGGATCCTGGTCGGGCTCATGCGGGAGTCTGTCTGACTGTCTCTCCCCGTTTCCAGCTTCAGAGAAATACAAAAAAAAAAAAAAAAAAAAAGAACCAAACTATACCAAACAAACACACACAAAGAATGTTTCTGATTATAAAAATAATTCATACTCTTTACAGAAAAATTGAAAAAAATTATACATTGGAAAAGGTAAACCACTTATGACCCATAGCCAATTTTAATATTTTAACCTAATTACTTATATGCTATTTTCTCTGCTTAAACATTTTATCACAAACTCATATTAGAGAAATATTTTGTAACCTACCTTTTCACTTAATATTAATACCATGAGCTTTTATTCTTGTTATTAAAAATTCTGGAACTGTTATTTTTCATAAGTACATAATTTATTTAACTATTTCTTATTGCTAGTGATTTAGGCTTTTTCATGTTTTGCCATTATAAATAACATTGAAATGAGTATCTTTACCCACATTTTGGAACATTTCTTAGGATAGCTTTCTAGAAGAATTACTGAGTGAAGGGCTAAGTATTTTAGGTTTTTTTTTGTTTTTGTTTTTTTTATTTTTTAAAGATTTTATTTATTCATTATAGAGAGGGGAGAGAGAGAGAGAGAGAAGGGGGAAGGAGCAGGAAGCATCAACTCCCATATGTGCCTTGACCAGGCAAGCCCAGGGTTTTGAACCAGCAACCTCAGCGTTTCCAGGTTGACGCTTTATCCACTGCACTATCACAGGTCGGGCTATTTTAGGGTTGTTGGGGGTTTTTTTTGTATTTTTCCGAAGCTGGAAACGGGGAGAGAGAGTCAGACAGACTCCCGCATGCCCCCGACCGGGATCCACCTGGCACGCCCACCAAGGAGCGATGCTCTGCCCACCAGGGGGCGATGCTCTGCCCCTCCGGGGCGTTGCTCTGTTGCGACCAGAGCCACTCTAGCGCCTGGGGCAGAGGCCAAGGAGCCATCCCCAGCGCCCGGGCCATCTTTGCTCCAATGAAGCCTCGGCTGCGGGAGGGAAAGAGAGAGACAGAGAGGAAGGAGAGGGGGAGGGGTGGAGAAGCAGATGGGTGCTTCTCCTGTGTGCCCTGGCCGGGAATCGAACCCGGGACCCCTTGCATGCCAGGCCGACGCTCTACCACTGAGCCAACCGGCCAGGGCCTATTTTAGGGTTTTTGATGCATATTATGGACAAGTTGCTTTCAGGAAGCAGTGTGCTCATCTCGAGGTGAAGACCTAAGAAATGAGATAACTCATTTAACACTTAGTGGCAAAGTTGGGAATCCAAATCTCCCTTTGCTCGTGGTTTTCTATTCTTCCAGTGGTTCCTAAAAGCAACATTTTCAGGTGCTTATTAGAAAAAGCCCTAGCCTGGCCTGTGGTGGTGCAGTGGATAAAGCATCAACCTGGAATGCTGGGTTTGCCAGTTTGAAACCGTGGGCTTGCCCAGTCAAGGCACATCTGAGAAGCAACTACTGTACTATGAGTTGATGTTTTCTGCTCTTCTCTTTCACTTTCTCTCTCTCTCTTTTTTCTAAAATCAATAAACTAAAATCTAAAAAAATTCTTTTAAAGGAAAATAATCTAGTCTTTGCTCTGTAATGTTGATTCATTAGGCCTTGGATGAAGTCCAGGTAACTGTCTTTTCAATAAGTACACGAGGAAATTCTGATTGGTAGCCAGGGATCCTAAACTACAGTATCTTTTATGCATAAAGTGATCAATGTACTTCTTGGACAAACTAGGCTCAAATATTAGATGATTCAAGTGTTTTCCATAGACCCTGGGAAATCACAACTCTTTAGAGGTCAGGCTTCTGGAATAGTCATGGGCACTGCCAAGTTTCTGGATGCTCAGGGCATCAACCACTGTTGTAGTTAGTTCCTCCTCATCCCCCAAATACATTCTGTAACCAAAGCTAAACCAAGGGGACAAAACAATCCATACACAAAGGAAAGCTTTCCTTCTCTCATCTTTGAAATGCCAGGTCCTGAATGGAAGAACCTTGCATTTTGTTATGTCGTGACAGCACAAATGAGCCGAGTCTCTCTTTGTGTATCTGGCTGAGACTCTAAAGCCACCTGAGAGAGACTCTGTATGTGTGCATGTCTGTATGTGTGACTCCCTCTGCATGTAGATGTAAGTGAGGTTTCAGAAGTCTCTCTCCTGTCCCAGCCTCCACACACACATTACCACTCTGCCATACCCCATCTCCTCAGCCTGTCCCAACTGCACCCGAGTCCGGGCTTTGGTGGAAACGCTGGTTCACTCTGAGGAATCTCTGCCCGCCCCTGTCACTGAGTTCTCTGGTCTGAGGTCCCTACTGGCTAAAAGGCAAAGAATGGGAATCAAATCCAGGATGAAATAAAAAAGAAACCCATCCAAGGCCGTACAACTTAATGCCAAAAGCACGTAGACCTTCTATCAAGCTGCTTAAGTATTATTTTGCCTGGTTTAGCCAGTGTTGTTCTAATATGTGAAAAAATAATTTGAATACTGAAATAAAGACTGTCTTAAAGTGTGTGACCCCCAAAGCAAACCCTAAGATAAGTATTTGGGAATAAAGAGTTTACTGAGGAGGTGATCCCAGGGAGCTCACGAAGGAATCTGGTGGGGGGTGAGACATTGACGGCCAGAGAGCCAGTGTATCAATGAGGGGACTGCTGTGGCCACTAGGCTGAGGCCCCCGAGAGCTTGTGTGGAGCACAGCTCAGAGCTCGCCCACTGAAGCTCAGGGGTTTATCTATCAACTTCCATGACTCAATAGCTAAAGGTCACTCCTGGGGCCTAAACTTCCCGGCATTCTCTACCTACCCCTCTTCAGTGACCAGAGAAACAAATAAAGCAGAGAGACTCAGGAAGCCTTTGACATGCTCAGGAATTCTCTACAGTAACCTACCAGTGGCAGAGGGATTGTGAATGTGACACAACAAAGACCTTCCAAAAATTTGGCTTAAAATAATCGCCTTTTCCTTGTGACTTTGACATGAAATAATTGAATAGAAAATTTAAATTACTTGTATAAAAAAAATCACAAAAATAAATACTTACAGCTATTCGTGCCAAGGATGCTTTTATGGAGCTCCACTTGTCCCTTCGTCTGTCGATGACAATGACAAATCCGATGCTGGCAGCCTCCACACTGCAAAAAAGGGTGGTCAGTATCAGAGACCAGGTGAGACCCATGGGTTCCGGGTGGCATCCTCAGAGTGCACTCTACAGCCTGCCCAGCACTCAGGGTCATGTGTGAACATCCTGCACGGCACACGGAAATAACGAGGTCTAACTTCTGACTTCCCTGACAAAGGAACCAACTTCTCCTCATCTCACCTCACAGCCTCAACAGCACAGAAATAGTTGGTGTCTCAAACCCTCTCAGGGCCTTACTTTCTAGCTGGAAAATGTACGAAACACCCAAGAGCACACGTGGTCACCTGAAAGAAAATGCACATGTCAGCAGAGCACCACATAACCCAGTATGTAGGCAGAGGACCTCAAGGCTGAGCTTGGCCGTCTTTCCACTGCCAAAGACTGGCGTCCATGGAGCTATCAATATCCTTCCCTAGGAGCCATTCTGAGAAGTGTTCAGAAATAATGTGTATCAATGGGAAAAACAACTCCTTTCCAGAACCTGGCCATAAACAACCAGCAAACTACATGCATGAGACGATATCTTCAGTAAGACCAGAAGGAAGGTTCATGTCAGTGCTGGTCAGCCTGGTCCCTACTGCCCACTAGTGGGCGTTCCAGCTTTCATGGTGGGCGGTAGCGGAGCAACGAAAGTATAAATAAAAAGATAGATTTAACTATAGTAGGTTGTTTTATAAAGATTTATTCTGCAAACTTAGCAAAAATCTGACATAAAGTATTTGGTAAGTAATTATTATTATATACTTTAACTTGCTGTATCTCTGCTGTATAAATTTTATAAAGTTAAGTTACTTCCCTACTTTATAAATCACCATTACTGTGGAACTGGTGGGCGGTTAGAAAATTTTACTACTAACAGATACAAAAGTGGGCGGTAGGTATAAAAAGGTCGACTAACCCTGCTATTGAGTGATTTCAAGTCCCCAGGGACCACTGATGTACTCCTGCAAATTCAGTTGATCATTTTTATAGTGCATGAAAGAGATGATAAAATAATCTCAAATTAAGCATGTACACATAGGGGACAATTAGTTTAACCCCTTGAATATCTCAGAATCATCACTACATCTCCCCTCACTCTCCAAGTAAACTTCACCTTACCTTATCTTTTGCTATACAGTCATGCATCTCTGGACAACAGGGATATGTTCTGAGAAATGTGTCATTAGGCAATTTCATCATTGTGCAGATATCAGCGAGTGCGCCCACCTCTGGAGAAACCTAGATGGAATCGCCTATTACACACCTGGACTATATGGTATAACCTATTGCTCCTATGATGCAAACCCAGACAGCATGTTACTGTGCTGAACACTGCAGGCAACTGTAACACAATGGTTACTATTTATGTATCTAAACATAGTATTTATGTATCTAAACAGTAACATATGGCATAAAAGATAAAAAGTAGTGCAACTGTGTAGGGCACTAACCATGAATGGAGCTTATAGGACTGGAAGTTGCTCTGGGTGAGTCAGTGAGTGGGGAGTGAACTGACGCTCTGGGCCATTACTGTGCACTACTGCAGCCTTTATAAGCACTGTACATAGAGGCTGCACTAAACTTATAAAAGCTATTTTTCTTTCTTCAATAATAAGTCAACCTTAGCTTATTTAACTTTTTGACTCTTTTGTAATAACACAGTTTAAAGCATAAATACATAATACAGCTGTACAAAAATATTTTTATATCCTTATTCTAAAAGCTTTTATCTATTTTTTACTTTTTACTCTTTTTGTTAAAAATTGACACAAACACACACGTCAGGCCTAGCCTACACAGGATGAGGCCTAGACTAATCGCTGTCTTGTACATCCACACCTTGTCCCCACATGGCGCTGTCATCTCCAATGACGACAATGCCTTCTTCTGGAATACTTCCTGAAGTACCTGTCTCAGGCTCTTCTTGAGGAGATGTCACGCTTTTTAGAAATAGGTGCATGGTGTTTTGTTTCCTTTTTCATCATAGATTTGCTTGTAAGTAGACAATGCACCATGAGCATTCCTCTTTTTAATGAAAACTTTTTGGTGTTGGAGTCCATATTTTCAAACTTTTTTTTTTTTTTGTATTTTTCTGAAGCTGGAAACAGGGAGGCAGTCAGACAGACTCCCGTATGCGCCCGACGAGGATCCACCCAGCATGCCCACCAGGGGGCGATGCTCTGCCCATCTGGGGCGTTGCTCTGTCGCAACCAGAGCCATTCTAGCGCCTGGGGCAGAGGCCATGGAGCCATCCTCAGCACCTGGGCCAACTTTGCTCCAATGGAGCCTTGGCTGCAGAAGGGGAAGAGAGAGAGAGGAAGGAGAGGGGAAGGGGTGGAGAAGCAGATAGGTGCTTCTCCTGTGTGCCCTGGCCAGGAATCGAACCCAGAACTCCTGCACGCCAGGCCGCCGCTAGGTCTCCAAAAGCTTCTGCTAACCCCTTCAATGTGAATTTTCTAGGGCAGGGGTCAGGAACCTATGGCTCGTGAGACAGATGTGGCTCTTTTGATGGCTGCATCTGGCTCACAGACAAATCTTTAATAAAAAAAATAATAATGTTAAAAATATAAAACATTCTCATGTATTACAATCCATTCATTTCCTACTGCTCATGTTCATGGTTGCGGGTGGCTGGAGCCAATCATAGCTGTCCTCCGGACAACACCAAATTTTTATTGGATAATGCGTAACGTACACGGGTCGTTGTATGGCTCTCATGGAATTACATTTTAAAATATGTGGCGTTCATGGCTCTCTCAGCCAAAAAGGTTCCCGACCCCTGTTCTAGGGGTTATTTTTCCCACTGCAGTTTCCTTTTCTCTTGCTCGCTCTTCATCTGTGTGCGCCTACTCCAGTTCCAATAACTCATTATTAGCCAACTCCTCAGAAACTACATGTAGGAGCTCCTCAACGTCACCCTCATCCACACTCAGCTTAAAGTTGTTGACTGACATTTTAACCACAACCTTGTTGATTTCTGCAACCTTCTCATCCTTGGCAAATCCTCTGCAGTCATGGACAAACCTCTTGAGTATCTTCTTCCAGATGCTATTCATATACTCCTTGATGACCTCACCCTAAACCCAAGGACATCCTGATGCTTTCACAGATATTGTAATCTTTCCAGAATTGTATCAACGTTTTCTCAGTGTCTTCCTCAGTTGCAGCACCAGCTGGGCTAAGGTCCTCTTCAGGTAGTGGGCCTTAAAAGCTGCTATAAGCCATAACTATCTTGATCTATTGGTTTGACCAAAGAGGTAGTGTTTGGAGGGAGAGACACCACTTACATATTGGGATAAAGACACCAGGAAAAGCAGGATATCTAAGAGCATTATCAACAATAAGTAAAATCTTGAAAGGTATATTTTTCTCCACCCATTTTGCTAACATAGCAACTCAGAAAGGCATCTTGGAAGAGGAGTTGGATCACCCATGACTTCTCTTGTTTTTCAATTATAGTTGACATACTATATTATATCAGTGTCCAGTGTACAACATAGTGATTATACATTTATATAACTTATTAAGTGATTATTACCCCAATAAGTTTAGTATCCATCTGACACCATACATAGTTATTACAATATTAACTTTATTTTCTATGCTATATTTACATTCCCATACCCATTTTAATAACTGGCAATTTGTACATCCCTTCCCCCCAAACCCCTTCTCATCTGGCAACCATCAATTTGTTCTCTGTATCTATAAGCTTATTTCTGTTTTGTTTATTCATTTATTTTGTTTTTTAGATTCTACATATAAGTGAAATTATATGGTTTTTGTATTTCTCTGTCTGACTTTGGTCTTCTTTTGTCTTGATGAGTCTAGCTAAAGGTTTATTAATTTTATCTTTCCAAAGAACAAGCTCTTGGTTTCATTGATATTTTCTATTTATTTTACTCTATTTCATTTATTTCTGCCCTGATTTTTATTATATATTTCCCTTGACCAACTTGTTCTTTGTTCTTTTTATTGTTCCTTTAGTTAGATGGTTAGATTGTTTATTTAAGATTTTCCTGTTTCTTGAGGTAGGCTTACATTGCTATAAATTTCCCTCTTAGGACTGCTTTGTCTGTATCCCATAGATTTCATGTCGTTGTATTTTCATTTTCATTTGTCTCATTTTCTTTCGTGATCTTAGTGTTAACCCACTCATTGTTTAGCAGCATGTTAATTAGCCTCTATGTGTTTGTGTGTTTTTCAGTTTTCTTCTTGTTACTAACTTCTAGTTTTATACTATTATTATTGGAGAAAATGCTTGATATGATTTCAATCTTCTGAAATTTCCTGAGACTTGTTTTGTAACCTAACATGTGATCTAGCCTGGAAAATGTTCCACATGCACTTAATAAAAATGTGTACTCTGTTGTTTTTGAGTGATTTGTCCTAAAAGTAAAAATTAAGTCCATCTGGTGTAATGTGTCATTTAAAGCCATTGTTTCCTTATTGATTTTCTGTGTCGATGGTCTATCCATTCATATCAATGTGGTGTTGTAGGGCCATTGCTGGACATGGCCCTTCCCCCTCCCGCCACATACTGCAGTGTCACAGATCCTGATCTCAGGCCATGAGATCAAGTAGTCAAACTGAGATTGGGGTTCTACTAAGAACAATGGAACTGAGTCATCAGATATATATCAAGGAGGGGCAATAAAAAACAGATGTTACCCTCCCCTCTACCCTGTGCTTACCTGTTTGCTTATACATAGATAAAAAGTTTTTGCTTGAGTAACTGCCCAGGGCTTAGCTATTTAAACTGCGACCTCCCCTTCTGGAGCTTTTACGACCTGCTGCCATCAGTGCTGCCCCTGTGTATAAGTAACAAAGGCTATGTCTGCTCCATCTGGTCCTCTGTGATTTCTTTGGGATCCATAACACCACCAGACCGATTTTTTGGGACTGGATCTCCTGCATACCATGACTTCTTATCGCTCTTGTAGTATACTGGCAGTGTGTACTTACTGATATGTTTGAATGTCCTGGGGTTCTCACTGTGCCAGATCTTGAAGGGTTTCTTTAAAGCCTGCAGTACTGCCTCCAAGCAAGACTGTTATCCTGTCCTTATAAAGCCTTGAAACCTGGCATTAATTTGGCCTCCCTATGGATAAAAGTCCTATTAGGCACCTGTTTCCAAAATAGAAAGTTTTCATTGCATATTGAAAGTTTGCCCTGGAATGTAATTATCCTCCACAATCCATTTATCTAGAGTTTCCAAAAATTCTTCAGCTGCCTTCACATCAGCACTCACAGACTCGTCACTCACTTCCACATTATGTAAGGAATAACAATTGTTGAATTGTTTAAACCACCTAGAGCTAGCAGTAAATTCAACATTGTAATCAAGTTCAGCCTTTTCTTTCAACATCACAAAAAAAATTTAGCTTTGTCTGTGACCATTATAGTCCTGAGAGGGATATTGTTGGGCAGATAAAATGTATTATGCTCACTTTGTTAAAGATGACGCTGCCCACGTGGAGGCCATTACCTAGATGATATTAATGTGTGTTAGGGGCGGGCTGTGGGCAGGCAGAATCCTTGTAGCCTGGGGCTTGGTTTTGGGATTAGGCCTTTCCCACCCTTTTTGATGTGGGACGGTACAATCCAATCATGCCTCAGAGAGGTGACTTTGTATTAGAGACTTCCCTGTTTTGTATATTGGATTAAAGGTTTGGATTTCTACACTATAAAATAGGGGCAGAACGGGAGCTTGCTCTCTTGGTTCCCGCGATTAGCATTAGAGAGCAGAGCAGAGAAAGGCCATGTGGAGGAGGCCAGGAGAAGCAGCCAAGATGGCAGAGTGCTGAGTGAGAAGCCAGTTAGTGCAGAGTTTGTGCAGAGAGAAGGAGATGGGGAACAGAGGTGAATAAGTCTGGTGAGTTAGAAACCTTTGATTCTAGGAAACTCAGATAAATCAGTAGCTTTGTGAGCACTGAATGTGAGTGGGTTTTGGAGCCCAGTGTGTGTTTTTACTTGCCGCCAGGTGCAAGCTAGGATTAAATATGACAGCCCATCAGTTTTTGGCTCCGTTGTTTCTTTACCGACTGTTCGAATCCAATGCGAACCTGCATGGGCCGGGCGGCTGTGATAGCGGCCATGGATACTGGCTTTACAGATATGCTTCTGTGTCTGTTCTTCAATCCAGGTCATTAGAAATTTCTTTGTCACTTTTCTAATTTATGGTAGTCTCATTGCCTTTAATGAAGCAGATCCTTTAACGGGTTTTGTCACTTTGTGCTGAATCTTTAAGATTATAGCTGTGGTGAGGTGGGACATGCCTGACTGATAAGCAATACCATCACTATTTTCCACCTTTGTAACCCTTAATCACTTTGTTTCCAGGTTAATCACTCAACATGGTCTCTTACTGACAACATTAGCCATGAATTTTGTATGCTTAGGGGACATAATTAACAAAATGAAAATAAAAATCAAGCTCATGAGAAAATAATGCAGTAGATGTCTCAGCTCAAGCAGAGAAAGAATTCATCCTTTTTGTTCTATTTCTGCACTCAAGAGATTGGAGATACCCACCCACATTGGGAGTGCAATCTGCTTTATGGAGCTCATCAATTCAAATGTTAATCTCTTCTAGGAACACCCTAACAGACACACCCAGAAATAACATTTTACCAGCTATCTGGCACTCCTTTAGCCCAGTCAAGTCAACTGATCATAAATTTTTCATATATCTCCCACTGGTTCTATTTTTTTAAACAACCCTGACTAATACATGCCAATGAGAATGTCAAGAGAAAAGGAGATTAAGATAAAACCACTGACAGAAAAAAAAAAGAAAGTCCATTCTAATTATACAGATACTGAAAAATAGTCCTAGTAAATCAGGGTGCTTAACTAGAGAAGGACTGTAAAGCCAGGAGCCAGGACTACCATCACAGCAGCCACCTGGCCCATGCAGGTTCGCATTGGATTCGGACAGTCGGTAAAGAAACAATGGAGCCCAAAACTGGTGGGCCATAGTCTTTAATCCTAGCTTGCACCCGGCGGGCAAGTAAAAACACACACTGGGCTCCAAAACCAAGACTGTTTGGCAGTTTATTACAAAACTAAACATACTCTTGCCATAAGATTCAGCAAGTGTGGTCCTTGGTATTTACTTAAATGAACTGAAAATTTATGTCCACACAGAATCGCATGCATGGATGTGCATAGCAGCATTATTCATAATTACCAGAACTTGGAAGCAACTAAGATGTCCTTCAATAGGTGAACGGATAGATTGTGGTACATCCAGACAACGGAATATTATCCAGTACTAAAACAAAATGAGCTATCAAGCCATGAGAAGACATGGAGGAAACCTTAACACACATTACTAAGAGAAAGGAAGTGTGGAAAGCTAATGTTCCATGATATGACAGCTGTCAGACCCATATGCTAGATCTGAGCCAGACCAGAGATTGCTTCCTATGAATTTAGAAAAGAGATTACATCCCCTCAGAGACTATCTGATTGACCTCTCCCTTATCCCCCATCATGTGCTGGTTCCTAGAAGAGGCTGTTGCCCTGCCACAGATAAGCATGTAAGGCATTTTCCCTTATCTAGGATGGGTCACATACCAGTATCTCATTTATCCTGCCCTGTTCTATAAATTATGTGCTTTGTATGCAAGTTTCCCTTAATAAACTCTGTTAATTGCCAGACTGCAGTAGCTGGCTTTCTTTCTTTTTTTTTTTCTTTAAAGAAGCCGTTGGAATTTATTTATTTATTTATTTATTTATTTTTTTGTATTGAGGTTGGAAACGGGGCTGTGGGAGGGGAAGAGAGAGACAGAGAGGAAGGAGAGGGGGAGGGGTGGAGAAGCGGATGGGCGCTTCTCCTGTGTGCCCTTGCCGGGAATCGAACCCGGGACTCATGCACGCCAGGCCGACACTCTGATACTGAGCCAACCGGCCAGGGCAGCTGGCTTTCTTCCTTCAGTCTTTCCCTGCCCTCTGCTTATGGAATAGATTTTTTAGGTCAGGACTTTTTCCAGGGTCTGCATGTATAAACAAGAAGTCAAGTGTCGGCCTGGCATGCAGGAGTCCCAAGTTCAATTTCCAGCCAGGGCACACAGGAGAAGCGCCCATCTGCTTCTCCACCCCTCCCTCTCTCCTTCCTCTCTGTCTCTCTCTTCCCCTCCTGCAGCCAAGGCTCCATTGGAGCAAAGTTGGCCCGGGCGCTAAGGATGGCTCCATGGCCTCTGCCTCAGGCGCTAGAATGGCTCTGGTTGCAACAGAGCAATGCCCCAGATGGGCAGAGCATCGCCCCCTGGTGGGCATGCCGGGTGGATCTCGGTCGGGTACATGCGGGAGTCTGTCTGACTGCCTCCCTGTTTCCAACTTCAGAAAAATACCGAAAAAAAAAAGTCAATCTTAAAAGGCTACTGTATGGCCAGTAGCCACGGCTACCATTACAGCCGCCTGGCCCATGTAGGTTCACATCTGATTCAGACAGACGGTAATGAAACAATGCAGCCAAGAACTGGTGGGCCATTAGCTTTAATCCTAGCTTGCACCCGGCGGGGAAGAAATACAATGGCCTTTTTCTGCCCTGCTCCAGCATGGGCTCCTCTGCCCCATTTTATAGTGTAGAAATCAAAACTTTTAATCCAATATACAAACAAGGAAGTCTCTGATACAAAATCACTTATCTGAGGCATAATGGGATTCCTCATGACAGTGCACCACCCCACATCATGCAGCAGTCAAGGGTGTGGGGAAAAGCTAGATCAGAGGTCCCCAAACTGCGGCCCCCTGAGGCCATTTATCCGGCCCCCGCCGCACTTCTGGAAGGGGCACCTCTTTCATTGGTGGTCAGTGAGAGGAGCATAGTTCCCATTGAAATACTGGTCAGTTTGTTGATTTAAATTTACTTGTTCTTTATTTTAAATATTGTATTTGTTCCCATTTTGTTTTTCTACTTTAAAATAAGATATGTGCAGTGTGCATAGGAATTTGTTCATAGTTTTTTTATAGTCTGGCCCTCCAACGGTCTGAGGGACAGTGAACTGGCCCCCTGTGTAAAAAGTTTGGGGACCCCTGAGCTAGATCTTAGTATTAAAAGGGTGGGAAAGGCTTAGTCTTAAAACCAAGCCCCAGGCTATAAGGGCCTTGCCTGCCTACAGCCTGTCTCCCACACACAATGCAAACTATAAGCGAGCAAACATATACATCATATTTACAAACTTATTTGACCCACAGCTACACACTGTATGAGTCCAACTCTATAACATTCTGGGAACAGCAAAACTATGAAGGCAGTAAAAGGGTCAGTGGTTGCCAAGGGTTGAGGGTGGGTTAGTGGCATGGTAGAGATGAACAGGCGAAGCACAGAGAATGTTTAGGGCTATTCTGTATGATACTATAATGGTGAGCACATGGCATTATACATTTGTCCCAACCTATAGTATGTACAACACCAAGAGTGAACCCTAATATAAACTATGGACTTTGGTGACAATGGTGTGTCAGTGTAAGTTCATCAATTATAACAAATGTACCACTCTGGTATGAGGGAGCTTTGCCTCAGAGAGGTAGGGTGGAGATGGGAAGTTTCTGAACTTACCACTCAATTTTGCTGTGAACTTAAAGCTGTTCTTTAAAAAAAAAGTCTATTTTATAAAATTCCTCCAAAAATTAATCATTAAGCAAAATAAATGCTATAACATAGCTCTCCAAACAATTACAAGCATGGAGAGGAGAGGTAGGGGAGAAGACCTTAAATAAGAAGCTCAAAAACCAAGAACAGAAATGGATTTTTTAACACATAAAGTAGAAATAAAATAAGACTTTATAATTAAAGTCAAATACAAAAGAAAAAACATTATGAGAAACTCAGTTTAAATTACAAGATACACAGGAATAACATATTGAATAAAAATTTAATAGGGAACAATGAATAACATAAAGAAAATAAACAAGTGAATTAAAATGGAAAAAAAAAGAAACAAGTAAAAAAGGTAAGAAAGTTGAATTTGAAGCCAGACAAAAAAGAACCAGCATACTTATACTTGAAGTCCCCAAAGACTAAGAACAAAACAAACGAACAGAAACAATATTTGCAAATATAATCCAAGAATACTTTTCGAAAATAGACCTGAATCTACATATACCTAAAGGGGCATACAAGGCACCTGGAAAAATTGGTCTGAAACAATCAACCTTGAGACACATCCTAGTAAAACTGTGTTGGACAGAAAAAATGTATTATGCTCACTTTGTTAAAGAGGCCGTTGCCCAGGTGATATTAATGTGTGTTGAGAATCCTTGTAGCCTGGAGCTTGGTTTTGGGATTAAGCCTTTCCCACCCATTTTTGATGTGGGGCGGTACAATCCAATCATGCCTCAGAGAAGTGACTGTATTAGAGACTTCCCTATTTTGTATATTGGATTAGAGGTTGTGAAGCTACAATATAAAATGGGGGTAGGATGGGAGCTGGCGCTCTTGGTTCCTGGGATGATTAGAGGAGAGAGCAGAGTAGAGAGCAGAGAAAGGCCACATGGAGGAGGCCAGGAGAAGCAGCCAAGATGGCGGAGTGCTGAGTGAGATGCCAGTTTGTGTAGAGTTTGTATCTGGGATAAGGAAGGAGATGGGGAACTGAGGAGAATAAGGCTGGTGAGCTAGAAACCTTTGATTCTAGGAAACTCGGATAAGTCAGTGGCTTTGTAAGCACTGAATGATTGGTTTTGGAGCCCAGTGTATGTTTTTACTTGCCTGCCGGGTGCAAGCTAGGATTAAAGACTATGGCCCACCAGTTTGTGGCTCCGTTGTTTCTTTACTGACTGTCCGAATCCAATGAGAACCTGCATGGGCCGGGCTGCTTTGATGGTGGCCCTGGCCATGGCTCCTGGCTTTACAAACTGTTAGGTTTTTTTTTTGTTTGTTTGTTTTTTGTATTTTTCTGAAGCTGGAAATGGGGAGAGATAGTCAGACAGACTCCCGCATGCGCCCGACCGGGATTCACCCGGCACGCCCACCAGGGGCAATGCTCTGCCCACCAGGGGGCGATGCTCTGCCCCTCCGGGGCATCGCTCTGCCGCAACCAGAGCCACTCTAGCGCCTGGGGCAGAGGCCAAGGAGCCATCCCCAGCACCCGGGCGATCTTTGCTCCAATGGAGCCTTGGCTGCGGGAGGGGAAGAGAGAGACAGAGAAGAAGGAGGGGGTGTGGAGAAGCAACTGGGCGCTTCTCCTGTGTGCCCTGGCCGGGAATCGAACCCAGGTCCCCCGCACACCAGGCCGATGCTCACCGCTGAGCCAACCGGCCAGGGCCAAAACTGTTAGGTTTTAAGAATAAAGTAAGGAGGCCCTGGTTAGTTGGCTCAGCGGTAGAGCATCAGCCCGGCATGTAGAAGTCCCAGGTTCAATTCCCAGTCAGGGCACACAGGAGAAGCGCCCATCTGCTTCTCCCCCTCTTCCCCTCTCATTTCTCTTTCTCTCATGCGCTCTCTCTCTCTCTCTCTTCCACCTTCCTCCAGCCATGGCTTGACTGGAATGAGTTGGCCCTGAGCACTGAGGATGTCTCCATGGCCTCTGCCTCAGGTGCCAAGAAGAGCTCTGTTGCTGAACAATGTAGCAATGCCCCAGATGGGCAGAGCATTGTCCTCTAGTGGGCTTGCTGGGTGAACCCCAGTCAGGGTACATGCAGGAGTCTGTCTCTGCCTACCCTCCTCTCACTGAATGAAAAAAATAATAATAAACTATAATAAAAATTCTAAGCACCTCCAGGCAAAAAGATAAAATTATTTACTAGGACAAGAGAAACAGACACATACAAATTACGGCAAGAACTGAACAGCATTTTATAATAATTCATACCAAGAAGAGTGAACCAAGAATTTTAAACCCTGACAAGCTGGCTTTCAAGTATTGAAACAATATTAAAACAATCATAAACATGTAAAAACTCAAGACGTTCTATATTTACAAAGCCTTGTTGAAGAATCTAGTAAAGACTCAATCAACAGATAACTCAGAGAAACTCGGCAAAGAGATTGATTTAATATATTTAGTGATAGGTCCAATACTAAATATGATGGAAGACTAATATAGTATATAAAAATAAATGCAAGTTAAAAGATGGAAAAAGAAAAGAGTGGAGAAGAGAAAAATAACAAGGTGATTAATTGTTGTAGAGGCAATAGATGAGAATTAAAGGACAGAGCTGAAAACTGACAAAGCAGATTGTAAAAGACTAAATTTAAAAACAGGGACTAATGGCACTAAAAAGGTAGAAATACAAGGACAAAATCACAAATCTTCCTAAATACCAAGAAATCAAAAATAAAAAAACAAAGAAAACCTATCATGTAGAGAAATACAGTAATTATAATACATCTAGTTGTTACAAAAAAGATAATAAAATTGTAACCAAAATATATCAATCAAATTAATAAATATGCATGGGCTTAATTAATCTAATATAAGAAAAAGATTTTCAGTTTGACTCGCAAAGTAAGAAACAACTATATAACCATATACAAAAGAAAAATCTAGAACAAAGCGATTGAAAAAAACTAAAAATAAAGAAATTGGCAAAAGTATAGCAAATGGAAACAATAGCAATGGGGCTCAGTTTTGATATCACACACAGTAGAATTCACGTCATAAGCATTAAACACAACAAGGAACAGTTTTTTTGTTTTGTTTTGTTTTTGACAGAGACAGAGAGAGTCAGAGAGAGGGATAGATAGGGACAGACAGACAGGAATGGAGAGCGATAAGAAGCATCAATTTTTCGTTGTGGCACTTTAGTTATTCATTGATTGCTTTTCTCATGTGCCTTGACTAGAAGGCTACAGCAGACTGAGTGATCCCTTGCTCAAGCCAGTGGCCTTGGGTCCAAGCTGGTGAGCTTTGCTCAAACCAGATGGACCTGCGCTCAAGCTGGCGACCTCAAGGTCTCAAACCTGGGTCCTCCGCATCCCAGTCTGATGCTCTGTCCACTGTGTCACCACCTGGTCAGGCAACAAGGAACAGTTTTTAATGCTAAAAACCCCAATTCACATATGTGATATGCACCAAATAACACAATAACCAACTTTTAAAGGCAGAAACTAAAGGAGATACAAGGAGACAGAAATATACGTTTGTAAAGCCAGTGGCCGGGGCCACCATCACAGCAGCCTGGCTCATGCAGGTTCACATTGGATTCGAACAGTCGGTAAAGAAACAACGGAGCCAAAAACTGGTGAGCCATCTTCTTTAATCCTAGCTTGCAGTCGGTGGGCAAGTAAAAACACACACTGGGCTCCAAAACCCAGTCACATTCAGTGCTCACAAACTACTGACTTATCTGAGTTTCCTAGAATCAAAGGTTTCTAGCTCACCAGACTTATTCACCTCTGTTGGGCAGATAAAATGTATTATGCTCACTTTGTTAAAGATGACGCTGCCCACGTGGAGGCCGTTGCCCAGGTGATATTAATGTGTGTTGGGGGCGGGCTGTGGGCAGGCAGAATCCTTGTAGCCTGGGGCTTGGTTTTGGGATTAAGCCTTTCCTACCCTTTTTGATGTGGGGTGGTACAATCCTATCATGCCTCAGAAAGTGACTTTGTATTAGAGACTTCCCTATTTTGTATATTGGATTAAAGGTTTTGATTTCTACACTATAAAATGGGGGCAGAACGGGAGCTCGCTCTTGGTTCCTGAGATTAGCATGAGAGATCAGAGCAGAGAGCAGAGAAAGGCCACGTGGAGGAGGCCAGGAGAAGAAGCAGCCAAGATGGTGGAGTGCTGAGTGAGAAGAGAGTTTTGTGTAGAGTTTGTGCAGGGAGAAGGAAGGAGATGGGGAACACAGGTGAATAAGTCTGGTGAGCTAGAAACCTTTGATTCTAGGAAACTCGGATAAGTCAGTAGCTTTGTGAGCTCTGAATGTGAGTGGGTGTTGGTCAAATGAGTTTGTAAATATGATATATGTGTTTGCTCGCTTGTGGTTTGTGTTGGGTATGGGGGACGGACTGAGGGCAGGCAGGGTCATTGTTGGTCAAATAAGTTTGTAAATATGATATATATGTTTGCTCGCTTGTGACTTATATTGGGTGTGGGGGACAGGCTATAAGCAGGCCAGGTCGTTGTAGCCTAAGGTTTGGTTTTAGGACTAAGCTTTTCCCCACACCCTTGACTGATTGTATGATCTGGGTGGTGCACTCTCATGAGGAATCCAATTATGCCTTGGATAAGTGACTTTGTATCAGAGACTTCCTTGTTTGTATATTGAATTAAGGGATTTTGGTTTTCTACACTATAAAGTGGGACAGACCAGGAGCTTACTCAGTCAGTTCCTGCTATCACGATTGCAGGGACTTCCCTGATCCCTTGCCCTTCATGGGAAAAGCTGGTTTTCTGCTTTTCCCTTGTCTTCTTTCGTGGTTTGCCTGTCTTGGTGAGACACCAATAAATAGGATGGTGTAGAGCCAGAAGCCATGGCCAGGGCTACTATCACAGCAGCCTTCTGGCCCATGCAGGTTCGCATTGGATTCGGACAGTCGGTAAAGAAACAGCGGAGCCAAAAACTGGTGGGCCATAGTCTTTAATCCTAGTTTGCACCCGGCGGGCAAGTAAAAATACACACTGGGCTCCAAAACCCAATCACATTCAGTGCTCACAAAGCTACTGATTTATCCGAGTTTCCTAGAATCAAAGGTTTCTAGCTCACCAGACTTATTCTCCTCAGTTCCCCATCTCCTTCCTTCTCCAGCATCAAACTGCACAAACTGGCATCTCACTCAGCACTCCGCCATCTTGGCTGCTTTTCCTGGCCTCCTCCACGTGGCCTCCTCCTGCTGCTGGCTCTACTCTCTCTGCTCTCTCATGCTAATCTCAGGAACCAAGCGTCAAGTCCCGTTCTGCCCCCATTTTATAGTGTAGCTTCACAACCTTTAATCCAATATACAAAATAGGGTAGTCTCTAATACAAAGTCACTTCTCTGAGGCATGATTGGATTGTACCGCCCTACAGCAAAAAGGGTGGGAAAGGCTTAATCCCAAAACCAAGCCCCAGGTTACAACGATCTCCAACACACATTAATATCACCTGGGCGATGGCCTCTTTAACAAAGTGAGCATAATACATTTTATCTGCCCAACAGATGGCCCACCATCCTCCGACTCCGCTGTTTCTCTGCCATCTGCCCGAATCCAATGGGAACCTGCATGGGCCAGGCGGCTGCTTTGATAGTGACAGCCATGGCTCCTGGCCTTACAGTCGTTGTAGCCTAGGGTTTGGTTTTGAGACTGGGCTTTTCCCCACACCCTTGACTGATTGTATGATCTGGGTGGTGCACTCTCATGAGGAATCCAATTATGCCTTGGATGAGTGACTTTGTATCAGAGACTTCCTTGTTTGTATATTGGATTAGGGGTTTTGGGGTTTCTACACTATAAAGTGGGACAGACCAGGAGCTGGCTCACACAGTTCCTGCTATCACAATTGCAGGGGCTTCCCTGATCCCTTGCCCTTCATGGGAAAAGCTGGTTTTCTGCTTTTCCCTTGTCTTGTTTTGTGGTTTGCCTGTCTTGGTGAGACACCAATAAATAGGATGGCCCACCATCCTCCGACTCCGCCGTTTCTTTATCGTCTGCCGGAATCCAATGGGAACCAGCATGTGAATGGCCACGATGGCGGTTCCTGGCCTTACAGTGGGTTTTGGAGCCCAGTGTGTGTTTTTTGCTTGCCCGCCGGGTGCAAGCTAGGATTAAAGATGATCGGGCCCGCCAGTTTTTGGCTCTGTTGTTTCTTTACCAACTGTCCAAATCCAATGCGAACCTGCATGGGCCAGGCTGCTGTGATGGTGGCCCTGGCTACTGGCTTTATGTTGGGCAGATAAAATGTATTATGCTCACTTTGTTAAAAATGTCACTGCTCACGTGAGGCCGTCACCCAGGTGATAGTAATGTGTGTTGAGAATCCTTGTAGCCTGGGGCTTGGTTTTGGGATTAAGCCTTTCCCACCCTTTTTTGATGTGGGGTGGTACAATCCAATCATGCCTCGGAGAAGTGACTTTGTATTAGAGACTTCCCTATTTTGTATATTGGATTAAAGGTTTTGAATCTACACTATAAAATGGGGGCAGGATGAGAGTTTGGGCTCTTGGTTCCTGAGGTTATCATTAGAGGAGAGAGCAGAGCAGAGAGCGGAAGGAGGCCACGTGGAGGAGGCCAGGAAAAGCAGCCAAGATGGCGGAGTGCGGAGTGAGATGCCAGTTTGTGTAGCGTTTGTATCAGGGAGAAGGAAGGAGATGGGGAACTGAGGAGAATAAGGCTGGTGAGCTAGAAACCTTTGATTCTAGGAAACTTGGATAAGTCAGTGGCTTTGTGAGCACTGAATGTGATTGGGTTTTGGAGCCCAGTGTGTGTTTTTACTTGCCCACCGGGTGCAAGCTAGGATTAAAGACTATGGCCCACCAGTTTGTGGCTCCATTGTTTCTTTACCGACTGTCCGAATCCAATGCGAACCTGCATGGGCTGGGCTGCTCTGATGGTGGCCCTGGCCCTGCCTACTGGCTTTACACTTTACAACCTCAGTTCCCCATCTCCTTCCTTCTCCCTGCACAAACTCTGCACAAACTGGCTTCTCACTCAACACACCGCCATCTTGGCTGCTTCTCCTGGCCACATGGCCTCTTTCTGCTCTCCTCTCTGCTCTCTCCTCTAATGATAATCTCAGGAACCGAGAGCGCAATTTCTTGTTCTGTCCCCATTTTGTAGTGTAGAAATCAAAACCTTTAATCCAATATACAAAATAGGGAAGTCTCTAATTCAGAGTTACTTCTCTGAGGCATGATGGGATTGTACCACCCCACATCAAAAAGGGTAGGAAAGGCTTAATCCCAAAACCAAGCCCCAGGCTACAAGGATCCTGCCTGCCCACAGCCCGCCCCCAACACACATTAATATCACCTGGGCGACGGCTTCTGTGTGGGCAGTGCCATCTTTAACAAAGTGAGCATAATATATTTTATCTGCCCAACAACGTTATATGAGATTTTAATATATCACTTTCAGTATAAGACAGCAAAAAGACCACACATCCATGAGGTTATACAAGACCTAAACAACACAGTAAGAAGGAAGATCTAATAGGTATGTGTTGAAATTTACATCCTGATAATAGAGGACCCTTTTTCTTCTCAAGCACACATAAAACCTCCACAAAAATTTATCCTGCTACAAGGCTGCAAAGAAATCACCTGAAAAAAATAAAAAATGAAACCCTTCTATTAAACAACTCTTCAGTAAAGGGAGAATATAAAATAAAATTACAGAATTTCTAAAATACATTGATAATAAAAATACTACGTATCAGAATTTATGGAATATATTTAAAACAGGGCTCAAAGGATCATAACCTTAAATATTTATATCAGTAAAGTGAAAATTTTCAGCTCAAAAACTGACAAAAAATTAAGCAAATCTAAAGAAAGCACAAGAAAAAAGATATTACAAGGAAAGGCAGAAATGAATAAGGTGGAGAAGAGAACGCATCGATCAAAGTGAATAACAGTCCCCTGTCCTGAGGATCCTTCATTCTCCTCTTCGACTGCATCAGTTCTTCCTGCTTCTATGTTGTGAGCCCTCTGCTAACTGCTCATGAACATTCTGCAAACCGGGAGGAGCTTTGGCGCCTGGTAACCACTATAACATTTAAAAGATGATGCAGATTTTGATAAACAGGAACCTCAAATGGAAACTGGGCAATAAGTTCAAATCCCCCTTTCAGGCTTTCTTACGGGTTGTCTCAGTTTTATGTTGAAACCAAAGGGTGAGGCCACAAGAGGCTTTGAGCAAAGGCTAGGAAGGAGGAAGGGTAATAACTGGTCAAGCAGGTACTTTTTCTCAAGGGACAAACAGCACTCGAGGAAAGGAAAACACTCCCAAGTTCACCAGCAATTAGACAAGGAACATAAGACAAAAAAATCAGGCCCTTGTTCTCTTATCTTGTACATCTGTGAGATAAGGGCTTCTACCTCACTGCTTCTGGCATTCATGTATGGCCCTCAGTGTGACTCAGAAAAGGCTGCAAGTATAAGACAAAAGTCACCCATTTCATTTAGCATATGACTGCACCATTATGATGGTACCATTAAACAGTGATATTAAAACAAATACAGTGGGGGCGCATGTCCCCACCTCCCTGCTCACTGTCTTCCTCGCTGCTCCCCACAGAAGAAGAAGGTGCTAAACTGACAGGTGATTGTTTTAGACACAACTGAGCGGAAGAGGGAGACCAAGTTCAGCTCCCTACAACCCAGGTGGTCAATACAAGAGTGGGGTGTGGGGTTTCCCCTCTCTCCGTCAGCGTCCCTCTTCTCACCCTATAATAATAATACCTGTAAATGGAGATGAGTCATATCAGAACTAAAAGTCCTGCCAACACCACTTCTTGAGAACGTACTACGTGCTGGGCACTGCGAGAGGGCTACAGATTAGAAAAAAAGGAAGCACTGGCCCCTTGTCTTGAGTAGTTCACAATCTAATGGAAGAGGAAGCTTTAGTTTCTGTGGAAATAAAGGGTCAGAGCAGAATTAGGGTTGGGGAAGGTTTCCTTGAAGAAATGACGTCAGACTGAGGACTGATGAATGTGTAGGAGTTAGTCAGGCCTAGAAGGGTGGGAAAGGTTTCCTCTCCTCACATGTCTGCCTAATGCACACCATTGTGGGGATGGGAGAAGAGAGACAAATAGTGAAATAGAATTTAAGTACTGAACTTTGAAGAAGTGCATTAAAAATAAACCCACAGCCTTTTCTCAAGTTGTAAGAAGGGTAAAAAACAAAACAGAACAACAGTCTTTTAGAGTGAGTTTGGTTAAAGCAAAGTAAACAACTTCTTGTCTCCAGAGGTGGGCCCAGACTCCAGGTGGCCTTCCAGTCACAGAGCAGGTGCTTACCTCTAAGCCACAGGCCACAGATGGAAGCAAGCACAACAGCACACACACACACACACACACACACACACACACGCACACGCACACATGTGAACAGCTGTTGTGTAAATTCCAAACCACACGCAGTTAAGTGAGAGATTATGTCACAAACAGTACAAACCCGGGAGGGTGGGGCCAGCCTGCTCTGCAGGAGGACAGGCAGAGCACTATCTAAGAACTGGGCTTGGACTCCACTCCCAGCTCTATCTCTGTCTTTAAAATGATTGTTACCAACGTGAACTCTGCCCCATACTCCATCCCTTGGAGACCTGGGTATTTATTAACTCAACTGGCATAAAGATGTGAGACCTGCTATGTTATTTCATGGACTAAGTTATGTTTCCCTCAAAATTCATATGTTGAGGTCCTATTTCCCAGGACCTAAAATGTGACCTTATTTGGAGATAGGGTCTTTACAGTGGTCATCAAGCTAAAATGAAGTCATGAGGATGGGGCATAATCCAAAAAGACTGGTGTCCTTATAAAAAGGGAAAATTTGGCCTGACCGGACGGTGGCGCAGTGGATAGAGCGTAGGACTGGGATGAGGAGGACCCAGGTTCAAGACCCCAAGGTCGCCAGCTTGAGTGTGGGCTCATCTGGTTTGAGCAAAAGCTCACCAGCTTAAGCCCAAGGTCGCTGGCTCCAGCAAGGGGTTACTCAGTCTGCTGAAGGCCCCTGGTCAAGGCACATATGAGAAAGCAATCAATGAACAATTAAGGTGTTGCAACGTGCAACAAAAAACTAATGATTGATGCTCTTCTCATCTCTCTCTGTTCCTGTCTGTCTGTCCCTGTCTATCCCTCTCTCTGACTCTGTCTCTGTAAAAAAACAAACCAAAAAACTAAAAAAAAAAAGGGGGGGGGGAAATCTGGACACACGGGCACACAAAGAGGTGTGGCAACAGGAAAAGACATAGTGGCAGCCATCCAAGCCCAGGCGAGAGCCTGGGACACAGCCTTCTCTCAGGGCCCTCAGAGGAACCAGCCTTGCCAACACCTTGGTTTTGAACTTTCAGCTTCCAGAACAGTGAAATGATAAATTTCTGCTGTTGCCAAAAAAAAGGGGGGGAGGAGATCTGGGCTGCAGAGGGCGGAGGTAGCAGATGCCCCAAAACATCACCTCGGTCATCGCAACTGTAACAGTTTCTTTTCTTGGCCTTTCGGTTTCCTTGCTGTGTGCCTCAGTTTCTCCTCTTAACACTGATAATTTTAAAATTTGCCCCTAAATTCCTTATTTAAGAGAACCGATGCTGGTTTATCGTTGTTTTCTAGTCTCATTCCACATCCCTTGCTGTGACTGATGGATAAGAAAAGTCGGCCAAGTTACATGCCAGTGTGAACTGTGCTCAGAAGACTCATCTCAGTCCAGCCTTGCCACTTGGGAATGTGGAATAAAGTCAGTCACTGAGAAGCTGTGTTCAGCTCACCTGGGGATGCTAGTCAGGTAAGTCATGACATTCAGAAAGTCCTCGTGTGGGATGCGTTTGAACCCCACACACTCTGGAAAAGTGATGATGGGGGCACCGTCGTTCCCTCGGCCTCCTGCAACGAAGAGGGGAGGTTAAGATGTTAGTGCAACATTGTCATGTCATGCCCCTGCAGGTAGAGGACTCTGACTAATATCAAGTCGGGAAATGAGCTTTGGCCTCTCCCTTTTCTATGTTATTTCAGAGTAGAATGTGGGAAGGTTGACACTGAACTGTTTTGAACAAGTCTCTCTTCTCCTTCATGCTTGCTCAGTGGTGTTGTGAGAATTTGATTTTTGAGTCCTTTGAAGATAGTTATAATGTAAAAGATCATACAGATTTAATTATTTTAGAATAGGTAGGATAGTAAAGAATGTCAACACAAATACATAACATTCCTCTTCATTTTTGTAGTCAATAAATTCAAAAGCTACAATGGTGGTTAAGAGAGTTAGTTCTACAATCAGATAGCCTGATTCAAATCCTGCTTTGCCAATTAATTTCTGTGTGGCTTTAGGCAAGATACTTAACCTAAACTGGAGTTTCCATACACACACACATATAAATATATAGGAATAATATATGATATATAATTATGATACTATTAATAATAGTATACATAGGAATAATACTTGTACCTACCTCAAAAGGTATTGTGAGAGTTAAGCAAAAATGTGTATGAAAAGCACCTTAGCAGATTGCTTACCACATATAAGTATTCAATAAATGATGACCGTTGTTATGATTATTATTATTACAGGGAGGCATAATAAGGGGCCCTTTGATAAATTATAAACAGATATAAGACATCCTTGTGAGAATAAAAATGTAAAATTAATATTTAAATATTTTATTTATTGAAGCAGAAGCCACCAAGTTAAATTAAATAGATATTTCCCAATCTGCTTGCAGCTGGATGTAGTAGCCACATGGCTAAATTCTAGCCCATGGTACCTACACTGTGTGCAGGTGCCTAAGGAAGCACGGTGAACTCACAGAAGCACCATGAATATTTTAAATTTTTGAGGGAAACAGCAACAGCTAGCATCTGTCACATGCCCTGCATTCTACTAGCTTCAGGTAGTTGACAATTTCAGCAGTAAGTCGTGCTATTCCTTTGAGTGGCATTGTGTCTTTGTGAAGCTGGCTTTGGGGGTGGCTGCTGTGATGAACACCAGTGTGGACCAGGAAGGGAGGGTGGTGATGTCTGGTCTGATTCCATGGGTTGAGACCATGGTAATTATCTAAGAATGAAGTTCTTGGTATTATTTTCTTCCCCTTTATGCACAGTTATTTTTTCAAACACCTACGAAGTTGTTAGGACTTACAGACTTATTCAGTTGCTTTAACTCTTTGGTATTGCGTTTGGCCAAGAAGGGCTGTAAAAATGACTGAGACCCTTAGGCACCGAGAACTGCGACAACGGGAAAACCTGTGCCCTCACCGAAGGGGTCGGCGCTGACGTGCCGGGAGCACCTTCCAGGTGGTGCCCACAGAGCAGAGCTACAGCCAGGGGAATGGTGGTGCCCCAGTGAAGGCAACTGCTACCAAGGATCGCACGTATCTCACGTAGCTAAGGAAAGAGGTAAAAGTGCACGGTGTGCTAGTGGTGAGTGAGGACCGTGTGGTTAATGTGGTGCAGTATCAATGTAGAAATGACAGGAAAAGAGACTCAGAAGCGAAGACGAGCAGTCTATATGATGACACCACCATTGCACCAGCCCATCCTGCTGCCATGAGTCCATGCCTCATAAATCACTGCAACTTGCTGTGTCAACTTGTTGCAAGGGAGAGAACGTGCTTTTGAACAAACCGTTTGTATCATGTCAAGACTAAGTCAGCAGTGTGGTATTTCTACACAAGTCTCTTGTGATATTGCTAATGTGAGTCTTAGGCTTTCAGAGACAAATCACTGAGGAATGAAATTGTCTGGAAGACCAGTTGTTCTTCTCCAAGAAGTCCTTCCTTATTAACCCAGTACGCTTATTTTGAAGTTTAAACAAAAATACTAAACTTTGACAAGAAGACTGAGCTACCTCTTTATGTTGACTGAATATTACCAGCTTTCATCTAACATTCTTCCTTTTTGTAGTTTCACAATCATAGGAAGTTCCAGAGAAACCTAAACTAAGAGAATTTGCATCTCTGGTAAGGCTAAACTTAGAGGCATTATAACACTGTATTAATTGTATAACTAATATTTGCCAAGAGAATGGCTAAAAGATTTCAGGGATCTAAAACACCCTAAACGATTCATTAGGATATGATTACACCATTTACTAATTTCGCCTTTTATAGTTAATTATAAAGTGAGGCTATTCACACACCACAGAAAGGTAGTTGGAGTTTCCTTGTATCCTGGTTAATACCAACACTGAACACCGGAGGGCAGAGAGGCCCTCCTCCTTCCTCGCCCTCCTCCTCTCCAGGTTAACTGAGGACACTGCGGTTGGTCTTTAGCGGCAGAAATGCTAAAGAAACAAAGCTGAGCCTTCTTGCAGCAGTTGACAACCCACAAGGCATTCAGTGCCACCTTGTGAAGAAACGTGGAAGCGCAAAAGGAAGACTGTGCCAAAGATAAAACCAACTGAGTAAAATGGTTACCTAAATAAAATAATCTTCATTCCTCCTCGCACCATTTTTACCTGTTCGTTAAATGGCATGAAGACTTCATCATACAGAGGAGAATTTGGAGTGCTGGGAAATCCTATAGAAAGATGGTGAAGATCAACCATGGGAGAGGAAGTGAGGTAGCTACTGCAAGCACCATTTCATTCTTTTTTTCTAGTGTAGCTAGAAATACACATTGAAATATGTATTATTTTACAATGCTCCCTTTCATTTTTTCCTTGATATGGCAGTTCTCTTTTACATTTTATTTTTTTAAGTATATGAATAAGTAGGAGGGTAGCTGTACACCCTCTGTGGACACACAGTTCAATGCATCTCCCAGCTTCTCCTGCTGTCAGTGCAGCTGTATAACTGAGACCGGTTCAGGCAACAGAACATGGTGTGTGCTGTGGCTGCGCTGAGGCTTCTAGGAAGCAGAGTGCTCACATTCTGTCTGTTTTCTGGGCGCAGATAATCAGAAAGCCATTAAGTGGATAACAGAGGCAACAGCCATAAAGTTCTTCATGTGAGAAGCTGCACATGAAGAAAAGTCATCTGCCAATCAGAATCATACATGCTGGACTGTTCCCAGAGTAAGAACAAATTTCTATTGTGCTTGTTTGAGCCACTGTACACTTTGAAGTCTATTTGTTACAAGTTATAATATCTATAAGTTTTATTTCAGGATGGTGAGGGGCAATACAAATCACTTGGTATAAAAAGAAGGCATTTAGCCCGACCCGACTGAGAACCATTTCTGTAGCCTGCACTGCCCAACACAATACCACGAGACACATGTTGCTGTTGAGCATTTGAAATGTGACCAGTCCAAAATGAGATATGCTGTACATGTAAAATGCAAACTAGACTTCCCAAACCTGGAACAAAAAACCGTAAAGTATCTCAATAATTTGAATATTGATGACTTATCAAATAATATTTTAGACATATTGGATCAAATAAAATATATTATTAAAATTAATTTCATGTGTCCCTTTTTTAATATGGTTACTACAACATTTACAAATACATATGTGGATCACATTATACTTCTATTAAATAACACTGACGTTCTTGCACTGGTTCTCATTGCCCACGTGCCGAGTTACTAGCTCCATCTTTGATTTAGATATGAGTTTTGACTCTGCTCTCTTCCTTGGTAAGAATTTCCATTTGCCCCTTGAAACTCTACTCCTACCAATGCTTTGTTTAAGAAAGTAACAAACAAGTCCTACCTGCTAAATTCTCTTATAGCCAGATGCCGCCATTCTAGGCACTTTGCTTAAAACGTACTTTACAGATGAGAAATCTGAGGTTCAGAGTTGTGTTCATATGTGAACCCAGGATTATCTGAATACCAACCCTACAGTGTTTCCACCACACAACCTGCTTATACTCTCTCGTTTCCTAGCTAAGCCCTGAATTTAGAAAGATCCCAAATCACTGGGAACATTAGGTTGTCTTCCAAGGTCAAAGACACCAAAGGTCCCAGCCCTGGTCACTGTTCAGTTCCTGCTGGTGCTTTCACCATCCAGAAGCTTCAAACCGTCTGGCCACAAATCCGGGTCAGGCGTCATGCAATGAGCCCCTGCTCCTGTGCCAGGCATGGGGGCACACTCACAGAGCCCAGCAGGCCAAGCAACTGGCACCGCAGTGAGAAAAAGGCTCCATCCTGTCCTTGCAGGGTTTCTGGCTGATGAGGCCTCTGCTCACTCCAGAGCTCAGGGGAATCTGTAGAAAAACCTGCAGCTGGAACACCTTCATCCTCCTTGCCCAAAACAGGAAAAGGCAAACTGCTGTGACTCTGCACAGAGGCCACAGCTGGGCTGCCACAGCAATGGAGAGAGACCCAGTCTCAGAAATTTCTGTTTTATAACCACAACTACGCAGGAGCACCCACAACAGCCTAATTGCTGACACCTGCTGCCTCGGCCGGGTAAAGACAACAGCAGGCCTGCCCACTGCAAAAAAGCACTGACCCAGACCCTCATGGCTGCGCCGCTCTTCCAGACTTGCAGTGTTGCAAATGCTGCCACCACTAATCCATGCTCCTTTCTCATAAGAAGGGCAAACTTGAGGCAATAAGATGACAAAAGAAGCTCAGAAATGACTTTCTTTGCCATGGTCAAAGTGCCTTTCCTAAACCGGGGTATCCTCTTGGTCCATGTGAGCTCTCACAGTTCTGTGTTCTACAGGAAAGAGTGGCAGTGAACTCTTTTCCTGACTGAACTGTGGCGTTACATACCCAGTCACTGTGAGCATGGCTCCAGGTAACCCTTTGAGTAGTGAGTTTTTTTCATGCTCGCTGACCCCTAGGAGTGAGGGTTTTTCAAAAAATGAAACTAGTTCCAGTTACAGTTTTATTAATTTAAAATCATGTTTGTTTGATAATCAACTTATGGAAACAAGAACATACATTTGTCTTTTTTTTAATGTTCCTTACACATTTTTAAAATAAATCGATTGCACTCTGGATGGTCAGGAGGCACGAGGATGTGCATGAACATTTGTACTGCTCAAAGGGTTAATTACAGAACTGTATCACACTGAGAACTATTTTTTGCAAAATAAGCCTAAAATAAACAATCTTATGGGATTAAAATATATCATGAAATAAGGCAAAACATTTATTTGGAAGTTGTAATAGTAAGCATTTTTCATACATTATGTCATTTAATCCTCAAAATTTTAATGATTCCATTCATTATTCAAAAGAGGAAACAGAGACGTACAGAAGTAAATTGCCCAAGGTGAGGCAGCTAGTCAGTAGCAGAATCTAAGTCCTTATTTAGGGTTATCTGTTACCTGTTTCTGTTTCTCCTATTCTGCCTCTAAGAAATAAGGAAAGAGCCTGACCAGGCAGTGGTGCAGTGGATAGAGCATCAGACTGGGACACAGAGGACCCAGGTTTGAAACCTCAAGGTCGCCGGCTTGAGCACGAGCTCACCAGCTTGAGTGCGGGGTCATTGACTTGAACGTGGGAATGACCCGATGGTCGCTGGCTTGAGGCCAAAGGTCGCTGGCTTGAAGCCCAAGGTTGCTGGCTTGAGTGACCTGGCCACTTGCTCTGCTGTAGCCCCCACCTCCCATCAAGGCACATATGAGAAAGCAATCAATGAACAACTAAGGTGCCACAATAAAGAATTAATGCTTCTCATCTCTCTCTCCCTTACTGTCTGTCTGTCCCTCTCTCTGACTCACTCTGTCTCTGTCAAAAAAAAAAGAAATACCTCAATAATACTCAAAAAAGGTCACTTTGGATCACTAAATGTATAAATGTATAATTAGTTGCTGGATTCCTTCCCTGATGAGCACTGTAACTATAAACTGATTATATATTCACTATATACTCCCTGTGTAATTCTATACTCAATCCCGAGGCTCTCAAACTTGGGTGTAAAGCTGTAGGAGTTCACCCCGCCTCACCCCGTCATGCACTGCACTGGCCGTGTGGCTCGCTGTGGCGCATGCTCACAGCAGCAGCTCAGGAACCCAGGGACAGTTCCCCTCCTGCATTTTGTTCTACACCATCCTAGGTCACTGTGGAAAGCTCTGAGCCTGCTCCTTCAGGAGGACAGCGGGCACTTCCTCCTGGGCCCAGACTGTGGTGCCTGGAGGTGGATGTCAGGAACAGGGAGTTTGCTGCCCTCAAAGGACAGCCCAGGAGGACTCGGATAACTCTGAACTGAGCACCTACTATGTTTCATTCTCTGTTCTAAACACTGGCATTGTAGGCAGAGAGAAGAGAAATGAGGACTCTGTACGTAACAGAGTTTTCAGTGAGTATATGAGCACTGACTACTGTGGAGAAAAGACCGGAGAATTCCTCAGAAGTTCTAAATTGCATAAAATGTCCCCACCTTAATCCAACCCTGGGATGAGAGAGGTATCCGAATAACAAAAATTAAGTTTCTCTTAACTCAGTAGAATAATTAATTTAGAGCAGATTAAATATGATTTAGAGGAAGAAAAGAAATGTGACTTTTTCTACCTCCCATGTTATAGAGCAAAATCCATACTAACTACATATTGCCTCTGCAATGTAACTAAGATATCTTTCATCTTGCTTTTTCCAGAAGAGATATAAAAGACAAGGAGAGTGACCTGTCGCTTTGTATTTCTGTGGTATGGGCTAACACCTAATCTCACTATCCTATGCTTCCAAGTTTGCTCTAACTATAATTTAGGATTTGGTATGTACTACCAGTTTCAGTAATTAAAGTCATATCACTCTTCACTAAGTGACTAGTATTCTAGTAATAACCACTTTTCAGGACTGTGCCTAGGTTCAGAAAATTTCTAGCCTTTTATCAATATTAGCCTCTCTCTATTCCTAATCAAATGCTTAATTTAAAAATATATTAAAATAAGGTTCTTAACAGCTGTGGATAATTGACAAATCTCCCAAAGAACAAACAACCTCAGTAATGTTCATGAACCCTTAACCAAGACTCTCTCAAGGTTGGATCTTAGAAGAACATCACAGTGGCAGCTGATCTCGGTAGTTATTTCTTTTTCTTACTCAAAATCTCTTCAGCTCTGCTCTTTTACAAATGTACTCCCGCCTGACCAGGCGGTGGCACAGTGGATAGAGTGTCGGACTAGGATGCCGAGGACCCAGGTTCGAGACCCTGAGGTCGCAGCTTGAGCGCGGGCTCATCTGGTTTGAGTAAAAGCTCACCAGCTTGGACCCAAGGTCGCTGGCTCGAGCAAGGGGTTACTCGGTCTGCTGAAGGCCCGTGGTCAAGGCACATATGAGAAAGCAATCAATGAACAACTAAGGTGTCGCAATGAAAAACTAATGATTGATGCTTCTCATCTCTCCGTTCCTGTCTGTCTGTCCCTATCTATCCCTCTCTCTGACTCTCTCTTTGTCTCTAAAAAAAAAAAAAAAAAAAAAGAAATGTACTCCCGCCCTGGCCAGATGGCTCAGTGGTAGAGCGTTGGCCTGGCGTGCAGGAGTCCCGGTTCAATTCCTGGCCAGGGCACACAGGAGAAGCGCCCATCTGCTTCTCCACCCCTCCCCCTCTCCTTCCTCTCTGTCTCTCTCTTCCCCTCCCGCAGCCGAGGCTCCATTGGAGCAGGGATGGCCCGGGCGCTGGGGATGGCTCCATGGCCTCTGCCTCAGGCGCTAGAATACCTCTGGTTGCAACAGAGCAACACCCCAGATGGGCAGAGCATTGCCCCCTGGTGGGCATGCCAGGTGGATCCCGGTTGGGCGCATACAGGAGTCTGTCAGACTGCCTGCCGTTTCCAACTTCAGAAAATTACAAAAAAAAAAAAAAAAAAAAAAAAAAAAAAGAAATGTACTCCCTTGAGAAACCCACCAAAGTGCACCCAATAGCAAATAGAATGACAGCTATGAGACTTCACCCTCCTCCAGCTTGATGGTCCTCAGTTCCTTCTAGTCTGGGTGAGGCTTAATGGATGACTGAGACTCAAGAATAACATTCATCAATATTCCAGAGGCTGGGGCC
This sequence comes from Saccopteryx leptura, assembly GCF_036850995.1. Lineage (NCBI taxonomy): Eukaryota > Metazoa > Chordata > Mammalia > Chiroptera > Emballonuridae > Saccopteryx > Saccopteryx leptura. Next base: position 70,380,008 of record NC_089510.1, on the reverse strand, counting down.
TCTGAGCACAACTCCCAACAAAATCTAGAAATACAAATGAATTAGCCCCTTACCTGAAAGTATGGCAAATTGTCTGTGAAGTTGTTCAATTATATCCACTGCCAACAAGGGCCTGATTTCCTGTTGCATAATTTCATCTGTACAAATGAAATGCAAATCATGTTAAAACCTTGCATATTACAAGGAGAAATTAAAAGGAAGGGAAGCTCTATACTTAGGGAAATGTGGGACTTACCAAGCTGTGGTTATGGATACATTATTCTCTTGAGAAACTGGTTCCTGAGATGCATGCATGGATCTGGGTTTTGAGTGGTTTGAAGCACATACACTTGAGACAGGAACACATTCCTAGAGCTTCTCCCAAAGTTTTGGGCGGGACCAGTGCAAGAAGTTGGACCCTAAAGTTTAAGCTCTAGTAGCTTCACAGTAAACCAACGAGGACAGTCTTATTACCAAGGGACGTCTTTAAGTGTCTGCTCGCTCCTTGCAGAAGGAAATTTTAAACACAATTTAAGTTACCAGAGTTCATCTCAAGCTGGGCTATAAAATCAGTCTAGATTTATGAAGGTTCTTTGAGTTTTGTTTCCTTCCCTCCATTACTTACTTCCTTTTTGCCTCCATTTCTTTTTCTTTCTGAAATACTTAAGTAGCCTCTTCCCACTGCCAAGCATGTTGAACGAGGCACTTATTTATTTTGCTATTTAAAGATGCTCCTTATTGGATAAAGGGGATTAGAAGGACAGGAAGGTAAGTGGAATCCCTATTTCTGGGATGGGAAGAGAAAGCCATTTTCATGCTTTGTCTGCCTGAGATATTATTATCTTTGTTTAACCCTTTGTGTAGTGTGAACGTTCATGTCCATCCGTCCTCGTGCCTCCTGACCATCCAGAGTATGATGGTAACAAAAAATTTTATTTAAAAAATGTGTAAGGCAACATTAAAAAAAGACAAATGTAGGCCTGACCTGTGGTGGCGCAGTGGATAAAGCATCGACCTGGAAATGCTGAGGTCGCCGGTTCGAAACCCTGGGCTTGCCTGGTCAAGGCACATATGGGAGTTGATGCTTCCAGCTCCTCTCCCCTTCTCTCTCTATCTCTCTCTCTCCCTCTCTCTCTCTCCTCTCTAAAAAAGAATGAATAAATTAAAAAAAAACTTAAAAAAAAAAGACAAATGTATAAATTGGTTATCAAACAAACATGATTTTAAGTTAATAAAACTGTAACTGGAACTAATTTTATTTTTTGAAAAAAAAACTCACTCCCAGGGGTCAGTGAGCATAAAAAATACTCACTACTCCAAGGGTTATCTATTGTATTTCCCAGGGAATCTCAAATAATAAATTGGTTATTATTTCTACAACAGTTAAACATCTGGTTGGATTAAGGCATGTACCAAATAGCTTGTACACTAATATTAAATAGGAATCTCCTGTTAATTCAGCATGAAGTCAGGGTAATGTTATGATATTCTAATGTTGACCAGTCAGAGGTTATGTACGGGAAGCTCCTCTTAGATTCTCAATTTCTCCTTCTCAGCTTTGGTGTGAAAGTCCAAGGATGGAAGCACGTGGAGATGTATTCAGGAGGTACTTAGTAAATGCTGGTTATATATATCCATTGCTCTGTACAGGCCTTTCCTGGATTTGCTTTCTGAAAGTCAGATTAGGGTTTTGGCAAGTGCCCGCTTAAATCCCGAGACCCTTCCTCAATGATTTCTACCATTTTTTTCTGGAGGAAAGGGGGTAAACTCAGGCCAGAGTGCCTTCATCCCAGTACTCTTTCCACTCGAAATTCAAGGAAGTCCTGCAGTACTATTAATTCTATGGCATTGTTATATTTTACAGAAAGGGAGAACCTTCTCTGTTAGACACACAAAGTATTTAACAGTAAGATTATATGACGTCTGAGACCCGCTTAAAATACTCCAGCACTCCTCTCTACCAAAAGTGTGCAGGGAGGAGGAAAGAAGAAACCAGACTGAAAAAATGTGGATACTTGTTGAAGCTAGCTGATGGGTCCATGGGGGTTCATTATATAATTCTTTCACGTGTTTCAAATACAGTTAAAGTATTACAACAACATACAGAGCTTAAACACAAACAGGGGTTATGTAGCTAAAGAGTTTTTCAGAAAACAATCTCCCAGTGGTCTAGGAAAGTGGCATGCTCAAACACAGAGCTGGATTACTATTTTTTCCCCCCATTTTTCCAAAGCTGGAAACGGGGAGGCAGTCAGACTCCCGCATGTGCCCAACCGGGATCCACCCGGCATGCCCACCAGGGGGCAATGCTCTGCCCCTCCGGGGCATCGCTCTGTCGCATCCAGAGCCACTCTAGCGCCTGAGGCAGAAGCCACAGAGCCATCCTCAGTGCCCGGGCCATCTTTGCTCCAATGGAGCCTTGGCTGCGGGAGGGGAAGAGAGACAGAGAGGAAGGAGAGGGGGAGGGGTGGAGAAGTAGATGGGCGCTTCTCCTGTGTGCCCTGGCCGGGAATCGAACCCGGGACTCCCGCACAGCAGGCCGACGCTCTACCGCTGAGCCAACTGGCCAGGGCCTGGATTACTATTTTTAATACATGAGAGAACATATTTAAGAGACAGACCCTAAAGAAAAACCAAGATCACAGAGGCAATTTATTATTATTATACCTCAATATTTGAGGTGTGCTTTTAATTAAACATTTTAAATTAGCAATAAGATGTGAAAGGGACAACAGAACTTAGTAAGCCAACCATTCTTTACTCCATCTTGTTTTTTATTTTATTTTTATTTTTATTAAAATATAGTCAAGAAATTTCAAGATGGCTGCAAGAGTAGGTAGAAGATATAACCACCTGCTCTTGGCCCCAAACCAATTTACAGCTAAATTATAGTGCAACCAACCTGAATAACCAACCGAAGGATAACTGAACTGAGATAGTATAACCAAGGGTTTGCAGAAGCAGCCATGTAGAGAGGGGTAAGAAGGGCAGAGACGCGGAACAGGCTGGCCCTGTGCCCAGCGATGGCGGCTGCGTCAGCAGGACCCCTCCCCACCAGGAGCAGAGGTTACCAATCCCAAGCAGGGATCCCTGACCCCGAGCAGCAGAGGCAGGAAGAGGAGCTCGCAAAGGATCTGGTGGTGAAAATAAGAGGAGATTGAGTCTGCCTGGGTCACCCAGATGCCACCCACACAAGGGTGAGCCCTCCCGTTGTGACAGCACCTCCCATTGTTACAGTGGGGAGTCCCCAAATGCTGGTGCGGCCACTGGGCCATGCTTTGTTCTGCAGAGGGGTCTGCAGGCTGCAGCCACCGGTGACTTTGGGGATGCTCTCTCTCAAGGGAGTCTCGTGGGGGAGAGAGATACTGACAGTGACTGAGCAGTACGGCTTTGGAAAAATACCCCGTTTCCCCCACCTCGGATGCACAGCCGGCTCCCCCCCACACTCACACCTGGTGGGACACTTTTCCCACCACGAGGCTGAACTTGCCATGTGCAGGGAGACAAGAGAGCAGCACAGAGCCAGGACTTTCTGTGACTCTGGAAGGAGGGCTGCTCCACTAGAGGCACGTGAAGAGACTCTGAGATTGGTGGCCTTGGCGAGAGACACAGGAAGCAGTAGGATGGACAGCCACCGGGTCCCTGTGTGGAGTCTTGTTCTCCAGTACACAGCCGCCATCATTCTTGGCTGGAGCACTCACCTTCTGATGGCATGAACCTGGGGAAAGCAGCTGCCCCACCCTCTGGACGCCCTTTCACCTCCCCCAGGGGAGATCAGAGCCTGCCGAGGAGGCAGGTGCCTTAGCCAGAGAGTAGCTAGAGGTCTGGACAGGCTCGGGGTGGCAGCAACTCACTGTCTGGTGTTAAGGCGAAGGCCATTTCCTCCACTTTCTTGTGAGTCTGACTCACACTTCACCCTCACTGGTGATTCAGTAGATCTACCTACCCTCCTGGCTGCCAGAAGACGCACCCTCTGGGCTCCAGAGGCCACACCTTCTACCTTATAGTGGCTTTGCCCTACAGAGGGCAGGGCAAAATCCAGGAGAGACTCAGCTATGTGGCTCTGAGACAGGGGCATACCCATTACCTTCCTTGGAGCCTGACAGGCACCTCCCCATCAGGGGAAAGCCACCAGCCCCACCCTCCCAACTCTACCAGAAGCTCTTCAGTGACTGAGCCTAACAGGCAGCCAGCAGTCAGAGGCAGCTAGAGGTGGATTTCAAGGTGCCTGGGAACTTTTGTTGATCTGCGCCTGGGCCCGGTGCTGGTAAAAGTCAGTCTTGGGCCTGACCAGGCGGTGGCGCAGTGGATAGAGCATCAGACTGAGATGCCGAGGACCCAGGTTCGAGACCCTGAGGTCACCAGCTTGAGCGTGGGCTCATCTGGTTTGAGCAAAAGCTCACCAGCTTGGACCCAAGGTCGCTGGCTCAAGCATGGGGTTAGTTACTCGGTCTGCTGAAGGCCCGCAGTCAAGGCACATATGAGAAAGCAGTCAATGAACAACTAAGGTGTCGCAATGCACAACGAAAAACTAATGACTGATGCTTCTCATCTCTTTCCGTTCCTGTCTGTCTGTCCCTATCTATCCCTCTCTCTGACTCTCTAAAAAAAATAAATAAAATTTAAAAAAAAAAAAAACTTTTTTTTTTTTCAGAGACAGAGAAAGAGTCAGAGAGAGGGATCCCAGTCTGATGCTCTATCCACTGTGCCACCCGCCTGGTCAGGCTAAAAATAAAAAAATAAAAATAAAAGTCAGTCTTGGTGTGCACCTTGATCCTTCCCACATTAACCTAAACCCAGCAGAGGCAACCACAAACCATTGGTCACTTGTAGCTCTAAACAGGTTGCTGAGGCTCAGTTACATGCAGCATCTTACATGGCCAGCACCAGGTTCCCTAAGGGTCCAAGAACCAACACACTCAGAGGACAGCTTCAGACAACGTCAGAGCAGGATTCAATTAGCTTCACAATCAGCATATCCAAAGGGCGATCTCATCAGGCACCAAACCCAGCCGAGGCGAACTCTGCTTTCTGTGGTTAGCACCAGCGCCACAGCTCACACGCACTGGTCAAGGCACAACCTCACAGTCAGCCAGCCTGAGGGCCGATCCCACACACAAGAAACCAATAACAATCAAGGCTCAGTTACAACAGGAAGGCCCACATAACCTACACAAGTATCATTCTAGGAACACCCAGCTCAGGTGGTCAAGGAGATTGCACCACTGCACCCAACAGAACACCTACTATATAAGGCTGCCCCACGAAGACTGGGATTCATATTAGATTTATCTAATACACAGACACAAACACAAAAGAGCAACCAAAATGGGGAGAAACAGAGATGCCCCAAATGACAGAATAGGAAAAATCTCCAGAAAAACAGCTAACTGAGATGGAGATAAGTAATTTATCGGATATAGAGTTCAGAGTACTGATTATTCAGATGCTCAAAGAACAAAGCAAGAACTTAAAGAGAAAGCAAGCATAAAAAAGGACATAGAAACCATAAAAAGAAACCACTCATAAATGAAGAACACAATATCTGACATCAAGAATATACTGGAAGGAATAAATAGTAGGTTGGATGAAGCAGGGGATTGAACTGGAGATTTGTAAGACAAAGTAGGAAAAATACATCCAATCAGAGCAGCAAAAAGAAAAAGGAATAAAAAGAACGAGGATATTTTAAGGGGCCTTTGGGATAACATGAAGCATAACAACCTTCATCTCACAGGGGTGTCAGAAGGAGGAAAGAGAGCAAGAGATTGAGAACCTATTTGAAGTAATAATGACCAAAATTTCCCTAATCTGGTAAAGGAGAAAGACACGCAGTCCAGGAAGTGCAGAGAGTTCAAACATAATGGACCCAAAGAGGCCTACACCAAGACATATCATAATTAAAACGGAGAAAGTTAAAGGCAAAGAGAGAATCTTAAGAGCAACAAGTGAAAAACCGTTAGTTACCCACAAGGGAGCCCACTTAAGGCTGTCGGCTGATTTCTCAACAGAAACACTTCAGGCCAGAAGGGAATGGCATGAAGTACTCAAGCAATTAAAAGTAAGAACCTACAACCAAGACTGTTTTGCCCAGCAACACTATCATTTAAAATTGAAGGAGAAGTAAAGAGCTCCCCAGACAAGAAAAAGCTAAAAGAGTTTACCACCAAATCAGTGTTACAAGAAAAGTTAAAGGGTCTTCTTTAACAAATAGGAGAAAGGAAAAAGAAAAAACAGAAGACAGTTAAAAGAATACAATGGCAATAAATACATATCTATCAATAATCACTTTAAATGTACATGGCTTAAATGCTCCAATCAAAAGACATATGGCAGCTGATTGGATAAGAAAGCACGACCCATATATATGCTGTCTACAACAGACCCACCTCAGAATGAAAGATACATACTGATTAAAAGTAAGGGAATGGAAAAAGATACTTGATGCAAATGGAAATGAAATAACACGGGGGTAGCAATATTTATATTTGACAAAATACTACAGATTTTAAAACAAAGGCTATACAGTAAGAGACAAAGAAAGACACTATATAACGACAGAGGGAGCAATCCAACAACAGAATATAACCCTTGAAAATATTGACACATCCAGTGTAGGAACACCTAAATATGTAAAGCAAATCTTGATGAACATAAAGGGAGAGATCAACAGCAAAACAGTCATAGTAGGAATAAATAAATGAGGCTACCTCAAACCAAGAATGTTTTTTACAGCAAAGGACCATCAACAAAATGAAAAGACAACCCACTAACTGTGAGAACACATATGCTGATACTTCTAAGGGATTAATATCCAAAATTTATATAGAACTTATAAAATTTAACACTAAAAAGCAAACTATCCAATCTTAAAAAGGGCAAAAAAAAACACCTGAAAAGACATTCCTCCAAAGAATATAGAGATGGTCAACAGACAAATGAAAAGATGCTCAATGTCACTAATCATTGGAGAAATGCAGATTAAAACCACAATGAGATATCACCTCACACCTGTCACAATGGCTATGATCAATAAATCAACAAGTGTTGGTGAGGATGTGAAGAAAAGGAAACTCTAGTGCACTGCTGGGAATGCAGATGGTGCAGCACTGTGGAAAAGCAGTGTGGAGTTACCACAAAAAATTAAAAATGGAACTGCCTTTTGACCCAGTGATCCCAATTTTGAGAATATATCCTAAGAATCCCAAAACATTAATTTAAAAGGATATGCACATCTCATGTTCTCTGGAGGTTTATTTACAATAGCCAAGATCTGGAAACAGCCCAAGTGCCCATCAGTACATGAGTGGATAGTAAGTTGTGGTACATTCACACAACGGAATACTAGATGGCCATAAAAAAGGAAATCTTACCTTTTATGACAGCACGGATGGACCTCATTAAGCTAAGTGAAATAAGCCAGTCCGAAACAGACAAGGACTGTATGATTTTACTCACATGTAGAATCTAATGAACAAAATGAACTAACAAGCAAAATATTGACAAAATCATACATAGAGAGCAGGCTGACAGCTGCTGGATGGAGCTGGGTGAGGGAAATGGAGGAATAGAGCAAAAAAGGACAAAAAAAGAAAAAACTCATGGACACAGACAACAGGGTGGTGACTGCCCGGGTCAGGGAAAGGGGAGGTGGAGGAGAGTATAGGGGGATAAATGGTGATGAACGAAGACATGACTTGAGGGTGAACACACAATATGGGGTATAGAGATACGTTGTAGAACTGGGTACCTAAAACCTGTATTGTGTTAACTAGTGTCACCCCAATAAGTTCAATAAAAAACATAGTTAATATACATTATATTAGTTTCAGACATACAACATAATTATTCAACATTAAGATACCTAACAAAGTCATCACCACATGAAGTCTAGTAACCATCAGTCACCATTTACAAGGTTATTGCAATATTATTGATTATACTCCCTATGCTGCACATGCCCTTCTCATTTTTTTTCTATCCCTTCCTCTTCAGCAACTATCTGATTGTTCTCAACATCTGTGATTCTGTTTCTGTTTCATTGGGTTTACTAATTTATTGGGGGGTTTTTTAGATTCCAAATATAAGTGAGTTCATTCATTTTTTTTCTCTGTCCTACAAACTTTACTTCACATAATACCTTCTATGTCCATCCATGTTGTTGAAAATGGCAAAGTTTCATTCTTTTTTATTGCATTGCATATAGACACATCCTCTTTATCCATTCGTCTGCTGATGGACATCTAGGTTACTGCTATAGCTTGGCTATTACTAGCAATGCTGCAATGAACATAGGGGTGCATATCTTTTCAAATTAGTGTTTTTATTTTCTTCAGGTAAATACCCAGTGCTGGATCACATGGAAGCTCTGTTCTTAATTTATTGACGTATCTTCATGTTTTCCATAGCAGCTGCTCTAATTTACATGATCACCAACAGTGCACAAGAGTTCCCTTTTCTCCATATCCTCACCAGCCCTTGTTACTTGTTGATTTGCTGATGATAGTAATTTTTTTTCTTTTTTTTTTTTTTTCTGAAGTGAGAAGCAGGAAGGCAGAGAGATAGACTTCCCACATGAGCCAGACTGGGATCCACCCAGCATGCCCACCAGGGGGCGATGTTCTGCCCATCTGGGGCCATTCTAGCGCCTGAGGCAGAGGCCATGGAGCTATCCTCAGCGCTCAGAGCCAACTTTACTACAATGGAGCCTTGGCTGCAGGAGTGGAAGAGAGAGACAGAGAGGAAGAAGAGGGGGAGGGTGGAGAAGCAGATGGGCGTCTCTCCTGTGTGCCCTGGCCGGGAATCAAACCCGAGACTCCCACACACCAGGGCCGATGCTCTACCACTGAGCCAACCAGTCACGGCCTGATGACAACAATTCTGACAGGTGTGAGGTGATATCTCATTGGGTTCTGATGTGCATTTCCTTGATGACTAGTGATATTGAGCATCTTTTCATATGTCTGTTGGCCATCTATATGTCCTTTTGGAAGAAATGTCTATTCAAGTCCTCTCTTCATTGTTTTATTGGATTGGTTGTTTTTGTCTGTGTAAAGTTTTATGAGTGCTTTATATATTTGGATATTAGCTACTTATTGGATGTTTCACGAATATCTTCTCACATTCAGTAGGTTGTCTTTTTGTTCTGTTGATGGTTTCATTTGGCATGAAAACAATTTTCAGTTTGATATAGTCTCATTTGTTTATTTTTTCTTTTGTTCCCCTTGCTCAAAGACATTGAGCAAAAAAGATGTTGCTAGGAATAATGTCAAAGAGTTTACTGCCTATGTTCTTGGAGTTTTATGGTTTCAGGTCTAATATTTAAGTCTTTTAAAAATATTTTATTTATTGCCTGACCAGGCGGTGGCGCAGTGGATAGAGCGTTGGACTGGGACGCAGAAGATCCAGGTTCAAGACTCCGAGGTTGCCAGCTTGAGCGTGGGCTCATCTGGTTTGAGCAAAAAGCTCACCAGCTTGAGCCCAAGGTCGCTGGCTCCTTGGTCGACCTCGTGGCGCAACGGTAGCGCATCTGACTCCAAGGTCGCTGGCTCCAGCAAGGGGTTACTCGGTCTGCTGAAGGCCCATGGTCAAGGCACATATGAGAAAGCAATCAATGAACAACTAAGGTGTTGCATCGTGCAACAAAAAACTAATGATTGATGCTTCTCATCTCCGTTCCTGTCTGTCTTTCCCTGTCTATCCCTCTCTCTGACTCACTCTCTTGTCTCTGAAAAAAAAAATTTATTGATTGATTTTTAGAGAGAGGATAGAGAGAGAGAAAGGCAGGAAGAGGAACAGGAAGCATCAACTCATAGTAGTTGCCTCTGTATGTGCCTTGACCAAGCAAGCCCAGTTTCAAACTGGTGACCTCAGCATGGCAGATGCTCCATCCACTGTGCTACCACTGGGCAGACACATTTAAGTCTTTAATCTGTGTTGTTTATTTTTATATATGGTGTAAAAAAAAGTGGTCCAATTTTTTTTTTTGGCATGTATCTGTCCAGTTTTGCAAACACTACTTATTGAAGTGTTATCTTTACCTCATTGTATACCCTTGCTTTATCATTACTTGACCATAGAAGCAAGAGTTTATTTCTGGTCTATTCTATTCCATTGATCTACAGTCTGTTTTGTACCAGTACCGTATTGTTCTAATTATTGTAGTTTTGTAGTAGAGTTTGAAATCTGGGAGCATATCTCCCACTTTGTTTTTTCTCAAGATTTCTTTGGCTACTTGGGGTCTTCTGTAGTTCCATATAAATTTTAGGATTAAGTTTTTCTAAATTTGAGAAGAAAGTCTTTGGTATTTTAATAGGGATTACAATGAATCTGCATATTACTTTAGGTAGTAAGGACATATTAACAATAATATTCTTTCCAATCCATGACCAAGGTATCCTTCCATTTATTTGTATCTTGCTCAATATCTTTCTTCAATGTCTTATACTTTTCAGAATATGGGTCTTCTCATCTTTAATTAAATTTATTTGTAGGTATTTTATACTTTTTGATACAATTGTAAATGGGATTGTTTTCTTGATTTCTTCTTCTGATTGTGTGTATAAAATGTAATAGATTTTTGTATATTGATTCTATATCCTGCAACATTACTGAAGTCATTTATTAGTTCAAATAGTTTCTTGGCAATGTCTTTAGGGCTTTCTATATTTAGTATCATGTCATCTGCAAATAATAAGAGTTTTACTTCTTCCTTTTCAGTTTGGATGTTTTTTATTTCTTTGTCTTATGTGATAGGTATGGCTAGGATTTCCAGTACTGTGTTGAATAGAAGTGGTGATAATGGATATCTTTACCTGTTCTTAATCTTGGAGAAAAGGCTTTCAGCTTTTCACCACTGGGAGATATTATCAGTGGGTTTGTCATATATAGCCTTAATGAAGTTGAGATATGGTTCTTCTATACCCAGTTTGTTGAGAGTTTTTATCATTTAAAAAAAAGTTGAATTTTGTCAAATGCTTTCCTGCACCTACTGAGATGGTCATCTGGTTTTTAGCCTTTATTTTGTTAACATGATGTACTGCATTGATTGATTTACTAATATTGAACAATCTTTGCATCCCTGGGATAAATCACACTTGGTCATGGTCTATAATCTTTTTTTTTTTTCACTGATTTCTGAGAGAGAGGGAGGGGGAGAGAGAGAAAGAGAAATATAGATTTGTTTTTTCACTTTATTTAAACATTCACCGGTTGATTCTTGCATGTGCCCTAACCAGGATCAAAACCCGCAACCCTTTTGATGTACTGTTGAGTACAGTTTGCTGATATTTTGTTGAGAACTTGTGCATCTGTATTCATCAAGGACACACTGGCCTGTAACTTTATTTCTTGGTAATGTCTTTATCTGGTTTAGGTATCAGGACAATGTCACCTTCATAAAATGCTATCCTAAAATCAGGTCAAACCATCATCAGTCAAGGATCAACTGAATAATTATAAAGACTATGTCCATAGAGAAAGCTTAAAGATATAATAATATCAAAAACATAAAAATTGTATGTGTGATGAGATCGCAGCCAGGTTAAAAAAAGAAAGAAGAAAATGTGGTGTGTTTGTGCACATGTGTGTAGGCATAGGAAAAAATACATGAAATAATTGTGTTAGAGTACTGGGATCACAGTGTAGTTACCCTGTTCAGATCACAAAAAAACAAGCATGCTCTGATAGCCTTTATTTTTGAATGCTAACAGGACTTTACTGAAGTATAATTTACATGTAGTACATGTACAAATCTTAAGTATACAGTTTGATGAATTTTGACAAATCTATACACTGATATAACCATCAACAGATCAAGACATAGGACATTTCCATGGGCTCCATCCATTTCCAAACTTCAGAAAGTTTCCTTGTGACCCCTATCCCAGGTCCCACACTCCTGAGAGCTCCACATATCACAGCCCTCCCTCCCATGAATATATGAGTTAAAGATCGTATGGTGCCTCTGTGACTCGCGGTCCAGACCTCAGGGCCGGCACAGTACACTATGGCTCTAAACATCTACTCTTGTAACATCACTGGGGCCCCAACAAAATAGTTCTCCATATCTCATGGTCTATATCCTCAAAGAAAAGATGACTGCCTCCAAATGCTATGACGGTTTGTGAGACGTGCCACTGCTGGAATCAGCGACAGACACTGCTTCTGAGGGCTGGGAGGGTCTGAGCGGTGAGGATTTGAGCAGCGGAAGTGCTTAGGTAAGAGAAAAGACAAATTAATTAATTTGTCGAGTCCTCCTTCTCATGTGGCACAAATGCTGTAGGTTACTATATAATGAAAGATCATGTCCAGTACTACCAAGCATCAATGTTCTTTTTTTCCTACAGATTCATTATGCAAACATTCAAATTTTAAACTCCTTGAACACAATTACATTTTATTTAGATCACATTTACTTCAGATCACTGCTCTCAACAGAGCTCAAATTATGTGAATATCTCAATTATAACAATATAGTGCTTTTGTTGAGATAAAGGCAAAAATATTTAATGGATTTATTGAGTTGTGGATTATGGATATGTTTATCACTCATCCAATTTCACTAGCTAATCAACACAACACTCAGACACATGCAATGATTCAATTTAGTCATCTTTGCTGTTTTCTGACTTTTAGTCATATATAAACTTCAGCTTTATATATAATTTATTTTTCTTATGAGGGTATGTACGTTTGTCAAGGTAGGAAGACAGATATATTGATATATTTTAGTGAACTGAGGCATACAGACAGACCTCCATTTGTACTCCTGCCCCAGGCTCTGCAAATGCCTATTTAAAACTGCTTTGAGAACTGATAAAATATAACTAGGCATAAGCATTTCTGTTTTTGAATACTTACCAAAGTCCCTTTTCTCCTTTTTTTACAGACAAAGTTGATACATTTTTTGAAAGCTTCTTAATTCTACAACATTTTACATTGTACCCTTGTATGAGACAAGCACTGCAGAGGTGGAAGTTTCTATGCCAAGTTTCCATAGCAACAAAAGCGGAGTATGACATTCTCCTGTAGCCCTTCAGAACTATAGGGGCGGTGAAATCCGCTGGGCTGCCTGGGGGATTGTGAATAAAAAGCAATCAGCGAACGCCTTGAGGGAAATTAAGAAAATCTGTGAAAATACCAAATTCCTCCTTTCCATAAAGCTCTCATGTTTTAACCCTAGATTTTCAAAGTGCCCCCACCAACATTTTTATCAATAATCCCCCAGAGGCCCTGGCCAGTTGGCTCAGTGGTAGAGCGTCGGCCTGGCGTGCAGAAGTCCGGAGTTCGATTCCCCGCCAGGGCACACAGGAGAAGCGCCCATTTGCTTCTCCACCTCTCCCCCTCTCCTTCCTCTCTGTCTCTCTCTTCCCCTCCTGCAGCCAAGGCTCCATTGGAGCAAAGATGGCCCGGGCGCTGGGGATGGCTCCTTGGCCTCTGCCCCAGGCGCTACAGTGGCTCTGGTCACAACAGAGCGATGTCCCGGAGGGGCAGAGCATCGCCCCCTGGTGGGCAGAGCGTCACCCCCTGGTGGGCGTGCTGGGTGGATCCCGGTCTGGGGCGCATGCGGGAGTCTGTCTGATTGTCTCTCCCGTTTCCAGCTTCAGAAAAAGAAAAAAATAATCCCCCAGAGCAGTGCTTTTCAAATTATAACAGTTATTTAAATAACTTGGGCTTTAAAATGTAGATTCTTATTCAGTAGCCTTGGGTGGGGCATTTCTAACCAACTCTCCTGATGCTGCTGAGGCCACAGAGAAGCAAGCACTGTCATCTCCCCTAGACCCACTTCAAGTGCCATGTTTATCGTATAATATCAATACATCCCAATTTATATTTTGGTCTAATTCTAAGCTTAGTATTGCCTTTCCAAACTCATAACAAGTTCTATCACAGTTACTCTGAGATGTAAAAGAGGTAATATGACATCAGTGGGGAATTTATGGAATTTCAAAGCAAACCACCAACACATGGCAATAACATGGGTGTTTGAGAAAAATCTTTTGAATCCTTGGGATCAAGGCTCAAAGAACTGAACGATAAATTTAATTGGCTTCTTTTTGAATTGAATTTATTGTATTCAAACTGCTCCCATATGTTAAATTAAATTAAATTAAATTACATAATGTATGTAAAGCTTATATAGCACAGCACACAGTCGGTAGTAAGTGCTCCATAAATGGTATATTAATCTTCACAACAGCCCTTTAAAGAGATATTTTTAATTATTACCCATTCTCATTTTACAGAGGGAGACCTGAAGGTGGGGGTGGGGCTGGTCGGGGCGGGGCTGGGCTGAGATACAGTTATTTTCTGTCTGCTCTCATAGTACCTGAATGCAGGGATTAGTGAGAGAGAAAGGAAGGAATGTTAGGTCAGAGCCTCCAGGGATTTTTCTTAAACAAAAATAAATTGATTGTCCATCATATTGCTAAAATGTCTAAAACCCTATCAGTTTGATTCATTTATATTAACATATTATTTGTAAGGTGCTTTAGAAAAAATGTAACTCTTGGAAGAACGCCATATTCAGTGATCATTAGTCATATTGAAATAGTGGCAGTGCCCTGGCTGGTTGGTTCAGTGGATAGAGCGTTAGCCCAGTGTGCAGAAGTCCCAGGTTCGATCCCTAATCACACATAAGAAGCAACCATCTGATTTTATTCCCCTCCCTCTCCCCCTTCTCTCTTTCTTCCCCTCTCGCAGCCAGTGGCTCGACTGGTTTGAGCATTAGCCCTGGGCACTGAGGATAGCTCGGTTGATTGGAGCATCAGCCCCAGACAGGGTTTGCCAGGTGGATCCCGGTCAGGGGCATGTGGGAGTCTATCTCCCCTCCTCTCACTTAAAAAAAAGAAAGAAAGAAAGAAAGAAAGAAATAGTAGGCAGTTAGACAGACATGAGCAGATAAGAGTAGGAATGATAGGCCAGGTAGAAAAGGTCACCAACAGACCAACCTGAGTACCTAGCAACAGGCAAAACAACGATTGTAGAATGAGCCTCCACCCCCAGGGTGATATATATGACTTCAATCTTCTTAAATTTATTGAGACTTGTTTTTTACAGTATTGCTCTTCTAGTGCAAATGTCCATTAATAGGGGTTTGGTTTAAAAAATTATAATATAGCCATACAATAAAAATACTATTGAGCCATTAAATATAATCAGATCGATCTATACGTAGTAGCAGGTAAGGAAGTTCAAAATATACTAAATTTGAGCCTGACCAGATTGCTCAGTTGATCAGAGCATCATCCTGATATGCCAAGGTTGCAGATTTGACCCCTGGTTAGGATACATATAATAATCAATTAATAGATGAATAAATAAGTGGGACAACAAATCAATGTTTCTCTCTCTCCCTTCCCTTCTCTCTAATATCAATCAATCAATCAATTTAAAAATATGCTGGGGTTTTTTAAAAAGAAAGAAACAGAATAGAATGTTCTAATATATGTTACATTTACATATATGTACATATAGAGGGACATAACTGAATTTTTGCAATAAGTAATTGATTCAGAAATGGCTAGCTGCCTACCCAAAACTCACAGTTCCTCTTCTATACAATAGAATCATCGTTGGAAGGTGGCTGCCTAGCAGGGACTTCACATACACACACACACACACACACACACACACACACACACACACACACACACACACACACACACACACACACCCTATCTCCAGCTTTGGCCTTGTGACTAGTGAATGCCAATGGGAGATGAATAAGAATGTGTGACTTCTGAGCTGGGGTATTGAAGAGACTGGTGTGCCTTCAGCACTGTCTCTTTTCCCTCCTACTGGGTGACAGTAGTGCTGAGGCCAGGGGATGGCAGACACACAAACGGAAGCAGGCAGGGTCCCTGACCACGGGCAGTATATTAGAGTGCATTAATCCATTGAAATTTAGGGTTGTTGCAGCACTTGGTATTACCTAATTTACAGGCATGCATTCATTTTATAATAATATTTTAAATTCATTATTATTATTTTTTTTTTAAAAAGAGGGGATAGTCAGTGGAAAAGCAAATCTCCAACTGCTGACTCTCCTTGACCCTCAACAATAAAATAGAATGTAGGTCTTGGTTAACACACATTTCAATCAATGTGCTTTCTCTTAATCCCAAGAAATCAGTATTATGCATAGAAGTTGACTAACATCACCCCATAAATATAAGATTGCAGTACTGTCAGAAAGGTCACTTACACACTCATAAAACTTGCATTAAGATAGTCAGACTTTCATTGCTGTCTTGAGTCCCAGACAGAATAAAATGATTGACAGCCAAAGGATATAGGTGAACCTTTCATAACCTTTTTAGTGGGGAGGAGGGGGAGAAAGGCAATAATAGTATACGCACTGCTTTGAGTTTAGGACTCAGAAATTCTTCATATTCTTTCAAATTACTTCCTTGCCTTACTATTAACAAAGCTGTAAAGCTCTTTTGATTTAACTTTAGGAAAATTAGGGCAATAAATTACACCTGAAGCCAAGCTCTATAAGGTATTGTGTGCACGCACAGGCAAGCACCCATGTGCTTTAAGTATGGAAAGCAAAATCTGATTAAGAAGTTGTTCTTTCGCCTGACCTGTGGTGGCGCAGTGGATAAAGCGTCAACCTGGAAATGCTGAGGTCGCCGGTTCGAAACCCTGGGCTTGCCTGGTCAAGGCACATATGGGAGTTGATGCTTCCAGCTCCTCCCCCCTGTCTCTCTCTATCTCTCTCTCCCTCTCTCTCTCCTCTCTAAAATGAATAAATAAAATAAAAATTTAAAAAAATAAAAATTAAAAAAAAGTTGTTCTTTCGTAAGTAGCAAATACACAGTAGCCCTTGCCTTTGAGAATACAGTATATAATTACATGATATAGAATATACTATAAACATGAATCATGTCTCAATCAGAAAGTATATGGCAACAATGATGAATTTCTTTTAAAAGCACGGTTCTCCATTCAATAATTCTCTTCTCTTGAATAAACCGATTCCAACTATAAATAAAGAGTAATGAGAAGAACAAAGGCATCTGCTTTAATCATCTTTTCTAGTCTGTGATCCAAGGGCTGGGGAAGGGGGTGTATCATTAACATTTTCAAGGCCAAAAAAAAATTAATAAGCCCATCCATAAAAGCAGCAGTCTTAGAAACAAGTTGTAGTTGCTTCAGCTCTTAGAGTAATGGCTTCCAAATACATAAAAGGCAGACTTAGAAATGCTGCTTCTTCTCACTCAGCCCCCTGAAGGGAAGTGTTCTCTTTTTTCTATTCTTAAACCACCAGTGTATTATCAGCTCATGTGTCTAACATAAGCCTTAGTGTTTCAGACTTAACATTTAAGATTCTTCTTCAGGAACATGAATTTCATAATCTGGATTATTTTTATTTTACAACAATATATGTTGGTAATTTTTCTTAATTTAAAAATACAACAAAAATAAGAAAAGTAAAACACTATTTTTCCCTTCTTCAAAATTATATAGCTGCCTGACCTGTGGTGGCGCAGTGGATAAAGCATCGACCTGGAAATGCTGAGGTCGCCGGTTCGAAACCCTGGGCTTGCCTGGTCAAGGCACATATGGGAGTTGATGCTTCCAGCTCCTCCCCACCTTCTCTCTCCTTTCTCTCTCCCTCTGTCTCCCTCTCTCCCTTTCTCTCTCCTCTCTAAAATGAATAAATAAAATTAAAAAAAATTATATAGCTATGAAATTGTCATGTAACAGTCAATATGTATATGTGTATAATTATAGACATACATGCTTTTATATTTTTTATAATTCAGATTTATTCATTCCATCTTACAATCTGATTATTTTCAGAATATTTTGACATCTTTTTACTATACATTTTTTAATAAATGACCATCTACAATGTTGTTAATAGCTTTTTTAAAAAAATAATTCTTTTTTAAAAAGTCCTTTTTAAACTCCTTAGGAAACTGGAGACAACAATGCAAAGTAAAATTTTTTATGTAAAATTTGTTAGTTAACCATTATTCCACTGAGAATAAGGCTGAATAACAAAATGTACATAAAAGAAAGGCATTAGTGCTCTCACGGTACCTTTTTTTGCCATACATTCCAGCCTGATGCAGCTTTCTAGGAAATGGTGGTAAGCCCTCATCTCTGCTTCTGTTATCCTCACCGAGGTGTAAGGTAAGTATCTCGGGTCTTGCTGCGCACACGTCTTACACCAGGAAGCCATTAGATTCCAGACTCCAGATGGTGCCAGCACCACTCTCTCTCCATTCCACTCGTTTAATCCTTTCTCCTGGCTAAGCTCTCTGAAGTTCACTCAAGGTCATCTCATTGCTGAGAGCTGATCCTTTGAACTGGTGCTCACAGGATTACAGGCCCCAAATATTACCAGATTTTCTCATTCAGAAATAAAAGGAAAACTGAGGGATGAGGATGTCGGGGTAAAAAGGGAAATCCTAAAGTCCATGAGAATCAGAATTTTTTGTTGTTGTTTTAGAGGAATCACATCATGAGACATACCTCAGGCTACTGGTTATTTAAAATAAAATAATAGAGATAATTTTCTTTTATAGAATGCTCTTAAGAAAATTTATTTCAGGCCACAATTCTCCCCTCTTTCTCTTCCAGCCTCTCCAGGCTGCCAACCAATACAATACAGGAAATGAACAAGGCAGCCAATAGAAGTTAGTTGGTTACTATGTGATAGATATGTGTATTCCAAACTGCCCTCTTGATGTTCTGCTTATCTGTCAGACCTCACCCTTACTGGACTATCGCCCCTGAGACAGAGGAATTCCAAGAAGCTGGCAAGCCCTCCAAGGAGGAGCATTCTGGACATACCAGGACTTTTGCCTCAGTATCCCCTCAGGCTCTCCCAAACACTATATAATTTGTCCCTATTCTGTAACTGGTGCTCTTCTCCCCCGGAGAAGTGCCCGGCAGGGTTCCTTTCTTCCTTTCTTTTTTTTTTTTTTTTTTTTACAGAGACAGAGTCACAGATAAGGATAGACAAGGACAGACAGACAGGAATGGAGAGATGAGAAGCATCAATCATTAGTTTATCGTTGCGCACTGCGACGCCTTAGTTGTTCATTGATTGCTTTCTCATATGTGCCTTGACCGTGGGCCTTCAGCAGACCAAGTAACCCCTTGCTGAGCCAGCGACCTTGGGTCCAAGCTGGTGGGCTTTTACTCAAACCAGATGAGCCTGCGCTCAAGCTGGCGACCTTGGGGTCTCAAACCTGGGTCTTCCGCATCCCAGTCCGACGCTCTATCCACTGCGCCACTACTTGGTCAGGCCTTTCTTCCTTTCAATAAAGCCTGTTACTCTGGTCTTCGGACTCCCATGGATTCCAACATTTGGTGCCGAAACCCGGGACAGAGTACTAATTGCCTGACGATCCCTCTTTGCCGTCCAAACTTACAACCAAGGAAGCAATGGGCAGCAGCAGCTCCTCCCGGGCTTACTCCCTGATTCTGTCTGGATGTGTAATTGTAGGTTGACTGGCCGGCAGTCTAACCCTGTCCTGAACCCCTGCTGGACCAGAAAGGTAAGGAGTTTCTCCCTTCCCCTTCCTGGGTTGGCCTCCAAATTTCTCTCTAAAAACACCCCTTCCTGGTTGGACGGTTTTGACTTCGGACCCCATATCTATGGGTGGTCTGCTCTACTCCTTTATGGACTTCTTCAAAAGTCTAGGCGCGCCTAGCCAAGCCATTCTCCTACGTCCCGGGATCTCAGCCTTGGGGTGACAACCTCTTGTCTGAGACTCTCTTTCTACGGAGATTTTCTCCTCTCAGAACTGTGACTGAAGGCGGGGACGCCCCCTTCTCTCACCAGTCTCTTCTACTGTGGGCTCCTCTCAGTCCAAACCATCCAGCCAGGCTCCCCTCGGGACATGGGCTCCTCCCAACCTCAGGCCTCAGAGACTACTCTTCTACTCCTTCGGGACTCACCCTACTCTCTGAGGTTCACAGTTTGGGAGGTTTCTACTCCAAGCGGCCTGCTTCTACGGACTTCCTCGAAAGTCTAGGCGCCTAGCCAGGTTGCTTTCTACTACCATTACAATACCCTAAGAGATCTTGATAACTTTTGCCACCGGACGGGGAGGGCATCAGAAATTCCTGATGTGCAGGCTTTTCTTCTCCCTTCTCTCCTGTTTTTAATTTCTGTGCTTTCTGTTCTACACGCAGGCTGTTTTTGGCCAGAAAAACCTCACCTAAAACCTTCGCTCCTAATCTTTCCTTCTCCGTGGACTCCCAACTCTCTCCATCCTGCCTGATCCCCAAGGGCACCCCTCTCTCAGGACCCCTCTCTGGTCCCTCTACAATCTTTCCCACTCCAGTCCCTTCCCTCCAAGAGCCCCCTCCCTTCTCCACGGTGTTCTTCCTCCCCTCCCCCTCCTGAGAAGCTGTGGCTCAGGCCGTGGTGCCTCACTTCTCTGACTCCTCCCTCCTTACAAACTGCAGTTCTGTCTGTCTCTTCTCCGACCCCTCTTCCCTCCTTACAAACTGTGACTGTGCCTCTTTCCTCCTCGCCCTCTTCCCTCTCCTCAGAGCTCTAAATCTTTTTTGACTCCTCTGACCACGTGGCGCTTTAATCTCCTCCTCCTCCTCCTCCTCCTCCCCCTCTTGCAGATTCTGACCCTCCTTCTTTCCATCCAGCTGCTTACACTGTCCATCCATCTGCTTTCTCTCTTCCTCCCCACTATGCTGGCAACTCCCTGTCGTCTTGAAAAACTTTTAAAAAGCAGAATTATATATTAAGCTATGTGAGTAAGTAATTCGTCTTGTCTCTTTGTTTGTCAGAAAATATCTCTAGTATAATTTGAATTGAAACAAGTAAAGCGCGCTCATTTAAATTCCTTAATTCATAATATGTATCTGAAGTCTTTGTTTAATGTGTAACTGTGTCTGTTTCTAAGGCCTTAAACCAATAATTACCCACCTCTTAAACCAGGCTTACACATCCCCATGGACTCCCCTGCAATACCCCTATCCTTCCTTTCGAAAACCTTCAGGGGCTTATTGCCTCATACAAGCCTTACAGCTAATCAGTGAGGCAGTAATTCCCCTCCATCCAGTAGTCCCTAATCTCTACAGGTCCTAGACCTCAAGAATGCCCTCTTTATCATTCTTCTACACCAGGGGTCCCCAAACTACGGCCCGCGGGCCACATGAGGCCCCCTGAGGCCATTTATCCGGCCCCTGCTGCACTTCTGGAAGGGGCACCTCTTTCATTGGTGGTCAGTGAGAGGAGCATAGTTCCCATTGAAATACTGATCAGTTTGTTGATTTAAATTTACTTGTTCTTTATTTTAAATATTGTATTTGTTCCTGTTTTGTTTTTTTACTTTAAAATAAGATATGTGCAGTGTGCACAGGGATTTGTTCATAGTTTTTTTTATAGTCCGGCCCTCCAATGGTCTGAGGGACAGTGAACTGGCCCCCTGTGTAAAAAGTTTGGGGACCCCTGTTCTACACCCTGACTTTTACTTTCTGTTTATCTTTATCCGGACACTAATGCAGCCCAGCAATTTACGTTGATTATCTTACCCCAGGGGATCAAAAACAGCCCACACCTGTTTGGACAAGCACTAGCTCAGAATTTAGCAGCATGCAATCTCAAAACTAGTACTCTCTTACAATATGTAGATGACCTACTCCTCCACAGCCCCTCCTTGCCTGCCTCAAGGAGACACACCGCCACCATTCTTAACGCTGTGAAAGGATATCGTGTCTTCTCTGCTAAGGCTCAACTTCATTCTCAGTCCGTAGTCTATATCTAGGCATCGCCTTAACCCCCACCACGTGAAGTCTCACCCTAGATCGAACTCAGACCCTCCGCAGTCTCCAACCACCTACCACCACAGATCAAATTCTTTCTCTCCTCGGTCTAATAGGCTTCTTTAAACACTGAATTCCCAACTTTGCTCTCTTAGTCAAGTCCCTCAGTTTGATCTTCTGAGCATGGCTTTTAAGGTCTATAATGACCAAGGAAGTAACAGAAAAGGCAAATAAGGCCCAAAAGAGGTCAGAAAATACCAGTGTTTGGCTCCAGTGCCCTAAAGGGCTTCATAGGATTCTATCAGGGCCCTACTTCAAGAGTGGAATAAAGGTCATTGAACTGAAGCCTGCCAGGCTTCCTGGCCCCATCAAGGGACACACTTCTGCTGCGGAAAGAGGGACACAAGAAGGTAAGCTGCCCCCTTGCTCCATGGAGGGAGGGTTTAGTCTCTTCTAGCCCTGCTCCACCTGCCTGTGACCTGACCTTGCCCAGCGTGCTGGGAATTGCCCCTGAAGGCCCAAGGACATTGTTCACAAACCTAAGGTATTTCTTCCAAGTAGCAGATAAACTGATCTCATTTCTTATAAACACAAGGGTCATCTACTATGCCTCACTTGAATATTTGAGTTTTATTTATCCCTCGAAGATCTCTACTGTGGGTATTGACAGTCTGATTTTGTTACTTTATTTAATGTATAGTATCTCCTTTATTCCTCTTATCTCAATGCCCATGCCTATTGTAGGCTGGGACTTGCAGCTAATTCCAGCTAGAAGCAGTGGTCACTAGGACTTAAACTCTAACTGCAAAGTGTAGAAATGTAACCACCCTTTTCCTAAGTACTTGCAGGATTTACAGGTTGCTCAGCAAACTGTTCAAAGACTGTCCAAGAGGCGCTTCCAGCATTACATCATCCAAGAACTGACTTTTACATGGACAGGTCCACACACCGTGATCCTGACAACTCCCACTGCTGCTAAAATAGAAAAATGGCATGCCTTACTCCAACTGCAAACCGGAAGCTGGTTGGTCTACGTATGGTGAATATATGAAAAAGCTAAGGACTCTTTTAATCAAACTTTGGGAAAAGGGAAACTAGGGTAAAAAGAAAGTCAACTTAATTATCACTAAAGGTTAAAGATTTTTAAATCAAGAGTTCTGACTAGAAAGGAATTGTACGGTTTTGATAATAGAAGGTATAAGTTATGGAAATACTTTTGAAAGGAAAAGCAAGTTGTTATGAAGGTCAGTTATTTCTGGATAAGAAAGTGCATGAAAGCTGAAGGTTTATGTAAGTTGTAGAAGGTTTGTGCAGATTGTAGGAAGTCTGTACAGAGAAAAAAGAATTTGTACAGTCAGAAGACTGGTTTAAAGAATGTTTAATCAGTCACCCTAGCTAACAATCCTCTACTTTCCCCACTTATTGGGACAATTTGTTCCTCCGCCCTGACCATCTGGAGCTCAGAAACAGAGAAACAAAACTGACTCCTTGTCCTTCTATTCTCTATTCACCTCTCAGCCTGCCTCACCCAATCAGGGGCTTTCTGGGACCAACACCTATATGTGTCTCCTTACTAATTGGATAGAAACCTGTACCCTAATCTACCTCACCCCAAATATCAACCTAATCCCACCCCATGAGCCTCTTTCAATTACTAGTACACTACCCGTCAATTTAAGGACCAAACGAGCTATACAGGTAATTTCTCTTCTTGCTGCTTTAGGAATCTCTACAAAAGTAGGTCTAGGGGCAGGGGGACTGGCCACTTCCCTGTCTTATTCTTATTCTCTCTCTCTGAAGCCCAGCAAATTTGTATACATGGAATCAGTGGTTTCACACAAACTGGGTGTCTTAACTATTGTCTTTCATTGGTCCACTCACTCTCCTATTTATTTTTCTAACTTTTGGACCCTGCCTCTTACATTTGTTACAGAACCGCATGCAGACCTTCGCCAATAAGAAAATTAGAAAAATCTACCTAACCCTACACACCAACCCTGAAATCTGCCCTCGTAAAACATAAAAATCTGAAACCCTATATCAGCAAACCTCCTAAATCCTATCTTTCAACCCCTACAGGTCCCCTAACCCTAAAGTTCTCCCATGTCTCTGAAGAACTAGGAGAATGAATAGCAACACCTCTTAACGCTTCTCAGACTTTTCACCCTTCACATAGTAAGAGGACAAGATCGGGTCTTCTTGGCTGAAGGGGAGCCTACAAACAGACATGAAACATTTCTTTTAGCTCAAGCTAACTGCTCTCTCCAGGGCTGCCAGGAAAGAATATCTCTAACTTTACCATGGAAGAACTTTCACCCCCGCTACACAACCCTCCTTATCTCTGCATTCCTGATCTCCAAATACTTGCCCCCTTCTTTATCAAGTTCCTACAGGCCAGGATGAGAGAAATCTCTAGGATTACCTACAGTCAAATGCTCCTACACTCCTATTTCCCAATACCCCAAGGAGAACTTCACGAGGGAAATATCAAATAGGTAGGGATGACAGCAGGAAGAAGCCGCCCCTCAGCCCGAGAAGTTCCCTCCTGAATGTTCTCCAAACCCCCTTCCTTTTAAACCACACATACTCAATCCTTCTAAAACTTACACCAACAAGTTCCCTGTCTCTAAAAATCTCTACATGTCCTCCCATTCGAGAGGAACCAGACCAGCACGTCTCATGAGGCTCATCCAGCATACCATGTATCACCATGTCACCCTGTCCACTCGGCACTCACAGCAAGCAACTAACAATTATTACCTTGCAAAATTTTTTACTTCCTCACTCAGGTTTTCGAGGACATTGCCTGGTTCAGACCTCACAGCACGGAAATTGACGACCTCCTTAACTGGATGGAGAACTTGGCTCGGCAAGGTTCCTTTCTTGAGTTCTCTCCAGAAGAAGCAATAATTTTCCAATTTTTTCTCCTCTTTTTCCTTGTTGCCCCTCACCATATATTATAAAATTAATTAATGCCTTTCTTTTATATGTAACCACAGAGTTGAGAAATGATAGATACGTGAATTCCAAACGGCCCTCTTGATGTTCCGCTTATCTGTCAGACCTCACCCTTACTGGACTATCGCCCCTGAGACAGAGGAGTTCCAAGAAGCTGGCAAGCCCCCTAAGGAAGAGCATTCTGGACATACCAGGACTTTTGCCTCAGTATCCCCTCAGGCTCTCCCAAACACTATAAAATTCGCCCCTAGTCTGTAACTGGTGCTCTTCTCTCCCAGAGAAGTGCCCGGCAGGGTTCCTTTCTTCCTTTCAATAAAGCCTGTTACTCTGGTCTTTCGGACTCCGATGGATTCCAACACTATGTAGGCAACATCAATATGTTACTGTGCCATATGGTTTAGTACAGGAATGGGAAAGGTTCAAATCCTAAAATGGGATGCAGAGTATCTAAAATCTAAAGATCCAGTGCAAGTACATTGTCATGATTGTAGTGAAGAAAGTTGGGGTTTTTTGCTTGTTTTTTTTAAATTTTTTTATTTATTGATTTTTTTTTTAGAGAGGAGAGGGAGAGACAGAGGGGGAGAGAGACAGGAGAGATGGGGGGAGGAGCTGGAAGCATCAACTCCCCTATGTGCCTTGACCAGGCAAGCCCAGGGTTTCAAACCGGTGACCTCAGCATTTCCAGGTTGACGCTTTATCCACTGCGCCACCACAGGTCAGGCGAAGAAAGTTGTTTGATCTGACCACAACCCCATTTACTACCTCTTGGGGAAAAGTGAGTTCACTTTTCAGAACTGTGCTGTGCAGAGTGTGATATATTCAGAGAGCACCCACTTTTTCATAATGCATTTTATATTGGTTCTTTATTTTTAATTGTTTTGCTTACCAAAACCATTAAAGTAACCATTAGAGTAAGGTTGTACTCTAATATTTAAAGAAAGGGCACAATGTAAAATATTGGATGAGTAATAAGTAAGTTTGTAGACAAGTTGCTAAGTTTTATTTGTATGGTTCAAGCTAAAATTTCAGAGTAAGTCTTGCAGCTGGCCAAGAAGAAACTCAAAGATCTTTCCTACTGAAAAAGAAAAATTTAGGAAGAGGGTAAAATTTACATATGTTGAAATATTCAAATCTGAATTGAAATTCATTTTAAATGTATACACTCATGTAACTTATACCCCTTTCAAGATATAAGACATTTCCATCTACAGAAAAAAATGCCTTTACATGTCCCTTCCTGGTCATCCGTTACTCTTAACCTGCAAGCAACTGACAACCATTTTAATTTTTCAAGAGACTGGTTTTGCCTGTTCAAAAAGTTCATATAATATTATAGTACGTATTATTTTGTGTCTAGCTTCTTTCTCTCAGGATAATGCTTTTGAGGCTCACTCATGCTGTATCAGTTCATTCATTTTTATTGTTGAGTTGGACCCCACCATACGGATGGTACAGTTTGTCCCTTCTCCTGCTCATACACATTCAGGGTTTTTATCCCCAATTTAGGCTTTTATGAATAATGTTGCTGTGAAAATTCATGTAAAGGTCTTTGTGTGGACATGTCTGTATTTCTCTTGGATAAATACCTAGGAGAGGTATTGCTGAGTCAAAGTAGAGGTGTATATTTGACTTGTAAGAAACTGCCGACCCTTTTCCCAAGTTGGTTGTTCCAGAAGGCCTTTGAAGATTACAGACTTCTCTGGTTAGTAATCCTCAGAGTCAGTTCTTTGTTAGTGTTGATGGCATGTAATGTACTTTAAGAAAATACTTAATTAAAGATGAAGAAATTTAAAATAATTTAAGACTCTAAAACTTATGAAAGCTCTTTTGTTCCCCTACCATTAGATATTGTGAACATGCTGACTGACTAAATGCAGTCTTAAAGTCTTCTAATACAGGGCAGCAAATATAGCAGTTTTCAAACAACAGTTTGTTAGGTATTGCCAAATTTCCCTGCAAAATAGATGTACCTGTTTGCATTCCCACTAGCAATACAAGAAGCGTCTGATTCCCGATGTGGAGGCTCTTTTCTTACTAAACCTCACACCCTGTTGATGGTCTACTAATATAGTGTAAATTTCTCAAAAGGCAATTTGACCAAAGTATATTTTAAAACTGAATACTTATACTCTTTGATTCAATTTTCTTGATCACTATCCATAAAAAACAATGTGAAATGTGTAAAACTATTTCTTCTATTTCTTTTTTTAATAGAATTTTATTGGGTGACATTGGCTAACATAATTATACACGTTTCAGGTGCCCAGTTCTATAACACATCTCTGTACTCCATATGGTGTGTTCACCCCCACAAGTCAGGACTGCAGGCAGCTTCTAAAAGCTGGAAAAGTCAGGAAAGAATTCTCCCATAGAAGCTCCAGAAAGGAATACCACCATGCTGAAACGTTGATTTCAGCCCAGTGAGACCTGCGTTAAAGTCTGAGCTATAGAACTGTAAGACGGTGAAGTTGTGCTGTTTTAAGCTACTAAGTTTGTGGTATTTGTTACAGCAGACATAGAAAATGAATATAACCAACAATTCCATCCCTTCCTAGGTGGGCATGTTCATCCTTCCATTAAGAAGGGGGGCATATGTCTCATCCCTTGAATCTATACGGAGCCTGGGACTGCTCTGATCAGAAGACTTTGAAAGAAGCAACTTAATGGGACTTCAAGCCCATTATCATGAAATCCTAGCAGCTTCAGTTTCATAATTGTCAGAGATCTGAACTTCTGGGTAAGAAGTCCAGACTACTCTGCTGGAGAAAGGGTCCCATGGGGAGACTCTGGAAGATGAGACACCACCAGGCAGACAGAGACCACAGGAGGGATTATGAAGATGACAGCCACACAGCTCCAGCAGCCATCTGATTACAACCTCTTGAGAGAATCATGATATATAATGAAATGGTGATTATTTTGGAGTAGTTTATTACCCAACAACAAATAACCAACACACTATCCAACAACAGCAACAACAAAAGCTCATGTTGCACAAGAATAAGTCCGATTTAAATAAGCATTCCTAAGGAAAAGTAATATCCACTTAATAAATCAGTATATACTTTTCATGTGGAGGGAAAGCAAAAGAAAATGTTTGGAGATGGGACCACATACAGTAGAAAATATAGTGGAACAAAGCTGAAGAACTCAATAGCCCAAGTTGACCAATCATAGGTATAGAGATATCGAGTATCGGCAAGTAAGGGTAAAGAGTGCCAAATAGTTAAGAGCTTGTACTCCATACTACAGAGGACTACACAGGGGTATCATGAAAGTTTTATCATACATAAGTGTGTGCTCTTTCTTTCTTTCTTTCTTTCTTTCTTTCTTTCTTTCTTTCTTTCTTTCTTCTTTCTTTCTTCCCTCTCCCCCTCCCTTCCTCCCTCCTTCCGTCCCTCTCTTTCTTCTCCTCTTCTTCTTCTTCTTATTCTTATTCCTGGTATAGGTTAGAGGCAAACACAGGAGAGGCAGAAGGCTTGTTCAATAGTTAGTCAGGAGGAAATGAAGTCCGGAAGCAGGTAACAGTGGGAATGGATATAAGGAAAGAGACTCATGAGATATTGCAGAAACTGAATCAAGAGGACTGAGAGACCTGAGGCATCAAATCTCAGGGACTGTGAAAGGGCAGAAACTCCAGCTGGAGGAGGAACTGACTGTGAGACAGAGGTGGCCAGTGAATATGGAAGCACATTTAAAATATAACTGAGCTATAACATCCGAGTGGTTTATTTTTCAAAAGTCTAAAAATGTGATAGAGACTTATGAGATAAAACTTGAATGCCTGTTTCTCCTGGAACTATTTTATTCCTTAAACCTTTTGATGAGTTATTATAGATTCTTATCAGAATAATGTAGTACTTTGGGGTAAAGACGTAGCCTAGTAATCCAGCATTTGAAGCCAAGACAAAGATCGTCACAGCCACCATGACCTTGCCCTTGGTGCTGTGGTAGGTGGGGAGGAAGGTGGCCCACACACAGCAAAACAGCATATTTACATGGTGCCTCCATACTGTTATCCAGATGAGTGTATAGGATAGGACCAGGGGAACGTTCTTCCCCACAGCCTTGCTCCAAGCATTTCTCAACCCTTCCCCAACGTATGATCACACACCTCAGAAGCTGCTCCCCAAGGAAACTCCTGAAAAGCACAGTCAAGTGCAGAGCCAATCTAGCCCAGCAGAAGTTCTACTGGCGACTCATTCCAACTCCTCATGAGACAGGGGCTGTTGCAGGGTTAGGGACCCCCTCAGTGAGATCTGGGGATGTATTACTAGGCTATGTCTTTACCCCAAAGTACTACATTATTCCGAATCTGAAGAGCTGCCTTCTGGTCCCAAAATCACCCCTTGTTACCCTGAAACCATAAAATACAAACCTCTTAAATCCCAATTTCTTCATCAGTAAGATGGGGATAATAACGTATACCCCACCTATTTCACAAGTTTGTGCGATCACACAGGCAACATAATTCCGGGAAGGACACATCTGCTAGGGGTCATTCAGAGTTCTGTGAGGGCAGAAACTACACAAATTCATGTTTGTATCCTATATGGAGCTGACTCCAGAAAGAGGGAGGAGGAAGCAAGGTGGGCAAAAAATACCACAGCCCCAACCCCACAGGCAGCCTTGTGTTAGCCAAGGAACGCTGCCTACCAGGTCTTTGAGGAGATCTACACCCTGTACCTCCGGGCCTAGTGACCTGCCCAAGATCTCCAGAGGCACAGGGCCAGAGATATGATCAATAATACATTCACAGTGTACATCAGTGGCAGTCAACATAGTCCCTACCGCCCACTAGTGGGCGTTGCAGCTTTCATGGTGGGCGGTAGCAGAGCAACCAAAGTATAAATGAAAAGATAGATTTAACTATAGTAAGTTGTTTTATAAAGATTTATTCTGCCAAACTTAGTGAAAATCCGACATAAAGTACTTGGTAAGTAATTATTATTATATGCTTTAACTTGCTGTAACTCTGCTTTATAAATTTTATAAAGTAAAGTTACTTCCTTACTTTATAAATCACCATTACTGTGGAACTGGTGGGCGGTTGAAAATTTTACTACTAACAGAGATACAAAAGTGGGCGGTAGGTATAAAAAGGTTGACTACCCCTGGTGTAGATGGTGTTTTTATCCACATTATCTTACAAGTAGCCTTGGAGCTGGGTAAGGAATAATTATTAAAATTCCCATTTTTTGCCTGACCTGTGGTGGCGCAGTGGATAAAGCGTCGACCTGGAAATGCTGAGGTTGCCGGTTCGAAACCCTGGGCTTGCCTGGTCAAGGCACATATGGGAGTTGATGCTTCCAGCTCCTCCCCCATCTCTCTCCTCTCTCCTCTCTCTCTCTCTCTCTCTCTCTCTCCCTCTCTCTCCTCTCTAAAATGAATAAATAAATAAATTAATTTTTAAAAAATTCCCATTTTTCAGCCTGAGGTCCAATGGCTTATTCAGAGGACTCAAACCTCTGGCCCACTGATCCTTCTCTATACCAAAATTTCATGCACAGGTTGGCATTTGGCACAGTTATTTCAGCATTCAATATATTTCAAATCCAAATTCTCTTTTCTTATAAGGTGTTTTTCTTCTTCATCCTTCAACCTTTCCTGTTAGGATTCCACTGACCTCTCTTTAAAAAAAAAAAACCCACTTCAGTGTCTATATTTGGCAACAAACATTTTTGAAAACAGAATCATCAACACTGGACCCTGCTATATAAATGATCTTCACAAACGCTATCCCCAAATGTGTATCATTCAAGATGTGCATCACTATTGTACAAACCACATTGGACTAGGGCACTCAGAGAGCAATGACGACTCACTAATTGAATCAAAATTTAACATATAAATACCAAGAAGGCAGTTCTAGCACATGGGTGGAACACTAAAAAGTTCCAGACTTGATCAGTGAAAATTGATTTGCACAGACGGAAGGGTCTCAAAGTGAAGTGAGCAACAGAGAAATCTACCCCGACATTCTATCACACCCATCCAAAGCCTCTCAACCTGATTGTGTTGGAAGGGGTGGGGGGAGAACCTACGTTTCATTACGTTCCCTCGTGAACAAGCCTCCCGCAGTTTGGCAGTAGTTCCTGCTGGAAACACCGCATTCGTCTGTCCTGTTCCCACTCCTTTCCCATTTCCCGGTAAACTACGACACAACTCCCCACCACCTCCCCTGGTCAGAGGCGGGTGATGGATCCTTAAAAGCGCAGTAAAAACCTCGGTTCAGGGCCCAAGAAACTTGGCAACCGCCTGGTAAGAGCACCTGCCCGGTGGCCTGCTCTGGCCTTGCCAGACGCGGGGACAGCACACGGCGCTGGCGCCCCAGGGATGCTTGTCATGCCCGGAGCCCCAAGCAGCAGCGAGGCCGAGACGCAGGGCGCGTGCCCCACGGCCTTTGCAGGGGGCGCTGTTCCTGAGCGGCGGGGCGGGCAGGGGGAGAAGCGGCCCCAGACTACGGCCCCACCTTCCATGAATAAAACGCGAGAAAAGAAAAAAAAAAAAAAGCTTAATAAAGCTTAATTTACCAACATGAGTAGTCACTGTGGCCAGTCGCCGGGTGAGCTCTTCGGGGGCCATTTCTTCTTTTAACCAAAATAGCACTGTTTCTACTGCTGCTCTGGCTGATTTTCAAAGGGCATCTCCTGCAGAGGACGCTCTGCCCTCACACTCTTCCTCGCGCTCTTCGGGCACAGAACAGCGTCACCGCCGGCCAAGGCCAACTCTCGGGGGCGCTCCGCCAGGCGGGGCCGCCACGCCAGCCACGCCCTCCACGGGATTATTTTAAAGATTAAGTCGCGCAAGTCCCCAACATGACGTCTGCCTTTCAGGGGGAGAGGAATGAAAGCTGTGGAGGCGAGAAGAGCAAGTCGCCCCAGTCGCACTGTAACCGCGCATCCAGCCGGCTTCCCGGACCCGGGGAGCGCGGAGGGTTCTGGATTTGTGGTCCTCCGCCGTCGGGTGCGGCGCCGCCTCGCGGGAGAGCGGGGGTAAAGGATGCTCGGTCCACGCGCAGCGGACACGGGGGGCCTGCGAGCCGAGGGCAGACGAGCGCCCCACAGCGCGCCGGGCAGTGTCCGCCTCGGCGCCCACCTTTCCCCATCCGCCCGTGGCACGGGGATTCTGAGGGAGGCGCGCCCGAGGTGGCGTGGGGCAACGACTGAGAGCGGGGAGAGGGGAACAGCGACTTCGGCGCTCCGCCAGCACTCCTTCTGATCGCTGCTGCGCGCCTGCCAGGCTCACCCCCACCCCACCCCACCCCAAGCCGGGTGTGCGCTGAGAGGCCGGGGTGAGGAGGCGGCCGACGAGGAGTGGGGAAGGAGGGTTGGGTGACGCCCTGCTGCCAGCTCCCGTTTCCTGCGTTGGGGGTACTGCTGGGGAGCGGTGGGTGGGTTGGAGTTTGCCCCCCGCCTTTAGGGGTTTTCGAACGCAGTTACCAGCGTCTACTAGACACACCTGCACTGCAGTCTGGCCAGGGCTAAGCACGCAGGTACACACGCGTCTCCGCTGGGTGGGTCTTTCCCTTTGCGCAGCCCCTGTCGTGAGCCACGGCTCCGTCTGCTGCCAAGCCCGACAAGGCTCCCTAGGAAGGTTCTGGCACGGCACCCTCGTGGGCCCTCCTCCCGCACGAACCCCAGCAGCGTCTTCACCGAGCACCATACGGTGGGGCACGCCGTCCGCAACTTCCTTAGGTGGCTCCAGATGCTTTCTGACATGAAGAAGACTAACTCCGTTCAGCGGAGCTCCGCGGGAAAAGCCTAAGCAAAAGGAATCTGGTCAGGTAGTCCCTTAATATTACTACAACTGGAGATCCTGACTATTCTGTCGCCAGAGTATCAGGACCACCCACAAGTTCTGAACCAATGCCAGGAAGCTCAGCTTTCCTCTTCACAAGTAAACAAAAAAGCCAAACCCCAAACATCCTGGATCCAATTTCTATTAGAGCCACTCATCCCTGGGGTTTAGGGACATTCTAAAATGCTTTCTGTAACAACTGTGGGCTGTGGTTAAGAGATAATGTTAGTCCTCCTGCAACATGAGATGTGTACAGATGTTTCTCCTTTCTCCCTTCTAGGAGGTTTGGGCACCTTGCACTCTGCCTGCACAAGTAGAACAACCGTTTTAAAATAGCAAGCTCTCGCAGAAAATTCAGAAAGGGTTCAAGACCCAAAGGAGTAAAACAGCTCTGGATTGTGTTTCCATGGTGCTTTCTGACCCTGTTCATGGGTCACAGGCAGTGGTGGGATTCAGCAGGTTCACAATGGTTCCTCAGAACCGTTACCTAGTTTTCTGTTGAGTTCGGCTAACCAGCTGTTAAAATGGCACTTAAAATGAGGGCTCTCTAAGATGGGTGCCAGGGCAGCCCCCCAATGTGGAAATCACAAGTTTACATTCCTTACTATTTTTAACTTTCATCTGCACAACAGCGTATTCTAAGCCCCTGTAGTAACAGTCATTCTGTCTGTAGGGAAATAGCTGTGTTAGGTTTCCTCGCTGGTATACCGCTGCAAGCCCTTTGTGCAAATAGTTCATGAGCATGTGACGGCACTATGGGAAGGATGTAAGCGCTTCTCAGGGGCAATGAGAGCAGATGCTGCTCCCACCACTGCAAGGTGCAGTTTGTTTCCTGATCCCTTGCCCTGCGAAATGCAGGTTTTCTTTTGTGTTTGTTTGTTTGTTTTTCCTTTCTTTTTTTTTGGCTTGCCTATCTTTACGAGCTTCCAATAAATTGGTATGGTTCACCTTTTTCCGGCTCCACGGTTTTTTTACCATCTGCCCAAATTCAATGCAAATCTGCATGGCCACAGCCTTATACCATCCTTAGGTAAAAAAAATTGCAAGTGAGGATGCCAATCAAGAACCAATATGGAGCCCTGGCCTGTTGGCTTAGGGGTGGAGCATGGGCCTCGTGTGTGAATGTCCCGAGTTCGATTCCCAGCCAGGGCACGCAGGAGAAGTGCCCATCTGCTTCTCTACCCCTCCCCCTCTTGCTTCTCTCTCTTCTCCTCTCCTCACCTCCTGTAGCTATGACTCGATTGGAGTAATTGGCTCCGGGCACTGAGGATGGCTCCATAGCTTCTTCCTCAGGTGCTAAAAAAAATTGGCTGGAGTTGCAACTGAGCAAGGGTCCCAGATGGGCAGAACATTGCCCTCTAGTGGGATTGCTGGGTGGATCCCAGTTGGGGTGCATGTGGGAGTCTGTCTCTGCCTCCCCTCCTCTCACACACACACAAAAGCAGCAATATGGAAGTATCTTAAATAACAGTTTTATTGTTTTTGTCAGGTATTATTTAATATTTTTATTAATATTTTAAAACTTATAATCTAATTTGTATACCTCCTTTATTGTTCTTATTTAAGTGTTAAATGCATGAAATAATAAACTACTGGCCTTTTGGTATATCTTTTTTTTATACTTAAAACGATCATTAGGGCAGAGAACTGGTTGACAAATTATTTGAATCCTGCCACTGGTCACAGGTGTTTCTGAGGAAACAAAAGTGCTACAGTGCTACCTTGAGATACAAATTTAATTCATTCTGTAACCGAGCTCATAAGTCAGTGAACTCACATATTAAACAAATTTCTCCCATTTAAAAAAACTGAAATAGGCCCTGGACGGTTGGCTCAGTGGTAGAGCATCAGCCTGGCGTGCTGAAGTCCCGGGTTCGATTCCCGGCCAGGGCACACAGGAGAGGTGCCCATCTGCTTCTCCACCCCTCCCCCTCTCCTTCCTCTCTGTCTCTCTCTTCCTCTTCCGCAGCCAAGGCTCCATTGGAGCAAAGATGGCCCGGGCACTGGGGATGGCTCCTTGGCCTCTGCCCCAGGCGCTAGAGTGGCTCTGGTCGTGACAGAGCGATGCCCCAGATGGGCAAAGCATTGCCCCCTGGTGAGCATGCCGGGTGGATCCCGGTTGGGCACATGCGGGAGTCTGTCTGACTGCCTCCCCGTTTCCAGCTTCAGAAAAATACAAAAAATAAAAAAAAATAATAATAGATTTAATCCATTCCAGCCCTGTGAAACATCCCCAAACCATTCTAAACGATGAAAAAAGACATGTTTATAATTAAGAAACACACATGTATACTTTACCAATGCATAACAAAATATATGAAATAAAAGAAAAAAGTGTTATTTAATATTGTATTCTTACCTTGGAGACAGATCAGTGCAGCTAACAGAGGTGAATGGCGGAGGAGGAGGGAGGGAGGAAGGGATGCAGGCACTGTAGACACGTAAACTAAAACTGCACTTTCTTAATAAAAAAAATTGAAAAACTGCACTTTCTTAACATTAACTGTAAACTAAAACTGCATTTCCTTTAAACAAAACTAAAACTGCACTTTCTTTACTTAAAATGAAAACACAAAAACTTAAATGTAAAAAACCTGCACTTTCTTAACTTGAAACTTAACCTAAGCTTAACATTACATATTTTTCCTTTTATCATCACCTGTTTTTGCCTTTTTGGCTGCACTTTCAGCACTTTCACTTGCAGGACTTTTGAATAAAAATCTATCCAAAGAGGTTTGCTTTTGCCTGCCTTTTAAAATGTTATGGAAATGTGATGTGTCATTAAAAAGTGCTGAAGCACGATCAGTTGAAATGTTTTCTGGGTGTTTCTTTTCAGTGAAACTTGAAAGCTTCTCCCGCATTGCCAGCATGTCCTTAATTTCACTTGTAGAAATCACTTCCTCTGACTCTACCTCCTCCTCACTACTAATCCCTTGCAGAAGCTCCGTATGTTGTTGCATCATCTGTAGCTCCTTCAACTCCTCAGTTGAGAGTTCCTCCTCATGTTCCTCGACGAGCTCGTTTATGTCACCCTCATCTACCTCCAGACCCATCAACTTTCCAAGGGACACAATCTCCTCCAACACTTCTACCTCAATCTCTATCTCTGGTTCGAATCCTTCAAAGTCCCTGTCTGCAACAACATCAGGCCGTAACTTTTTCCATGCCGAATTCAAGGTTTTTCTTGTAACCTCTTGCCATGACAAGTCAATAATGTGTAAACATATCACGATGTTGTAGTGATCTTTCAAACACTCTCAAAGGGTTAGAATTGTATTCTCAGTCACCTCAAAGCAGCGGCAGAACAGGTGCTTTGTGTAAAGCTTTTTAAAGTTGGAAATGACCTGCTGATCCATAGGTTGCAAGATTGAAGTCATGTTAGGTGGGAGGTAGAGGACTTTCACGAATTTGAACTCATCAGGAATGTCATCTTCAAGACCAGGTGGGTGGGCTGGAGCATTTTCAAGGATTAGTAATGCTTTCATCAGGAGTTTATTTTCTTAAAGATATTTCTTCACTGCAGGATCAAAGACAAGATTTACCCATTCAATAAAAAACTGCCACATAACCCATGCCCTAGTATTGGCGCACCAGAAAACCTGCAGTTTTTCTTTAAGAATCTTGTGAGTCTTAAAGGCTCAGGGATTTTCAGAATGATACACTAGCAGTGGCTTTACTTTACAGTCACCACTAGCATTTGCACACAATGCAAGGGTCAGACGGTCCTTCATGGGTTTATTGCCTGGCAGCTTCTTCTCCTCTATGGTGATGAAAGTCCTCCGGGGCATTTTTTTTTTCCAAAACAGTCCTGTATCATCACAGTTGAACACTTGTTGGGGGATGTAGCCTTCCTTTCCGATAAGCTCAGCAAAACGTGAGATGTACTTCTCATCTGCCTTAACGTCAGCACTCACAGCTTCACCATGCCTCACCACTGAATGAATGCCAGATCTCTTCTTGAAATTTTCAAACAAGCCGTGAATTGTCTTAAATGTATCTTCTGCTGCCTCTTTTGAGGTTGATGGTTCTTTCTTCTTCAAGTCGCCGTAAATAATATGTGCCTTTTCGCATATTGTAGTCTCTGTCACTGTATCTCCTGCCAGCTCTTTCTCTTTAGCCACACCAGCAGAAGTTTTTCCATTTCTTCATGGATATTTGTCCTTAATTGGGACAGAATTGTAGTTCCTTTCGCTGGATTTGCGCTTTTGATGGCATCCTTTTTTTTTAAGGATGGTACAAATTGTAGATGTATTGTGGTCATACAGCCTTGCCAGTTCAATCACTCATACACCATGCTCATGTTTTTCTATTATTTCTTGCTTTACTTCTATTGACATCATTCTCTTCTTCTTACCACTTTCCTTTACACTCACTTTCTTTGGCCCCATGATAGCACACAAAAGATGTTAGGAAAAATTGCAAAAATGATGCAAAAACGAGTACAGCGCACGAGATTCAACTTGATTCTGCAGGTAACACATGAGAAAGAATGAGATGCTGGTGTTGTGCAGCCGATACTGGACCCGTGCGCCAATGTGTCAACTAGCGGCAGCTTCCTGAATCATGACTCGTATCTCAGAATTTTGCTCAGATCTCGAACAAAAATACGGACCGAGTCGCAGCTCGTATCTTAAAAATTGTATGTTGGTCTGCTCATATCTCAAGGTACCACTGTATTTCCTATTGGTGGTAGGTAGGCCACTGGTGTCTGGTCAAACTGTGACCCAAATTGTGAGTTTGGGTCACTAGAAACTACATTCCTAAAGGAGACTGACGGTGTGGAACATTCTGGACTTTGCAGATCCTCAGTTTCCTGGATTAAGGCCATGCCCTTAAAACGTGAGAATCTTGAAAAGAAGGGAGCAGGGAATGGAGAGAGGAAGAGGAGGCAGGAGAAGCTTATTTATAGGAATGAGAGCAAAAAGAAAGAGATAAAAAGGAAATAAATCACACGCAGAAGCTGCTGTCCTTTCCCACATCTGTACCTTCACAATTTTCAAAGGTTACCATGGAGATGAATTGGCTGAATTTATGGCAAGAGGTAGCACGCCATGCCTGTCCTCAGAAACAAACTCTGTCCCCCCTATCTCTAACACATGGTCTCCAGGGCCTGGACTGCTTCAGTTGGGTCATGGCAGGGGTGGGAGTCAACTGTGATATTCAAGCTTCCTCTTCCAGGTCTGAGATCCTATAACTGTAAAAATAAATGAGCACATAGTTTTCAATAGCTCCTAACTCATTCCTCCAAGAAAACGGTCATTATCTCCCTTGCTCTTATAAATGTGGACATGCCTCTGGTCTTCTCTCCTTTTCTACCCTCCTGCCTTCCATGTTTCCTTTTCTCCTTCCTAATTATGATCGACTTCCTTGCTATAAAAGATGGTAAAATTCAGGAAGAGGACAGAATACCCTGCCTCCCTCCACAATTAATTATCAGTCACATCTATTGAACATCAATTATACGCCCAGAGTTATGATAGGCAGTGTCAGGTACAGCAACTACCACCCCCATATAATTAGTGACTGCTCTGTGTCTGGTATAATGGTGGGCATTTCACAAACCTTGTCTAAGCCTCACAATAACTCTTTTACATTTGGTACAAGGACAAAACTGCATAATACTAATCTTATTCATCTAGACCATTCTCTTCTTTCAGGGAAAGATATGCCTGAGCTTGCAAAGAGAAACCATCCTCCAAACTCTGCCAAGGTAAATTCCACCTCCCTATTGGCGGATGTCAGCGCTACTTCTGACAATGAGGAAGAAGACAAAGGACCCATGTTGGTGCCACAGGTGAGGATGAGGGGTAGATTAGCAGTTCTCAAACTAGAAGAATTGCTTTCCAGGTGATTTTTTTTCTAAATCCAGACTCCTGGGACCACACTTTGAGCATCACTGGCCTAGAGCAGGGCTCTTCAAATTTCTTAGACTACAAACCGCAGTGTGATACAAATATTACATCACGACACAGGATGTAAAATTACATACACATAAGTAAAACAAAAATTGTATGTAACAATTTTTTTCCTTACTACATGTGAAGCCCTGAAATACTTTCTATCCTCTCTTTCCTTTTCTTTTCTCTTTCTTTCTTACTTTCTTTCCCTTAAAAAAAAAAAAAAGAAAGAAAGAAACAATGGTCCAAACTGGGGAGATTTGCATTTGGAAAGTGTGGTATTGTAGTTAGGTAAGAAAATGTCATTATTTTAGAGATGTATACTGAAGTCTTTAGGGATGAGATGTCATTGTCATTTTAACTATCAAAGAGAAGAGGCTGGGACCTGTCTCAGCCCTGTGATGGTACCTCTTCCTTCTAGTGCTGCCTGGGAGGATAACCCTCCCTGAGCCGTGAATCAAACTGTTCTAATACGGAGGACCAGACTGTCATCCTTGTCTAAGACAATTACACAACATGCACAAATGACTGGAGAGGTGAACCCAAGAAGTGAAAAAGTCACCTGAGCTCGCACCATTCTGACAGCCATTCCACTGTCATCTTCTGTCTCCTAAACTGAATCTCCTGAATTGCTTTTGTTCCTTTCTCAAATATCAGTCGACTGTATTTGTATAGACTATCTGGGCACTTTATTCTGTTCATTTAATCTTTTTGTCCATTTTTTTCACCAGTCCCATGCTGTCATGATTACTGTTTAAGAATTTCTATCATTGGGGTATATGAGTATGAAATATGTGTGTTATTAGATTTTATCAGTGTAATACTCTCTTCATAAACAGAATTTGGAAGATGTCCATCTTTTTCTGTGCTCAGGACAGAACAATAGCAATGGGCTCAACTCTTCTTTAAGTTTATTCTGTAGACTTCTGTGAAATAATACAGGCCTGGTGCCTTTGAGCATGGAGATGTGGGAAAAATCAGTTTTCTATCAACATCTATTTCTTCTATGGTAACGGTCTACTTAGAATTTCTACCTTTTGGGGGATGTTTTGATAATTTATACTTTCTTGTAATTTTATCCAGTTTTTCAAATTATTTTATGGAGTTGAATAAAGTGATCCCATGCAATTCTGTTAATTTTTTTGTATCAGTAGTTATTTCCCTTTAGCATTTATTTTATATTTTAATTGTGCTTCCTGTCTTTCTTAAATAGTTAGCCGACTATTGTATTATTGCTTTTTTCAAATCTTATGTTTATTAGTGTTCCCGTTTCTATTTTTCAATTGATTAAATTCTTATTTTATCATTTCCAACTCCTTTCTTCTGCTTTCCTTAGGATGACTTTGTTAGTTGTTTTCTAATTTAAAAATTAGAAATTTCTAATTTGGTAGACATTTAATTTACTTTGTTTTGGGCACTGATTTTTAGTATCCCACAGAGATTAATATGTAGTGCTTTATCTATTTTTATTTTTAAAATATTCTGGGACTTCCAGTTTCCAGTTCAGCATGAAAAAAGCTTGAAAGTCACCCCTCCATTCTAACAAGAAGAAAGCTGAACAAACTGAAAAATCAGTTAACTCCTCTTAGTTCCATAAGAGACATGAGGTCACAGAGCAAACCATTGGCCCTAAATTGGAGAGACTGACATGCAAATACAGAGAATCACAAGTTACAGAAGTCCATATGCAGCAACCAGTGCTGGGGTAGGGAAACATGGATTGTAACTGATGGGTTGCTGGAGGCTCAATGTGGAAAAATCTAAGAAAAATTCTCAGGTGACTAAGTCATGGGGAGGGAGAACACTGTTGTGAATGTTACCTCCATGAACCCGATCAGGTAGGTCCTCAGAGTGAATATTAGTTCTTCCCAACTTGATCTATAGAGTTAATGCAATTCCAATTAAAATCCCAGCAAATTATCTTGTAGATATCAAAAAACTGATTCTGAAGTTTATATGGAGAGACAAAAGACCAAGAATAACCAACACACACAAAATTGAAGAACAAAGTTGGTGGACTGATACTACCCAACTTCAAGATTTACTTCTAGATCACTATAAAGCTACAGTGATCAAAACAGTGTGGTACTGGCTACTGAATAGATACATCAATTGAAAAGAACAGAAATCCCATAAATACACCCACATAAGTATAGTCAATTGATCTTTGACAAATGAGCAGAGGCTATACAATGGAGCAAAGATCATCTTTTCAATAAATGGTACTAGAACAACTGGACACACACAAGCAAAAAATAAAAATAAAAATTAGACACAGGCCTTATGCTCTTTACAAAAATTAAGTAAAAATGGATCACCTGATTGTAAAAATGAACCAAAGACTTTAACATACACCTAACCAAAGAGGATGTATAGATGGCAAATAAACATGTGAAGAGATGCTCCACGTCACATGTCCTCAGGGAACTTGCAAACTAAAACTACAGTGACATACCACTGCAAACTGGCTAGAATGGCCAAAATCCAAAACAATGACAACTCCAAATGCTGGTGAGGATGTGAAGCAACAGGAACCCTCATTCATTGCTGGTGGGAATGCAAAACGGCACAGCCATTTTGGAAGATAGTTTGGCCAATTTTTCATAAAACTAACTTATTCTTACCATATGATTTAAAAATTGTGCTCCTTGATATTTTCACACAAAACCTGCACATGGATGTTTATAGGAGTTTTATTCATAACTGCCAAAACTTGGAAGCAACCAAGATGTCCTTCAGTAATCAAATGGATAAATAAACTGTGGTACATTCAGACAATGGAATAGTATTCAGTGTTAGAATGAAATGAGCCATCAGATTGTGAAAAGACATGGAAGAAATTTAAATGCATAAATATTAAGTGAAAGAAGACAATCTGAAAAGGCTGCTTAGTGGTGATAAAAAAGGAAATCTTACCTTTTGTGACAGCATGGATGGACCTGGAGAGCATTATGCTAAGTGAAATAAGCCAGGCAAAGAAAGACAAGTACCATATGATTTCACGCATATATGGAATCTAATGATCAAAATAAACAAACAAGCAAAATAGAGACAGACTTATAGAGAGCAGGCTAATAGCTGTTGGGGGGAGGGAGGCTGGATGAGTGAGGTAGAGGGATTGAGCAAAAAAGGAAAACTCATGGACACAGACAACAGTGTGGTGATTGCAGGGGCGAGGGGTGTGGTAGGAGGGAATGGAAGAATAAAGGGCAATGAGTGGAGAACACACTATGGTATACAGAGATGTGTGGTAGAATTGAGCACCCAAAACCTGTATAATTATGTTAACCAGTGTCACCCCAATAAATTCAATTAAAAAATGAAAAGGCTGCTTACTGTATGATTCCTATTATATAACATTTTAGAACAGCCAGAACTATGGAGCCAGTAAAAAATATCAGTGTTGCCAGGGATTATGGGTGAAGGGGGAAAGAAAAGGTGGGCTCAGGATTTTTAGATCAGATTTTTAGAGCAGTGCAATTACTCTTTATTTTATTTGGAAATTTTGTCCAAACCCATAAAAATACAACATGAAGAGTGAACTCTAATATAAACCAGGGACTTTCAGGGATTATGATGTGTCACTGTAGGTTCATAAATTCTAACAAATGCACCACTCTGGCACGGTATGTTGATAATCGGGGAGGCTATGCATGTGTGGTGGCAGAGGATACATGGGAAATCTCTGTACCTTCTGCACAATTTTCCTGTGTACCTAAAACTGCTATAAAAAAATAAAGTCCACAAACTAGCAAATAGAAGATGAGTAAGTTCTAGAGGTCTAATGCACTGCATAGTAATTATAGTCAACAATCCTATATTATGTACTTTAAAGTTGCCAAGAGACTAGATCTTAAATATTCTTACCACAAAAAAAGAAATAATTATGTGATGCGAGCCCTGGTGGGATCGCTAAGTGGATAGAGTGTTGTCTCCGCCCACCGAGGTCACAGTTGGATCTCGGGTCAGGGCACATATGAGAAGCAACCCATGAGCACACAACTAAATGGAACAATGAGTTGATGCTTCTCTGTCTCTGTCTCTATCTCCTCTCCAATCCTCCCACCTCAAATGAATGAAAAAAAAAATTTAAAGAATTATGTGACGTGATAGAGATGTTAGCTCTGGCTATAGTGATAATATCATGGCAATACATAAATGTATCACATATAACAATTGTAAATATTCACCTTAAACTTCCACAATGTTGTATGTCAACTGTAGCTCAATTTAAAACAGCATTATAGGAAAAAAATTAAGTCTCAAAATTCTGTAATTTCGGTTTGGAGATGATTATGAAGAGAATTTTTAAAAACGTTTCTCACATTCTTGGAAGAAAACACAAAATTTTGTATTCTTTTTATCCCACTCTTTCCTATCCTATTACAGCTACCCTCTGACCTTAGAGGCTCTAAAAATTAAAGGTCATGAGGGTTCCTCACTCTGGAGCCTATCAGAGAAAACCCACGGAAGGACAGACGGACGCAGACGTCAGGATGTCTAAGGCGGCTGTAGACAGAGTAAACCCAGCCCAGGGGCGAGGAAGCAGAGACCATCCTCGAGGGGTACGCAGTCCGATTGGCCAATGGCGCCGCCTCTGTTTTTTGATTGGTCTGAGCAGTGACGCGCCTTCTCGAAAGCCGCGCTCGGGTTGCCTTTTTCTTGGTTCTGACCTGGACGGTGGCCAGAGGAGGACAAGAGACTTCTGTAACGGATTTAGGGACGATTTGGTTAGAGAGACACCTGAGCTGCAGAAGAGGTTGGGCTCCGGGGACATGGCGGCGGCCTTGTGATGACCGTGCTGGTGGCGACTGAGAGGAACTGGTGGCAGTGTGCCCCGAGCCTACTGTGCTGCCGCGGCCGAGGTAACGCTGTGCTGGTGGGTGGGGTTGCATCCCTGCCCAGGCGCAGAGTATGTGCTGTTCGGCAGGAGAGATGCTTGGATCCCCGAAGGTCTGGAGGAGGAGGACAAGAGGAAAGAATCTGCGTGTCAGGAAATTCTACTTTCAGTTACACCTCCGAGAGGGAGCCCTCTTACAGCCACCACTTTCCCTTCTTCCCCTT
Organism: Saccopteryx leptura; assembly: GCF_036850995.1. Taxonomy (NCBI): domain Eukaryota; kingdom Metazoa; phylum Chordata; class Mammalia; order Chiroptera; family Emballonuridae; genus Saccopteryx; species Saccopteryx leptura. The sequence continues at coordinate 70,336,557 of NC_089510.1, read as the reverse complement.
CTTCTCCTTCTTCCCCTTCTTCCCCTTCTTCCCTTTCCCTACATTCACCCTTCAGCCTGCCGTTTGCCTCAGTTTCTCCATTTATGAGGTGGGGAATGCTCCGGGCCTGTGATCCTTTATGCTTTCCTCCCCAGGGCAGCAAAAATAGGGTTGCCAGATTTAGCAATAAAAATGCTGGCTACTAGTTATATTTAAATTTCAGATAAACAACATATAATCTTTTAGTATAAATATGCCCCCAATATAAAGTAAAATTGAAATATAAAACATTATTTGTTATTTGTAATGAGGCCAGGACGCAATAAAAGCCCATTTCCGTTCTGCTGCCCTTGGTCAGTGTGCAATTCAAAGAAAGACTCGTGGGGAGTTTTTTCTCATTGTTGGAATGAATCTAGTTAACAAAAGCAAATTTATCTTTCAGAAGGGCTGGAGAGTTGTTTTATATTCAAGTTCTCCACTGTGGCATTTACCTTACATTGTTGGGAAGAAATAACTATTAAACTGTCAAAGAATATTTATATGCTATATGATGTTGAAAGTATGTTTTATATATTAAGTCACAATGGTATATCATTTGGTTGTGATGTTAGTGGAGAATGTTATATTCATATTATTGCAGGAGATCCATACATCACTGCAAAGGTTGGATAGCAGCAGTGTAGTGTATAGAAGCTAACAGCTTAAATTCTGGGATGAGACACACCAGGGTTTAAAGCCAAGCTCCATCTTTTTGATAGCAGTAAGCAAGTTACATAATCTCTCTGGGCCTCAATGACCTCTTCTTTGAAATGGAGATGATAATAATTGTCATGGGATATTGTATTAAGTCCTTGTCAAGTGTCTGGGACGTGGGAAGTACTTAATTTTAGCTGTTATTAGCCATTATAAGTGTGATTCTTTGACATAAATAATTGGATAATTATTAAATTTTTAAATTTTAAGGTGAAAAACATCAAGAATATCATGGATATCTTGAATTTCAGCAAAAAGAAACATACTGTTCAATAATAATTAAAGCAAACATTTTACACTATAATATAACAATTTTACCAAATCAAATACCTGTAAGCTGGGCTAATATAATATTTATATATCTGTATCTTTCATTGCTCCCATGTATAATTTTATATATTTTCATTTTTATTGTGTTATATATAAAGAGAAAGAAACATTACTAGCATCAAAAATGACTACAGGATTATGGTTAAAGTAAGAAAATGGGTTTATAATCAGTGGCTGTTTGTAATGAGGTAGACTGAGTATGTTTTAAAAATTAGAGGTCAAGCTCTGTAGGATTTTTATATTTTTTTGTATATTGTTTTATGTCCTTAGTGTTTACAGTGGTAAAGTAGTTTACTTACAAACTATGCTGTGAAATTCCTCTTAGGAACTTTTCTCATTTTTTTTCTCCAAAAAATTGGAAAACCTCTTTACTATCTAGAAAAGGATATGGTGGCTGACCTGTGGTGGTGCAGTGGATAAAAGCATCAACCTGGAATGCTGAGGTTGCTGGTTTGAAACCCCAGGTTTGCCTGATCAAGGCACATATGGGAGTTGATGCTTCCTGTTCCTCCCACCTTCTCTCTCTCTCTCTCAAAAAATAAATAAATAAATAAAAATGAATAAATAAAAGTCTTTAAAAAAATGGAATTAGAACAATTCAAGTTCTAATTTTTGCAACGACTGTTATTACCCAAGTGATCATGAACAAGTTACTTAACAAATATGAGCTTTGGTTTATTTGTAATTTCATAACAAAAACCTATTTCCTCACCCCCAAGGTTTCTAAATGCTATCAATTATTAATCTTTTTTTTAAAGAATTTATTTATTCATTTTAGAGAGGAGAGAGAGAAAAGGGGGGAGCAGGAAGCATCAACTCCCATATGTGCCTTGACCAGGCAAGCCCAGGGTTTTGAACCAGTGACCTCAGCGTTCCAGGTCGATGCTTTATCCACTGCGCCATCACAGGTCAGGCAATGCTATCAATTATTATTAGCTATTATCCACTAGAGAAAACTTCAACTGTGGATGCATCCAACTGTTTGTCTTTGTGCCTGCAGCAAACCTCCCAGAAGAGCTGGAGAAACTTTATACTGGGAAGACTTGGTACTAAAATTAATCCATGGTAGTCAACTTCACCTGGAATTTCAGCACTGCACTGCAGACCTATTTCTCTAGCTATCTCATTCCATTTTATGCAACTGCTGTATCAAATCCTCGTCACTCTTTCCAAACTCTGGTATCCTTTACAAGCCATTCTCAGCAAAGGATCTATCTCAGTGTTACTGAGAAAATAGAATGCCTGAGCTGAGCTTCCTGCCAGCAAATCTGCCCATCCACCTTCATCTGCACACATCCAACCTCCATCAAAATCTAGTCCCTTTGTGCATACTCTGGATCCCTTCCCTCTCACCATCTCAGGGATCTCTACCACCAGTTATCCCTTCTGTCACCTGCATGGCTAAGCACTCCCTCTGTACTAAATTCTTCCCAGCAGCATTTAAATATTCTGCAGTCTCTCCCTTCTTCCGGGAACAGTTT